>NW_026138059.1:16602812-17213125 GCF_025592945.1 Manacus candei | reverse complement strand
GTTTTACTACCACACCTTTATGTGGTAGTAAAATACAAGACCCAAAGAAAATTCAACAAACTTTCACATTACATTTTCATTTTGTGTTTTCTTTGTGTTTGTGTGTTTGTTATATCTAGTGCCTCTGTGCACCTGGATGGACAGGAGAATTTTGCCAATTTGCTGAAAATGCATGTTTAGTTTACCCAAATAGTTGTTCTGATGGAGCAACTTGCATGGATATGAGCCAACGGAGAGAACAACCTTTGTTTCAGTGTTTGTGTCCTCGTGATTTCACAGGTAAGGCATATACAAATCATGTAGAAGTTTGTAGTTTCGTTTCCTTTTAAATGAAAGTATAAGAATGATGGATTTTAAAAAGTAAGGGATATAGAAGTGTTTGCATTTTCTGCCCTCTGCTGTGATGCCTACAAAATCTAAACAGAATTTGCAAATTAGTTTTGAATCTTTAAATTAAGGTTACAGAAAGAATAGACCTAAAATAAGCTTCAGCTTCAATTTAAGAGACTAAGTGTATGTCTACGCATAAAAGTTCTGCATGTGAGCTAGATGTCTGCTTTCTCAATGTAGTTCCTGGAGATCTAGTTAATGAAAGTACTGTAGTCCAGGAAGTTTGTTAGTTTGTGTCAGCCCATATTTGCTCGGATAACTTTATTTATTTTCTGGGAGATTTTAATTCCCTGATGGACCACCAATGATTTACGCAATTTCATTTGGTGTGGGATTAGCTGATTCACTTTACTTGACTAAGAGAATGTGAGACCGGTAAACAAGTCTTCAAGGCTCTATGAATTATCAGTAAGTTTTTCAGGGGGGGATTAAGACCACTTCTATGAGATACTTGTTAGTCATTGACACAAGTTCTTCAGGAATGTTTCTCTTTTACTTAGACAGAAAAGAAGACTAAAAAATAGCTTATATTAACCACATTGATTTTTTAGCTGGCAAAGAAAACAATTTCTGAGTTTTCCTCCATCCTTACTCTTTAAATAGAAGCTCATTTGAGTTGGATTCTAAAATCCTTCACCGATCTTTGGTTAGAGAGGGAACTGAAAGAGAAGCATTGAATGTGATTCACTGCAGTTTTAGGTAACATTAAAAGGAAACAGAAATTAGTCATATGTACATCAATTTAAAGATAAGTACCAAAATATTAAGAGAATTTAAAAAATAACCAAGTGAAATATAGATACTTAATATTTATTACTCAAAGATTGAAAATTAATTTAATCTAAAGAAATTACAGTAATACACAGAGAAAATAGACTTTTAATATACTGCCATTGAAAAAGAAATAGAATAATACCCCAGAGTTGTAACTATCAACCTTTCTTTTCACTTCTGCCTTATCATCTTCAGGATTTTATTTTTTCAATCTAAACTTGAGAGTTTTTTTATTGATGTAACACCTAAAATTATGGATTTGTTAATAAAAGTAATGTTTCACTACAATAACTCAAGGCTTTCAAGGTAATTTAAGGTCTCTAGTGTACAATATGGTCATAAAATAAAAGTTTAACAGGCTACAATATATGGTAATAAATGTATGCAATTAATACAATTAAACCTTACTAAACACTGAGTTATGACTGAATTCAAGATTCTTTCTTTTGTGGCATCTCATTGTAAGAGGTTCTTTATATAGCAATTGATTTTTTTTACTTTTTCTATTTTTAAATAATCAGTTAGTTCTTCAGTCTTGATCCATTAAAATTTCCATTTATACTTGTTTATTGTTTCATTTATGTGTTTCAGAAGGGAAGGACAATGCAGTAGCAATTTTGGCATGTTTACTTGACTCTGAATGAAATAGCATCTGCAACCAGAAAAACTATTGTAGTTTCACATCTAATTGTTCTTAATTGTGTTTATAAATTATAAACACTGCATCTGTAGCTTTTGCATTAACATTTAAATCATGTTTGGAATAGACATCTTAGGGAACACAAAATATGGCATGATGTAGTGTTCTCAGCTGTGAAAAACAGAACTTTGATTAAGAAAGTTATACAACCATTTTGATTCCATACTCTTTAAAAAACCTTGTAGAAACTTACCATAAACACACAAATGCAGTTTTAAACTACATTTTTTGTTTCTGTTTATATGTAAAATACATTTTGGGTAATTTACTCATAAAAGTAATAAATATAATAAATATGAATAAATATAGTTATTTTTGTTGAATAGATGTCATTAATTTTGTGCTTTCAATTTCCTTCTATGGTTAGCACCTTATTTTCATTTTTCCCTTTTTTGACAGTAGATAAAAACCTTTGTATCTACAACAGTGCAAGTAAGTAACATGGCTTATGACACTGAAACAATCCATATCAGCAATTTCTCAAGTTTTGCACAGTAGGCCAATTGTTCTTGAATAAGCTTCCTCTAATTTATTACTATCTTTCCTTGTGTGTAGAGCAATCATACTAGCAGGGATTGATTGTTCATGTTAGACACTTCATTTAGTTGGTAGAAGAGTCCTTTAATTAAAATAATCTTACTGCTGCTAAAATGAACTGAATCCCAAGAAAACTCACCAGCTAGAATTTTAAGTACTACTTAATTACATACTTTTTCCTCATCTTCAAACTTTCCTTTTATAAGACTCATTAGGATTATTCCCAATTTATCCACAGTTTATTTTTTCTCTTTCATTATTTTATTGAGTTGAGACAGATCAGCTAGCATCTACAGGTACATGGAAAATGAATATAAAAATACTTTGTTGAACTGCATAGGTTATTTGTATCAGTATTCTGTAGAAAGAGTCTCTGATGCCACAATAGCTAATGTTCCAGAGAAGAAGATACAGGATATAAAAGTTCCAATATCTTTCACAACCTAGTAAAGACAAAGTTTATACTAGTGAACAAAACAATTAATATGGCCTAATTTAAATCCTTCTATCTGGTCAAATCCACATTTTTAAATTCTTTTGTTCTCTAGAATACAGTGTTGACGTGTTTTAACCCTGGTGGGCAGCTAAATACCACACACCTTTTTGTTCATTCTTCCCCAGTGGGATGGTGAAAAGAATCAGAAGGGCAAAAGTAAGAAAATTTGAGATAAAGACAAATCATTAGGTCAAGCAAAAGCTGTGCACACAAGTGGAGTAAAATAAGGAATTCATTCAGTACTTCCTGTTGGCATTTCATGTTGAAATACAGTGATAATCTCATAAGTCTCAAAACTCAAATAGATAAAAAGAATTATTTTTTTTCACAGCTCTAATCCTTGTACTAAAGGTGAGCAGATAAAGCAATTTTTGTATCATCATGGGAGGTTCCTATGTCACGAGAGTGTCATTGGAATTACACAGCAGTGTATTTCTCAGCAACAGATGCTGCCATTTTAAGCTTTATTCATTGCACTTTATGTGTTATTACGGTTGTCACCTCTGAAAGAGAAATTGTTAGTGCACAATATCAATGACCGCGGACTGAAATAATGGAATAAAAGAAGTCACTTGCTAAGTATTGCTACAGGAATTCACTCAGAATACTTACCTTCATCAAATGAAGAAGAAAGGAACAGCTTGCTGCTTTTCAGAGGTTTCAATTTGCTACTGAAGAAGAATTTTCAGTGATAACTGACAGAAAGCAAAAATAACAACCAAAGTAATTCTCTTTCTAATCCTCTTCAGCAGTTGCCCAGAAACATTACCTGCTGTTTAAAATGCCTTTTAGGAGGTTTGTCCAAATAGCGTTAGTTAGGGTGAAAGTCAAATGGTTTTAGATAGTCTGTTTCTTTAACTTTGCTCCCAATACAGGTCTCTCCCAATGCCAGTAAAATTCTTAGAAAAAACATGAATTACACTGACTCGATTAGAATCATAGAATGTTCTGAGTTGGAAGGGACCCACAAGGATCACTGAGTTCAAGTCCAGTCTCTGCACAGGACCACCCTCATAAGAACATTGTCCCAAAGTTTTTTGAACTCTGTCAGTCTTGGTGCTGCAATGCTGTGACCACTTCCCTGGGACGGTGTTCCAGTGCCCAACCACCTTTTGGGTGAAGAACCTTTTCCTAAAGTCCAACCTAAACCTCCTCTGACACAGCTTCATGCCATTCCCTTGGGTCCTACTACTGGTAACCTGTGAGAAGAGCTCAATGCTTGCCCCTCCTCTTCCACTCACAAAGGAGCTGTAGACTGTGATAAGACCTCAGTCTCCTACAGGGTGAACAAGTCAAACAACCTCAGCTGCTCCTCATACGGCTTCTCCTCTAGACCCTTTCACCTCTTTGTGGCCTTTCTTTGGATATATAGCTTTATATGTCTCATATTATGGTTCCCAAAATTGCACACAGTTCTCAAGGTGAGGCCGCACCAGCAGAAGATGTGTTGTAAGGACTACAAGGATCTGTCACCTAAGAAGTTAGCAAGCTGAATTACACGAGAACACCAGTTTCACTCCACTTGGAATATTCAACTGAGGTAATTGTAATGAAAGGATAGAGAAGTAAGCAACAAAAAAAAATAAAAGGAACACATTTTAAACATACTGGCATAATATTTAATTTGAAGCAGATAAACTCTAGAACAATAAGCAAGGGCTAATGTCTGATGTTGTACCATACTTGTAGTAACTCCAAGCAAACTGTCATCTACAGTAGTTCAAGTCAACAATTTTTTCTCAGGTCTTGATTTCTACAAGAAATAATAATACTATTGAAATTCTTGTGCTGGAAGTTCTTCTATTATTTTGGCATGCAGCAATTACATGAAAAGCCAAAAGACTATTAAAACATTCTACCTGGTATTAGAAAGGGCTCAGAAAGTGCATTGCCATATCTGACTTGGCCGTGCTGATCCTCGTGGAGTGAGATGATCATTTTAAGGAATTTAGGAAGACAACCTAAACGTTCCAAAATCTGCCACAGACCTTTTCTGCTCACAGTATCGAAAGCCTTGGTGAGGTGGACAAAGGTTACATAGAGACCTTTGTTCTGTTCCCTACACTTCTCTTGCAGTTGTCTGAGGACAAATACCATGTCTGTGGTACTCCTGTTGGCTCTGAAACCGCACTGACTTTCAGTTAGAATTCCTTCTGCAATAGATACTCTTAAGATGTGTAGTGTAGATGTAAATATAGCATGTTTAAAAATATAAAATGTATTGGAGAGATAAATAAGACTACTGTGTAGATCTAGTGACTGCTTTCATGACACAGCTGATTTTTGAAGCTCTGTTTTACTTCTTTAAAAGACCTTGGTCTGACATCTTTTAGCTCTGAACATCCACTTTCCTCTCTTAAGTATGGATAATCAGGCTTAGCCATATATTGCTTACTTTTTTTTCAGACACAATGTACAACATCATTAGCTCACATAGTCTACTGTATCTCCACTGAATCTGGAATTATGTTATATACATGAACTAAATTATGTTATTAACTTAATTATGTTATTATACACGAACTAAATATTCTAGACTTTCTTATGCTATTTCTCAACCTTTACATTCAGTAGTTGTTCCTTCTATTAAAAAAAGTCTCCAAAACCGTTCTGTTGAAATATGATATAAAATACCACAATGTTGCAGATTTAAAGCATGGTTTCATCTGTGTAAATGATGTCTCTTATTGACGTATATTTTATTGTCACATAAGCAGTATTCTTAGGCACTGTAAGACCAATTTTTATTTTTTTTTTTAACCTGTGTTACATTGGAAACTTACATTCAGTAACAACTTCTATACTTTGGTTTTCACTCTGGGACTCTGAGTAGCTGAAGTTTACTTTTTCTGAAATATACTTGCTTCACTTTCTATTTACTGAGACATATCTCACTTTAAACACGTTCCTTCAAAATACTTGACTTCTTTGGATCTGTTTGTTTTATACCTTTCTCCTCAGTATTTGCCACCACTTTAGTATAAACTCAGCATGTGAGATTTAGTTTACTTTTCAGATCAGAACATTACAGATAAGAACATTAAATATTAGAACTTACATCATTTAGAGTACTGCATCCAGCACTATAGCCCTCAGCAAAGGAAAGACATGGATCTGTTGAAGCAGATGCAGAGGAGAAAACTGGAGAGGAACTTTTTACTAGAGTCTGTAGCAATAAGTGAAGGGGTAACGGCTTTAAACTAAAAGAGGATAGATTTATACCAGATAGAGGGAAAAAATATCTCATAATGGGAGTAGTGAAACACTGGACCAGGTTGCCAAGAGATGTGGTACATGCTCCGTCTCTAGAAATATTCAAGGGCAAATTGGACTGGGCTCTGAGCAATCTGAGCTAAATATGTCCCTGCTCATTGGAGGAGGGTTGAACTAAATGATCTTTAAAGTTCTACTCCAACCCAATCTGTTGTATTATCCCATGATCAGTCTTTGTGTCACTCACCCAAATTTGGGCTGATGCCTCAGTACACTGACATTTACCTTTACTCTAGGCTTATAACACATCTCATTCTCAATGCAGAATTCTTGTGCCTAAATAATTAGAGTCAATTTGCCAAGGAATTTTTATAAAACCTAAAAAACCCCACCACCTCTCTAAAACACAAGTGCAATGTTCAAGATTCTTCCAGAGAGCAGAGGAACCTGTGAGTAGGGTGCTGTTTATCCAGGCCAGGTAAGATGCTCTTTCTGGAATTTTCCCTCTCTCTGTGAGTGACTTGAGTGGTTGCCTGGTACTTCTTCATATTTCACATACGATGACTGACTCCCTTCACACAAGGAAGAGTTTAAAAGAGTGAAAAGGAATCAAGTTAGAGGAAATTTCTCAGTTCCGGGCATGAAAATTGTATTGTATATTCTTCTAGTATTTTGTTGTGGTTTTTTATATGAACCAGACTTTTTTAGTGAGAAATTACAGGCACTTTGATGATAACAAAACTAACCAACAGAACCCTCACCAGAGGATAAGACACTTTTTTAAAAGGAGGTCTACAAAAGACTTTGCAAAGAGATGAATCTTTAAGGACAGATTTCCTCTAAATCCCTAAAGTGGCACAGGGAAAAGACAGATAATCTGTGGTCGAAAGTCAAATTTAATGTTCCAGAATAATGAGTTCACTTAAGAGCCAAGGTTATTAAAATACACCTCAAACAAATTTAAAGACATTCTGTAAAAAGTAACTCATCTAAAAGACTATGCTTAAAAACCAGTTGCAGAGGAACTTTCAGGAAGGACTATTCCCAAGTGCCCTTCAATGATTAATTTCTTTCAAAACCAGGAGAAGGTAAAATTTTAACTGCGTATTTAACATTTAAGAATATCTGCCCATGTTTGCAATTCATGCAGTAGTAGATAACAGGGCTAAGCCATAAACTGACTGTGGTCAGAGCAAGTGTTTTTAATGTTTTCAAAAAGCTTTAAATTCAGCTCCATGTAAATAAATTATGCTAGCTGGTAAAATTTGAGAATAAAAATACTAATGTTCACTTGAACTGGAAAATCATCATATTGAAGTCTGAATACCCTTAGTATATGAAGTTGGGACAGTAGCTAGTGAACATATGCGTTTGATTTTGGCTGCTTTCACCTATTGGGACACGTCTGTCTCTACACTGAAAAGGTTATGTTGCTTTCTTAAGAAGAGAAACAGCTTTCTAGAACATCGATCCACTATATGGTGCAAAAGTACCTAATAGCTTACACCTAATAAAAATTTAATCTGATTTAATAAATAATGAGTTCCAGTCTTGGAACTATTCTCTCCAACCCAAGCAAACTCTTGTTTTTCATGAGCTAATGGAAACTATCACCCCTTAGATGTTAATTAGAAAAACTGTGTCATTAGAAAATTATTAGTATTGCATTTTTTTCTGGGGTTTACCTTCCTCTCAGAAGATTAACTCTCCTTCACAGGGATTTGTGAAACACCATCCTAAAAAGAAGACACAAGGAATTTTGGAAGTAAAATAGCTGAAAAATTATAATTAAATCTGAAAATTCAAACAAAAATAATATTTTTAGATTATTTTTCAAATACCACTGTGGATAAACACGTATATTCCGATGCCAGTTGCCATTTCAGAAGACTGTATCTTTCTTTTTTTTTTTTAAATTAAATATTGGGATAGGGTAGTGATAGTCAATGAATGAGCTATTTCAGTATGATGTATTTAGAAATCTAAAATTTAATAATTTATTCTAAACAAGTTGTCTAGATTTCATCTATATTCAGTGAAGGTTGTCCAGTTTTAAGCTTCTTCAACCCATTTATAGCAAAAATGTCTTCACCAATGAGATGAATTGCATGTTCATTTTTTTAATATTTAGCTGTAGATAGATTCAAGAACAACATTTTTATCAGCATAAATATATATTTTGTCCTAAGAAGACTGAAAAGCCACACATATTGATCTTTAATAAATCTTCGTTTAAATATTTATGATAATTAGTTTATAAAAGGTAGGTTTTTCTAATGTCAAAACAAGTAATTTAAACTTGATTGCTCAACTGTCTGACTTAAACAGAGCTTTTAACACCCACCTGTGTGAATTGTCAGACCAGTTCTTTATTTCTGCTATTTTTTATTCTTTTCTCATTCACTGAAATTACCTTATTTTGAAAAACACCGAGTTTTATTACTATACCTAGACTTCTCTAAGAATACATCTACTGTGCGGTTCTACACAACTCCAAAGGAAAATGAGGAAATATTCAGAATCCATGAAAACCTATCTTCCAACCACTAGTGGTTTCGATAAATATAACTGTAAGTGGATTCAATGTCTTTCAAAATAAATAAATGTAGAGTTCCAGGAAGCAAAGTAAAACATTGGTAATTTTTAAGTACTTTCAATGTCTGTACCAGACTTGTCACTCTATACTTTCTTTAGGATATGTGGAAAGAATTTTAGAGAGAATTTTAGAGGGCTCCAATCATGTGACATTTTTAGACACAGAGTTCAGGATGAGAAAAATCATACTACAAAAGTGGAGTTTTTCATGACCTTAAATGCAGTAGCATGGATGTGAAGACCCATATTTCAGAAAGGGAACCTTAACTGCCCATGCTCTACCAAAGAATCAATAGCTTCTTGGTTTAAATGGTTGAAAACTAATGGGTCTATGAATTTAATTGGGTGTTTTAACATAACTTCATTCAGAGACAAGGAAAAAAAAAGTCAAAAAAAAAAGTCTTAAGTTGTAGCTTGCTAAAATTGCTTTAATTTTAGAGACAAATAATTAAAAAAAATAATTATGATACAATCCAGTATTTGTCTACTGAACAGAAGGGTAAGATCATGTAATATACTTTGATAAGCTTGTTGCCATATGAAATAGTGAATAAGAAGTACTCAGTGTAGATCACCTTCATATACTCTTTATTAGCACACTTAAATAGTTTCTGAAAAAAAAAGTGATAATGTTAAATTGAGAATAGAAGAGCAAAATAGACTAAAGCAGATCACATAAAAATAAAAATATCTCTAGGAATGACAAGTGCTAGAGTTGGGCTATCTAAAGTCCTAAGGAATGAAAATTCTGATTTAGAGCTTAAAATGTTTGGGTCAGTTAAAAATGAAACACTCATTAGAAGTGCTGGTTTTTCTACACTGTGCAATATGGAAGGCAAGTTACATTCTTTATAAGAACCTTCAGGAAGTTATTTGATAAAGTCAGACTTACTGGTACATACAATTCTAGATGATTCTGTTACGCTCAAAATCTTGGTTATGTGAAAGGGAGAAGTACACCTTATATACATGTAAAGCCAAAAATGTATTGATAATGTCACTGAAATATTAAAATTATAATCATTATCGGATCAAATCTAATCACTCGATTAGAAATGAGAAAATGAGTAAAAATTCAATTTAAATTGAGACTAACAGAATTTTTAGTTTCTGTCCCTTTTCTGACATTATACTCACCCTTTTCTCTCCTCCTCCAGATCTTAAGGTCAGTGGTTTCACAGTGGTGAGGGCAGTGTTAGAAGAATCTATAGTCCTTCAAAGGAGGGAATGTGACTAGTGGTTTCTTCTTCATCTCTCTAGGATCCACTTGAGGCCATTTCTATATGTCCACTTACACTTTTTCTTCATTGGACTGCAGCTCTATTTTGTATCTGAATTTACTTTTTATGGTGGCTCTAAAGTATATTAAATACCATTTCTTTGGTTTTTTTGTTACCCCTAAGACCAGTTTTGTCCAGCTCCTGGTCTGCTTTCTATGACTGAACACTGGTAAGTTGTTTGTAGTCATGGAGTCTCCCATGCCAGACCTATACCCCATTCCATGCAGTGTTCCTTACATCACATCCTATGTCTCCACCTCTCAAGGTCTCTTTCCAACCCTGTATTTCTATACAGCATTGCATTAGAGTAGTAAACATCATCCTACATGGAATGAGTACTTGTTACTGCAGCCTATATAAAACTATGGTTATTCCATGCAAAGGTAAAAAAAGTAAAGCAAATCAGAAGAAAAAGCTGCTGTCACAGTTAAGCCGAGTAAAACATCACTGCAGGAAATACAGATCAAGTCTGATGAGCCTCAGTTCTTGCAAAGTTAATTCAAAGCTTATGGTCTATTGCAAGAAGTGTCAATATTGTTTTGCAGAGCTACAGGGAACAAACCCCTCATATTTCCCTTCAGAATTTGTATTGCATTTGACACCTTTCCTTTTTCTGATCCCAAAGTCCATTTAAAAGATTACTCACTCAACTATCGCTGCTTCAGCAATGCCATATTTTAGTCTCTTAGGTGAATTTTACCTGGATTGGATCATTTATGGTTATTTATTTAAACAAAATGGTAAGTTTATAAACAGGTACAGACATAAGTAGGTGTCATAGGTTTACTTGTTCTAAAAATCCAAGCAGAAATTTTCCTTTCTTTCCCCTGTCCCACTGTAAGAGAAGGAGGTTGAACGAGGAGGGGGAAGAGGTAATTAACTATACAAAAGAACTAGCTGGCAGACCTGCATTCCCAGCTAATAGCCCATCTGAAAAACTGCAGGGATGGGGGAGGAGTTTTTCTCCTCCTCTCCTTACAAACAGTGAACACTTCACTTTGTGCCTTAATGGGGGCAAGGTGTGTTGAAAAAGCTCGGAGGCCGTTTTGCTCTCGACCTGGTCATCTGTCTGTTCTCTGGCTTTGGTTTGTCTACAGTCTGCTCTGTAACCAGCTGAACGTGCTCAGATCTCATCACAGAGTTTGTGCTCACCAACGAACAAAGGGGGAGTCCTGTCTACAGCCAGCCGCAGACAGTGTGAGTTTAGTGGGAAAGAAACTGCCTTTCTTTCCCCTTTCTTGCCCTTCCCCTCCTTGGTGAGGGGGGAGATCTCCATTTCAGCTTCTCCCGTGATCCAGGGCCCCCGCGCAGTGACCGCCAGAGCCCAACAGCGCCCCCGCTGACCAACACCAAGCACTGCAGGCTCTGCTCTTCTAATGATCCAACAGCGCTCTGTGATTAGAATTGTGCTAGAGGACAGAGAGGTATCAGACTGTTTCCTTTTTGAAGGGGACTTTTTGGGTACAGGATTATTGCTTAGTTGTTTTTGTGTGCAGTTACTGTTTTTGCCAATATACATATATACTTTAATAAAGGGTTGTTATTTCTTCCTTTTTCCACACTTCTTCGATTGGAGCCTCCTTATTTCGGACTTACAGTTGCTGAGAGAGAAGAGTTTGGTCTACTTCCTAACTCATCCTCCCTAGCAAAACACTCTAGTCTCTTTAAACTGGGACAGTATTCTAATTTATCTGGGTTTTAGCTGTCTGGTACCAACTTCATAGCTATGTAGTTGCTTTAGTGCATCATTGATTCCAAGCTCACAAACACAGATGAGAAGCCAGGTATATTCTTTCAAGTTTAGTGTGCTAATGTAGTTAAATGTCTCATCCCATGGTACATCGAAAGTGGAAGTTGGAAGCTGCCTGAGAGAAACATAGAGACACTACTTGTGTGTGCATGGATGAAGTTAGAAAAGCCAAAGCTAAGCTGAAATTAAAATCGCAATAATCAGGGAGGACAAGAAAGTTTCCTCTAAGTATATTGGTAGCAAAAGGAAAGACAAGGAAAACAATTAAGCAATTTGACTTATAAGAACACATGCTTAGGTATAAAATGCATAGGTCATTTATAAAAATAAACAGTACAATAGTAAAATCCTATCATTTCCCCTCCCTTTAATGTTACATAATTAATTTTTATCTTTGTTCCTTGTGCTTGCTGACCTTATTCCTGATAGAAGTATAACAAGTTTAATTGTGCACAAAAATATTGTTTGAGTTCTCTAAGTACTGCATTTCTCAATTACTCAGCCCTTACTCACTATGAAGTGATAATTAGGCATTAAAAGCTGAGTGGATTACTGTGGAGACCTCTCCTGATATTCATTTATCACTTAATCAGATTTTAAAACCATAAATTATGCATTTCTCAGCAGAATTCAGATTCCAATAAATTTTATAACAGTTTAGAGTTACTAGATTTTTTTTGACCTCATTGTGGCAGGCAAAAGTCATAAAGTTTGCTTAAAGGATACGGCCTTTGTAAGAATTTCAGATTTATAACAAAGTAATTCTTAAAGCCTGTTAGATTGCACTAATATTTATTCATAAGGCTTTCTTGGACAAGACAATTCCATCCTCATGCATAAACATGGTAAAATGGATCCAAAATACGTATTGAGTCAAAGTTTATTCCCAGTCTTTTTTTCCTTCCAATTTTGCCTTCCGGACCTCATTAAGAAAGAAAAAAAAAAAAAAAAAGAAAAAACAAACTTAACAATTTCCTAGGAGACAGAAACTTCCTCAATACATTCAGTTGATTTTGTAATCAAAATATCTATTTATGTTTTAGCATGCCTTTTTGCCAACCAGTATTAGAGAAAATGGCTTTCTAAAAGTATTAATCATGATGGAATCTCCCCTGAGATACACATACTTTAAGCTACCATTAGTGTCAATACAAACAGAGCAAATGAGAGTCTTATAAATGTAAAGGCAAGTTTCCCATAGTTTCCTGTGTATTATTACATATTATAATAATAATAAACAGTAAAAAGTATATAGTTTTCTATTTTCCTATTTTCTCTATTATTTACATTTTACTGTAGTAATATACTTTAACAAATTTTAACTGAGTAAGCTGTATAAATTACAGTAAAGTATACTTTTGGTTCTTGAAAATTTGAGATATTTTATTAGTGGGATATTTTTGACAGAGGGGTAAAAGGACAAATTAAAAATTGGAAATCTCTATAGTATGCTGGTCAACCTCTCTGTAAATACATGAGATTGCTTGTGTGGTTCAGCACCTGTTGGCCCAAAATAGAGATTTCTGTCAAACAAATCACAGCATATTCCTGTTTACATTTATAGAAGTCCATAAAAAGCAGTCCTTAGGTCTTAGTTTGTCATATTAAAAGATAGAGTATGTGTTACTCAAAGCTTAAGTGGTTTATATCAGGAATGGAGTAAAATGAATAAAACTGGCAAAAATACTTTGCTGAAGAAGAGACATTTTCTTACCAAATTTTATACTATCAACGTATGTTCTCCTGATGTTCCTGGCTTTAGATCAAAAGGAGAGCTGATTAAAAATTTTAAAACAATTTCATTATGGGAAGTAAAATTATTTCCTTTTTCTTTTGACATATGAAGAATTTCAAATAAAATACTAACTTCTGACTCAATATTTTATAAAACATATTGTCTAATTTAAGAAATTATCCAAATTTCTTGTACATTCCTCCTGAACATTTTTCTGTGCAGCTCTTCCATGTTTTCTGATTAAACCATGGAGTGAAGTAACACAAGTTGGCAGTAAAAACATCAGTAATCTACACTTACTGTATTTTCTAAAGTTTTCCTCCTTGAAACGTCTCAAAACTCCTGGACCTCCTTCTAGTTTTCTCAGAAGTGAAGATTATTTCACTTTTCATTTCTCTATTCTTTATATTTTCTAAAATTGAAAAAAAAAAAAAAGTAAAATGCCGAACTCCTGCTGTAGAAATAGTAAATTAAAAATAAAATTAAAATCAGGGAGAAATAAACAATAGCACATCAATAACAAATAAAAAATAAAATAAAACAAACAAACAAACAAAAACCTCCTCAAGAACCTATAGAGAGAATTCATTAAATTGTTTTCAGTACCAAAAATAAGAGAAAGTTAAGGTGGTTTGGTTTTGTCAAATCTACTTGTTCTCCAAAAGTAATGGTAAAGCTGATGGTCTTCCTTATTGATTGGTATCACATTTCCAGAGATATATTTCTCTTCAGTACATTTTTTTTTAGAACTGTCCAGTTACAAGTTCAGTTATTTCTACCTGTTGATCTAAAAGCAGTTTTCAGCTAAGTAAGCAAATAGTTACTTAGTGGAATGACAATAAAAGTTACCTCAGATAAATGTGGACTAGCCAAAACAGAGCTCAGAAAAGACATAATGAAATATAAAATATGTACATGATAGATTCAAAAGTCTTGAGTAGGATCAGGTTTGACTCATGCAGCAGGAAAAAGCAGAAAAATACAAAGGTATTACCTCCATTTCAGTTAATTATTTCCAGTGAAAATCCTCCCTCTTCAGCTCTGTATCCCCATTTGGATGCATTCTAAAATTGTTTTAAATGCTGAAAAGTATTTTTTTAATCTCCTTTTTAAGACATTGAGATTTATTTACATATATATATAAGTGGAGAGAAAAGAGTCTGAAACCTTACAGAAGATCTTTAAATTCTAACCAATATTCCAGAGAACTTATTTAAAGCAAGTTATTCTATTGATAGGACTAATATGACTTATGATATTTCTTTAAGAGTGTGATATTAATTATTAACTTTTTTAGGACTTTTTTTTTCAATCTCAGGAGAATTCTGCGAGGTGCAAATTGATAACTGTGGTTCCAATTCATGTGAAAATGGAGGAACATGTATTGCCTATGAAGATCATTTTCAGTGCGCTTGCCCTGTAGGTGAGTCATTGGAAATTTATTTTATTTTCTAAACAGAACAAATAAAATGTCATCCAAATATTTATGTTTAAGAAATACCAACATAAAAGTGGCAATGTATCTCAATGAATACAGCGAACATTTTTATGAAGAATTACACTTTTTGTTTAGGAAATAAAACTGCCAAATTACTCTAGTAGAGTGGTGTTAACTGCTAACACCCTGAACAGACATAATGTCAATATTCCGAACGAAGTGTGATTAAACATTCTCTTTGTGGTGCAGGTTTTGAAGGTGAAAGATGTGAACTCGATATTGATGCCTGCCTTTTCAACAATATAAGCTGTGCCCCAGGAGCACTGTGTATGGATAAATCTCATGGATTTAATTACACATGTTTATCACCATGTATTGGAAACACAGAGGTAGGATAAAGTGATATATTCCCCCTCGAGTTTTTGGGAAATCAGACAAGTTATTCGAAGAGCAGTGAGCTGATTAAGCCTCACTTCCCATGGTTTTCTAAACACAGTACTCATTCTTGATATATTCTCATGCTAACATTCCTTTTTCCTGTGTAAACTGTGCATCTAAAAGTGCAGGTTGTGACTAGTCTGGTCACTGTCCAACAAAACGTTTGATGTCTGGGCTCTGCCTTTCTTGTTCTTTATAGGTTTACTCACTGATGTCTCTTCTGTCCCCTACTTGCTGCTGTTATGATATGAAACTGGCAGGAACTTTAGGCGAAATTTCTTTGCAATGTTTGATGTGTTTAAAAGTTACTAGAGAGAAGGCTGATGGTACAGCAATGCACAGAAAGAGCAACAAAAGTTCTATTTCCATTAAAACCAAAAATAAAGACCATAATTGAAAACAGAAAAGCTAGACTAATTGCACTTTAATGAGAGATGAAATGCAGTTAGAAAAAAAAATCAAAATTCTCCTTTTCATTTACTCTTCAACACTTACAGTACAGGCCCAGATCTTTGAGTTTATGAGACTTTGATATGGGTTAAACTGAAATACTGTTGTATTTTTTATTATGATAGTTGTTTTGAAAGCTATGTACACAATGCTATATAGCCTTTTCAAACAGCTACACAAACATGATAATGAGTGTTTTAAAGGCTTTATCAATTATTTTTTTGAAGTATATGCACCATAAAAATATACTATGCAGAGTAGGCAATGTGTTTACAAAGAACAATCAATATTTATGTCACCTTGAAGTCCATGGGTACACACTTATAACTGAATATGAAATATAACACTGAAATACCCATTGGCTCAAAGGTTTATACTTTAATTGTTCAGCATCTGGTAAATTTTAACATTTTTATGATTTAGAGTGTCATACTGAGTGCAAATATATTGTACATGGCACAGCATCATAATGATGCAATAATCATTATGGGTAGTTAGTATGGAAAGTGATGGTGTGCCAAGGATACTGATGGGAGCTAGTAAAACATTTTACTGTAGTATTTGCTTAAAAGCCTCAGACATAGTTAATTTATTCATACAAACATTTCATAGACTATCATAAGTGTCATGTGGGAAAAAAAGTAACTTTTTATATATAACAATATACACTCACAATATGAGATGTTTAATTTGGGCATAATGTGAATAATTAGTAGATTTTCTAATAGAAAAGGAAATAGAAACTAAAATTATGGAATTATATACTTGAGTTTTATTTGTTTTCATAGTTTACAGGTCATTAAAGTAGTATAATTTGCTTATTGGAAAAAATAAAGGCCATATTCAAACAAATAAATATTTTTATACTTTTTTTAAGCATTTTTGAAGCAATCATTTGAAATTAAACATTTCTATTGTTCAATAAATTGAATTATCCAGCATTTAATACTTCTAGCATCTTAAAGGGTAACACCTTTCTTCAGAGTATAAAAAAAACATAAGAATAGAACAAATATAATGTGGTGATATTGAAATATTTGTCTTAATTGTCTAAGTTTTTTCTGGATGGTTTTCTTGAGTATAAGCTTATTTGACCTTTTGACCTATTGGAGATTTGAGAAAATAATAAGCCTTAGGATAAAATCCAATAAAAATGTTTAAATAAAAAAATTAGAAAACACATAAAAATGAAACAAAAAGGAAGAGAACATTTCCCAAACCGTACACATAAAAGTAGTTTTTGCATTTATGTTGAGCTGTGCTTTTCTTCAAGAAGTTGCCATATTGAATAAGAATCCCAAGGTAAGTGTAAAATTCAGTACTGAGACCATAACAAGAATCTTTTCATTTTAAGGACAATTTAAAACTTAATAAAAGGCAAATGAGTATTATAATATTTCTGTCAAGAACTGTTATTATTACAAATCTTAATGACATTATAAAGAGATTCAGATTCAATCAAACTGAAGTACTACTGGATTAGCTCATCTTCTAGATACAATTTTCTTTAGAAACCAATTGGTTATAAGGAGGGGTCTTAAGTGCTTTGAAATGAATCCATCTTCACACTGACAAAATTTTCACAGAAATAAAAAGGGAACCTAAAACTAAAATGAGGAAAGGAGCATTCATTCAGACTTAAAACTTTCTGTAGTTTTTGAAGAATACAGATTACTTACTGGTTTAGTAAGTAATATTAGCAATTAAAAACAAAAAGGAAAAAGGCAGTTCCAGTCTTAAGTTTACCAATCTCTCAATCTGCAGATTGAAAAGAAAGAAGCTGCTGATCCTCCCAGAGCATAGATGTAATATATATATAATATATAAACATTCAAGGATAGATTGTGAATCAGCATTATAATTAACATGAAAAAAATTCAGTCTTTTTTTTCCTAATAGCCACAAATTTAGTAAAGTTTTATACAGATTTTAAGCAGAGGACCAATTGCTCTACTTTTTCAATGGAAAAATAACAGGCTAGTTCACTATCATCCGTCCTGAAACAGGCAGAATTTAAAGGCAGTTATGAAAGTGATACTGTTAAATTAAATAATAAATACATCTTCCCGACTAAATGATAAACTGATACATTGATTTAATAACATTTAGTGTTTTAGTTTCTTGGAGATGTGTTTTTTTAATATTACAACATAAAAAGATTAAATAACCATATTTATTACCAACTGCTTATTCAATTAAACTCTTTGGAAAAGAGCCACTCTATCACTTTCCTTCCCAGCAGGACATGGGAGAGAAAATAAGATGTAGAACAACGCCACGTCATTGTAGGCTGAGATAAGGCAGTTTACCAAAGCAAAAGTGGAAGTTTGTGCTCATACAAGCAAAGGGAAAAAAATAGGCTTATTTTCTACTTCCCATCAGCAAGCAATGTTCTACCACTTACAGGAAGCAGGGCTTCAGCACACATAGCAGTTGCTCCAGAAGGCAAACTTTGTAAATAACAAATGTTCCCACTTCTCCCTCCGTTCCTTAGCTTTTATATCTGAGCTGACATCAAATAGTATGGAATATCCCTTTGGTTAATTTGGGTCAGCTGTCCTAGTTGGGTCCCCTCCCAGGACCTTATCCACCCCCAGTCCCTGGATGGGGTGGTGGGGAATGTTGAGAGACAGTGCTGATGCTGTGCCAGCCCTGCTCAGCAGCCAAAACACTGGTGTGTTATCAACATCTTTCTAGATATCAATGCAAAACACAGCTTTGAGGGTTGTTATGGGGGAAATGAACTCCATTTCAGCCAGATCCAATAGACTGGGTTTAAGTTTCTACCACCTCTCCCCCACAGCAGTGCAGGGATATTTGGAATAGAGGTTACAGTCAGTTCATCCCGTTGTTTCTGCTGCTCTCCTCAGGAAGAGAAGTCCTTCCCCTGGTCCAGGGTGGGGTCTTTCCCATGGAAGTCTTCCACAAACTTCTCCAATGTGAGTCCTTCCCACGGGCTGCAGTTCCTCCTGAACTGCTCCAGAAACAGACTGCTCCAGTGTGGCTCTCCCACAGGGTTAAAAGTGCTGCCAGCAAACCTATTCCAGCTGCTCAACCTACTATGTCCCACAGGCTTACAGCCTTCTTTTGGGCATCTACCTGATCAGGCATGGGTCTCTTCCACAGGCTGCAGATGGATCCCTGCTCCACCGTGGACCTCTGTAGTCTCCAGGGTGACAGGCTGATTCACTGTGGCCTTCACCACGGGCTGCAGGGGAAACTCAGCTCTGGTGCCTGAAGCACCTCTTCCCCCTCCTTCTTCCCTGACCATGATATCTGCATAGTTGTATTTCTCACCTATTCTCACTGCTCTCTTTGGCTGCAATTACATCTGTGCAATAACTTTTTTTCCTTCTTAAATATGTTATCACAGAGGCACTAGCACTGTCACTGATGGGCTCAACCTTGGCCAGCAGCAGGTCCATCCTGGAGCCAGCTGGCATTGTCTCTGTCACACATGGGGAAAGCTTCTGGCAGCTTCTCAGAGAAACCACCTCTATAGCCCTCTCACTATCAAAACCTGGCCATGCAATGTGTTTGTAATTTTCATCTTCAGGTATGTGCAAATGGAGGTAGTTGCTTCTACGATGAAGAAAACCAGAGACCTCACTGTGTCTGTGTTCTTGGATGGACAGGAAAAACGTGCCTAGAGAATATTAATGAGTGTGAGGTAAACCAGTGCCAACATGGAGCCACATGTGAAGATGGAATTAATAAATACAGGTACTAACGTGATGCCTTCATAAAGAAGTTTATACCATATAAAAATATTTTTCCTTTCAAAAGAATTACCAAAGGAGTTGCTAATGCAGTAATATTATTTTCATATTATAAAATACCATAATACTAGCTTTCAATAAGGATGTGCCTTCAGTAACACTATGTAGCACAAAGTGTTACACAGGAAGGACTCACAGATATTCCTCTTTGCTGGTAACAGTTAAACCAACTATGTAAAATCTCAGATAAACAATCTATTTTAATAAATGGCAAACACTTTATGAGCCTGGACTGGGACATACAGTGACTTTTCTTATTAAAATTTGAATTATAATTTATTATCATTTTAGGTATTGACAAAACCGTAAAGTATGTGTTTTCCTTAGTGAGCTGTAATATGCTGTAGATATTTGAAAGTGAGATTTTACAAAGTATGGTGAAAAAATAAATGGAAAAGGTTTTCTTCAATAAGCAGAGTTCAGTAGTTCTTGTCAGACTTGAATTATTTATATTTCCTCTAAAAAATTTAGAATAATGAAAATCACTCCATAATATGTGTGAATGTATTTTGAAAGGCTTTAATTCTATGCTGTGTCCTAGACTTAGAAGCACTGTAATTAATATGCTTTAGAGTTTCTATCTAGGAAAGATTGCAATAGTGTAAAACATTAAAATAAAAACAATTAAAAATTTCTTCCACTCCATCGCTATTCTTATAGTATCTCCTGTAAAAATAACTGAAATCACCAAATAAGCACAAAAACACAGATTAGTATATGATTCTCAGTATAGCAGAGTTAAAAGGAATTTTTGTCACAGAATCCTTCCTCTTTCCCAGCTTGCAATCAACTCTT
Source organism: Manacus candei (assembly GCF_025592945.1). Classification (NCBI taxonomy): domain Eukaryota; kingdom Metazoa; phylum Chordata; class Aves; order Passeriformes; family Pipridae; genus Manacus; species Manacus candei. The sequence continues at coordinate 17,192,755 of NW_026138059.1, read as the reverse complement.
GTATCAAATAACTGGACCATATTCTTTATTTGGCTGATAAATCTGTGTTTTTCCAGTCTATATCAGGAAAATAATTCTGATAGAAGTACAAAGCCATGTTTACCTTACAAAATCCACCAGCATTTACTGAGAAATTAGTAGGTCTGAAGATTTTGGTAAAAAAGAAATTTTGATTTTAGCTTGCTAACCCAGACTCAGTTTACTGACAGAAAACACTTGCTTCTTACTTTTTTAGTCTTTAAAAGACAAATCATTTGACAGATCAGTCATTTTATCTAAGGAACAAAACACATACCATTAAGATCCAAATCCTAGATGGTCAGTTTTGTTAGTGGAGTACCTGACCCCACAAGAACACAATTGGCTATTTTGTCAAGATAAAGTATGTATAATACCTGCTTTGATGAAAGAGCATGGTCATTTCCTAATTGCAGTGAACCATGTTTTTAGAGGACTAAACTATGCCTGCCTTAAAAAAAATGGTATTTCCCAAGTTATTGTTAGCAAGTGAAACAACAATAATTTCACCTTTGCAATACACCATTAAAACCAAAAGAATACAAGAGGAAATGCTGAACATAACTACTGTAGTCACCTATCCTTTTTAAAGACTTGCAATTTGCATTTCTATCCTAAAATGGTATCATTTTTCATAAATAAGAGCTGTATTTTCAGAAAGACATAAGAAAACTGTCAGAAGAATATATGGAGAATTAGATTGTAAGTGCCATTAAGAAACCAACAGAGATCCATTTTTAAAATTATTACAGTCATTCAAAACCTAACTTAATAAGTGCAGAAGATAAAGGTATGCCAAAATGTTATGTATTAATTTTTTATTAACATAAAATTAGTATAAGACTCTAGCTCTTTCTCATAGTTAAGAAATGTTAAATTCAAAACTAATTATTAAACTTCAGTCCTAATGTATTGTTCGAGTGGTACCTTGATATAGTAATGCTAACATGAGGAAAGCATGGAAAATATCCAGCTTAGCTTCAAGAACATTCCCCTCTTTTAAGGTCTCACATTTTGCAGGTGGTCAGGTTTCGCATTTGAAAGTAATTTTTCTAACTTTCTGTGTCCTTATCTTGGCATATTCTTTCTCTTATGCCATTTTGAAATTACTCTTCCAGACAGTAGTGTCACATACGTGACACTATATATTTATATATATATATATATATGCATTTCTATACATATATTTGCAGAGAAATTCCTTAGAGTTCAGGAGGAGGAATTTCTTTGAGTGAAGGGGGACTTTAAAACTATGGTAGGCTGTAATTCTCAGTAAGGCTATATATTAAGAGCCATATAATCACAGTAAGAAGTCAGGAATTTTACTCCTTTGGTTTAGTGAGACTTGTCTTACAAATAAAGTAGCCTCAATCACAGAAGCACAAAACCTCTAATTAATTCTAATGACTTGTTGCACTTCCTGCTGAGTCTGTGCTGTTTGAGATATCATAAAGTTAATCAGCACGTATTTAAAATGATAACTTCTCCAAAGAATTACTGCTCCTGCCACTGGTTTGATGGTGTAGCTGGCACATACCATGAAATAGGCTAATTGCATCCACATAGCAAAGGAATCGCTTGACCTTCGGTCATACATACCTAAAAAAAAAAAAAAGATTATAAGATTCATTACTTCAGTAAATAGACAGTGTTGCTACATTAAAATGAAAACATTTAGATTTTACTTTCGAAAAAACCTTTATGTTTCATTACTTTTTGTGTAGGAGAAGAAAGAGAGAACTAAAGTGAAAGAAATCTTCCTGTTTTGAAATCCAAGGGGGAATTTATGACTGTTTTCTTCACCCCTGTACATTTATCCCTTGTCAACATTACATTTTGGACAACTAAGATGCTAACTGAAATAAGATAATAATAATAGATATTTTACTGTAGTTTATGTAGTGAAAAGAATTTAAAACTCTGGGTAGTTTCCATTACATGTCCTGTTTCTTGTTTCTTCAGTCCAGTCCTACACTTATAACCCCAGGAATGGCCAGAAAGAAGGACTGAGAACTGTTAGATTAAGATTTGTATTAATCTAACAGCCGTATTGGAGGATTTACCACGGTCTAAAAGATCATGATGAACTGATATATTTTAAAAATATATTTTAGTCAATAGTTACAACTCTGAGATCAGCATTTCATGACTTTTTATGCTGGAAAACTTATCATTAAGGAATTAGATTTGATAAAACTTGAATTGCCAACTCATTCTTCAGTATTCAGTATATAAATATCAGCGCATACAATTCAAAGTTGAATTAATCTCAGAAGGAAAGAGTAAAGTGGCACATTGTAGAGTAAAATGCTTTAGAAATGAAACATTTCTTTGCCTGATGCCAGTGAGATTGTGAAAGAAAACATAATTTAGATAACTTCTGAATATCACAAAATTTAAAGCTTTTATTGTTTTATTCGTCTTTGACTTTTTCCAGTTTCTTCCAGCTGAATGAATGAGCTGTTTGATTAGATTACTTTTGGTATCTAATTTTCTCTTTTTGACTTTATTCATTATATATGATATATGCAATTTGACTGCAGGACCTAGTTGGCAGTGTCATATAAACTTAGTACTGTGATATACACAGTTTTCTGTAGCAATAATAAGCTTCTTCCACTAGAAAAGAGGAGAAATACTCTTCTTCCCTTTGCTACAGCTCCAAAAGGTAGGTGAATATATGTTGCAATTTCTTAGGGAATATCTCTGCAATAAGTTACACAACAGCTTTTCTGCAGAGAATACAGATACATATAAAAATTAAAAGTGAAACTAAATAACCTTTTTGTCTATTTATGAATGTGTGCAGTTCACATTTCAATTGGAAAGCAAAATAATTAATAGTGAGTAAATGCAGTTAATCTGCTTAGACCAATAATAATAAATATATTTAGATAATAACAATAAATATTAAATAATAAATATTTACAAAACAAAGTAGAGAGACTCCAGGAAATCTTTGCTAATGTCAGGCTTCAGTGCTCCTATATGTCTCCTATATAGATAGAGGAAAATATCTGGGTCATCCCCTAGCACAGGTTTGCAAAACTGGATCTTCAGTCTGGTCTTTGGCTTTTTTCAGTCATTTTGAAGATCCATCTGACGTACACAGTTATTTATTCAATAGCACACAAATCACACTACATCTTTAGTGCAGAAAGTCTATCGTGACACTGTGACAACTGCGCTGGCTGGGTTAACTAGTACCAACTTGGTTACCCTCACACCTACTGTTCCAGACCTTTGGTGATAAAAAGCTATATCCTACTGCATGTTGGTAGGAACACATTGCAGCTATGGCATAACCATAAGCACTTCAGTAAAACGTTCCTTCTTAGACTAAATTCCATGCCTGACATATCTGCATCTCCATTTAACATTTATTTTACAGGCATATCAAATTATTGTGCAACATTATCTAGATTTAGGCAGTGGAGTAGAAACATACAATTGTCTGCATGATGTGTGGGAGCACAGCAATCCACAATAAGGTCACTGTGGCTAGTGTTTGCTACCCACTACCAAAATCCATGTTTGTAGCAAAAGCATTGAGGTATTTGTTTTCCCTCCTAGGATCTGTTACACTCAAAATTTTGCTATGGGTGAAAGAGTACATATGTGAAGCTAAGAAAGTACTGTTATTCCCATTAATATAAAATTTTTCATATCTTGCTTTTCTCTGGGACCATGCTCACCCTTTCAACGTTCTCCCAGTTTGTAAGGTTGACATTTTAGTCCTCTTTAAGAAAGAGGATGGGGGGGTGTCATTAGCATCTCCTGGTTTTTACTGGGAAGTGTCCTACACACATACCAGAGAGGCTGAAGCTGGAGCAGGAGGGGCAGTAGCCATTGGCTTCAACACAGGAGTTAAACCAGTGACACCCAGCCCAGGCCATTACAGGGCTGAGCCACTGCACTGAGGTGTCAGTGCACAGCCAGGTCAGCCCTCTGATAAGGGTAAAAGTGTTTAAGTGCATGTACTTTTAATGTTTATGCATAATGAAATTTTATATAAGTTGAAATTTACATTTAGCTGTAAATGTCATGATTTAACCCCCACCAGCAGCCAAGCACCACACAGCTGTTCACTCACTCCCCCACCAGCAGGCTGAAGGAGAGAATCAGAAGGGTAAAAGCTAGAAAAATCATGAGTTGAGTTTAAGACAGTTTAATAGGCAAAGCAAAAGCCACGCATGCAAGCAAAGCAAAACAAGGAATTACTTCACTGCTTCCCATGGGCAGGCAGGTGTTTGGTAATCTCCAGGAAAGCAGGGCCCTGTCACACATAATGGTTACTTGGGAAGACAAACTCCATCCTTCCAAATGTCCCCCACTTCTTCCTTCTTCCTCCCTGCTTTACATGCTGAGCAGGACGATGTATGATATGGAATATCCCTTTCGTCCATTTGGGTCACCTGTCCCAGCTGTGTCTTCTCCCAACTTCCTGTGCACAGTGAAGTAAATGTATGAAAAGATTTTTTTGAACTGCACTCCTTTAAAAAATGAGAAATGCAATCAAATGAAGCTCTCAAGAGGAGGGGAAGATTTCTCCTTTGCTAAGAAGTTTAGGCTGGAAAAGAGAATACAGCAGCTATACCTACTAGGTACTGCAGTAGCAATGGATCTGCAAAGCAAAAACAGCAGTATTGAAGACCCCAGGCTTACCTCACAAGCTCATCAAAAGAGTTTTATGTCAAAAAGATATAAGGTCCCAAAACCCACCCAACGGATTTATTAAAGTGGACTTCAGTTCTTTTAGACCTTGGGGCCATGCATGGGAAAAACACAACAATGTTTCCAGGAGGTCAAAATAACACACTTTTACTGCCAAACTTTAGAAAATAAGGGAACTTGGCAAAAGTTTAAAGCAAATATTTCACAAAGCATTGACTTAGCAAATTCCAACCCATCCAAGTTTAAGTTAACCAAATCAAGGAAAAGGGAATTAGGAGAAGAAGAAGTGAAGAAAAAGAGAGAGTGAGCAAGAGAGAGAATTATAGCTACCACCTTAGACCCAGTGTAGAACTAGCTACTACAAATCCAAGGACAATAGGACCATGACCATGAGGAGGTCTTGTGGTGTGGGTTTTACTTACTATGGACTCCTGTGGCCAACCCCCCCAGGTGGGGCTTTTGATCTGCCAGCCATTTGGGATCTGGGTTAGGGGCTCCAGGGGGTGTGGTATGGGGTTTCAGGTGTGTCAGTGGCTGACAGCTGCACTAAAGGCTCTCAAGGAGGTGGGGCATGAGGGTAGAGCACCATTCCACCTTGACAGAACCTGATTTGCCCCCTCCACTCCCTTCCCTGAAATTGTTTTGAGTCATTGATAATTTTAATAACTTTTTTTCAGTCTCTCAGACTCATGACCACTCTAGATGAAATATGGAGGGATTACTTCAAGCAAGCTCTCTTTTGGTCCATGGACTAAAAGCCCATTAACAGTTGGTGTCTGTTAGCTTTACTCCAGGGCTCACAGCTAGTGATTTAGTTTCCATATGTCTACTATAAAAAATACAGAGATAATAAACCAGGACAGAAGCAAACAGCCGCATGAACAATCCCTTCTGTTAAAAATAAAGGAAAAAATACTCTTTCTGCCAGATGAATCAATAGAGAAAATTACTATAATCAAGGCTTCCTTAGCATGTTAGTTCTTTCCATCATCTAGATAGCATCTACGTGGACTAAAAAGATGTAAGATTACTGTAAAATTATCTCCTCCTGTGTGAGGAGACCTCTGTACATGATAAGGAAAGGATCAATCAAAGAATATATTACCAAGTACAAGGGATTTTCTAATTCTACAAGATATGGGTTAGCTCTGAGGTAGTCCAGATTTGTTTTCATTCACACATTAAAATGAAAAAAAGGCAGAAAGAGAAACATGAGAAAGTCATCTCCAGTCTTGAACAATTTATATCTCATCCAACATTTTGGGAAAAAAATCCTGAACAATTTCTATAAAATTCTATAGATGCTCTTTTTTTTCGGTTAGATAGCAATTGCAACTTTTGTTGCTAATGATACAGCAGTTTTATGCTGCTTTTGTGTCCAGAGCAAACAGCATCTAATATTGTTTCTTCATACTGATATTGTAGGAAGTAACTAATTATTTTTTCAGAAAAAAAAATTAAAATGCATAATGCGAATATTTATAAGAGTTTTTTATTCTAATATTTTTATTTGAAGCTAAATATTAAAAGTTACAGAGCTACTAGTTTTTCCTATGTAAATAGCTAAGATTTTCCATATTGTTTGGCTTCATTTAATTATTGCTAACAGTCTATGTGAAATGAGTTTACATAGTGACTAACTAAAGGTAAAGAAAAAAGATAGAAAAAAAAAAGTGCTTCATCTGTGAGTGATTCAAAGTGAGAATATTGTTAACAATATAGCTATTATGGACCATTATATTCCAGGCTGGTGATTCTGGGGGTGCTTTTCCCCTCTCCTCATCTCTCCTCACCTCACCTTGCCTCTCCTCTCCTGTTTTCTCATTTCAATAACAGGTGCATATGTCCCCTTGGCTACAGTGGCACATATTGTGAACTCGATATAGACAATTGCATTGGAAATCAGTGCTCTGAATACGGATTCTGCCAGGACAACTTGCATAATTACAGTTGTAATTGTGTGCCCGGATATGAAGGTCCCTTCTGTGAAGTTGAAATTAATGAATGCTTAAGTTCACCTTGCAAAAACGGAGCTACTTGTGTGGATTTAAGTGGCCACTTTTCTTGTCATTGTACTGCTGGGTTCAAAGGTAAGTTTTATCTTTTGAAGTGCCTTGTATTACAGATGTGAATGTCCCATTTTATGTAAGCAATGTTTATATAATTGTTTAATAACAGAGATGTATATATATATATGAATATGCATATATTTTCATGGTTGTATGATTTACAGGAGTTTTAACTGAATTAGCATTTAAATTCTTAGATTGTGTGTCCTAATTGTTCCTCAGCTGACCTTCCCTTCACTAAACGTACAATTCTGAGCTTTAGCTTTGCTGCTGTTAGCAAAAAAAATTTATCAAATTCCAAAACAAAATTTTAATTGTATTATTTTATTTTCACAGTTATGCAGTCTTATATCATGGCTTTAGTAATATATAGGCTAATAAGAACAAATGCTTTGGTACGGAACAGGAAAATCTAAGCATGAGGAGGAATGAGATCAGTAGCATCATCCGTCTGCATGTGTAGGATATAAAGAGCTATATTTGAGTGACTCCTATATGCTGGAGATAGGGCATCTGCCTGTCTTAGACATCTTTTCTAGGGAGAGATGGGCTGTAAATTTCTGTATTGCATTAGACGAATCCTACAAAACTGATAACACGACTCCTTTTTATACTAATTTTTGGCTTTGTGTTAATAATACTGATATTCAGACTATATGTGAGAGGCAGAAAATAATTTTGTATCCAGCAATACTGAAGTGTTGCATTTCCAGCCTTCAGTCTATATCATTGAGCACAGTTATCAATGCGCTGAATGCTTCTCTGTTGATAATCTATGATATGCTATCACTAACAAAGACAAAAATAAATAGTATATTATGTATAGTGTCGTTTGTACTAACTAATCATTAATTTACAGCTTACTCTTTCAAACTGCTGAGGGCTTTTGCTCCAATTCAGACAGTGCGTGTAGTACTAGATTTAGTCTGTCCCAGTTAAACCCCTGAGATGTTCAACATGTATTTGGATCTTTCTGGGTCACTACCAAAGTGCTGAACTATTAAGTAATTATAACTTTACTGATCTTTTTTCATTATACATTCTGGCTAGCTTTTAGCATTTTATCATTAACATTTTTAATTTTGAGTATGTTTATGTTCCTTTATATATATATATTTACATTTATGGAAGTATACACTGGCAGGTTTGTTGCCCTCAATTTGAGTATATAATTTCTTTGTAATTTGAATTACATTTATTAAAAGGTGTTATTTCCTGTTCATGCTTATTTATTAATAAATGTGCAACAAAACAAAGGAATGTCCCAGGAGTGGCTTAAATTCCAGCAAGATAGCACAACTACGTCTGACTACAAGTGAAGAAAACATACTTGGCTCACCTGTGCAAAATCTAACATAATATATTTCCATTTTGCTGCTGAAATTTCAGCCCTTATTTTGTACTTTGCTGGACTTCGTGGGGAACTTCAACCACCCAAATATCTTCTACAATAGAGTGTGGTATAAGATCTGCTTGGAAGAGTCCTGTAGGATAAAACCCCAGAGAGAAGAAGGGTCCAAGAAAGTCTATGACTACTAAGATCACGAGCAGTTCATCTCAATGAGCAGGCAAAAATACCAGGAGGCCTGTAGGAATGATCAAGGAACTCGTAGCCAAATTCAAACACAAAAAAGGAAACATAGAGAGGACAGGAACAAGGACAGGTAACTCGGCAGGAAATAGAGACACTATCTGAGAATGCAGCAATTAGTTTAGGAAAGTCAAAGCCCAAATGCTGTTGAGTATGACAAGAATGTGAAATACACCAAGAAGGGCTTCTGTAAGCATGTATGTGACAAAGGGAAGAGAAGAGAGAATGTAGTCCCATTGCTCAATGAGATAGAACCTTGATGAGACTGGACATGGAGAAGTTTGGGTGCTGAATGCCACCTTTGCTTCAGTCTGTGCTGGTGAGGCTGTCCTTCAATAATCCAACAACCTGAAACCAGAGAAAAAGTCTGAAGCAAGGAAGACACCCCCTTGATGGATGAGACTCAGGAGAGGAAATACTTAGGCAAACTGAATACATATTTGTCCATGAACCCTGATGGGATGCACCCAAAAATCATAGCATCATAGAATTTTATAATCATTGAAGTTGAAAAAGATCTCTAAGATCACTGGGTCCAAATATTAAGATACCACCACCACGTTCACAGCTAAACATTATCCCCAAGTGCCACATCCACATACCTTTTGAACAGATTCCAGGGGTGGTGATTCAACCACTTTCCTGGGCAGCCTATTCCAGCACCTGAACACCCTTCTACTGAAGAATTTTTTCCAAATATCCACTCTAAAGCTCCCCTGGCACAACTTGCTTACATAAATGATATAATTACATATTACTCTGGCCTCCAGTCGGGAGGTCTGGAGACACACCATCTATAACGCTGCTGCTCGTTTTGAGAACGCACACAGGGTCACTCTCAAGGAGAAAAGACAAGGCAGAAAGAATTGTGTCTTGTCGATACCACCTAAGGAGTCTTTCTGCTGTGCCTTTTGCAACAGGACTTGTCTATCTCATATTGGCCTTTTTAGCCACCAGCGCGTTTGTAGCAAATGTGGGTGGAGCCCTTCCCAAATCTTCGTTCATGAAGCCTAGCCATGATGAATTACATATTACTGAAAAAATCTTTTTTTAAAAAAAACCCTTTATTTTCTCACACAATGAGGTATTATATAATAGCATTTCCACCAAAGTAAATTTAAAGAAAAATGTCACAATATTACTCATTAATTGTAATTCATTACCACATGTACTGAATATATTAAATTCTGATTTTAAGCTGTAAACAATTAATAAAAACTTACAAAAATATTATCAGTACCATAGAAATTCTCTTTTCATAGTCTCTATGGTTTATGATCCTAGGATATTTTCCAGCACAAAATAGATCTAAAGTTTGGTCATAACTTCATGTTATGAATCAGTGATTAGTATCCCAGTGTAATACTAAAAACCTCACATTTATTCTTATCTCATTTGTATGTGTGTGTTTGTTATGTTGTTTCTCTGTAATTCAGCATTCCAACATATCCAGATGTACCTAATTTTTCTTCATAAATAGTAAATTCACTTTCAGATGAAATAGCAAAGGCAATGCTGAATAAGCTAAAGAGTAAAATGGAAATTATTGTTGCTCAGTACTCTGTATGTATTTGTGGAACTATCATACTCTGTGTATTAGGATTCATAGATATTGTAAATAACTTCCCACTTATTAGGTAGGAGGTGACTTGATGTCTCTCCTGCTATTAAATGAATCCCTGTGTTCTCTTTGATATAACATTAGAATCAGTTTTTATTTCAGAAGCAAAATGTTAAACAGACAACTCATATCTACTTTGTCTAGTTGATTGATCAATCTGATGTCTATCAACATTCCTCAGAAACTTTGTGTTCTATTAGCTAGGGACCTCTTAGGCAGTGCAATGGATTTGATTTTTTTTAAAAACAAGTTCATAAAAAAATGCAAGGCTTGGGTATTTTCATAATAAAAACAAATGCTTTGTAACATCATATACCACAGTCTTTCCTTTCGAACTGTAAATGATACTTGTGATGGAAACTTTAATACGGAGACATTTGGTATATGCCTGGTGCCCTCTCCACTGCCTATAAGAGAATTTCACCCATGTTCAAACTCGGAAGTTTCGAATACAATTATAAAAATTGAGAAAATAACTTCTTTAACTTTTGATTAAGTGATGACTGTATATCACCTAATTCTGGTTCAGTTTTTCAAACATAACCTAGTGCTGCTCACCTTCAGAAAAATTCCCAGTCTATACTTTTTTCTGTATCTTTGTGTTAACTATCTCAATACATCAATGTTCAGCACCAAATAATTCCAGCTTTCATGATGACTGGTATTTCTAAACAAATACCACTGTGCTTATTTCTAGTTTAAAGGAAGATCTTGGAATTTTTCAGGGGGAAAAAAAGCTGTATTTATCCTAACACATCCTGCATTAAAACTCTTCTGTTTAGATGCCCACAAAAATGTGAAGGCAGCTACTGAGAACTCAAAGCAGATAGACAATATTGCCTCATTGGTTTCTCTTGAGGGTTTGTATCTATATAACGTACAGTTAAATTTGGGAAATATTTTTATTCTGAATATATACTGTATCCCACATAGCAAGATATTGATCTATCATTGCTTTAGCCATGTGTAAGTAACAACAGTATTGAAACTCATCACTAATGTAGGTCTTCCAGTGACTTTTTGGGTTTGACATTAATATATGCTATATGTGATGCTCGTCAGTATTCCTCTTTTTGTCCAAAAGAGGAAAATGTCATAAGGGCTTTTTGAAATCCTTCAATTTCGTTAAATTTCTGTGCTTTGTTTTTGCTTTTTTATTCCACAAATACACAGGAGAAGTCCATGTAAAATTTGAAGTCCGTCTATGCAAATATTTGAGTGTTGGTACTTTCAGTACGTTATTAATTGGTTTTACAACAAGCCTGGGCTGGGTGTGTGGCTCAGGGCATTGGGCAGTGCAGCTTCTGAAGGAGTTCTGGCTGGCTTCTTCTGGGGAAGAGTGATTATTGCTGGCACATTGTGCCAGTGTAGCCTGCCTGTCAGATGTACAATGTAATCCCATGGAGAGAGATGAGCTGGACTCTTGGCAGTTTAGATTTGAACAGTCACATGCTTTCTCTGAGTTAAAACTCTTTCATAGATGCTAAGCCAGTGGAATGGTTTAACACCTCATATAAATCGCTTTCAATCTGTAATAAGTGTTCACAGAAAGGATTACACTGCATGAGGTAAATAAAAATTAAATTTGTTTTGGATTTTTAACTACTACAATATGTTACACAGAAAAGATCTTGAAGAAAAGAAAAAAAAAACCAATCAAGTGTGTAGAACAACAAAGTTGAGAAAGGGAAATATCTGTCAAGTTCACAAAAGCCACACCTGGAACACCTGTCTTGCTTTTTCATAACTGCATTTTCTGCAAAGTAAGCTGAAACATTACTCAGGGTGATACCTGTCTTATCTAACAGAATAACTTATGTTGCTTAGCAAGCAACAAAATTACACACTTTGTTATCAGGTACATGATTGGAATGCTTTATACTTATACACATTTTACAAAATGTGGACAGTAAGGCAGGAATGTTGCAAAGACAATCCTTAAATAAATTGTTAATGCTTTGGATACTAGTTGAACTTTACAAACCCTTGTGGTTCAGTTTTTTGGTGATTTGGTTTTTTTCAACAGTACTTCATTAAGTTTACATTAAGGAGAATTTTAAATCACCTGCTTTTCATCTGATCTTGGAATAGAAAGATTCATTTTATGTCTTGAATATAACCTCAAGTGAGGAGTTTTATTTAAAAAATATATTCTTTAACATCCTTTTCTTAATTGTGGTCATTCTGTCTGCTTTTGCATCATCAAACTTTATATTCCATTTTGCCTAAAAAACAAAAGTTGATACAAAAAGTATTTAAAAGAAACTTTGTATTTTTATATTTTTGCATGTGTTTTGTGATTCAGACAGAGATGTTATAGTAGTGGTGGCACTTTATAATAGATACTTTAAATATAATGTGTATTACATTATGAAAATAATCTCTCAAATTATTTAGTTTTTATTCTAATGTCTGAATATTTTATTTGAGAATGGTATGAAATTAAACTTATTCTGATATCAAAACAAAACTCAGTTTTGTGAATATTATACAAAATCCAACAATAGTTCCACAAGTTCGGATAAAGTATGAAGTTAATGTCTTTAAGTTAAGCAGAAATAAAGTGTGAACCACTGAAAGGTGCAAACTTTCAATATAATGATCTTACAAAGTTGCACTTTTGAAGTGAATTCAATGAGACTTCATCCATTAGATTTATGAAAAGCAATGTTTTTTTTTTTTACCCTTTGATCTCCAGTTATATTTACCTGAGAACTTTGGAATCTCTCCATTTGCTAAAATAGCATGATTATTTTAAACAGAGTAAGTGATATCAGTAATATTGGTGGAGGACAAAACATCTCTGCTATTTTTTTTAGCATGCACTTACCACTTACTCAGTCCTTAGGCTCTTCTCAAGGCTTTTGTATTCCTGTAAAAAAATGTCTTGTGTATCATCAGTGTGTTGGCAGAAAATGTTGCTTCTAAAGATCAGGCAATGCAATTTGCAAGAGTGACAGACTTTCCTATAATTTCCTGTTACATATTTTAAGAACACTGCAATTTTACGCAGCATAAAATATGCTATAGAGTTAATAGTAGAAGATTTGGCTTGTGGTAATTTTTTACATTCTCTTTGTATTTCAGAATCTGGTGACATGATCCCTGTAAAGTGTTTAAGAACTCAGACCTTGAGCTATGATTTATTAAATAACATTTTACTAGTAATTATGTTCAGATGTGTTGTATTAATGCTACCCTTAAAAGTGTAAGCCCACAAAATATTTATATTAACATATTTTTGTGTTGAAAATAATTTGTAGCCAATTAATGATTTTTATCTGATGTTAAAAGGATATTCTCATCAGACATTTCAAATGTGTAGTTGAGATGAGCTGCATACTGAAAACAAAAAGGCTTCTTTGTATCTGTCCAACTTTTTTCATGTCTTGGATACTCAGAAAATATGATCTCACAGTAGCTTCATAGATTCTTTGATTCTCTCTTGAAATATTTTTTAAATACTGTCCATATATTACCTTTGTACTCTGAGGACATGAATTGTTAAATTCCCATAGCAGCTGTTTGTAAGAAGTTTTGAGATATGCCTTTTGTCAGGTGCAACTATCAATTTAATGGCACTCCAAGTTATAACACATAATCAGAAGAGCTAATCATTGTCTACAGTACACAAAAAGCAATTACCTCTATTTTCACTACGTGTGTATTTGATTGGCAGAAATTGCACTAAAACATGAAGGCTTCTCCAAGTTTTAACATGGTTCACAGGAAAAATATGTTATTCTCCTAGCCTCTTCTGAGATGTACAGAATTACCAAAACTGCACTGTTAACTTTTAGATGAAAAATAATATCATTTTTTCATATCTGTAAATAGTACATTTTCCAGTGGCTAGATAGCTAAATTAGACATAAAACAGAAGAGATGCTGAAGGAATGGTAGTAGAGATACACAGAGACTAAAGTCTTAGCTGTTTCTGTCAAAAATACTGCAGGTTTGTCAGGAATAAAAACAGTGAATTATTAAAAGTGAACAGTGTAATGTGTTAACAGCTAAAATATTTCAGAAAGTTTGGTTATCTTTCTAAATCAGTCTGTGAGTACTGTTAGCTAGCACAACTTGTAAATCAGGCAGTGGTTTTCACAAATATATTCATTAGTTATAAGAAAGGTATTCTCAGTGTTTGATAACTCAGATGAGGTGGCTTGTAATTGCTTCTTTGTCAACTGAAGTAATTTTGATGTGGTAACAGCCTCTCACATAAAATCAGCGCCTTTTTAATCAGAGCAAGGATTTGTGCCCCCATTTTCTTCTTCTCTTAAATGGAGAATGGAATTAATACACATGTAGCATGGCCATAGGTAATAAAAACAAAATACCTGAAACCAGATCATTGTCTGTTAAACAAGTATAGCATATGTATATCTACTGTACAGCATTGTTTTGGATATTTGGGACTAATTGTCTAAATTGGAACTAAAACTGTTAATCTATGATGTGGTGTAATACAGACTAATACACTCGGAAACACTGTACTCATTGAACTCTTAAAATAATGGGGATTAGTGGCAACATATCAGAAATTAGATTCAGATTCTGATGCTACTGGTGAGAATTTCTTAGCTATACATTATAGAAGAAATTTATATTTTTCCAAATGAAGATGGAAAATAAATTATCTTTTTCTGCATCTTTTCTCATTTTGACAGAATCATTATACTTCCTGTCAAACTTGAAACAGGGAAATGGCTTTGTCTCCTTTCTCACCTTTTCTACATACAATTAGGTTTTACCACTATTCCTTCACACAGCTAAAGCTCCAACATTCATCTCATGTCCCAAGTTTACCTCTAACATTCATTATTTCATCATCCTCTCAGGACTCCCCAGGTCTTGTAACATTTCATATAGTTCAGTCAAAACATAGCCACAGAATTAACCTTTTGATCAGGTGCCATTTCGATTTTGATTTTCTCAAAGGGTTCGCCTTGCCCACTACAGACTAATTTTTTGTTCTTTATTGAGAATACTCCAGAATATTCCACTACTCTCTGTGTCTTTGTTCCTTTGTTTTATTTCCTACCATCTCATCAGGATTTACAGCCTGAATGACCATTCTATTGAACTTTTATAAAACTTTTGCAACTGTCTCTGCTTATTGTCCATTTTGTCCCGTAAGGACTATTTTCTCAAGATTGAATACAGGACATCCTATATTGCATTAGGTATTGACACTTAGGGAACTGAATTTCACCCTAAAACCTCAGTTTTAAAGTATAGATCCGTAGTCAGAATTATGCATATAGTTGACTCATTTTCCTGCTGAATGCCATACCCTATTTCCTATGCCCAAAAGAAATGAAAATCAAAGAAGATAGATGATAACAGTTCACAAGGAATTGTTGCTATACCTGCTGCAGTCATGTATTAAAATTATGGTACTCTTCAGTTTCATAAGATACCTTTGCTGCCTCAGATTCAGAAAAAAAGCAGAGATAGCTTCACAAAAAGGCAATAAGATGTTAACAAACCTTGGATATCATCAGTAAATGAGGATGATCTCATTCCAACATTTCCCCTAAAATTGCATTTTCTTTACACCTTTAACAATTCAAGGGAGGTGAAAAAGTGTGTTTCAAGGAGTTTTTCTAGCACATGCTTCAACTTACCCATGGCTTGTGACCAGATAATTAATTTTAGAGGAAACTCTCCACCTGTCTACCCAGAAGAAAACAGATGCCAATGCATTTCTATTTATCTTCCTCAAAGACACCCACCATAATCAGGGACCTGAACTAGAAAGCATAAGGAATGCAAATTATCAGAATGAGATCATAAAGACTGCACATAGCGCTACTACCTTATCAGCACTTCAGAGAAAATTCTTTAAAAAATTTAAGAACTGAGAAATGAATTTATATTTTGGTCAGTCCTTGCCATCTGTAATCCTCACTGTTGCCATGGCATACATTAAGCAGAACTCAGCAGCTGCTCCTAGCAGATAGCTTTTTAGTTTACTGAGTTACCTGAACTCTCCCTGGACTATGCTTTTGTCTCACCGTTTTCATCCATGTATCTTGAAGTCTTACAGAAAACGAAGAGATGTTTAGAAGTAGGAAAAAACCCTAATAGAAACCACCCTGTCATAAGTTTAAGTGTGCAAGAGAATCTTGGTGTTACTATGGGCTTCTCCAACGGTGGCCTTTTGTATCTAGTAGATTCAGAAAATACAGACTTTAATAGCTGACTGTCTTCATTCATATGATTCTCTGAGAGGGCATGTATGTGTGCTGCAGATAGGAGACCAAATAGTTTCCACAGTGCAAAGAATTCAGAGGAATTTCGGCTTTTTTTTTCCTTTTATCTTCTGCTTTGCGGTTCACGGAAAGCTCAGCATGCTTTGTACACTGCTGACCTGTCATAGCTACTGAACATGATTTGCCTCCATATTCCTGTGGCTGGAAATAGCTTCTTCTGTTACAAATCAAAGCAACCCCTTTTGTATATTACAAATCTACATTTCACTATACCATCTTTGCTCTTAATTATTTCATCCTCTCTCATTTGCATTTTTCCTCATTAAGTGTTCTTTAGTGATTTGATCACCTTCCTTCTTTGTATTAAACAAAGAAAGAGAAATGTCTAATATTACAGGACTGACAACTTGCTTTAGAACATAGGCTGAACTGTACCATTACACATCACTGTGTAAATTAGTGTTGGCCACATTTTCATATGCAGTCATACTTCACAGTTCTTTTTTAAAGACATGAAAGAAAATTATTCACAAAACTGGACAAAAATTACTTGAATACAGTAATTTTGCATAATGGAAAAAACTCCAGAAGTATGCATAACCTCAGTAAGAAAGCCTTCTATTTTCCTGATTGTCACACTTCCAACTTTGCCTGTCAAAATGGACTGTCTTGTAACCAATGAAGGAGAAAAATTCTTGACATACAGGATGTCTATCAGTAGTCCTGTGTACTCAGTAAGTGTACCTTGGCCAGTGGGGTCAGCACATAGACTATGACAACTCACAGCCTTTTTTCTTTTTTTTTTTAATTCAAACTTTCAGGAGAAACGTGTTCTGTTCATGTGAATGAATGTCTAGACAGACCCTGTTGGAATGGAGGAACCTGTGAAGAGGACATAAGGGGCTTCAAATGCAATTGCCCATTTGGTAAGTATTTATACTTTTTATTCAATTGCTAGTTTGGAATAGTGTGGTTGTGTGACTTCCACATCTGCTACTCCAGTGCTATAAAGCCTTATACAGTGATAGCATTCTGCTTACATTTTGAAAGGTACAGAGCTAGTTATCCAGACTAATAAAAATAAATTTTTCTCTTATTTTTAAAATTCTTCATAATGAATTCTTTTAAATAATAAGCCACATAGATTAAAAAGCACTTGTAGTACTCAAACAACCTGCAAAAGAAATATGACAGAACTGGAGATTTTAATTATTTAGTGCCTATTTGTATAGACACTGATGCCTTAAGCCCCTAATGATTTTTTATTTTTCTAATATTTGTAAAACTTGTAAATTTTATAGGTAGGTTTTAGAAGCAGAAACCCCTTTTTTACCTTGTTCCTTTCCCTTGTTTACACATTCCCTAACCCTCTTACCCCATTCTGTGCCTCCCATATCAAACCTACCCCTGAATTCAGTAGCAGTGTTTAGTCTTTTGTCAAGGCAAAGGCCCAGACTGTTTGGAGAACAGCGTATCAGGGCCTAAACCACAGAATACAGTCAAAAATTAGGTGATCATGTACCCTTTGTGCTCTGACGAGGCTGAAGATGAGGAAGTAAGGGGTCCCAAAAAGACCCCAGACCCAATTCTCAGGGGGAGGGCCCGGGGTGGACCAGAGGAAGGGCCAAAGGGTGGACACATCTGGGATTGGATGGATAATGTTATAAAATGTAACCTCTCAGGCACGGCCGGTGCGCGTGTCGTATACCATCTTAGCCTTGGCAAATAAACCCTTTCTTATCTCACCCCTAATTAACTGCTCCGGAGATTTTTTTTAGCACCAAAATACACAGGCAACAACACCTTATAGCAACACGTTCTTTCAGAAAATGTAGGTTTTAGGCAGCAAAATGTAGAAATTGAGCAAACATACAAAATCTTGGTCTTTGAAATCCTATTCTGCTAGTCAAATTACTTATACCTAAAAGAACTGAACACTGCTTTAATGTTTGTATGACCTCATTCTGGTAGCCTGAGCATGTGTACTTTGTGGCATTTTAAGTATTCAAAGTATTGTATAAGGGTGGAAGATATGGTAGAGGATATAAGGGACATCTAAGATGGATCAGGCCAGGTGGCCAGTGAAATAAGAACAAAGTAAAAAGACGAATCAAAATTAAGGGAGAAAGATATATAACGTTGGAGATTTTTGTTTTGCTAATTATATATACTCTGTTTAATTTGGGATTTTGCATATCATTGTGTATTGACTAAGAAAATATAGAAGAGGCTGGGCTAAGAATTCCTGACCATAAAAATCCTTTGACTTGGATCGTCAGCTTTTTCCATTTTTATTAAACATTGTGGCAAAAAAAGCCTGTGGTAGAGATATTGCAACTGCTAAGTTCATTCATAAATATAGATGAGAAAATACTGATAAATCATGAAAAGGTTTTTGTTTTGACATGCGTTTATAAGGTCATTGTTAATATGAAAAATAACATCAGAAAAATTAATTTTATACTGTACTGTGGTGTTTCAAAGATACTGATGGTGATCAGTAAAACCTAGAAATGTCAGAGTACTGAAATACAGGTCTCCAACCATCCTTCTCAACTGGAACAACTGATTTAAAGAGCACTTTAGTATAGTTAATATCAAGAGATCCTTAAATTCTTTGAGGGTGGTATTCCACTGAGTTGGGAACTGAAGACAATACTGAGCGATATCTTCAAAGGTATGGTGATGCTTTCAAGTTTGTTGCTTCATTGGGGCAAATGTAAGCATGTCAAGTTTCACTGAATAAGGGTTGTAAGAAAACATTAACAGGGACATTATCTCCTTTGTTCTTCTGAGATTCTTACGTGTTTAACTCTTGTTGCTAAAACTTTTACCCATAGCGGATTTTTAAACAGAAGCATTCTGCACCTTCTTTCACAGATGTGAGAGGAGATGTCTTTCATGCACTGCGTGTCAGTGATAGAAAAGAAAATTGTTGTGACATTGTCTTAGTAGATCGTTTGTGCCTCTTTCTTTAAAGAAAAGTCAGGCTGTAAACTTTTTCTTATCCAATTAATTTTTGTTATAATTCTCAGTGTGTGCATATCATCTGGAACAATGAAGTTTATGTAATGGACACATACAGTAGAAATTATGAGTTTCATTCTATTGACTCTAATAAAATGCTGTGAATAGCAGTGGTTCTTTTACATCATCAGTCAAATGATCAAAAAAATTCACAGTGAATCAGGAGTTATCTGTAGAAATGATCAGTTATTTTTGAAAAGAGTTAACACTTGCTGTATTACAATTTGCAGTTCCATTACTAATATAATAGCAAACTGAATTAAAGAGGGAGAAAATTGCATAGTGATGTGCATACCTAACAATGAGCTGAAAAGAGGAGAATTTTAATCTAAATGTGATATGGATTCCATTTGTGCCCTTGGGTAAATTAATTAATATCGCAGTTCATAGTCTCTGGGTGAAGGTGTAGATAAACAAATGTAACCATGTCACAAATACATTGTAATGATTAAGTAATGTCTGTAAATTGCCTGAAAACACAAGTTGCTACATTATAATGTTGGATAATTTTACTACTAGCTCAGTTCTAACAAAAGTATCACTTCAAAAGATAACACAGTTAACTTAAGTTGTTTCAGTTTTCAAACATGTAGAGTTCCTTCATCCTTGAGTAGTATGATTTCTCTTCCTGTTAAGAAATCAGAACTATATCTATTTAGCAAATCTAAATATATACATTTAATTGCATGTGCTAATTTTATGAAAATACACCTTGTGCTTTCTTAGTCACTTTCAAGTAGTTCAACGTCTTAACATGTGGTCAATTTTAATTCTTAAACTGTTATTTTTATATGACAAATCTTCTTTTCACAGCTTTAAAAATAATTCATTACATTCTCTACAGTAAAGCCAAGATATTTCTTAGAAATTATTTCAGTATTCCATCCTACTGTTGATAAGATATTGTCACTAAATAGGACGAAATGAGGTCATTTAATCATATAGATCATTAATTCCCATAAATGTATCCTGGCATCGCTGGAAACCTAACATAAAAATAGATAACTAGAGTAAATTCTTTCCTTTTAAGCAATTTGTTTTGATTTTTTTTTTCTTTTTGCATGTTTGGTTTTGTTCTTTTTAATGTCCCTGTACTATACACTAATTTTGTTATTACACCATAAGAAGCCCATCCATCAAAAAGTATAAAAAGGTACATGGACTCTTCTGGGTCCACTCTTGTGGATTTTTGTGGCAGAGCACAATCATCTTTTGCATCTCAAGCTAAGAAAGAGTAATATACAAATGGATCAAATAGAATCAGACAATGTCTTTAGATATTGTGTGAAATAATTATGTTGCTCCTTTTTTTTCTGTGTAGAAGACACGAGTCTTTCAGGTGAACATTGTAACTATCTTTTGAAAGTGTTTAACAGGAAAGTAATTTTGTAATAATATAGCTTATTGACATATTCTGATGACCTTATACAGGAGACTTTACAAGCATTACTTTTGCACTTAAGCATTTTAGATAATAGTATTTCCATT
Source organism: Manacus candei (assembly GCF_025592945.1). Classification (NCBI taxonomy): domain Eukaryota; kingdom Metazoa; phylum Chordata; class Aves; order Passeriformes; family Pipridae; genus Manacus; species Manacus candei. Next base: position 17,172,049 of record NW_026138059.1, on the reverse strand, counting down.
TACCTGATGAACAGTGTTGGTTGATTATGGTGTATGATTATCAACAGTGAATTTTTTAAGGGATTTTTTTAAAATAATGTTAAGACTGCGTCCTTTTATAGATCTTTCTTTTCTGGGACATAGAACATACTACCTCAACACCACTTGTTTATCTATATACCTTTATCTGTATATATATATGTGTATATATATTAATGTATACATATCTGAAAGGTGTATATTTCTATACCTATACCTTCCTAAAAGAGTAGCTTCTGGAAAAGTGATCTCCACTTCCCACTCAATATATGGACCATTGTGGACAGACTCAACATTGACACTACATGACCACCATCTCCAGACACAGAACTTTCTAGTCAGGTTATTAATTGATAAAATTAACATAAGGAATTTTTAATAAGATTCTTAAAATATGGGGAAAGCACCATAAGCCCTATAAACAGGGTGTAAAAGTCCACCAAACCTTCTGCTCAGAACTGTGATAGAGACAAATGCTGCACCTATAGCAGCTATGCCTGGAAGACGGCACTAGAAAAGCAAGGAATTCCAAAGAGTCTGAAATCTGTGTTCCAACACAGCAAGAAGTCTTTCAGTGTTAAATAATACCATCTGGTAAGATGTTTTTCATCAATTTGATCAAAAGAAACTGCAGCCTCTTTACTTGGAGCAGAGAAAACCTCCAGTCAGAATGAAAAATACTAAGGAAAACATGATAGGCACAGTTTTTTGCCATCACTCACCATCCCCATGTCATATTTTTCATTAGAAACATAGGGACTGATCAGTATTGATTAATTTGTATTCTGAATTCAGTCTAATAAATGGGCAACATAAATCCATCTTCATCAATGGAACCAATGGCAGAGAAAATTTCAGTGGTGATACAGCTAGTATATGATATTAGATTTAATATGTGATATTGGAGCTAACATGGTTTTGGCTCAATACAGAGTGAATGTAATTCTTCACAGAGTCTATCAAGAAAACTGAAGGGCAGATAACTGATGAGGAAGGCCTGGAGGACATTATTTGAACCTTTGTTGTGCTCCAAGATTTGTTAAGATTAATGTGTCCACAAAACATTTTACCTATCAGTGAATCAGCATTTTTAGTAGAGAAAAAAGTATCTATGGAGAGTGTTAGATCTGCTCTTGTTTCAAGAAATAACATGTACATTTTCAAAACCCATGGATTCATTGCCTATATATTTTACTGACTTGCAGTTTCTTTGTACATTCTTCTTCTTTTATGTGGCTCAGTCTTCAGATCATTTTTATTAGTCCCTCGTGTTTATTTTTTTTTCATTTTGGCTATTTATATTGCTCATTGAAACATTATTAATTTCTTCTATTTTTTTTTCCTTCAAAGTTTGTTTTATAATGCTTGCTTCAGGTTATTTTCTGAAGAAATGCCACTTGTTGCCCTTTCCATTCTTCTCCCTTTGGTATTTCACTTTTTTTTTCTCTAAGATAACTAATATTTAGAAACGCTTATTTGTTGCAGGTATGTTTATATAGACTAATTAAATTTATGTTTCTTGCAGGCAGGCTCGTTAGCAAGAATTTTTCTTTACTTTGTCACTGAGTACTTGTGTTCCTTTTATGATTAACCTGGTATTTATTTATTTGTTTTAATTTTCAACTTTGTTTTTAATTACTTTGATAGATGAACTCTTTTAACTGATCTTTTCAGATCTCCTGGTTTATTAATGTAGAATTAAGCATTTCAAATTTGGAGAGACTGTTTTTACAGGTTTTCTTTTTCATTTAGTTCACTCTCAGTAAAACATTGTGTGGAGTGCCATGGTAGCCTTTTATTGAGGGAGTGACTCACTGTTTTACTCACCTTTTTCTTTTAGTCTTTCAGATAGATGAGAGTAGGAGTAAAATGGAAGATTTCATTTTTGTATGTTTCAGTGTAGATGAATATGCCATTAGACTTTGCTTTACATCTGAAAAGTTCTAAACATAGCACCTTGTTTTGAGAAAAATAAAATCATGAGTGACTTCAGAAAGATTAATTTTTTAAAATAACTTAAAAGATAAGCAGCAGCTGAATAAAATTGTAGCAACAAAAAGATATCTAACCCAGCTGTTTCCATGACAACCTCCCTTTTTGGATTTAAAAAACCCATTTCTGCATTACTCCTGAGCTACTCATCACTTTCATTGTATGTTATTTCAATTGATATATATTTCTATTTCATCCATATAAAAAGGTCAGATGAAACACGACAGAAAGTATTTTTCTATTTGTATTATAGTAGAGTCCATGATGCCTGATTTATATTAGAAACAATTATGTAACATTCATTATGTACATGTTTTCATTTTGTGGTAGCATCAGCATTAATATGAGAGAGTTCAATAGGTTTTGTTTGTTTTTTTGTTTTAAGGGCAATTATCACTGTTGTAAAGAAAATTGGAAATGGTTTGATATATTAAGGATTGCTTTCCCTATTTTGTAGTTGTAGAGACAAAATTGATACATGTGAGATGAACATTTTGCTGGAAAGAGGTACCAGTCTAACGTACCAGAGCATTAACTGAGAGAGCTTACATTCAGAAAATGAAGTTTTAGACAGCTGAAGATAGATGAGATGAATCCCAGCTGAAGTGATTTTCTCTGTGACTAGAAACATTGCAGTAAAAGTAGACAGAGGTCTCAGTGTTATTCTGATGCTATTTGTCCATCTTTACAACTGAATTTTGGAGATTTTTTTTTAATTCATATAGTTTTCTGATATTCACATTATACCTTTAAGGTTCCAAAAAGGCTTCATCTACTTTAATAAAGCACAATGATTTGTTTTAATCCATTGTCTGGATCTGAAAAGGACAAGCAGAATATGTGCATATATAACTAAATGTGAATCATCAGAGAAATAACATGAAGGATGTTATGTGTGGCAGGATGATAAGGGCAGAATTGCAGTCTGTATAAATAGTGAAAATAAGCTTTAATATGGCACCATTAAAAAGTTCAATAAAATGAAACCTCACAAAAGCTACCACACAATTTTATGAAGTTCAACATAATTTGCAGTCCTTTTTAAAAAATAACTCAGGACCAAAAAAGTGAAGATACTGCCTGAATTGTGGAAGTACAGTGACAGTGTTTGAGGAAAACTGCACACTACCTGCATATGTTATGCCTCTCACAATTGAAAATAAAAATTTAAACTAATTAATAGCATGGTTTTGCTGCAGCCAAATTATAGTCTAGGCTGCCCACATTATTTGTCAGTTGTTGCATCCAACCTCAATAGGCAGCCCTCAAGTCAGATATTCAGTCCAAACAAAACCAGAAAGTCCTGAGACCAGATTCACACAGTTCACTTTAATGACAATAAATCAATGCTGATGAAATTAGCGATACTATAAAGGCCATCAGTGATCAATTTGGCACATCTGTTTCTTAAGAAAATAGCCCCTGTGCATGTCACTGGGGTTTACTAGAGCATACAAAAGCTAAGGGCATCTTTACTTATGATCCTAGTTACGGTCAAATTTAATGATGATCTACGTGATTAAACTGGGATCCCTTCACAAGGTTAATTGATTCTTCAACAAAATATTTTAATTTTTTGTAATTTTAGAATGCTATATCAACTACTCTTCTTTTTGTCGTTTCTTAAATAGCCTGTACACCTTAGACAACGTGTTCATCTCTGCACTGTGTACCTGGGTATGTTTTTCTTTGGTGAAGATATTTTTAAAAACATAGTATCTTCACAGAATCATTGGATTGGAAGGAGTACTTCCAGCACTCCTGCAGAGACACTTTCCACTGGACAAGGTTTTTCTATCCAACCTGGCCTTGAACACTTCCAGGGATGGAGTATTCACAACTTCTCTGGACAACCCGTTCAAGTACCTCACCCCCCCTTATAGTAAAGAATTTCTTCTTAATATCTAAACTAAACCTACCCTCTTTCAGTTTGAATCCATTTCCCCTTGTCCTATCACTGTATGTACTTGTAAGAAGTCCTTCTCCAGCTTTCTTGTAGACACCCTTCAGGTACCAAAAGGTTGCTCTAATGTCTCCTCAAAGCCTCCTCTTTTCCAGGCTGAACAGCCCCCATGCACTGGTCCTGTCTTCATAGGAAAGGTGCTCCAGCCCTCTGTCCAACTCAGTGGCCCTCCTCTGGACTTCTTCCAACAGGCCCATGTCCTTCTTATGTTGAGGGCCTCAGGCCTCAATACTCCAGATGGGGTCTCATGAAAGCAGAGTGGAGTGAGAGAATCACCTTCCTTGACCTGTTGGCCACATTTCTGATGATGCAGTCCATGTAACAGTTGGCTTTTTGGGGTGTAAGTACTCATTACTGGGTCATGTTGAGCTTCTTGTCAACCAACACCCCCTGTAAGGCTTCTTACAAATCATTCTCCACCCAGCTTGTATTTGTGCTTGGGACTGCCCTGACCCAGGGGAAGGATCTCACATTTGGCATTTTGAACTTCATGAGGTTCACACAGACCTACCTCTCAAACTTGTCAAGGTCCCCCTGGATGGCATGCCTTCCCTGCAGTGTGTCAACTGCACCACACGGATTGATGCTGCCAGCAAAGTTGCTGAGGGTGCATGCAATCCCATTGTCCTACTGCCAACAAAGGTGTTAAACAATGCTGGTCCCAATACCGACCCCTGAGAAATGCCATTCGTCACTGGTCTCAACTTGGACATTGAGCCATTGACTGCATCTTACTGACATTTTTCTTGAATAAGTTCAATATAAACATCCTTGGGCCCATGTACAGTTTCAGTTTGGGCATTGTGGATTTTTTAATACCTAGACATCCAAGTTACATATCAATGATAAAACCATATTTGTACAAACATAAAACTCATTTTTAAGTATACGCATAACCTCATATATATTTATGATTGTTCATGTTAATAATCAAAATTGCTTATGAAAATTTATTTGATTTAACAAACAAAGCCATAAGTTGATGAAAAAGGATCTGTATGTACTTTATCAAGGAAACATTTAAATAGAAAGTACACCAACTTTTATCTTTTCTACAGGTGATGAGTCTTTATCATCAAAAAATTTCATGTTTCTTTCAGTAAATTCCACATAAACTTATTTACTTACCCTACACATAGTTTTTTTCTGTCTTCCTTAGTATTGTATTTTTTTAATGAAAAATATATTTTATTTTCCTGAATGTGGATGATGAAAGCTACTGTACTTCATGGGAATATGTCTGTATCATTTCTATGCCTTCTTTTATTACTTTGCTTATACTCCTCTATGACAATGCAGCTCTGCCATGTTTTTTATTTCTTTACTGTTTATGAATTGAAATTGGTAACAGGGCTGGAAAAGATACTTATCCTTGCAGATAAAAGATATCCTTGCAGACCAACTTTGAGTGACAAATCTATCATTGACAGGCACATGATTTTCATCATTTACACAATGAAAAATTAATCCATTGCAGTTAGCAGTGCAAGAACTGGTTGAACTTATAGTCTGCCATCATAACTAGGCACGGTTATTCTCTCCAGTCTACTTTGCAAAAACTGCAGTTAGACAGGAAATTGGCTATCTGGTTATTCTTTCTACTTACCAGGTAGGAATCCAGAGCATAACCCATCTGCAAGTAGTCCCTGAGAGGATTCACCAGCTTTCTTCCCTAAGCTTGTAACTCAGACTATGCCAGCTGTGTCAGCCGGACTTTCAGAAAATAAAAAGCATGCTTTGACAGCTGGATGGGGAGCCTGTACATCAGCCAGGAGAGAAACAGAACATAGTACAGATTGCACATAATTCCAGGAGAATTATTCAGCTTTGCTAACTGGGACTTAGTTAAAATCTGCTATTCTTTGAACTTCTTGGACAAATTCAAGTGGTTTTTTTTCAAGCAAGTTCATTTAAGTTCCTTGTCATTGAATTAACTTCCTTGTAATCTGAAACAAAGCTTTACATTTTTTTTTTTTAAATCTATATTGGTTTTGGCTGGGATAGAGTTACTGTTCATCATAACGCCTCATATGGTGCACTGCTTTGGATTTGTGACCAAATCAGTGTTGATATCATACCAGTGTTTCTTGCTAAGTGGTGCTTGCACAGCAACAAGGCCTTTCCATTTCTCACACTACCCTGGTGGCAGGTAGGCTGGGGCTGCACAGGGAGTTGGGAGAGGCCACAGCCTCCCCTGAGACAGCTGAGCCCAACTGACCAAAGGGACAGCCCATACTATTTGGTGTCATGCTTAGCATACAAAACTGAGGGAAGAAGGAAGTAGGTAACATTTGTCTTCTCAAGTCACTGTTAGGCATGATGGAGCTCTGCATCCCTGGAGATGGCCAAATATCTGACTTGTGATAAGAACCAGTGAATTAATTTCTTAGTTTTCTTTACTTGCATGCAGTTTTCCTTTCCCCATTAAACTCTCTTTTTCTAAACCCACGAGTATTTCTCACTTTTGCTCTTTCATTTCTCTCTCTTATACCATGGTGGAGTAGTGAGTGAGCAGCTGTGTTGGGTTCAGCTGCCCAATGGCATTAACAAATCACATTACCATATATTTTCCTCCTTGTTTTTGCTCCTTAAAATGAGATGCAATTATATATTAAGATTACCTAAAGCATTATATTATCATTTTAGTAAAACAGATTTGTTACATATTCCTGTATGCTTTGAGATAAATTTAGCTCTGCTGATTCTGAACTGCAATAGCATTCTAGTAGCACTGTTAGTTCCAGTAGCACAACAAATAGTTAATCCTACCAGTTATTTCCATTCTTCAAGTATATGTAGGAAGTTATCAGCGAAGAATACTTTTTTCCACCCACCTATGTCTTTCTAGTTATTTTTTTTTATTCAAATATTCAGTCTTTCAACCATTACTGTAATAAAAGAATTCTAAGTTCTCTTCAGAGTGAAAGCGGATTAGCTTTATCCACTTCTGTGGTAAAGGTATATAGCTATAGCTATGAACTGAACACTGGGAGTTTAGCATCACTAGCTACAGTTACATTTTTTGAAACTTTTTACCCCCTTATTCTAATTTAACTGAGAAACCTGAACGCAGCATCCTAAACTTTTTTTTGCATTGTTTAAATGCTGTACTGGAATCAGAATCATAGAATGGTTTGAGTTGGAAGGGATCTTAAAGATCGTCCAATTCCCACCCCCCTGCCATAGGCAGGGACGACTTCCACTCGACTAGGTTGCTCAAGGCCCCATCCATTCTACACTTCCAGGGGTGGGGGGCATCCACAATCTCTCTGTGCTACCTGTTCCAGTGCCTCACTATCTCACCATAAAGAATTGCTTCCTAACATCTACTCTAAACCTGACTCTTTCAGTTTAAAACCATCTCCCCTTGTCCTTTCACTATCTGCCCTTATATAAAAAGTCCCTCTCTCTCCTTTTTATAAGCCCGCTTTAGGTACTAGAAGGCTGCAATGAGGTCTCCCTAAAGCCTTCTCTTCTCCAGGCTGAACAACCCCAGCTCTCTCAGCCTGTCTTCATAGGAAAGGTGTTCCATCCCTCTAGTTATTTTGGTGGCCCTCGTCCGGACCCACTCCAGCACGTCCAAGTCTTTCTTGTATTGAGGACCCCAGAATTGGACACAGTACTGCAGGTGGGGTGTCATGAGGGCACAATAGAGGGGCAGAATCACCTCCCTTGACCTACTGGCCACTTCTGTTTTGATTCAGCTTTTGGGTATTTAGGTGTGTTTTTTTTTTTGCTTTTTTTACAGTTGGCTTTCTATACTGTGAGTGCACACTGTGGCTCATGTACAATTTTCATCCACAAGAATCCACAGGTCCCTCTCCACAAGTCTTCTCTCAGTGAGTTCTTCTCCCAGTCTGCACTCATATCTGGGGTTGCCTCTAACTAGGTGGGTCACCCTGTACTTGGACTTGTTGAACTTCATAAGGTTTTGTGGGCCACTTGAGCAGCAAACCCTGCCACTTCGGCAAAAATTACAAAAGAAAAAAAGGCAGCATCTGGAACTTTACAGGGCTATTTCTGGCAAGGTCTCTCAGTGTAGTCCAGGCAGTAGCAGCACCAGCGCAACTGTTACCTGTGGAATTCTCCACTATGATAGGAAAGGAGAGTTAATGGCAAAGCTTTTCAATCATTAGAAGCATCAGATCTCAAACTGTGATGAAATAAATAGAACTAGCACTTTTAGACTTGTGACTTTTTTGAATTTTAAATTAGTGAATTTAATGGGCTTTTACACGCAAAAAGCTTCACTATATAAAAGTTTACTTCACAAAGAACATTGTCACATAAAGTTTATTTGATAAAGGATAAATATAATAAACTTTAAATGCTTAAGATACTATTTCTTAGTCTCTATTTTCTAATTTTAATTATCTGATTAATTGATAACTAGGATAGAACTTTTTAACAAGTTAAAAAAAGTAGATTTTTGTATGCATTCCTGCATATGAAGTATTATCTGGCTTTAGAAGGAGAAATTAATAGTCAAGACTTTCAAGAAATAATGAAACTTGATATTTCATAACAAGCTTTATTAGAATTTAGAGAAAAAAATAGAATAATCTTACATTTCAGGAAGATTTATACCTATTGCAAAAGATAGCTATCATGACTTAAGTTGAATACACTAGTTATCTTGTTGCCTTTCATAAAGGCAAATGGTTTTGAGAACATCTGAAGGAATATCAGCAAATAGTGCAAATCTCTATAATGTTGCTGTCATTTATGAAAGTGTATTGATTAGATAAAATTGCACTTACTAGCTGTGCATGTGATTAATTAATTATTTATTCTACTTAATGAAATCTACAGAAATAATTAGTCACACTAAATGTCTTCTAATTATTCATTTTCTACAAAAGAATTAATGTATTTCAAATCATCAAAAGAACAGTCATTACCAACCAAACTTGATTACTCAGTGAAATGCACGTGAGATGCCTCCATAAGAACAATCTTAAAAGCAGTGGAAGGAATAAGACTGAGTTAATCAGGTTGTGTGAGGAAGTATCTGTTGTCAGGTTGAAACTGGTATTTAGAAGTTTTATTCTTTACATCTAAAATACTATATGGTTTAACTGATTTCAAATTAATACGACAAATGTCAGAAAGGCTTTTCACTACTGTACTCTGAGACACCTGAAACCTATTTAAAAGTCTGCTTTTCTCAAAGTATTGCTCCAAAAGAATAGTCCATGGAAAACAATGAAGATTATCATTACTCTGCAATACCTGCTTCTCTTCTCCTTCCTGCTCCTGCTCCTCCCCTCCCAAAAATGCCACAATGCCTAGTAATATTAAAGGGAGATTTCTTACTGACTACCAAGTAACACAGTAGTGCTCTTAAGTGTTGGGAATTTTTTTTTGTATTGTAAGTAACAGGTTTTATTGCAGTATTTCTACGCGAAAAAATACAATAACAGTGTTCAACAACTGCATGCAGCTACAGAAGTGGGATCTTATTAGAGAGGTCTCAGAGAAACAAGGTAAAATCTTTACTCTGATGAAACAATATGGACTTTTCTGATTATTTACAGTGAATCATGCATTTTTCAAGGTGAATATGGCTTTGAAAAAGAGCATACTTTATGAACTTCTAGCTTTGCAATCACTGGAAAAACTTCAGAATGCTTAAATGTTGCCTTGGCTGTCAAACTGCATTCAGTTCATCCATAATTTTATGGGAGGAAAAAGAAATCTTAATAGAAAAAATTGTTTTGGAAGAAAAATGCTTTTTTAGCCAAAACTAAAACAAACAAACAAACAAGTGGTGTTGCCATGGTGCTTCATGTTCTTTCCTTCATAACCTATAATCTCTGATTGTATTTCTATGATAAATTGTAGTCTTCATGTTTTGGGACATACATTTTGTGTCTTCTGAGTCTCATAGCTTCATCTTGGAATCTGAAGTCAACTTGTCTCAGCAATTTAGGCTGTTTTGCAATAATGATTGAATGTTAAAATTTAAATGATGACAAATCGATGACACACGTAAGTGGTAACCATGTATTTTCAAAAGATGAGTGAGCAACTGGCTGGACAAACAGTACAGAACAACAACTGGGAAAAAACATGAGAAGAAATATCATGTTCTGACAATCTCTGCCAAAAATTCAGGTGCACAGAGTTCTGAAACTACAGATAATAGCAATTTGTCAAATGCATTGTCTTTATAGCCACTTACAGATGTGACAGCTAGGTGAGAGTTTTTATGTCAATCAGTCTAACACATCTAATTGGATTTCTTTTCCTGAAGTCCTTTTCCCCTTTCTCTGCCAGTAATCTCCTCATTAATTTAAAAGTTTAATTTTTTTTTTCAAGCAGGAAATTAATGCCATTTAAAAACATCCAAAAATCTTTTTAGAATGTCTCTAGACACATGCAATATTTTGTGTTCCTTAACTAGCTCTATACATCACTCAAGTTTCTACCATTCTATTTTCTTCATAATTATTTTTAAAACTTTTATTCTTTATTTTTTTAATGCAAAGTAATAATAAAAATTGAGTGCAAAATATTTTTTACAAAAAATATAAGACTATGAGCCAGATAATGTTATAGTACTAGTGTTGCTCTGCATTCAGGGGAATGTAGCAGGCTCAGAGGGTGAGTACCACAACTAGATACAGGTCAAAGGCTTCTGTGTATTAACAGGAAAGATAAGTCTCCTTATAACATTTGAAATCAGTTAAATCCTATATATTTTGCAGCTTGCAGACAGAATTGTTTCTATTACTGTGGTCTTGTTGCCCTAGAACACCCTTTCTGATTTCCTCTGAACAATCTGTCTTGCCATCCAGTTTTACTGGTAAATATACTGGAGGTTGGTTCTTTTGGCAGAAGAGTCTGAATATAAAAGCTTTGTTGCCGTTCAAGTGATTATTCCTTATATCTATATCAATATACATCAATTACATATAGTTTCTTTTAATAAACATATCTAATAAACAAAACAAACATATTTATAATGAGTTGCAATATAGGTGCATGGTCTATGCAAAATTAAAATACCTGAAAATAAAAATACAATGAGGTAAACAACGAAACTCTCCCAAAGTGTTTCAATTTTTAGTTGTATATATTGGTGCTTAACCTTATTAAGACCAGTTTGAAATAAATTTATTTCCAATATGAATCAAGCTGTGAACTAGCCATGATGAAAAAGCTAAAATAACCTAGTGATCCAATATTTCCTTACAATTGGATGCTACTTACATTTTTGAAAGGACAGTTCATGTATTCTACATGCTAAGGACATTAATCAAAATGGATTTTATCCTATTAGTGAATTTTGTTCTCTTAGCTGAATTTCAATGATCACTTCATCACTGTGTTTAATTGCCAACACGTTTAGTCCATTGTTCATAAATGTTATTAAGATATTAATATTCACAGAATTCCACTGCTATTTGAAAATATGGAAAGTAACTTCAAGAGCTGGTTGCCTGCCACATAGATAGAGGGCTGTAGGATCAATACTCTCACCTTTAATTATTAAAATTTTTAAAATTAAAGATCTGAGGATATATGCATCAGAACAAAGAGCTGAATTGCCAAGGAAGATGCAGGCTTGGATGTGCAGTGATATACGAGTAAATACCATGTAAAATACCATGCGTGACGTTGCTTTATGACCCACTTTTTAACTAAGTGAATCCTCTCTTTGCCCTTTTAATTTATTTTTTTTAAGTTTATAGTAACTTTTGCCACTTAATTCAGACCAAATTGTGATCACAGTGTTCAGCCATATTTGGAAAGTAAAGTTCAAGCCTTGATTTCTGCTTCAAAAATTGAGGGTTAATATCACAGTGCAAGAAACTTCTCTAACGCCCCAATAATTCTCAGAAGTATGAAAGAAATTGAGGTACAGGATAAGTCTAAATTATTTCCCAACTACAGTGAAAGTGGAGAACTGCAATTTTGAGTTATAAAAAAAATAAAAAGTCATAGGGTCTGTATGATTATATGTTTATGATTATATGTGTTTTGAAAGAATCAATGAGGCCACTTCCAACACTTTAATTGTATTTGTTGTCCACACAGACTGAGAACCACAGCCTTTCACCCTGCTGGAAGCATCACTGTTGTTTGTAGACAGACTGACTACTGAGCAGTATGGTTTTGTGTTCTTATGTGGCAGATTCCTTGGCAAAAGCCAACACAGATTTAACAAAGGTAAATTGGGTTTAAACAACCTGAATGCTTTCAATGACAGTTTGCTCACTGAATGAGGGGAGAGATGTGAATGTTATCTACCTTGAATTTAGTAAATCATTTAGCACAGTCTCCTACAACATCTCCTTTGACAATGTGGATCAGAAATAGACCACACAGATGGATCACAGTCAGGGGAAAGTGGCCTATACTGTTGAGCTCAGAGGAGGGTGGATAAAGTCAAACAGGCACCCACTCATGAGTGAGTTTGTTCAATACCTTTCTAGATTATATGAAGGATGGGACTGAATGTATCATCACCAAGTTTGTGGATGACACTAAACTGTGTGGAGAAGTGATTAAGTTAGAAAGAAGAGCACCCATACAGAGAGACTTCAACAGGTTAGAAAAACTGGGTCAGCAAGAATCACGAAAGTTCAACAAGGCTAAATATAAAGTCCTGTAACTGGAATAACCCCAAAGAGCAACGCAACTTGGGTCTTTCCCCCTATAAGCAGGTGGGGATATATCACTGTTAGGAAGACCCTGGGATCAGAGTGTATAGCAAGCCGAACTTGAGCCAGCGGTATGTGGCTCAGCAGCCAGAAAGGTACATCCTGAACTGGAAACCACATACCGGGCTGCAACATCTAGCATATGGTGAACAGATCAAGGAGGTGGTTACTCAGCTCTCCTTGGCATTTTTTAGCAACATCTGGAATACTGTGTCCAATTATGTTCCTCCCAGTAGAAGAGAGACAGGAGAGTTGAAGGGTCCCTGTCCCACAGCAGGCTCCCAGATGATCAGAGGGTTGGAGAACTGAATGTTTGAAGAAACATTGAAGGAATTGGGTCCATTCAGCTAAGAGAAGAGATAGGTCAAGAGGGATCTAGTCACAGTTTTCCAACACCTAAAAGATAGTTAAAGAGGATATCAAGGTACTCTCTTCACAAGGATGCCCAGTGACAGAAAAGGCAATGGGTATAAGTAGCTTCAGAGCAAACTCTATCAGGATTCAAGAAAATAAATCTGCACCATGAGAACAATTCAACATTGGAATAAATTGTCCAAACAAGTGGTGAAATGCCCCTTGCTGGACATATCCAAGGCTTGATTTATTACAGCCAAGTAAATCCTCTCTTGGGATAACCCAATTTAAGGCTCTGCTCTCAAGTGAAAGTGGGACCAGGTGATCCCCAGAGGTTTTTTCTGATCTAGACTATTCTATAGTTCGATACCACTAGTTGTATCTGGACATGTAAGTTTTTTACATATAGGTTGTGACCTGCCTATCAAGGTTAGTCACAAGGTTAATCTAATAGCACTATTATCTTGCATACTTATGCCTATGAATTTTGTAATTCAGTCAATGTCTTGGTTGAAGGACAAATATTGGGGCAGGAACCCCAACAGAATGAACTCCCTCCCCTTTTATTCCCCACTAATATAGAGGACAAAATGGGAAGAAGTCTAAGTGAAAGAATAAGTTTACTTACAAGGAAATAGCAGCACCACAAAGACAAGGGAATCAGCTTACACACAAACAAGAGGAATTCACTGTGTCCCATAGTCCCCTGTGAACAAAGGGGGAAAATTGGCACAGGGTCCTCTTTGCCAATCACTCCCCTCTGCCCAACTAAACAAAAGAAACAATGGGAAACTGGCAAAAGCAAAAACCTAGGAAAACTGTGTTGCTCACAAGGAGTTATACTGCCCAATCTAGATCACCCAGTCAGGTTCAGGTCTTAACTGCAGCAGTGGTGCTAGTTCAGGGTCCCTTTGTTCCCTGCCATGTGCTGTCCCTGGCACTGGTGTCGCCTCGCGTGGCTTGGCTGAGCTGTGGAGCGGCAGCAGGGGCTGTCCCAGCCGGGGCGAGCGGCGGGAGCAGCGGGAGCAGCGGCATGAGCTGGTCTGGGCAAATGGCTGGGGCTCCTTGCCCAGGCTGCCGCGGTCCCGCCCGGCGGCAGGGATCCCTTTCGCTTTCCTCCTCTCCCCGCCTGCGGCGAGGGCAAGCAGCGGCAGACGGATCCCGGACTGCTTCGATCCCGGCACGGTTCGGGGTCCGCCGGCTCGGGAGCGGAACGGCAACACGGAACTCTGCAGGCACACCACCACCCACGGTCCTGGGAAGAAGAAGAGGGCGAGTTCCGCTTTTCCCTGCGCTCTTCCTTGATTTTCTCATCCCCACTCCGGTGGGGGGTGGGTGGGGGCGTCGAGGAAGTTTGTCGTTAAAGAGACAATCCCTTCAAAAACAATGCTGGAAAAAGGGAATAAAATACAACAACCCTTCCCCCCTTAGGTATGACAGTCAATCATTATAAATGATCTAAAAATTATAATTCCAAGGGTTTATCACACTATATTGTATTTAAAGTCTAATAGAATAAACCTAAGCTGAAAGCATAAGATTTCATATCTCATAAGATAATGAAACCCTCAACCCAGCTCTTTAGTTTCATTCCCTGTTTGAAAGAAGTATTTCTTTGTTTGGAGAAGATAAAAAATTAAAAAAATGTTTCAGAAGTCAGTTATTAAAATTTAATCTATTAACTAAAACATTCATTTATTGAAAACAAAATTCAAAACATTTTGCCTAGCCAAGCAGTGCAAAAAAAAAATCTGAAGACAAGGTGTAATTTCTCACAGAATACCCTGTAGGCGGTACTTGAAAAATTAATTTTAATAGTGAGCATGTTAAAGACAGTACAAATATTACACAATAATTCGATAATACAGATAAAAGATGGAGGAGGAGTACTAGGCATAAAGGATAAGCATCACTGATGTGAATTAATCATTTGGTGCACTCTACACCAAACTGTTTCCTAGTGAGGATCTGATAATTTGACTGTACACTATATAAAGTATGTTAGTACACAAATTTAATGAAAAAATATACACAGTAAATAGGCCAATAGAATAGAAATATTTTCCACTGCATTATCTGGAAAATACATTCTATATAAAAAGAAATTACTGAGTTGCACATTTTTTCTTTTTAAATCTTCCAGCAGGAGAAGATTCCCCCTTCCCTGGGCCCCAGCCTTCTTTTTCCAAAGTGCTAATAAAAGAAGGACCCAACATAACTCCTAAATTGAAAAGGCAAAACAGAACAGGTGCAATAGTTATACTGAAGTTGATTATTTGTTTCTCTTAATGGTAAACAAAGGAAAATGGAAGGGAATGCTACAACTGATCTGAAAAAAAGCAGGAACAGTTAGTATTTGTTTCAAATACAAGATTGGTTTTTATAGTAGTCTACCAGACAGGTCACATCTGTTATCACTATTTATATTGCAACATTTGCCCCAGGGCTGTCGCTCAGCGAGAAACCATCATGCACTTGCCAGGAATTTTCTGTGCAAGTAACAGTTCTGGTACAGCCAGGCCAGTATCCACTCCCAGTTTTCTCTGCATAATCTTTCTCATTCCAACATCTCAACTCTTACTATTGCCTCTTCTGACCAAGACCAGGGTCTTTTCAGCCCTCACAGTGGAATAGAAGATCAGCTAAAGACCACAAATCAAAACAAATCCCTGCCCTTATTCATGGATGTGCAAAAAATGTGGGTAGCACACAAAGGTGGGTTTTTTTGAGATCACCGGTGTGTGTTTTGTATTTCTGTGTTTGGCTTTTTGCATTGAATCTTGTACTTCTAAGCTTCTCTCTCTGTAGACTCTAGTCTTGGGAGTTGTAAGCAAAGAAAAATAGAAAACAATGGATTCAAACTCACACTCTATCAATAAAAGTACAGAATATTATGGTAATATTAGTGTATATGGCTTTCCTAATCTTGCCAAGACAAATAAAAGTTATGTGCATAAATCTGTGAATCCTTAAGCTCTTGTTCCTAATTTTATTGGCAATAAATTATGCCAAGGCAATTCAGGGGTAGCTCACAATATTTGAACTCATTCCTACAAATTTCATTCTCAGGCAACTTGACTGTAAAATAATTTTTGTTTTGATCTGGAGAAAGACACTTAGGTCTTTCAAGTACTATGGTGAAGTAAAAGAATCTTATCAAAGACTTGTCATGTTAACATCAGTGTATTGACTTAAATGCGTGAATCTTGAACAGTTTCAGACTTTTTACATTATATAAAATAGAGCAGGTCTTTTCACATCAAGAGTTAAAAGCTTTTCATTTTCTTTAATCAGATTATGGGCAAACATTTCTTTAAGCCACAGTGAGAACTGCAAGTATCAAGCTCCATGGCATCTTTTCTGTCTTACAGTGTATTGGAAAAAAAATTGTTTGTATTCCAGAGTGACTCAAGAAGAAACAAATGTTTTAGCTGTGACTGAAATTCCCTGACATGGTAATGATAATATTACAGACATCTTCAGGAAGATGAGGTGAATCCCACACTGAAGCTTTCACCCTGACAGATAAGATCAGAAGCTGGAAGCATGTGGAGAGTCCCTTATAGCAATCTTGTCAGTGCCTAATAGGTCCTTAACTAGAGATGATATTAATATAATTCAGCTTGAACTACCTTTCTCTGAAATAGTCATGGATAAATGCAATAGCTGCATAGTAAGCGGGGGAAAAGAGGTATTTTTAGTGAATGATTCATTTAGTAATTTTTAATGGCTACTTTGTATTAAATCAATCACATTTGAAAACTTCTGGAACAGCTTTGTCTCAGAAAATCTGGTTGTCTGCAAGCAACTAGTTTTATCTTCTTATATCTGAACTCTCTCCTAAGGCTTCATGTGTGTTTGCATGGGTGTGCATAGATATGAAATTATAATTCAGCTTAGACTGCCCTGGGTTTCTATTGCACTGGAACAGGACTGCAAAGATAAGAAAGTGTGCAATTTAGGCAATTAATTCAGAGATCGAGAATGGCTCAATCTCTGAGCCATTCAAAGAATTTCAAAGAATATCCTTTGAGCTATAAGTACCCTTCTTTCGTGAATAAAACCATCACTCTAGCATCTCTGAGTAGTGGAAGAGGAACAAAAATTTATACACATGGCTTTGGGTATGATTTTAAACTATCCTATAAAGGAAAGTTTAACTTGAAAAGCTTGTTTCATGATGAGAAGACACAGAGAGGCTTAAAAATTTCTGTTATACGCAGAACATGTTAATATTTAGGGTCAACTTAGGAAGTAATTGAAGGAATGAAAGCCTGCTGACAGCACTGTGTAAATAACATGATTTGTTTTAGTGTGATGTTCATCATCACCATATTATGGAATTCCAGTAGCATTTGAAATATCTGGCCTTTCTCAAATGATTAAGGAGTCTCACTTCTACCTTTCTGTTAGAAAAAGCACTTTTTCTTTCAGAAAAACAGGGATTTACCAAGTCTTACCTCTTTTAAATCACTCATATATGAATACAACAATACAACCTATCAGATGGGTAATCAAAGCATTGTCAAAATTAGAAAAAGTTGATGATTCTTTTTGGAAATAGTTAATTATTCCTTCTGTAACTGGTTATCTGATATGACTTTTAAAAATTGAGAAAAGGTAGGCTTTCTCCTGTATTTTCTGTTTGTACCAATATTTAAGGCTGTGGAAGGACCTCAAGAGGTCATCAATGTCAGACTTCTGCTCAAAGCACATTTAACTTGAAAATTAGATCAGGTTGCTGAGGGTCTTGTCCAGTCAAGAGCTGAAAATCTCCACTGGCAGACTTGTCACAGTCTCTCTGAGTGACCTGTTCCAGTAATTCAGGGATCAGCACTGCACCTGACTCCTCAATAGGTTCCTGGATGACCACAAACTGGGGGATGATATATGGAGAGATATATAGAGGGAAATGTTGCCAGTCAGGGTGAGCTAACAAAGATGTAGAAATGAACAAATAGAGCCTCATGAACTCCAGTGAAGACAAACAGGAAGTTCAGCCCCTGAGAAAGAACAACCTCTTGCATCAGGGCTGGATTGATGTGCTGGGGAAGAGTGCTGGAGAAAAGGTCCTCGATGAGTGTCTCGATGAACCAATTAACATGAGCCAGGACTGCACCCTTGCGGTGATAAAGGCTAAACGCGCAGAAGGTTACAGTGGTGGCAGAAAGTCCCCTCAAGTGTACTGGCTGACTCGTCTGCAAGGGAATGGGGAGAGAGAATCAGAAGGGAAACAGTGAGAAGAACTTGTTTTGTGCAGGCAGAGCAAAATAAGAATTCATTCACAGGCAGATGTTTAGCCATTTCCAGGAAATCAGGGCCTCATTACACAAAATGGTTAGTTGGGAAGACAAATACCATGACCACAAATGCTCCACCCCCACTTCTACCTTCTTTTTCTGAGTTTTTACTGTTGAGTGCATCATATGGTATGAAATATCGCTTTGGTCAATTGGGGTCAGCTGTACTGGCTGTGTTTTCTCCCAACCTTTCCTGACACTCCAGCCTCCTCTCTGAGGAGGCAGAGTAGGAAGAAGAAAAGGTCTCGACACTGTGAAAGCACTGCTCAGCAGTGCTGGTGTGTTATCAACACTGTTTTGGTCAGAGAATCAAAACAGCACCATACTAGATGCTATGAAGAAAATCATGTCCATGCCATCCAGACCCAGCACAACTGCATTAATAAGGTCATTCCCAGCTGGCTGAGGGGAGCCGTTATTGCACAGGGGAGGCCACATCTGAAGTAATATGTCTCCTTCTGGGTCCCAGTACAAGAAATATGTTCATAAAGGAAAGCAAATCCATTAGAGGATCACTAAAGCAGTTAAGACA
This sequence comes from Manacus candei, assembly GCF_025592945.1. NCBI lineage: Eukaryota > Metazoa > Chordata > Aves > Passeriformes > Pipridae > Manacus > Manacus candei. Next base: position 17,153,221 of record NW_026138059.1, on the reverse strand, counting down.
GGTGGAATATGTAATGTGGGAGGACATGCAAAGGGGCTTTGTTTAGCTCAGGGAAGAGAAGTCAAGCAGGAGAAGCTTTAATTCCAGGCAATGGAGAAGACAGAACAGACTTTTCTCTGACATGTACAACAAAAGTGCAGGGGATGCTAGTCCAAAGTTTTAGCAGAGCTTCCAGACAGATTGTGGAATCTTCATGCTTGGAGTTTTTCAAAATGCAGCTTGACACAGTCCTATACAACTTTATCTGCCTTTGAAGGTAAACCTGCTTTGAGCAGGAGGCTGAAGTAGATGACCCCTCTCCTTCCAACCTAAATTACTCCACAATTTGACAGATTGGCTATGTCATCTCCCTATTACCCACTAAACCAGTTTGGAAGAAATTACGTGATTTATTTCTATCTGTGATCAGGTTTTTGTCTTTATTTTAAAGAGTCTCTTTGCTGAATTATTTAGAATATGAATGTAAATACATGAACTCAGAGTCTCTCACAAAGCTTTCTGAACTCTTTCTGATGCTATTTCCATAATGGAAATGGAATCTGCTTCTTAAAATTACTGCAAAGCTCAGCAGTTTCATGCAGTTTTCCAGACAGAGTTAAGAAGCCGTTTTCTATCTATCTAATATAGAATTAATTAACCTGCACTGGTATCTCTTCAGGGAACATGTTTTTGTTAGTAGTTTTCTGCTGTTACATTTAAAGATACTATTTTTTAAAATGGGGGGAAAAAGGGTTTTTTTAAGCTCCTTGAAAGGGAGCTAAGAGAATAAAAGAACACTCCTTGTCATTTTATCTTTGAAGTGAAACCTTTATGTAGGTAAATATGAGTCATTTGGATTTGCTGCCTGCTGAACTAAATACTTGCATGCTGTAATACTGCAGATATATATTTTTTGAATTACAATTTCTCTAAAATTGAGCTTCTGTAAAGTGAGAAGAAGTAAAGATGTTTTAATATGTGCTTTCCTGACACACCTTTTAAATGATGACAAATAGTGATAGGATGAAGCCTGTATTAGATGCCACTTCATACGGTATGAAGCTGTGCTTCAGGGATACTGCAAAAAAGTAATGATAAAGAATTAGTAACTGTGGGAAACAGGCTCTCTCAGCGTCCTTGACAGCCCGATAGGAATGAGGGTTCAGACACTCGGATGGAGGGTGAAAAATGGAACACTTTATTAACATGCTGGAACATGCTGGAACAAGGGGAGTAACTGGGGAGGAGCAAGGGCGGAGTACTCAAACTAGGACCATATAGGGAAGAAATGGCCATATAAGGTTGGTACTACAATGCAGCACTAACTGGCCAATAGAGACGCAGGGTTTGAAGGTACAGGGAAAATACAGGAAAATGAGGGAAAATGGGGGTACAATGAAAGGGAATAATACAATAACATAGTACAATAACATAACAAAAATCCTAAAACACATCTTCTCAAAAACTGGATCCCAATAGTAACTTTAACAGAGAACATGAATTTTCTTTTATATATTAATAAGTCATTGTGCACTATTGCTGTGTTCAACTGTCTTTCCACGGTTTCATTATTAACCTTAATTTTCAAAAACTTTATAATGTAGCCATTTTAAATCATATTACAAATGCACCTTATCTGTCTAAATGCATGCATGATAATTTGGTTTTAAAAATTTGAATATACTTAGTCTAAATATATTGACAGAAGGTCACACTGTAGTAGGAGCCTGACAAGATGCTGTTCTTCAAAGATCACGTGCTGAAGTGATGTTAAGGTCAAATTTGAACAAAGCTTAGTTTAAAATAAAGGGTTGGACTCGCCTGTCAGCCAATTCAGTCTGTGAAATAACCAGTAGTTCAAAAAGACAACATAGACAGAAGAAACAATGAGAAAAAACCTCTGAGAAAAAGTGAAATGTCAAGGCATGAAAAGGCAGAGAAAAGTAGCTATGAGCTCTGCAAGTATCCCAGGGACTGGAGTAAATTATAACTTCACTTAAAATTATGCTGAGTAATTCAGGTCACTGATTAAGTTAAAACTGAACTGCTTCTCACCTATCCTTTTTTCTGGGCTCAGCTTCACTCCTGAATTCTCCACCTCCTTCCCCTACAGCAGTGCAGGGAGACAGAGAATCGAGGCTGGGGTCAGTTCATCACATGTTGTCTCTGCTGCTCCCTTCTCCTCAGCGGAAGGGCTCCTCACACTCTTCCCCTGCTCCAGCATGGGGTCTCTCCCATGACTTCTCTAATGTAAGCCTTCCCCACAGGATGCAGTTCTTCATGCACTGCTCCAGCATTGGTCTGTTCCATGGGGTATAGTCTGTCAGGAACAGGCTGCTCCAGCTTGGGTCCCCCCAAGGGTCACACAACTCCTGCCAGCAAACCTGCTCCAGGATGGGCTTCCTGTGGGGTAACAGCCTATTTCAGGCATTCAGCTTCTCCAGCGTGGGGTCCTCCACAGGTCACAGGTGGATCTCTGCTCTACCATGGGCCTCCATGTGCTGCAGGGGGACAGTCTGCCCCACCATGGTCTTCCCCATGGGCTGCATGGGGAATATCTGCTCTGACACCTGGAGCACTTTCTCTCCTTCACTGACACTGGTGCCTGCAGAGTTTTGCTCTCATATTTTCACTCCTCTCTCCTGTTGCCATTGCAAAGCAGTTTTTTTCCAGTCTTCTTAACTGCATTATCCCAGAGGTGCTACCACTGTCGCTGATGGGCTCAGCGTTGCCCAGCGGCAGGTTCATCTTGGAGCTGGCTGGCATTGGCAGATTCTCACAGATGCCACCCCTGCAGCATCCTTTCTACGAAAACTTGGCCATGCCCCAATACACCAATGAAATTGCATTTAAAAATAGTAAGCTTTTTTTCTATGACTTTTGTAAAATTATTCTGGAAACTCAATCACTTTGATAGCTTCCAATCTTATTTCTTTTCAATGACAACCAGTTTATACCACTTTATTTCTCTGCCAATACTATTCTTTTCACATGAATATGTTTTCTGATACAAAGGCATAGTTAGATGCTTCTACCTCATGCTTAAAAATAAAAATTAATACTTTTTATGTCCTGCTGCATTGATAGATGTATTTAATATATATATTAAAAGATTCATATATATCATTCATATATATGAAAAGATTATTTCTTTCAGTACAACAGGAAAAAGCATATACTTATATATACAAAATTTGTGTGACTCACAAGGCATTATATGAAGAGGAGAATTGTTTGTGAAATGGATGCGAATAAGGATATAACAAGTCATAGGTGACTAAGCAATAAGACATGTGCTGATTTAGGCCTCTTAAGAAAATGCCCAACACGTAATATTTTTTTCATAAGACAACTATCCTCACCACAGCAACAGCTATGTATCCTGACCAAACCCTATCCAATTGTTCTGCTAATGTACAGACTCAGCCTCGGGCTTGTCAGGTCTGTAGAACATGACCAGTTTCACGTGCCAATACCAGATTAATGCATTCATTAGGCAACTTTTATTCATTCTGTAATCTAACCCCTGTAAGTGAATTTGAATCTAAGCATCAACTATATATTCTTTTCATATGTTTAATATGTTAATTACTTGCATTATGCATTGCATAATTCTATAGCTTACCAAATTCTTGGGAGCAAATAAGTGTCTTAATTCATGAAGCTCCTGTTTTATTTATTTGTCATCAAATACTCAACTTCAGACTTTTACAAGAAAAACAGACTTCAAAAAAAATGTTAAACACACCTTGCAACTATTTTTTCCCATACAGTGCTGCCACTTATATACTTTTTAAATCTGTTACTTTGCATCTGATAAACACCACTAACTGAGTTGTACTTTGAAGCATTCAAAATATATTTATTATTTTGCTGTATGTCAAAATAATTGCATGTTTGGTGCTGTAAAATTTCTTTTACTGTTTCCATTGACTTTGCATTTCAGCATGACATTTACTGTTGCCAGGTTTATCAGCATATTCTGAAATGAAAATCTGGTTTCCGAGACAAAATAAGAAAGTGGTATCTTGTAAACTATATTGCATTGAAATATTTACCTATATTCATAAAAATACATTTTATCATCTTTTTCCATCTGTCTGCTTTGATAAGTTTTGCACAAACTATTATTTTTTCTCATAATCAATTTCAAGGACAATGTAAATATTCATGAATTCATCTCACCAATATTAATTTGCTGGGTTTTTATTCACATAATAGGGAGTCTCTGATGCATCTGTTATAATCTGACATACATTTCAATTTGACAGTGCTAAATTAAATTCAGGAAACACATGCTTCTTCCATTCACAGAATTTAGAGAGTGATAATAAATTATTGCCATCACTCATAATAAGTGTATAACTATATAGGAGAAAAAAAGCCACACAGGAGGGAGTCACAAATTTGATTCATATTTTTAGTGCGTTCAGAATACATGCATTAAAGGATCTGTCTATTTAGTTCTGTGTAGTTAGAATTCCAATAGTTTTAATATTATAGCTCAATGTTTAATTTTCAACATTGTATATATGCCCATATATAGTAAAGCTTAAGGCTAGACCTTTAAGTAGAGTAACTGAAGGGAAGGGGAAGGGGAGGAGCAAGGGCGAGGCAAGGGGAAAGGAAGGGGAGGGGATTGTACAGCCTGGGGAAAAAAGAGGAACAAGGCTTAGTGGAAAACATTCCTCATAGGAAATGCTGTATATCTGTCTATAGTACCTGTCCATGGTAGATTGCTATTATAATATTTATATGGATTAGTTTGCTGGAATTCTATTTTCTTTCACTAAAGTTATTCTAATAAACACGCAGATAGAAGGCTTAGTAAAAATAGGCATAAAATTCCAATATTTATGCTCTGAAGTGAATGGATAGCCCACTTAAAAGTTCCCCAAACCTTGTTTCTTATCAAATTCACAAGGATATCAGTCTTATGACATAAACATTGAACAAAGCCCAGTATGGTTTCATAGAGTTTTCATTTTTGAGCCTATTTCTCAAGATGAGTGGTGGCTTGTATTCTCACCAGATGCCTATCAGATGGAATTGTAAACAAAATTAAATGCTAGGCTTTTCTTTCATTTGAAGTTGTTCTTATATTATCATCATGATCTTTATCAATAGTGTAGTAGTCACTATAGCTGCCCAGTTTTCTTTCACTGACATCCAAGGACTGGAGAAGTATCTTTCCATTGTCATCACACATTTTGTGATGTTCCATATCCAGAAGTCTGGTGAAGGGGGTGCACAGATTTGTCATTATAATATAATGAGTTGCTCAGCTAGCACTACACAATCAAATCAGGTTTTTTAGTAGCACTCAGAGCTCTGCATAGCTGTTGTTTCAATCAGTAGTGAAACCCAGTGGTCTTAATACATTTTCATTATGTCCATGCATGACTGAACCCAGAAAGCATCTCTGTGAAGAATAATCCCAAAACAGGAAAATAGAAAGTGGGACAAGCATATGCATGAAATTAGGTAAAAGAAAGAAGTGCTGTGTCATGTAGGCTTGGATTCATCTCATGGATACTCTCCCTTCATCCAGATCAGAGACGGCTGTAGCTGATGCATGTGCCTGGGTCAAGCACCACTTGCCTGCTCCCCTGAAGTGTTATAACAAAATCTAGTAGTGCTCCTGCGCAAATACATGAGATTGCAGTCTGTGACTTGTTGGATCCTAGCATTTCAGACCATACCTAGCTCATGGATTTCTTCATTTCTTCACTGTGTTCCAACATGTATTACAGATATATCCTTGAATTATTTAACATGCACATATATTCTTCCTTAAGAATACTTGAATTGTTTTTTATTTTAGTGTGCTGCAGAAAGAAAATATTGTGTATGCTTTAATCTTGCTGTACACAGCAAATTTTCAGGAACTGGATATTGGTGTTTGGATTTGGATTTCACCAAGAGGGTCTTGTCTATGCTACAGCATACCTGTGCATCCACTTATGCACCCATGTAAATGTAAATAGACAAGATGCATTAAGAAAATATGCAGATGCTACCTCACATACTGCTTCTTTCAGTAGAAACTAGTTAATAGAGTCCTTATTTCAATTGCCATTTAACAGAAGAGCAGTAAGATTAAGAAATGTTCATCTTCATAGTGTCTATTCTGCATAGAGGAAAATCAAACTACAGATTATTTCTTAGAGCTATACCCATGCATATTTAAAGAATGTATCCCCCCTGTGTTGACTCTTCAAAAGGCATTCATTTCCAGACATAGAATGGGGCAAGTGGCTTTCACACTCCGTTCAGCCTATGCTTTATTCAGCCATATGATACCCAGTTAATTTCTTGAGCTTACAGAAAGCTAGCCACAGTATTACAAGTTTTTTCCTAGTAGGAAAAAACTATACATTGCTTTATACATTCTCAAGTATCTCAGCTATTATGTCTTAACTGAGGGTATTGTTATGTAACAATCCTTGCTTTGAAAACTCAATACATCAAACTAGGTCAGAACACATTCATAAATGCTGAATCCTGTAATGAGAAGTGAAGCCATTTTATGAGCAGCCTGCACGAAACTATTACTAATTTTCTTTACATTCAAATTGCAAACAATTATATTAGCATCTCTCTAGGCTCCCTGCAGAGAGCCATTTCAAATCAGACCTGTGAGGGGTGTTAGAAGAGAACAATGTTTGTACAAAGATATCCTGCTTCTGTGTGTCTGGTGATAAGGAACCATACTCTATAGCTGGTCATTTGCTGGATATAATTAAGATGTAGTTAGGTATCAGAAACTGAAATGCAGTACTAGATGAATGATTGCAATTTAACACATTCTGTGCCAGAAAACTAGCATAGTACATCAGATGAAGTAGAAGTAGTTTCCCTCTAGTACAAAGTATCTCTGACAGGAATGTCACACACATAGAAGCAAAGTCTATAAACAAAGGCAAAAAGAATAAAGAAAAAACAACTATTGCCAGTTTTGGGATAGGATACATCTAGTGATTTATGGAGTGAATCACTGCGCTGTATTTCTCAGTATTTTCTGTATAAAACCATAGCCTTTGGTGGTGTAAATTTTCACCTTTAATGATATTTACGTGTTTGTGTATTTGGCATTGTTTGCAAATTGATGCAGAAATTAATAGCAAGAAATAAATTAATTAAAAAAATTTCAGTTGCACAGTCTTCCTATTAGCAAAAATATTCTTGTACAAATTTTGACATTAGACAGACATATGAACCACCAAATTTTCTTGTTCCTGTCAGAAAGACTAAGCCACAGATTTCTAGGCCAAGTCCCTGATTAACATTTCAGCTGCTTTAATGTTCATTTGTTAATTAAACAGTAGCATTGGGAATGTGCATGGCACAGTGGCTTAGTTGGTTAAAGTGCCTGCCTAGTAAATAGGAGATCTTGGGTTTAAATCCCAGAAGTTGTGACCGTATAACGATAGTAACTCTGTGTTTGCAGTCTACAACTTCCTCGTGAAGGGAGGAGGAGGGGTAGAGACTAATCCCTTCTCTATGGTGACCAGTGACAGGACCCAAGGAAGTTGTGTCAGGGGAGATGTTACAACCTGGTTTAGAAGCTCCATGCTTTTACCAGTTGTACCCCTTATTTTAGTCTTCAAGAAGTTTTGCCCACATTAACCCTTGCAAAGTCTTTGGTTCTTTGATACCTTGAGTTCACGTGCAGAGAAAAACTACACATTTTTCTCTAAGAGATTTTTTTTTAATTTGGTGAGAAATTAGGGGTTTTAGCCAAAAGGGTTAAACAGAAATAACATGCAACTTCCCAAAAACATTACAACAGATTACTGAAACTAGCAAGCACTGTTATATTAAGGTAACCCTTTCCACACCTAGCAAAGACAAACTCCATAAAACTTAAGTGAAACACCCACAACTTAAGTGAAATACAGGAAACACCAGGAAAGAGGTGTTTAAGTTTTCCACAAGAAGAAGGAAAGAGAAATTAAAAGAAGAAAGACAAAAGAGAGAAAGAGAGGAGAAGAAAATATAGTTACCACTGTGAAGGTCACACCTTGATGGGTCAAGGCGGCAGAGGCCAAGGGAGGGATAGAGACCTAGTGTGTGTTTGTAGACTCTGTCTGTTGTGGCCACTCCCTCTAGGTGGGATCTTTGGCTCACTGCCACTCACTGTCCCCGTAGCCAAAGTGAGGGGTGTCACAGCCAACCAGAGGCTCTGGGGGAGTGGTGTGGGTGGGCCATCAGGAAGACCTTATTGACAGCTCAGCCACATGGCTTTCCTGCCATGTGCTCTGCATGGACGCGGCCATATTGGCTGCCAGCCTGGGCCTAGCCCTTTTACCCTCCCACACACAGACCACATGGTTTATTTTACCCATCAATCAAACAAGCTGGTGAGATACAAATCTAGTCTCTGACAGGAGGTTTAGGTTGGATATTAGAAAAAGGTTCTTCACCCAGAGGGTAGTTGGGCACTGGAACAGGCTTCCCAAGGAAGTGGTCAAAGCACCAGGCCTGACAGGGTTCAAGAAGCATTGGATGATACTCTCAGGCACATAGTGTGACTCTTGCAGATGGTCCTGTGCAGAGTGAAGAGTTGGACTTAGTGATCCTTGTAGGTCCTTTCAAACTCAGCATATTCTGTGATTCTGTGATATAAGTTTGATGGATGAGGACTGAAAACTTACATCAAAGAAAGAAAACTGGCTGTTCCACTGTTGTTTAATAAAAAATGGAGCAGTAGTATTTTTTTCTGTAACAGCACTATTTACTAGAACAATCATGCAGGAAGAAGGGTGCGAAGTTTTTGTTCCCTGATCAGCTTACATCTCCCACTACTAAGAACAATGCCAAGCTTTAGTCATTGGACTAGCATATGACTTGAGCAAGATGTATAAACCCTTTCTGTAGCAACCATACGACTGAACAGTGAGGGATTCAGGGTTCACAGATGTGAGAAAAAGCTGACAAGAGAGTTTGTGCTCCTCAGCGGCCTAACACTGATGTGTTCCCACTAAGAGGATGAACTTGCCTTCAGCCCTTGTTCAGAAGAATGTTTCTGTACTGTACTTGAAACAGGTCTTAGCTAGAACAGGTATAGTCAAAACCTGGTGTGAACTTGTGAACTCGTCAGCCACGAGCTTGTATTTTCCATTTTTCTTTCTCAAATATTGCGTTTGTTGCTGCTCATTCCCAGAAGGAAGCAGAGTACAGGAATCTCAGAGTACACTCTGTTGTACAGGGCTTGCTACTGCAACAGTCAAGCTTAAACATCTTTAGTTGACAAGAGACATGATGCTGTATCTCTCCCTTTCCCTAACCCTAACCCTTATAAAATTGTATAATGCATACACCTAATATATACTTCTTTTTAAAAAAGGGGATGACTTCAGTACTTGTCTTGCGCATTCTGGTATGGACATCTCAGTTCAATACAGGAACCCTTAAATCTGAGGACTAATCAATTCCCTTTCCTACTGACTTGTTTTCATAACTTGCTGCCTGGTGCTCTGAAAGCTACAGACTACCTGATTCCTGCTTACAGGGAGAGACACAGTTTTGAGCAGTGGATTCTGTTGTGTGACTGAGGCAGCTCAGATATCCGAAGACCCAGTCTAGTAAAACTCAAAAATAATGTAATTTTATTGTTGTACCTGTGTGTGGAGGGAAACTAAACAAAACAACTTCCCACCACCACCACCAACAACAACTTGAGAAAAAAATCACTGAAGAGCAACTGAAGTAGACAGGACATAGAGATAAATGACATTCAGTCCGCATGTGCAGGTTTACTTATCTGAAAGTTATAACTGAGATTACTGAAAGCTCTAATGAAGGTAATGAATACTGAAATTAATTAACTATGCTTAGTTTAAAGTTTATTTATCACCACAAACAAGAAGAACATAATTTGGGAAGAATTCTATGAGTATGTGACTGTGCATGCATGTGAGAGAGAGAAAAAAGGTTTAAAGATTTGGTTTAAAACAATAGGTTGATTTATTGGAATGACATAATTTTTACACTGTTTAATCCCAGAATTTATAGGTCGATTTATTGGAATGACATAATTTTTACACTGTTTAATCCCAGAATTTATAATAAAGTCTACCAGAAAAAGATATTGAAGACATAGGAATTGGAAGTCTGATAAAAGAATCTTTTCTGTTGTTATATTTGACCTTTTCAGTTCTGGCATCACTAACATGGGATTATAAATGTCTCACTCATCTGTAACTCATGAAATTTCTGCCTTTTTTATAAACTAAAATATATGTAAGGCAAATGAGAAAAGTGAGAGACAGTCTTACAAATGTGAATTTATGGGTCTACCCACTACCATCTCTTCTTCAAACTTTATGGAGCTTTTTTGTAAACGAGTTTCATAGCTGTTGTTCTGATATCTTGATTTGTGCAAGAGGTACCTCATGGCTCATGGCACTCTTCCTCACCAGAAATAATAACACAATGGGAGGAAAAAATTACAGCAAACTGACATTAAGGATAGCAAAAATGTGTCACTAGAACAGCAAATTTAGTTTGATTGGACTTCTCATGCAGTCTGTATAGGAAATTATGCATCTAATTATCTTTCAAAATGGCTTGTATTATACCATGCAATATTCAATGTAGCTTGAAATTATGTCCTTACCACTGCATCTTAGGTGGATGATTTGCTAGCTGATGTTGCTTGGAGCTAGTGTCTGTTTGGTAATTTTTATTCCACACTTCTCTATCTACAGATATACATGTTGCACCATTTATAATTTCACAGAGGGCCTTTTGAGAAAAGGAGCACCTTTCTCCATAAATCCTTATTTTTTCCTATGCATTAGAAAAGATTGCACCTATAGGGCTTTATATGCATGAATAGCATCTACATACATATCTATTTTGCTCTGTTCCTAAACTCGAGTTCCTCATGCTTATCAGCGTATCAGTAAATACACATTTGCTGTTCTGAAAAAAATTCATTATAAAATTCATGCCCTCTTTCTCTCTTCCGCTCTGTCTTTGCAATGTATGTTTTTACAACTTTCTGTGAGTCTACTGATACAGAGTTCTCAGACCACTACATTTCATATCTAAATGCACAGAAAACAATTCAAAATTACAACATAGAACCTCCATTTTTCATGTAAAAATAACTCGGTACTGTAAGCTATTTTGAACTTGTTATATCACGTGTAATAGATGACTTGTTAGAAAAGGTGGTAATTTATACTGCATGTTAAAACTAATATGTTTTTATTAACCTTTTACATTGAAGTACACCCTGGTATGTAGTGTTTGGAATGCTCATTGTAGGTGTAAACTGGTAAGAGGCTAACCCGGAATGTCTTTAGAGAAGTGAGAATCTTTTGGCTTGGTCTTAAAACTGCTCCACCTTGAGTGTTCAGTTAGTGTGCAAAACAACTTTTTCTTTTATTATAATTCCATTCTTATATTGCTTAAATTTCATGGTATCACTGGGATATAGGTGGCAAGTATAGCAGGGGTGTTGGAACTAAATCATCTTTCAGGTCTCTTCCAATTCAAACCATTCTGTGATTCTATAAGGAACCCATACAAGGTTTAAATTCTGTAACAGTTGTAAAGCACGGCTCAGTCAAAATAGGGGCACATCAACCATAACGTGATTTCAAAGAAACAACCTGAGAAAAAAGGTGATGACTGCTTTTGTAGCCTTGCAGTTAGATGGCTCACATCAGTTAGGTCTTTGTTCATGGATTTCCTGCAAAGGCACAGGTTTTGTCAAAAACTTTAGAGTTCTCTCTCTAACTTGTTTTTAATTATTAGGCTAAAAAGCCATTAATTTTTTGTCTCAATCTCCACATTTTCTTACCTTATTTTATGTACTCTTTTTTCACTGAGAAAGAGAAAAAGATGAAGGTTGCATCTTTCAGAAGATACCTGATGACCTTGAGGCTAGACTTTGTCCCGGTAATAGAAGATGTCTGCAAATTTCTTCAGGATCTGAAACTCTCTAAATCAAGTTCTTTCATGTAATTGGTTATGATTCAAATTAAAAAGCCATAAAGTAATAGGAATACTCTGTCAGAGAGCAGCAAAGGTGACTCCAGTGCATGCACTGCTCCACAAACAGGGGATGAAAACTGTGGTCAGAGAAGGGACTGGTAGAACCACCCAGAGAGACTGAGCAATGAACCAAGTCTGGGATTCATTGACAAAGTCCATCCAGGAACCAGAGGAAAGACTGGAGACAAGGCTGCAGGCTGGGGCTGAAGGGTCCATCTATCTCCAGTGCAGGGCTGAAGTCCATCCAGGAGACGGCACAGAGACACAGCTGGAGACTGATTCTCCTATGGCACCACTACAACAGGGATTGGGATGAAATGGGGCTCCTGGACCCAGGGCAAAGGACTAGAGGAAGCAGCAGCAGAGAGGCTGGGCAGGGTCAGAAAAGCCTGTTAGTGCCTTCAGTGCTCTGACATAATGCCTGTCAATCTCTTGTCACTTAAAACCCTGAAAGATGAGTAGATGTATTGATTCTCAGTAGAGGACTCCAGGCTTTATGCTTGAAGAGACTGGAAGCAGATAGCTAGAGATGAAATGAATTCAAGGCATGGTCATCCATGTTTATCATCCTGCTCTAGGTGATTCCCCATTCGGCACAATTATTGCCTTTTTGCAGTACCAGTGTCACGCCATATCCTGGTATGAGAACCCTCATGTTTCACCTATGGAGGCCATTTATTGGACTGGGTGACTTTCTGAAGATCTATTCTAGGAGGAAAGCATGAACATTTCGAAGATACGCAGAAATTGTCACACTGAATCAAGAACAGAATAAAGGCAGACAACAGCATTTTGAAGTATCTCTTTCTCACAGTTATCTTTCATTACAGTCTGTGACTTTTAAAAGCCACAGACCCAAGAGTGAAATATTCTAATTTGATTTGAGATGAAATATACCAGTCTTTTGATTTGGTTTGACTTTTTAACTTCCTATAAATCAGTGTAATCTCTAGATATTAATAAACTTCTTTTGCATTGAGATATCATCAGTTCAAGGGGAATGCAGTGTCTTGCAAAGTTTGGATTTGTGACCATTGTCCTTCCCTACCATTTACTCAGTTTTAAAATGTGTAAAGCATTTTTCAAGTTTGAAATTATAAAAAGAAAAGAAGTAAAACTAAGGTTTCCATTCACTTTAAATTCCATTCAGTATTACTTTAATTGACAAGTTAAGTGCGTAATAATAGTGACAAAAGCAAATTTTTCATTTAATTCTGCATACTTAGCAATTAGTTTGAATTGTAAATATTGGAAGAGTTTTGTAAAGTTAAGTATATGAAACATGTTTTTTAAATATATTTGTAGCAACCTGCAAAAGTTAAAGTTGTATTTGTGCCAGAATTCAGAGTTATTTTCTTTTCAACTAGTAAACTCATCTGATTTTATATGGATTGTGGAAGAATTATGAGCTAAAATGACAGATCATAAGAAGTTTTTTAATTGCTACTGCTGCAAAATTAGGAATTCAGATTATGCTTTTTCAAATTCTATGCCAAACAGAAATTTATTAAATAGATATTGCATTTAACTCTATTTTATGCCTACGAAGTCAATAAAAGATATCTAGTAAAGAAAATGCTATGGTCAGATAAAATGTCATAGTATTATGTGAAAAGGACTGACGTCTGTTTGGGATTAAAAACTATCAAGTTTTTATAAATGTCAAATGCTCTTTTCAATGTAATCTCTGTTAGCAGTACTGCTTTGTTTCTTTTGCTCTCGCTGCTCAGTAGTTTAATTTTTTCTTTTTAGTATGAACCCATTATGTGGTTGTCATTATAAATCTTGGTTATGAGCTACCTCCACAATTAGACTATTTTGTTTTGACAGAATGTTTTATATAGTCAAGAATTTTTTGAATATGAGTAAAGAGTCATTAATAACACCCCTTGAGATAAGGCTAATTTTGTTTGCGTGCATTATCTCACTGCATCTTTATATATTAAGATCTAGATGTTTAGAACAAGGTCAAATATCTCTGCCTAAAAATGATAAAATTACTGTTGTTATGCCAAACAGCAGTAAATACCTAAAGGGCTATATCAGCCTTATATAGAAATGAGGGAGATTCTTCCAAGATTTGTAAGAGACTGCATTACCTATCTATAAGCTTTTTCATCTCTTGCAGTGCCAAATCTATATACTAGATTTGGTCTTGCTATATAATTTCCTGGAAAGTATCTTAAGCCTCTAAGCCTCTGTTCAATCAGGAGAGGGAGCTGAAATTGAGTACAATGGCCTCTATTATTCTGATTGTTAGTAAATGAAATGGAATTTAACTTCCCTTCATTTTTTTTCTAAAGCAAGGGTTATGTTTTTGGAAGGGTTTAGATCAAGCCATAACTCATTTTAAAATAAGAAGAAAAGGAATTTCTACTGTGCAGCAAACAATGAAATAGAAGAATGGTAAATTAAATTACCTTTTACTTCTTATTCTATTCATGTGATCATTAACCAAAAACTTATTTTACTAAGAAGCAGATTGTTCAAAGTCAGAAGCAAGCTAGGCTGAACTCCTAGCCCTCAATAGAATTCTGTTTTAAAAGTAATGCAAAGATTCCCTAGTTTCATTATACAACATTTGTAACTGAAAAGAGAGAATGACTTTATCTGAAGTAATATGTACTGACACATGAGGCTGACCTTCCTGTCACATCAGCCTTTTCCTCTATTCTTTCCTGCAGTGTCAAAACTCATTTAAAAGAAAGTTGACTGGATATAGTTTGTTGTTTATTTCTTTGTTCTATTCTAGAAGTGCTGTAGCTTTCCTTTTATACAGTTTAACAGTGTTATCCTAGAAAGAACAATAAGAAAAATGGGAACAAAGAGAATTATCAAAGAATCTTAATCTCATCCACCAGCGATCTCATAACTTGTAGAAGTGATCATTATATCTCGAAGTCTGGGCTTACCTATAAGAACACATAATCAGCTAAAAATATCTATATACAATGTAAATTACTTATGATAATTATTAGTCAAGATAATCTAAAGTATAGAAGGCTGTACATTTATATTTTCAATACTCTAGTTTTATTTTAAGAATTTTAATTTAGTTGAGAAATATTGTTTACTTATCTATCAGAAACTAAAGAGTAGAGCTGTAAAATGTCCTTTTTATCTCCACTTTGGGGCCTCAGGAAGGGAAGTTTTCCTCCTTTCTGTTTCTGTTGTTACATGTATCTCTGGGGAACACACCAGTCTTTAAAAGCTTCAAGGCAGTTTAATGGAAAGGATGAAAAAAGAAATCACTTCATCATATTAAAAATCTGTAATTCTAGTTTGAAACAGAAGAGATTGTGTCCAGAATTTCATATGGGACTACACAGTAATTTTGTCATTGGAGTATGGTTCCCTATCAGTGACACTTTTAAAAATAAAATTGTTAAAAATAAAAACTTTTAGATATTAGATACCCGAAATAAAAGTTTTTCTGTCTGCCAAATGTTCCGGCTCTTTACATGCACAACCAATTTTGACCTGCACCTGAGGAAAATTGTAAGAAAAATAAACTCATGTTGAAGGAAGGAGAAGAAAATAATTTCATTTGAGGGTTCATTTTAAAATTTGATACCTGAAAATATTTTACTTCATGTTTTTAGGAGAGATTTTGGCTTATTTATGAAGTCTCTGAATTCTAATTTTGCATTCATTGCACTACCCTATATTTCCCTTCATTACTTGTTTTCACTTACTCTTAATACTTTGGGAGAAACATTAGCACTAAACTTTGACACTCTTAAAAGCAGTACTGAAACCCCCCCACTCCCCCATAATCTAAACCCAATATATCCATTTGCTCTTGTAGATGCTTCAAAATTCTTCAGAACTAATAATCTTTCTTATTTCCTCTGTTCCTATCTGAATTCTTTTCTAGGCTGAGGAGAGAGGCATTTGTGGAATTATGGCCTTAACATTTGGGCTAATAGCAATTTTAAGAGACCAGTCTATCATAGGCAAACTTCTTTTTACCATGAATAATTCATAAACAGATTAATCCCAAGGTGTTTAAAAAAGGCAATTATCAAAAGTACCTATGTAATTTAGAAGCTCAAGTTTTATCCAGGAAGTTATATTTTAGAAATCTAACTTTAGGATATACTTTTTTAATGTGTGATCTATTGCGTTGTTTTGTCTCATTATTTTAAAGAAGCAACAACTCATGTTTTTGTTAAAAATATTGGTTCATCTGCTTCAAAACATTAAGTTTAAAACAATGGCAACTTCTTTTCCCTTATTTATTTTCTATAATGAAAGGGGGCATGCTAGAAGTGTATATCATATCAAAGCTTAAATAGTGCCAGTAGCCAATGCTGGAGATGGATTTAGCATGATTAAAAGAAGTGATTTGCATTGTGTCTCCATTACATAGTCATACTGTAATGAAATTCTCCAGTCTACTAGAAATATGTCTATTAGTCTAGACAAGCCTGTTTAGCGTGGACATTCAGTTTCCCTTCCCCCTGAGACATTGGCAGGACAGCACACTATATGCTCCTTTTAAAAAGTCTGATGAAAAATTAGAGTGGACAATGCTGAATGTCTAAAATTTATTAAACAGTTTATAGTAAAAGATGTAAGACTTCAGTTTATCAGGAAGAAATAACGGAGGGTTATGTCATAGCTCGTAAGTAAACTTCTCTGATGTAGAAAACAGGCAGCAACAGTCTCTTTAGTGATAAAAATATATGTCATTCCTCAATGAACCTCTGTATTCTCTATCTCTGTAGCTCTAAACAAGGCTATATGTCTTTCTAGAAGGACTAAGTGAACTATAATGCCCTTTTGTCTACAGAGAGACAGTCCCTTCTCTACACGACATACTTTATTCATCACTATCCTTGTAAATGTTCTAAACAAACAATAATCAAACTGCTCACTGCACATATGTAGTTTTATATCAGTAGTAAACAAAAGGAAGATCTCAATATTACTATTTAAAAAGCAGATAAATGGAAGGTCTAACAAAAACGTGTACTATAACGCTAAAAAAGTCAAAAGGATGAAAAAAATCTAAGCCTAAATTAAATGTTTTAAATTAAAAGACATATATTGGGTTTGTGTGGCAAGGTTTTTGTCCATCAGGACCGGTGCCTTTATGTCCATCAGGACCAGTGCCAGCTGACTCCAAGACAGACGGGCCACTGGCCAAGGCCCAACCCATCAGTGACAATTGTAGCGCCTCTGGGACAACATGTTTGAGAAGGGGAGAAAGTTATCGTGCGGGGTCAATTGCAGCAAGAGAGAGGAGTGAGAATATGCAGATACCAAGGTCAGTGGAGAAGGAGGGGGAGGAGGTGCCCCAGGAGCTGGAGCAGAGATTCCCCTGCAGCCTGTGGTGAAGACACTGGTGAGACAGCTGTCCCCTTGCAGCCCATGCAGGTTAACTGGGGCACAGAGATCCACCTACAGCCCAAAGAGGGAGAGAGGACCCAGTCCTGGAGCAGGTAGATGTGCCCAAAGGAGGCTGTGACCCCATTGGAAATCTGTGACTTTTTCTTTCCTTGGAGTGAAAATTATGATAGATTATTTCTTTATTCTTGAATAGTTTGTAAATGTCTATGATAGGTGACTTTTTATTAAAAATTGTTATGTAGTTGAGATTTCAATATCTGAAGTCTGATATTGATTATAAACAAATCACATAAAATTTGACCTGAAAGGAGTTCGTTTTTCTAACTTGACACACTCTGCTCAAAACAGAGATGTATTAAAGTTGTTCAGAATCTTGTGCAGTAAATTTTTTAAAATCTCTAAAAGTAGAACATCTCTAACTTCTCTGGGCAATGCTTTCTCTGTCTTTACCTTCTTAAACAGTCCTTCCAAACTGCTATTTTTAACTACTAAACTCTAATGGGTGCTTTAAATGAAGGCTTGTCCTCTTTTTAGGAGAATAGTTTTAATCACTTTATTTGTTTCTGCTCTTTCTTAATGGGCAAAATCGTGGCATTTGCTTTCTAACTGATGTGGCAATATGGGTTAATATTGCTGTTGAGTTTCCATGTTTTTTCCTAATTGAATAACCTCAGTTTGCTCATCTGTAAAACATCAATAATAAAGCACTTTCTTCCCTCACAAGGGTGTTGTAAGGTTTAATGAGATAATGATGTGCAGAACTCAAGATCTTCAGATAATAGATCACGCGTAAGTGCAAAGCATTAATTATTATTATTCCTGTCCCTTAGAGCATATTTTAAATTCAAAATCTGTCCACATGAGGTTGTTTAGATTATTTTTTACCAACTTTGGTTTTGTATTACTTTTGCTTAGCAGTGTACTATGGGTCTCATATATCTCACCTTTATTTATTTAGTTTTCTTTCATCCTTCTGAGATCCATGCCTTATAATAAATCAGAAAAAAAAAAGGGCTGAAATTCTCATTACAAATTTACCACATATACACAAAATAACTCATTTAGGAGGTGGGAGAGTTTCTGTTCAATAAAAATTGAAAAATCATTTCTTCCTACTTTAAATGTGTAGGAATTTATTCAGAGAAAGGGTCTATGAAAACTAATCTATCTTTATTTATCTGTTTTTTTACTACCACAACAAAAGACCAGAACTAGGTTCCTAACCTTGTATGCAGCATATGTAATGTTAAAAAAAAAATCCATCTTTTAATATTCAGAATTCCTACTATGCAGGAATATTGCATAAGATTTCACCTGTCAGTCAGTACTAGGACACAGGTTGTAGCCCTGTAAATATGATTTCTCCCCCCATCAGAGGGATGTAGTACAGGGGCTCAGCCTCACCGTGGCCTGAGATGAATGCACTGGTTTAACCCCATGTAGGGCTATGTAGGGCTAAAAGAGCCAGATCAGGTTCAGTGTAAAGTTTTGATTTTTGTAAGAAATTCCTGGAATAAATTGCCCCAAAAGTTCAATCTGAGCCTTGATTTGGAGAGTCCTTGCTAGACACAACCAGGCAACAAAACAAAGACCTGCAGATTCAGAACTCTAGACATCCTGTACTCTCCTATTTTCTTCCAAGAACTTGTCCTAGCCTCCAGAGGAACTGGAAGGGGAACCTCCTCTGCCTCAGCTGACACTGGGAAGAAGAGTTTAAGGGAAGAGATTAAAATGAGATTGATGGGAATATGACTGCTAGTATGAAGATTGACATTTAATAGATATTTGAGGTCTCGTGCCATTGTTTCTCATTGAATGTTTATTAGACGAATAGAAGCAAAAGACAGAATAGTTAAAAAGTCATATCAGTAATAAGAATGAAGCTCATCAGAACAACACTAAAAGGTATTTTGACTTCAAAGGCTGCTAAAAGCTACTGTGTCTGAAGGCACAGTGGCTTTTCAGTTTCTATTCTTTTTGTAGGTGAAGGATGACAGAGTCTCCAAAAACTTTGTACAATTTAATTCTGGAAGAAGACTAGGAGAAATTCAGGAAGGGGCTCAGAAAATAACAGCAGTTTCATATTGAAGTTCATGTCGAAGAGTCAGCAATGTCAGATCAGATCCTGATCTCAAGACATACCTAGATAGGCAGGGCAGCAAGAAAGGCACCCTAATTCACTTCGTTGAGACTCAGGTTATAGAAAGTCAATTCTAAAAATGGGAACAGTGTTGTTTAAATTATATATTTTTTTTTCTAAATTTTGTTTTCTCTTGGCTTCATCTTTTATTTTTGAAATTATTATAGAATTTTGTTTTGAAAACAGTACCAAACTCATTGCTACCTGTTACAGAATGAATTAAATACTGGAAACTAAATGTAAAGGCATTTAAAAAGAAACACTTTGCTTTCAAAATGTCCTTAATATTGTTACACATTGTAGCTATTAAGAATACTTGATTGTTTTGTCTGTCTCTCCAGCCCCCTCCCTACCCTTGCCAACCAATGTTTTAATTATCCTGTATGACGTACAGAGAGCTGTTGTCAAATACAACTGAGGAATTGATACTTAAAAGAATTCCTTCTTTTAAAATATTATTTGTTCCATTAGGAAAGTTGTCTATTATCAATCCCCAGTACTTTGTTTCTGGTGAAGTTGCTTATAAAATATCTTTATATTAAATCATATTCAATGTATTCAATATAAGCAAAACTAATTCTAACTGCTAAGGAATATATAACAGTGTGCATCAATGCATAATTTTTATAAGCAGGGCTTGTAGAATACAGCACTATTCTTGTGGGATTTTTGTTCACTCTTCCTTTGTTTTTGTAGTTGTCCAAAGGTTTGGGGTTGTTTTTGTAATTAAACAGTGGAAAGTATTTCCATCATTTTCATTATCTTTCGTATCTTCAAAGCAAAACAAGAGACATTTAGAAAATGGATCTTCTGAAGCAAAGAAAATTACAAGAATATTATACGGACCAAAAAACAAATTGCACAGTATAAGCAATAGCACATTTGAAGACTCATTCACATATTCACAGCATGAACAAGTCATGATAACGAAGGCAGTTAACGATCCTTCCCTTTTTCTCAGAATCTATAGCATAAATACATTTTTAAAACAAACTTTTGAGCTGTTCATCTGAACTACCTGTCAACATTACAATCAGAATACAAGAAACGCACTAGCCATTATCAAGTATACAAATTTCATAAAAATGTATTTTTAAAAGTATTGTTGCATATATTTTGTACTAAAATGCTAAATTTCCAAACCCTTACAGGTCTATTTTTGTAAAACTCTACACAAGAATTTATACTTAATCCCAATTTTCTAAATCTTTGTATTCACCAAATAAAAAAAATAAAAAAAAATCAAGCCTCTCCACCTACTCATATTTGTCACTCTAAGCACTTTAGAACAGCCTGATTAATTACACATGTTGCCACGCAGCTTGGAATTATGCACTTCTTCAGTAAGATGCTGCCTTTATTTCTGGGTACAGGGATACGCATCTCACCAATACCTTATACAGCCAAGTAAGCCAGTCAAACTGGACTCTCCCAAAGTGAAATAAACATCACTCTAATAGAAAAAACTCTTTAATTTATACCTTGGCCCTACCAGAGCTAAACTAAAAGGCTTACAGATCAGCACTATAGGAAATAAACTGATTTTGCATGAGGAGAGAGAGGGCTGTTCTCTATCTTTATCATACCCTAACCACATAGAAACTTTTTTTTTCCTTTATTTTTTATGAGAAAAACAATGATAAGTCAGGATGAGCAAATGGACTTGTTGGTTTTACACTTAATTCTTGTGTAGCTGTTTTTAGCTACCAGTAAGGTTTCCTATTGTGTTTTCTTCATTCAGATTCAATGAATCTCAACTGAATTGACTTTGTAACTGCACCCCACTAGTAGACTAAGTGTTCTTTGGGCTATTAAAATGCCTATTGCCCTGGAGCTTTTCTGAAGTGGATATAAAATCCAAATAGCAGCTGGAAGACACACAGGGAAACTAACTTTGAAACAAAGCTAGCTACTGCTTCTCTAAACTTCTGGTTATATTTACAGTGGAATGTGGAGGGTAGAGCTGAGAATAAAATTAAATTCTTCATAGTTTCCAAGTAGCCTTTTTCTCATTCTCTTGGATATATATTAGGAAAACATGTCTCATAACTGAGAGCCTCAGCCTCTTCTACAGAGATGAAGCTGTTTGAAGGTGATCTCTGGTCTTTCTGGACTGTTTGCAGCTCTCTTGACTTTCCATATCTATCTAATTATCTACTTAAAACTACAACAGAAGAGTACAATGAAACAAATTTCAGTGTAATGCATTGCACAAAAATGTAGGACTAACTATCCTGATAAGGACTAACTGACCTGATAAGAATCAGAGGCAACTTCTATTTCACCTGGAATTGTAGACACAGTGGGCTAAATTCTGCTGTTCTTGTAGATATATGTATGTATATCCTGCAGAATCCCTTGAGTTTCATGTGATATTTGAAACATTCATTTTAGGTGTAATGAAGCTTACAAAATCTGAGTAAAAATGTATCACTGTTTTTCTTTTTTTTTCCTTTTTTTTTTAAAAATAATTTTTCTTAAAAAGTTTGCAGGGCTACTTGGTAAACTCTTTTCCAAATGACACATCTCACCTGATAAAGTTTTTAATATTTCACTGGAGGAACAAACACCAAAGTCTTTCAAAGTAAAGCCATAGATTTTGTGAAGATATTAACTAATATCAGCTACTTATTTCTCTGTGGTAACTCAGTACTATCCTCTGACCCTGAAAAGTGGCTGAGATTCAACATTCTTTGGTAAGCAGCCAGAGCTTCAGAATACATTTTTTTCTCTCATGAAGAAATGACTTTCACATTAATATTAGGGAAAAAAAATGAAATCTCATTAAGAGAAATATACCTTGATTGATTTAGTATTATTGTGAGGTAAGCTGATATATATTTAGCTACTTGTACTATTTTACAAGAGAAAATAATTTGGTTTGGTTTTGTTTTGTTTGGGCAGGGGGCATTTAAATGACTCTTCATGTCAGTGATATAATCTCTAAAATTTTCATATTGACTTTGATTAATTTTTCTGCTTCCAATTCAATTCTTGCTTTGCTGTAGTTTTAATGTTTGAAGACAATCGTACTATGCTACTTTGTAGTCTGTGCTGTCTCCCACAGGATAAACTCGGGGATAAATTGTGACTTAAAACAGATCCCAGTAAAGAAAATGTAACTAATAATATGATTGAGATTTTAAAATAATTTTCAGAGACTCAAACTGTGTTTTTACATCTCAGTTAGTAAATAGTCAAGAGTATAGTTTATCTTTTTTTTTTTGTTGTTTTGTTTTTAGAATATTCAGCTGAATTTTGAAATGAAAAATGCCAGCAGTTTGATGGTCTTCTCTGTGAATTTTAATAATATACTTAAAATGAGAAGGTTAATTTCAAACAAAATTTTGAACATATGATGACAAGGAGTACTTCTCACTGTATGAACTTTCAGAATGACGCATCTTGCAAACTGAATTTTTTTTTTTTATAACTCTTACAGTAAACCCAAGAGCAATTCATAAAATAAAAACATTTAGCACAAAAACAGAGTTGTTATTATAAAGCAATGATTACTGTTTATTTCTACTAGATGGAATGTGTATAGAACTGTATCCAATGAAGATGAACTTTTCTTCTAGCATTTCTTTCAATTTAAGTCAAAGACATTGGAATGCTCTCAAGCTGTGAGCCTAATTACCATAAGAATAATTTGGAAATTTCCTAGCTAAAGTCTGTTTATGAATTCTGCTCTGGTTTGTAGAAGCCAAGCATTTCATAGAAATATCTTGAATTCAACATAGCCTTGTTCTGCAGCCCATCCTACACTTGTGTGACTGTGCTTTCTGTAGTTCACTGTCTCATGTGAAACTCCAGGTTTGTAATTTTGAATTAAAAATTGGAAGTTAAACTAGTTAATCCACAGATGTCATGGAATGCACCAGAATATTGCATCCAGCTTGGACTTTTCAGTGCTGCTCGATTTTCACTTCACTAACTTGGCAAGTCTTGTGACTGTAACTGTTGAAGTTGACAGCTGACATTTGTTCTCAGCATGAATGACAGATTTTTTCTTGTATCAGCAAACTGTTCTTCTTGAACTTTTTGTCTTTTTAGAAGGCTCTTGCAATTGAGATAACTCAGTACCCCCTAGAAAAATCAAAATGAGTTAATGCATATTAAATTTAAAAAAAAAAAAGAAAATAACCTTCATACCTGCAACAGCAGTGACACAGTTAATTTTCTAGTTTAATGAGATGGATTATTTTAAGACAAAAGTATGTTATCTCTTTGTGGCATGTGTTCTGTATTTTATAAAAAATTGGTCATATTATTTTATTTACATATTTATAGCCAAGCATAAATAAGTTTACATATATTGACAAGTAATAAGGGTATTGTGTTTACTCTTAAAGAACCCAAGCTTTTTTATTGTGGAAATAGTTATAAAAGTACTGATATTTTTACATTTTTGCAATTACTATAGATGGTTATTTTCAAAAGAGCTGCATTACAAGTTGATGTTAATGAATATCAGTATTTATATCCATTCTGATATTCCTTCTTGCTTTCTCTTTCATATTCCTGTCTGATACAAAACTACCTCCCTGTGGCTGTTTTGGCCTATATTCTATTCTCAGCTATAGACTGAATAATTTTATTAAAATCTATTGAAATTAAAAATTATTTTGCATGGAATAACTAATTTTAAGATAATATTTGATACAAAGGTTTGATGCAATCTCCCATAAAAGTTAAGGAAAATAAAGTGACATTAAGTAATGAAAGGGAAAATTTAATGTACCTTCTTGACAATGAAAAGGAGCAATATACATTACAGAAAGAAGGAATTGTTAAGATAAAGATCAATGGTGTTTTCCTAAATAAAGAAAGAATAAGCAAATCAGGCTTAAATTGCATATCTACAAAATTGCTTCAAAATCTATTTTTTAATCTTTCAACAAGACAATACTACCATAAGGAAAAAGTTCTGGCTTTTATGCACAAAGACGGAAATGGTCTCTGGATATAGCAACATACAGCAGTGAACCTCAAATGAATGTGTTGAGGAGTTTGAGATATGGATATCATCAGCATGATTTTCCTTACAGCTTAATTTAGTCTTCCTAGAAATCTCTCCATTGGTCTTTGTGCAGTGTGTGTTTGTGCATGTGCGTGTGTGTATATATATTTGAGCATACAAATTATATACATATATATGTATATGTGCATCCTTCATGCTGTCACACATGGAAGATCAGAAAATGGATTTGTTACAAGTTACAGCTCAACATCAGTAATTCCATTAACCTTGTAAGAAGTTGGTCCTCCTCTCTTCTTTGCAAAGAAAGTTGTTTTATTATATTAAAAACCTACTTGGAATTAATAAATTTCACTGTTTTTTCTATTTTTTCTATTAAATTATGTAGAATTTTTTCATAAGTATACATTTTTATAATTGTTACTGTTTGGTGCATAATTTGACTAGCTCATTAAGATGTGGAAGGTTAATTAATTGTTTGCTGGTTGTAAAGATATTTTGAAGCTATGCAGTATTGTATTCATAGCATATGTAACAGTGTAGAGTGTGGATTTTGAATTAATTCAGGAGACATTAACTAATCAGGGCAGTTGACAAAAAGATACTTATATTGACATATCTAGATGAAAATGTACTCTTGATTGTTCATATAAGGAACATGAGCTATGACCAAACCTTTATTCTGATTATTACTCAATATATCAAGAATAAGAAAGAGATCTTCAAATTTTCCAATTTTTAAACTGTTTTTTCTGTATTAATTGTTAATAAAAATCAAGGATTCTGGTTTTATCAATCTTGGAGTCATTGCAGCAAGAAACCACTGGATAAACTAGTTTTCTTTTTTTAAAAACTGGACAGATAATATCTCTAAGTGATTTAAGATAGGTTTTGCATGGTTTCAATTTACACTGTAACCTTTCAATTGCAGACTTATCTAAAGGGTAAAAGTGCATAACTTTGATTTTCATACTGCACAAGAGCAAGGTTAAAATGCTTTTGATTCTAAGTAAGATTAAATTATTTTCATTAGAAGTGGTAGAAACAAACTAGTGAGTACTGAAATATAGCTTGTTCAAGGTCAAGTATGTGCCAGTAAAAATATTTTTCAAATATTTAGATTTCTTTAGAGACATAGGTTGTCTTCAATCTATATCAGTACAGTCTGGGTAATTAATGGCAGTTTTTCAGAGAAGGAATTGGGGATGCTGGTGGATGAATAAATTGGCATTACCCAGAAACTTGTATCCCAGAAAGACAACTTCATCCTTGAGGGTGGGGAAACGCTGGAACTAGTAGTCCAGAGAGCTGGTAGATGCCCCATCCCTGGAAATATTCAAGGTCAGGTTGGACAGGGCCCTGAGGAACCTGGTCTAGTTGAAGGTGTCCCTGTTCATTGCAGAGAAGTTGGACTTTAAAGGTTCTTTCCAATTCAAACTATTCTGTGATTCTATGATCCTGGATTGCATAACAAGAAGTGTGGTCAGCAGGCAAAAGAAGCTGATTCTGTCCCTCTACTCTTGTGAGACCCCAGATAGAGTACTCCCCTGGAGTACTCCCAGTTCTGGGGACCCCAGCACAAGACAGACATGGACCTGCTAAAACAGGTTGGGAATTTGTCATGAGCATGATCATGGGGTTGAAATACCTCTCCCATGAAGAAAGGCTGAGAGAGTTGGGGTTTTTTAGCCTGGGGAAGGGAAGGCTTTGGGGAGACCTGACTGTGGTCTTTCAATACTTAAAGAGGGCTTATAAGGAAAGGTAGAGACAGACTTTTTTCATGGGCTTGCAGGAATATGATAAGGAATAACATTTTTAAACTGAAAAAGGTGGGCTTAGATTACATATAAGAAATAAATCTTTTAAGACAAAGGTAGTGAGATACTAGAAAATGTTGCCCAGAGAAGTTGTGGATGCCCATCCCTGGAAGTGTTCAGGGCAAGGTTGAATGGGGCTTTGAGCAACCCAATCTAGTGAAAGATGTCCCTGCTCACTGCAGAGGGGTTAGACTAGAGGATCTTTTAAGGTACCTTCCAAACCAAATCATTCCATGATTTCCATGATCATTCTATGATACTATCAGTAGCTAAGTAATGTGCTAATACTATATTATTATTGATTATCAGGTCATTGTTTTCTTCCATTCACCTTTTTTTCTTTTTCTAGCAATTACATTTGAATTCTTAATGCTTAGAGTTTAAACACAAATTTTCTACTGCATGTGCTAAACATATTTTATCTGTGATACAATCTCTTCTTTCCCGTGTGAACATAGTCCCTGTAAAACTATGTAAAATAATTCAAGACATCATACACACTTTGCAGAGGTAGAAATTACTGTACAAACTTTTAAGTAATCAATAAGCAAGTTCACTTTGTGCTGAGTAACATTTTGCATGCAGAGACCTTGACAAGGAGCACTCAAGCTTTGTGAGAGGAAAAAGCAAGATTGTTCGTAATATTAATTGCTACATATCCTGGTATCTGTGGGAGCAACCAAGTTTGAAGGATTCTGAATTCAGGAGAAAGAGGTATGGAATGAAGATTAATCCTCATTGAAATTAAATAAATTCTGATAAAGACAAATTTAACTGTTTCTAAAGAGTATTTATGCAGATAAGTTATCTGCAATTATAGCTGAACTGAATGAAATTAACTCTATTATTCTTTTCAAGATAATTATTACAGGGATGGGGAGCAGCATGAAGCCCCCATAATCGAAGTGGAAGCAGTCAGTGACCTGCTAGATCACTTAGATACATATTTAGATGGTTGTTGGGGATGGATTGGTTCCGTTCGAGGGTACTGAGGGAGTTGGAGGGAGAGCTTGCCAAACTACTTTCAATGATTTACCAGCAGTCGTGGCTAAGCAGGGAGATCCCAGGTGATTGGACATGGGCAATTGTGAAGCCAATCTACAAGAATAATCAGAAGGAGGATCCAGAGAACTACAGACCTGTCAGACTGATCTTGATGCTGGGGAAGTTTATGAAGCAGATCATCTTGAGGGATATCAAAAAGCACATGCAGGACAAACAGGGGATCAGGCTTGGATAGATTGTGTATTAGGAAAAAATTCTTAACTGAAAGACTGGTCAAGCATAGAGACAGGCTGCCCAGGAAAGTGATGGAACTACCATCCCTGGAAATGTTCAAAAAATGTCTAGATGTGACACTTGGGAATATGGTTTAGTGGTGAAGATGGTAGTGTTAGGTTAATGGTTGGTCTCAGTGATCTTTGAGGTCTTCTCCAACTTTAGCAATTCTACGATAGCCAGATTATCAATATTAAGTTATGGCATCTGTACTTTAGATGACCTTTACAGTTGCAAAGCAAACATTATTTTCCTCTCAAAAACATTGGTAGTAGACAGTTGAAGTATAAAATATTTATATCAGACAGATTAAAAAAAAAAAAAAAGAATAAAAGGAAAATAAATGTTACTGGAGTAGAAAAAGATATGGCCAGAGCAACTAAAAAAGTGTTGGCAAATTAAGCTTCAAGAAGGAGTCTGGAAGGTGTGCACAAAACCACTTACATGAATGCTATTTATATGAGAATAAGCTTACCCAGATAGGCCTAAGTCAAATGGGAGTGAGGATCTAAAAAGAGATTTTTTTCTGCCAAATGTTCCTGATGCTGCCTTGCTGTCTATAATCCCTAGAAATTCATCATATATAAACTACTTTCTATTTTACTCTAATTGTGTGAGGAAGTGATGAACAAGAAAGGCTATACAGAGTTCTAAGCCAGAAGGTATCATCGAAACATCTGTTTCCACTTTCATATTACAGGCACTTATCTTCCTCCCACTTCTTTATATTAATCAGTAAGATTTAACATATTAGTCCTCTGGTACATTTGTAGGGGACAGCTAAAAAATAGGAAATTTAAAGATAAAAAAAAAAGTCTTAGGCTCCTGAAATGATGTAAACAGGCTAAAAGGACTATATTAATTTGATGTATTTAAAAAAAAAAAAAGCTAATACAAAAGACAGTTTACAAAATTTGAGAACCCTGGCAATCTATCATAGAGGAAAATTTCTTCTCAAAAATAAATACAATGATCAACCTGTCCACTAGTATGTATATAGGATATCTTTGGTGAGTACAGCAACACAGGATTTTGGTGCTCTTTGTTCCCTATGCTGTCCAACCTATAATGTATCCAGTTTCAGTTAACATAAATTTCTGTCAATGTTTTGATGATAGTTCAGGAATAGAAGAGCATGAATGAGTCCTTTTGCAGGTGATCAGGAAATTAGTGGATTTGGCTGGGTGAGTGTTCCCACCAGCTTGCAGAGTAATCTGTATCAAGATGGCGAGTACTGCTTCCCAAAACATTGTCTATGGAAAACAGAATTATCACTTCAGTAATCTACAGAGTAGTCAGATATGAAGCTTCTTCAGAAAACAGAGTGAAAAGACTTTGGAGGAGCTTGGCAAATCATAGAATCATAGAATCAGCCAGGTTGGAAAGGACCTCTGAGATCATCAAGTCCAACCCTTGATCCACCACCGCCGTGGTTACTAGACCATGGCAGTTTCACTGTTAAACTATCACTTGGATGGCTACATGGAGTTAAGATTATATGGCAGTACGTTTTTGCCTTAGTTCTGTCACTGCATCTTCCTGGAGGCCTGGATCACTTACTCTCAGTTTTGATTTCCCCAGCAGTAAAGAAAAGACTATATGATTTCAAGAAAGTGTCTGCTATTTCTTAGTTCTGTGAGAATCATAAGAGAAGAACTCAATCCAGAAACTTCTAGGAGACAGTACCTGTTTTGATTCTTGGGGTGTCCTTCACAGGGCCAGTAGTTGAACTCGATAATCCCAATGGGTCCCTTGCAACTCAGCATATTCTATGATTCTATGAGGCCACGCTTATTCGAGGCATAGACAAAAATTCTGAGCATATAAAGAGAATCTGATGCTAGTCAATCCTTTTAACAACTTATTCTGTTTATTCTTTTTATAGTTTCTTCACCCAGTTTATATTTAATCTAAGTGAATCTGACTAAAGAATAGCTGATTTATTGGAACAAGTGTCTCTTAGTCAGAGAGTAAAATGTTAGGAAGGATGTCAAACTGTCTTTAATTATGGTTGAGATTTCATACCTTAGAATTATGTCTGTAAGTGATCATTTATGTGGAAAAATTATACAGACATATCTCTTGGTGCATGGCTTCAAGTAGTTTTGCATGGCTAGCCCATAGCAACCTGGACCTTATTTTCAGAAATGTTTTTTTCTTTAATATTTTAAAAATTTTATGAAGTGGATTTCTCTTGCAACTCTATGTAAGGTAAGCAAAGATGACTTAAATTGCCTTACTTAAATTGCCTTGAACACATTATGCATGGATTTATGGAAAATTCAGTAAATTTATGGAGTGACAGACTGTAAATATTTTCTCTCTCTTGAAAATAATCTAACTCTGTTGAAATATTTCTATAAATCTTGTTTGTCTGCCAGAATATGCTTCAAGAGAAAATTGTTTCACAAATACTGCCCTCACCAGGACAGTTTTAACTGACTTGGCTTACAATTTCAGTATAATATTTTTCCTTAATGTATTTTAAACCAGTAAGAAGAATCATCCCTCTATAAAAAAAAATCCCAAGATTCCTCTCTATCCTTGCTCCTGATTATATTCAGTCTCTCCCTGCTTTGAAGCATTCCGCACAAACAACCAGATGTTGGCTTCAAGGCATCAGCTGTTCTCCCTTAGGTTTCTGTTCAAGATGCCTGATGCTCAGTTTGTTCAACAGTGTTATGGGTCTTTTTTGGATGACATGGAGGACTTTCTGCTCAGCTCTGTAGACAGTATCATTCTCTGCAGTTTTAAGGCATGAAAAAATCTCAGGGAAAATAAAAAATTCTAATTTAGACATGATATAAATATGCTCTAATAATTTCATAGTAAACAGAAGACTATAATTTAGGTAAAATGAAAATTCAGGCTCAACTGAATAAACTTATGTAAGAGATTTGATGTATCCCCTACTGTCTGTGATGATATCACGATACCGTGGTTTTTAGATTTCCTTACTTCTTTATTATAATAATTTGGCCAAAATCAAACAAGCTGTATGTTAACAACAAATAGTACTTTCCTTCATATGTTCCAATTTCTCAAAACTGTGGTGGTCTGGCATTAGCGGTGTCCAGCCCAAACCTCTTTTCTTCCTCCCATACTTCCAGCACATATTCCCTATGCTGTCTCAGTGCCTGTGTAGCATCTTGTGTGTCTAATTTGAACCTTTCAAGAGGCTTATCTTGTAAGTATCATCCTCCCCAATGCCAGGCCTTACCCATCATATCTTCAACAATCCTTAAAAAAAATCTTCTCATATTCACAAGGAAGAATACTTGCTGCCTTAATCAGTAGGATGTAGGTGGACTAGAGCCTGTCCAATATTATTGCCTTTGTGCAAGTTTTTCCTCACCTGGCTTAATTCACCTGCTGGTACGAAGGTGAAAAACAGGGGAGGAAGTTCAGATGGCCATTTTTAATCAGCGTGGATTGCTGAACACAATGGTGTTTGATGGTCTTAGCCCAAGTCATCATTTTTAGTGTGGTCTGACCTCAATGACTGCAACAAGACTGAGAAAAATAGAACAGTTGAGAAGAGGACTGAATGACATTTTTGGATAGTTCCTCATTGTTTTCCATTTATTTTTTTTTGCATATTTCTCCCAATTACAACAAAAGGAGGGGCAAGGAAAGTGGAGGGTCTGCTTTATCTGCCCCTACCTTGACAGCAGTTGGTGACAATACGGTTTGTTTTCTACTAACCCTATGTTCTGATCAATAAGGTAGAACTGATTTCTACCTTATGCATATTTTCTTTATTTAGCAACAAACAGATCTGGACATCAATGAAATTCCTTATAATTTATCCCAGTATAAGTGAGCACAGACATCTTTCTTCAGCCTATCATGTTTGGAGCCATCTCTTCCAATTAGATGATCACAAATTAATGGCCATTTTGACTCATTGAGAGCTGTTTGTGCCGGGAAAGTGTATCAAACAGAAACACAGACACGTTCCCATCCTGTGACTTAGGCACAAATTGATGTCAGCAGGGCAGGGACAGAGGGACACTGTACCACTGTGAATTGCTAAGCCTGCCTAATAAATCTAACTTGCATAATTTGTAATTTGTCAAATTAATTTATACTACAGTACCTACTTATGATGATTTTGGCAAAGTTGCAATTATATTGCTTCCTGATAGCAGCAGATTAGTTCCTGTTTACACCATGAAGACCTTTGCCAGCCCTTTGCCCCAGAGCAGCCCTTTGAAATTAGTCATGTTCCACACATATGCTCTTGGGATTTGTTCATGGCTGATCTCTGTTGTTAAATTCTGTTCTGTTGCACAGCCTACTCAGATGCACAAAGACATTTGACATTATATGAGAGCCCCCAGCCAACTTTAAATTCAGATCAGGTCTGTTAATCAAATGCAGATTTTCTTTTTCAAATTGGTGAAACTATTGGTGAACTATTTTTATAGTTTTCAGTTATAATAACAGCGTCAAGATAAAATATATGTTGGTAATTCACATAATACTAAATATTTTATTAATATGAGTTGAAAATTTAAATGCTATTAGAATTAAAAACAAATCAAAAGGTATCCTTTGTGAAATAGGCAGAAGAACATTATCAAAAAAGTATATCCACTGACTTTCAGCAGTGGGGGGGGGGTTTAGAATACTTGTCTTTCATGGATTGATAATAATATTTGCTTTGATTGCCCACTAGATAAAGATTCCCAGCCCTAAACATCACAAGCTTGAAAAATTTGTATCTTATGTGCTAAATAATTTCAGTAGAGAAGTCATTAGTCATATGGTTTACATAATTATTCACAGAAATTTTAAAGCGCAGCATACTAGAAACATTTAGTGTATTGTAACACCTGACTTACTGTTAGATCAACAAAATTTGTAAATAATGCTTCAGAACATTTATGATTATATGCATTTTTCTTGAGGCAAATCTGACACCCTGCATATCCATATTGCAGTCACCTTCTCTTTCCTCATACAAACAATTAAATTAAGATACATGCTTCTAGAATCTCCTTCTCTAGAAGGAGAATAGTCATAGGTTTTTCTTTTCATTGTTTTAATTTCTTTTTATCTTAGCCTGTACATACTTTAACTATCAGGTTTATACTCTCACTTGCACCTGATGCAGACTAGTTTGTAGTCAATTTGCTGGATATTTTTGATTTTCTAATATAAAACTCTTCATGAAATGTTTTTCACCCTTGATTAAGCACATTCAGTGTAGAAATAAAATGAAATGAGGAAAAAGAATTTCTGGCAAAGTATTTAATTAACCATTTTTACTCTCATTATACAGTGGGGACTAAACAGACTTGAATGTGAATAGGGAAGGCAGAACAATGCCCTAAAACACAAAAGCTGTGATTATTCTAGATACTTACCTGCTACTGAGCTGTCAGGAGGAATTAAGATGAATTTCTGTTGATACCAGTAGAGAAGAGACTAAAATACTTGAACTACTTTAACTGAAAAAATTATTGGCTTAGACATAAAACATCAGATAAGATACAAAACCTTACATTGTTTCTGTTTTAATTTTAAGGCATGTATCTTACAAAAATAATCATTGAAAGAGTGTTGAAGTATCATTTTCTTCACATGACTAATATTCTAAAAAACACCAGGGAATTTATAACTGTGTAAGTATTCTTTAGGATATCTTGTTCTAATAGAAGCAAAACTGTATGAAACAGAAAATAAACTTCCCCAAAAGTTTTATTAATAAAGAAGACACCAGTTCTTTCTATTACGAGTCCCTTTATTTTGATGCCATTTTTAATTTAATTGCTAACTTCCCTATATCTTCCTTATGTAGTCTTCACTACGTTCTGCCTACTGAGTTAGGCGAAGTTATCACAGAAAGTGTCTTAAATATGAGAATGTGTGGAAAATCTTAAAAGCCTAGCAGATGTGGTTAGATAAGTCATCTTCTAACATTTAATTAAGGAAATATCTGATTGTCTGACAGAGGATTTTATGCACAGTTATCACTATTCTGATTATACTATGGAGAAACTCAAACTGAAAACAGTCCTTATTATGCAAAGTTTAACAAATACCTCTCAATGAAGAACTCTGTTATCTTCCTGAGCTTTGGCTGTGTCAGACCAGCAAGTGAAATCCTCACTACGGAGGCCTTGGCTTAGGGAAGTTAGGATCTGAGCCAAAACCAATTTAAACCAATAGAGAGAATCCTATTGACTTCAGTGGGATCAAGCCTTTGGAGAGCAGCCTAAGCACTCCAGTGTCAGCCAGCTTATCCACAGCTCCACTTCTCTCCAGGCTGGAGCTGTTGTTTTCCTGCAGAACCATCTAGCTGGCACTCACAAGCCAGTTGGCACTGGCACTGCCAGACAGGGTAATTTTGTCAGTTTTCCTGCATATAGAATAAAAACAAATATATCAAAACCTGCTGAATTGCTTGCTGTCTTTTTATGCCTCAGGTTAGAAGCTCTTTTCAGGTATCTAAACCCTTTAGATAGTTGGACCTTACTTCTTTTTGTCCTTGTTTAAGAACCTTGTTCTGGTCATCTCAAACTGCTTAATGCATAGACATAATAATAGACTAAAATGACTTATCAGCATGTCTAGAAAAAGGAATACTAGCCACAGTACAAATGTGCGGTAACACATATGTTTTGTGAATGTTTGTGAATGTTCCTGTAATCAGAACAAGATCAATATTTTTGCCTTTATATAACATGTTATCAAATAACAATGATCTTAATTTATGAGTCTGAGGAAAAGTTCCCTAAATGGAATATTGGAGGGGTATTGGTGTGTGACGGGTACAAAGTACAGAGGATGATTTGCTCTGTAAGATACTGAAAACTATCCTGTATAAATAATTATCTCAAACAGTGTACAGTGTCAGAGCAAGATAAAAGTATAAATCTTCTTCCTATAAAGACTTTAAGGTTTTTAAGCATTTAGAACTTAAAGTTCTACTTTGCTATAGCCTGCATCTCCTTCTGTCTATACTCTAATTTTTGCCAAAATGTTAGAAGGAACGTTAAAAGCTACTTTACAAATGAAAAAGGAGTAAACATAGTGACAGATCTGACAAGAGCAGTAGCTATATTCAGAATTGTTAATTTAAAATATGTTGAGTGTAAATATTTTAGTAGAAGCAGTAAGGCTCCATTATAAAGCAATGTACAGAAAATATATGCCATAGAAGTCCTTATAAATTTTCAGAAAACCCAAATATGCCACTGATTTGCAACATAAAAAATAAAAATGAAGAAAGATAACTGCATTGTAGTTAACCAGCATTAAGCAAGGATGTAGGCAGATGTAGCTGGAAGAGAAATAGACTGTAAAATAAAGCTGTGAAAATCCTGGAATGAGGAAAATTACATGCAGGTCAATGAACTGAATAAAGCTGTCTTCAGTGTTTACTTCCATAATATTTACATTTTTAGGCTTTTTGTTGCTGTGCAATGGTTTTATACATTTGGTTCAGCTGTGCTACAGCTGCTGTAATGCACATGTGCTGTAAAATCTTTAAAAAATTTGGCCCTGTACAGAATGCATTCCTTGTTTAATAGCATATAGCCAGAGTTCACATGCAATATATGTCCTACCTTTCTTCTTTCCTCAAATAAACAACAGTTGTGGCACATTATATATATAGGTATTTTGTCTATTGATTAGTGCTGATATTTACTGGACACCTACTGCTTGTATCAGCACTTGCATAAAGCTGTGAGGCACAATCCAGTGAGCCCAGGATCCAGCTGCAAATGGTTAGGCATTAGATACTGCCTGTCTAAAATTCTCTGACATGGAAAATGCTATTTAAACTATTTCTCATTTATCTTCGAGTTACAGCAATTGCAAACTGTTTCTGTTTCATCTCTGTTTATGCATCTTGCAGAGATATTCAGCTGCAACATTTTCATCAGTGGTTAATGAGCTGCAGTGCAGCCTACTAGCTTTCAGATTCCTCTTTTCTCTCCAAAGACATTGTGCTGCATTTCTTATTTTCATTTCTCATTTGTAAACACAAGAACTAACACAGTTGGAACTATGAATGATGTAGGTGAAACTTGAATTTCTTTTTCAAATCTGCTCAAGATATGAGAAATTAATTTTCTTTTTGTGTGCCTGTTTCCATTTCCCTCCTTTGCCTGTCTTGTCTGTGTGGGGTTCTAAGCTACTAGAACTACCATATTTGCATGAACCATCTGTACATATAGAATTGTAGAAAGGTTTGGGTTGGAAGGCACTTTAGAGATCATCTCATTCCAAACCCCCTGCCACAGGCAGAGAACCTTCCACTAGACCAGGTTGCTCAAAGCCCCATCCAACCTGGCCTTGAATGCTGCCAGCGATGAGGCATCTGCAACTTCTCTGGGCAACTTCTTGCAATGCCTCACCACTCTCACAGTAAAGAATGTCTTCTGTATATATCAGTAGCATTTAGGCAAATGAATTGAAATATCTGAACAAACTGGAATGGGCAGCATGATTAACTAATAATGAAAAAGCAATATCGTAAGAGAAAGAAAGACAAAATATGGACACAACTTGAAAATCTCTTATCAAGAAGATAGTTTCATTGGATTTGAAAACTGCCTAGAATAATTTTCTGAATACTTCTTCAGTTTTGGCAGTTATAAAACAAAAACAATAGAAACACAAGTCATGGTACAAAACCGAAAAAAAACCCCAAAAAGTAAGAGTGAATGTATTATAGTCAATTCTAGAGTCATAACTGTTACTTTGAATAGAACTTCCTGAAAAGTATTGCAGACAAATATTCTAACACCAAAATAGTTAATACAAAGATCTAAAAATTAAGCCATGAAATAGCTAAACTCCAAAAGTAACTATAGATATTTAAATTCTTTAGTAACTGAACAGCTCTAGACACATAAGAAAAAATATCTGTGGACTAGATGAGAGTAATTACAGTCTAGTGCTGGTGTAGCTATATCTGCATTCCAAAGCTATAGGTGTGTTAAATACCAGTTTAAAGAATTAGTGCTGAATAATTTTCTCATATAATGAATTATGTAGTTATGTAAATTAGCTATAATAACAGGAATAAAAAAAATATCAGAACAATTTAATTACTAAATTGTAAAGCATGTGTTGTCTTTAAATGAGTCTGCCTCAACAAACTGCTTCAGCAATTGTTTGAGTTCATAAAGAACTCAGCAAGTGTTTCTACAGACAGGGAAAAAAAGGTGGAGGCATTTGAGGTTGAATCAGATTGGATAAAAACCCAGTACTTTAGATTTTCTGGTAATCTTAAAAAGAAGGTTGTTGGGTAAATTCCACACACATATGCTGAAGTAATTTACTTATAATCCCTATAAGCAGGGATGTGCTAAAATGCTATAGCATTCTTAAATTAATGCCACTAATAGTCTTTATGTAAATATTTGATCTGTTTTAAGCACAGACTTTTAACACAAAGCTCTAGAGAGCTAGGACCCAGCTGGTCTCTCACCTGTTTTCAATAATGTCAAATGACAGCAATAATGGCTACGCTGTAGCTTCATCTCTCACTTTGAACTAGAATTGAATATTAGATGAGGAGAAATGGTGAACTGCTTATGGTGACCAGTGCTGAGATGGAGCCAACCCCACACAGTGTGAGCAAAGGTTATGTAACCAGCTCCTGCCCCAGCCTGCCCTGCTGCTAGTCCTGTGTCTGGCTCTTATGTACAGTCTTACAGGACATCCTCCCTTCCAGACTTGGATGCCTCACAGAGATTTCTGGCTCCATTTCTGAGTGGCATGCTGTGTGTCTCTTTGGTAGGAATCTGAGGCACTGTGCTGCTGCCTCACTGAATCTCAGAGAAACCTTGCAAGCACCCTCTTAGAAATGTGTGTGTGCACCCAAGGGCACACATCTGTGGACATCTGTATTTCTAGTCTGCAACCTACCTACTTACCCACTGACAGAACCCCACACACGAAATCTCCCACTTTGAAATGTAATATATCAGTTTCCTGCATTCATTCAGTGTCTTCTGCAAGTTCAGTGGCTGAGATTATTCCTGGGTTTACACTGGGAGTGGTCTGCTTGAAAAATAACTGTGGAGGAAACAGTTGGGATTTTTTTTTAAAAAAGAGATGCTACTCAGCCACATCCATCTTTGACCACATGATTTATTTATAGCTGGGCTGGTGTTCTGTTTCCAGAAATGAAAAGTTTCAGTGTAAACCCACACTGTAGTCCCTATTTTGAAAGTTTTATGAGATTTTTTTCATTCTGTTGACTTTGCATTTCTGTACAAAGGTGAATTTTATGCCATACCAATGGGCTCCAAGCCCAGTAGAATATTTAATCACCCTAGTAACTCTAATTATTTAAGTGCCTCCACTGAAATCAATACCATTCCTTACATGTTTAAATTGTATCCCTACTTAAGTGCTTTCTTGGATTCAGGCCCAAAACATTGTCATTAGAAAACAGGTTTCTTTGTATTTCAGAGAAATGTAACAATAAATGTGTATTTCTGGAAAACTTTCACATCTCAGATGCATGCTCATTTTAAAAGGTCAGGTTGAGTCAGTGGATCACATTAATAAAAATTATAAACAAACAATGTGTAATTTAATATGTCTATTGATTCCCTTTAAATAATTTTCAAAACCTGTTTTCATTACAGATGTGGACA
Source organism: Manacus candei (assembly GCF_025592945.1). Taxonomy (NCBI): domain Eukaryota; kingdom Metazoa; phylum Chordata; class Aves; order Passeriformes; family Pipridae; genus Manacus; species Manacus candei. Next base: position 17,115,034 of record NW_026138059.1, on the reverse strand, counting down.
TGTTTAATTAATATTTTTCTGCATAGTCCTGTATGAATTAAGATTAACTATAATGGAATTTTATGGAGGTTTAATTTAATGCTGAAGAGAACGACACAGTTTAGTGTTACTGGTATTTTTGTGAACCTAAGCAAGAACTGCTGCTTGGCTGAAAGGAAACATTACAAATTTATATCCTAGAAGTAAATATCTAAAAATAAACAGAATAATATGCAAAAGCTATTACAACTGCTTGAAAAAAGTATACATGATATGAGGTTGCATCTTTGTGTTGCATGTCATATTTCATATTTGTTCAAATTACACTGACTAAGGATCTTAAAATCGCCTTTGCAAGAGAAAATTCTGAAGACTTGAAGCCTTCACAAATAATTTTAAAAATGCCAACCCAAGGACTGGGTGGAGGATTGCCATAATTTTCTCACTACTCACATTTAACCTCTTTCACATCATACATTAACATCTTACAGCATCACATTTTTTTATACATAAGCTCTTTGTAGGTATCTCTGAAATATATTTTAATCCTTACCCACAAGTGTGGCCTACTTTTTTAGTTTGAACATTTGATTTTGGGACAGTTTGTTCAAACACTCATTTTACAAAGCCATGTAATTTTATGACTTGCATGTCTACATCAATATTATTGCTTTTCCAGCTTTACTTCCAAGTGCAAATTTTGCTAATAACTATTTTTATTTTTATTATTATTATTAAAATACAGAACATCTTTAGACCAAGAACAAAACTCTTCTGTATATGACTAAAAAATTTCTGCTTTGCAGAGGTTTTGAAGTCATAATTACTTGTGTCTCAGTTAGCTAATTTTAATTGCAGTAAACCTGGAGATCTCTTATTTTGCATAGCATTGATGTGGTTTTCAGAATATTTTATGATATTAATCCTGCAAAAATATAGAAGTGTATTTCTACTGGAGAGTTACCTGTCCATGACAGGGGAGTTGGAACTAAGATCTCTTCCAACCCTAATCATTCTATGATTCTATAATTTTTTTTGTGTGTCAACATGCTTTCTCTTAATTTTGCTCTCATAAGCGTAAATTTTATTTGATATTGTTTATTTTCCTAAAATAATGATCACTGATGTCAATTAGATTGTTGTCCTTCAATTTGTCTCTAAGTTCTATCCAAATCTTGCTCTAATTGTTTTCTGGAAGTACTGTCAAGCTAACAAATCTCAATTTTTAAGAGCCCTCTTATTAGGACTTTTAATGTAGCAGTAAACTGTATCTCCCTCCCCTTCAGTCTTCTTAAAGTTCTATGTTATTCCAACTTTTTTATAGTTATTTATCAGGGATGACTCAGGTAATTCTTTTCATAATCTTGAATGAGAATTCCATGCCTCCCTAGACTATAAAAGGTAGTAAATTGAATACTTGTCTTTTAGTGTTATTTCTAACACTAAGAAAATGGTAACTATTTCATGATCACTGTATAAATGAGAATAGTTTATAGCTTAAAAGTAAAAACTCGTGTCTCTTTAGCATCACAGTATTTTTAACAAATGTTTTAACAATGATAAGGAAAAATAAATTTGCATGCATTAATGAAAATTTTGTAATGTGTCCATATCTAAAACATTTTTCTTTTCAGTATTTCATTATTTTCACCAAGTATTTTCCTTACTACTAATTTAATATTAATCTTAGTTGTACATCTCTGTAGTTTATTCTAGACGACCTAAAACTGATGTCAGTAAATTCTAAAGTAAGAGATTCCTTGCATTTGTAGTGTCATAAGTCATACTATTCTGCTTATGCTCTCAAACTGTGACATTATATGGAAAAATGACCTTCAGTACTTATAGTAAGTTAAGGTATGCTATGCTATAAACATCTGATGAGAAAGGATTATGTTGAGATTTTAACAGATTGACAACATCTTATCTTATAGCTGCACACATGCTTCTTGAAAGCAGGAAAAGCAATTTACCCTGCACTGTGACTATTTATTAGCTTTTTAATTGTCTTGGACTACTTCTGCACAAGAAACCATTAAATCATTGTAGAAAAGAAAGGATACACATGGTGGGTTACAGCATCTGTGTTGTCTTTTTATAAGTAAATAAATATCACCTATTCAAACACAATTTTGAATATCTCCTCAAGAGCAATTTAAGCTAATATTATATTCTTGGTCAGTTACTTTCTAAGCAATTGTTGGTGGAATGGATTACTGAGAAGGACAAAGCAGCAATTTCTAGTCACAACTGCTGTCAAGTTTGTGGTAGGAATACTTAGAAATGGGCATTTAGATTTGATTCCCTAAAAATAAATTTTGTCCTTGAATGAAAAAATACAGCTTTTGAGAAAAAAAGTTCATTAAAAATAGTAGTTTCTCCTGTTTTGTAGCTCATCAGGTGCACAAAAAGCTTTATAATAAACCTGATATCATAATGTCATAGACGGAGTGCCTTCACTCATAAGAGAGAAGTAACAATATGTTTATTGATATAAAAAAGCAATTTAATCAAGTTTGATAGTAAATGTGAGAGTGGTTTAACAAGATCCAATGGCAAAGTACATTTGATTATTTATTGCACAGACAACAAAGTCAGATAGAATTATTAGGGAGACCTCCCCTTTGAGTCATGAGGTTCAGGAAGGACCCCCTTGCTTTCCAAACTCCTTCTCAAAGAGGAGTTTAGGTGCAACTGGATCCTCTACTTGTCCCAAACTTGGTCAATGTTTTATGTTTAAAGGATTATATGTACACAATCAACCATTTATTACACTTAGCTGAGATTTCAAAGTTTAGCACGCTATGAATCGCACAAGGATCTGTTGCAGAAAGGAGTCTCTCCAACTCAAGGAGTAACGTTGAGAGATGTCCCTACTTAAGGGGAGATCCTAGTGTGTGGTCCACTCCCATGCAGGAGAGCTAACAGGCCCTGGGCTGTACACTGTTTTATAAAGGAAGATAATTGACTTATAGCCTTATTTGCATGCTGAATACAGAAGTTAATTTCTATCAAACTTGGCTTGAGCCAGACCTTGACCATCTCTGTTGTTGGGTAGCAAGAGGGGGTTCAAATTAGCTTTTGGCTATTGTGTTGTTATCTGTCTCCCTCAAATACCCTCCAAGTCCAATGCAGCCATCACAACCAGACACATCCATTACAGCCACCACTGGTGGTTATCACTGGAAAAGAGTTGTGGGAAATAAAGGTCAGGTTGATGGGTGGGCAGGACATCGTTCCCCACAAGAAGTAGTTATTGAAATGTATGTGAGAAAAGTAGTTTGAAGTACACAATCTTTCAATAAATTATTAAGAATCAGAAATATAAACTTTATGCCTAAACAAATTCTCATGGAAATTAGCTCTCTGTAAGAGATTTAAGTCCTTGTAAAACACAGCTAAATTCTTAGATCCCATTAGACTAGAGAAGTAAGAAGGAACTGAAGCAGATCTCAGTATCTCAGAGTGTTTTTCTACTTTGTGTGCATAACGGACTGACTCTGCTCAAACAGATTTTGAGAAGAACAGTGACAGGATAAGAAATTTAATATGGACCAAACCCTGTGTGAAAGATGCAATATATAAATTACCTACCTGCTCATTTCTTGTCTTTCCATTTGGATGGATTCTAGTTCCTGACATTACCTCAGACTATATTTGATTTAATAATGTTTTATTTATTTTAAAATACACCATAGTGAACATTCTCAAAATTATTTTTTTATAAGTATGTGGCTAATAGGCATTAGCTCTATTCTGGGCAGGTGATCCTTGTTGTTTCTCATTGTCTTAATATTACATTTAACCATGTGAATTTACCTTATCAAAAATACTTAATGAAATCACAAATGTGAAAGTGCAAAAGTGTTCTTTCTCATTTTCTGTCTTCAAGGAGACAGTTTCCAAAGTGCCTTAAGGACATAGGTGCCTGATTTCGACTGACTATTAATCGCAGTTAAACACCTGATTTCCTCTCACAAAGTAAGTGGGGAATAACTATCACAGGTACCTTTAATTTAATTTTACTGAAAGTAACAACACTGGTCGCATCTCTAAGTAGCTTAGTTTATTAATTATATCTAGATTCTTTTATAAATATTACTATTTTTAGCCATTATCTGTATCCCAGGACATTTTATCTAACAAATTCTCCGCTGTTACCATATCTAAGACTTAAGTGAAGCTCTTGAACTTCAAATTTCACTGTCTTCCGCCTTCCACCTCTGCAGTTGATTTTTCTGGCATGGGTCCTAATTTTATGACAGTGTACTGAAAAGATTTCTGAAGGAAATGTGGAGAAAATGTTAACTCTTCTGAAAGAACTCTTTATTTCATGGTCAACAGATTTCAGGAGTGAGAAAAGAGACGATGACTGATTCAATGACTTCAGTAGTTCCTGACAGTTATATGTTTCTGTGACTTATGCTGCTTCTAGAATTAGCTGACTCATACAATATTTCTGTGGAGAAAAAACTTCTGTCTTTCTAAGATCTGTTATTAACTTCTACCGACTTTTATTTTTTTAAATTGAAAAATATTATTAGTGTAATCAGATTAATAACTCATATAGGATATGCTCAAAAATCTTTAAGCAACTGATAGGAGGCCATGTTCAGTTTCGAAAGTTTAAAATGAGTTACAACCCGTAGATGTTTTTGTTTCCATTATGGGCTATATATTTTTTTGAGCATTCACCTAGAATGCTAAACTTAAAGTTAGTTGTAGGATGTGTGTGGACAATAATATGCCAAGTTTTCTGTGTCACATCCCAAACTTACATTAGCATTCAAATGAACCTTTTCTCCCTGATACTCAAATTACCATAGAGCTATTTCTTTTGATTTCCTTCTTAATTTACCATGTCATGCTTTCCCAGTAGGTAGTTTCAATAATAAATTATAACAGAAATTGGAAAATGAAATTCATTTTTACTCTCAAAGGAGGTCCCTCCAAAGACTGAATGAGTCACATTGTTTAGGATACCTGTGGGATGTCATTGTACTTGTTTTAAGTGCCTGTATTTAAGCACAATGCTTGTCTGATATTTTTGCCAGTACTAGGCTCACTTTTTAAATGAAAAATTTCTAACTACATAACGAAGAAAATATAGAAGTATTGGCTTTTCAAGCTCCATTGCTTTGTGCTATGGAATAATACACTTGAGACACTCTTTAACTATTCCCATACCTATTGTGGAAACAAGCATTCTTGCAGATAATATCAGAAAGTTATTTTGTTACCTGGCACAAGAGATATGAAACAATTCTGAATAAGTTTTTCATGCTGTGTAAATTTATCTTGAACAAACAGACTTCTTACCATTTTCTTCTTTGTTCAGGTAAAAAGGACCTTCAGGCTAGTGCTTCTCTAAACAAAAGCAAGCAGGAAAAAATTGGCTAAATACAAATTATGCAGAGATGAAATTTAAAATGAACTCTAGGAAAATGGAAAAGGACAGCGGAGTGATCAAGAAAATTCACAACTTAGAAAGAGCATGAAGCACATTTTTTAACTGAAAATCCTAGAAAAGAAAAGTCTATTAATAAATTAACAGTAATGTTGACTAAAAATACTTCAAGTAAGTGAAGCTTTTATGAGGAAAAAAAAACCCCTTTGATCAATGAGTAAGGACATACTACTACTTCTTTAAAGAAAATCACTGGTCATGGAGGGCTAATAATGAAATATTAAGAAATAGATTCATAAATACATATGTTAGGACAAGACCAAAATTAGTTTAACTAAAGAAGTCCAAGTTGGCAGATGTGTAAGAATAATTGGATTAGAGAAAGCAAAGAGAAATTTGAGTAAATGAGGAGCAGGTTCTCTATTTTTTTTCGATTCTGCAGACAGAGATAATTGAATTTATAATTAAATATTAAGATGTGATTTTTTTTGTGTATTTATCTGTATAAAGTGAATTTCTATTGAGGGTAAATTTGCAAAGAAACATCTTGATTTAGCCTAAAGACAGAATAGTTACACTTAGTAAAGAAGAATACATGATTACCGGAAGATAATTCTGATATTTTACTTTATATTAAGTTCTCTTGCACTACCTGTGAATTAAAGCTTTGTAGTTAGACAGATTTTTATTCAGTATACAGGAAAAAAGAAGGCTTGCATTTCAGTTGCTGCATATCATTAACTCATGCTGGAGCATCACTGCCACGCAGTACAAATTTGAATGATTTTTTTTTCCCCATGATAATTTCACACTGTAATGCCAGAATGATAGACTCATAACGGAGTCCCTATAGACACATACAGAAATCATTTTGTCATGGTTATCTCACCTTATAACAGCACTGAAAGCGTTTGGTCTCCATGGTCTTGCATTAAACTGTCACATCATTGTTAAAATCCCCTGTTGCAGGAAATGGTGATGGCACTTCTTGAGTGCTGTGAAAAATACCTACTTCATTGCCCATACTCAGTGGTTCTGTAAAACCAGATTAGTGGTTTATTCATGAATGGGAGGGGACAACATTTTTTAGTAGTAACTGATTGTAGAGATTAATCATTTTCTTTTATTGTTTAGCTGTCTTGAAATGATTATACCAACATTTTATCACCCCAGTACTAAATTTTGTAGCAATATTTACTTTTCTTCTGTGCTTTAACTTGCCCTGATTTTTAAGCCATGTTAAATATACTCCAAACGTGATTTTTTTTTCCTTATGGTTATCTAATTCCTTATATTAAATATATATTTATAGTACTAAATACAGCTCAGCTACTCCCCTCAGAGGACACTTGATTTTTTAAATTTCTGGGTATATATTTTTCAGTCTTTTTTTCTGCTTTTATCCTGACCATAGCTACACACCAGTTCACTGAGATCTTAGATGAAAGAGAAATTTATTTTTCCGGTTCTGTAAGAGAAAAATTACACTGACTCAAAGTGTTTGGCTCTAAGGTCAATTTTTTTTTTATTTAATAACAGCTCCCATTTTAATCATGCAACTAAAAAGCAGCATCTGTATGTACCAGCAAGGTATGATAATGAGATGGATTAACTTTGAGTACTTAGCAGATAAAATATATTTGGTACACAAATAGCCCAGCTCAGAATTCTATATATAGTGTGCTATCAAGTATACTCCTTTTTCATTGTAAGTAAAGCAAAATTCTCTGTCAAGGAAAGTCACATATTTTGAATCTCTTCAAAATGACATGTTTAGTGCCAATCCAACCATGGTCGGGTCAAACAATGTAAATGAGAGTCCATATTGAATCTGGATAATGGGGTTTACTTAAGAACAGACCAGATTAGAGCTTTTACCATAACTGGTTATCCCACACAATCACCCACTTACACCCTTTCAGTGCTACATTTAGCATGGTTTGATTTTGTGGGAAGCTCAAGCAGAAGGGTGTCTTTGGCTCATGCTGAGCCTCTGCTCAAAGCTATCAGTCTTGAGCATTACCAATCACAGGCCCTGCACATGCCCTGGCTTTTTTTTCCCCCACATCACTCTGATTTCCAGGCTCTTGCCACTCTTCCAGGATCTTTCCTCCAGTCAAGATCTTTAACTTCTTCCATACCAACCCCTTTCTCTATACCACCACTTCTTGCTTTCAGGAGCTACTGTTTTTCAGTACCAGCTCTTCTCTTTGAAAGCTTGACCACCCTCAGTTCTCTCTCTCAGTCTAAACAGTCTGTGCAGAAGCACAGCAGGTGATCAAATGGGTGATTCTCCCATGTCATCTTAACTGGAAGATTCAAGACATGCAACCTTTATTTGGTGCTGGTGTTATCAAAATTTACAATAAGGCCACATGATGACTGCAGCTAACAAGGCTTTTGCTTGGGTGTTTACGTACACCCATGTCCGCAATTATCTACAGTCTGCTAACAGTTACAATATAAGTTTATATTTTTGCCTTTTTATTTTTTCTCCTCTGATAGTCACATTAAGTGTAGAGTATTTGCAGGAAAATGGACACATTATGAACAATCCATATGTTTGAGAAGCACTAGGCGTCACTTGACATAATTTTGGAGGTTGCAAACTGTGTGAAAACTCTGTGTTTATACTTGCAAACTGTGTGAAACTATGCATGTTTATAATTGTTAGCTGTGTGAATACTGTATGTTTATAGTTGTAAGGTATGACAAAATCGTGTTTTTATAGTTGAAAGTTGTGGGAAAACTGGAGATAAAGGGACATCTGGAAAGCCTCGGGAAAATCCCTAAAGGCAGGTCAATAGGAGGGACTTTGGGTGGCATGAATGATGTCAGACCACGTGGACAGAGCATGAACTGAAGGCATGAGACATGTACACAGACTGAGCTATCCAATCACCTTGTTGTAATCACGTACCCAGAAAAAACTAAACTGTATAAAAGTTAACTCATTTAAATAATAAGTTGAACATTGCCTGATCATATTGATCATCTGCGTGTGTTCCGGAACTCCTTCCATCCATAATTAAGTATTTCTATTTGTGATGAGTGGTTACCAAATTTCAGGGATGTCAATTCAACCAGTTTCACTGGGAGTCATACTCAGCATCTTCACCTCTATAAATTATGGGAAATTAAAGAGCTTCTTTTATTTTTTATATTGCAGAATTTGAGCAGACTTTACCGGCAAGAAGCAAAAATTAACATTTAAGTTAGTTCAAATGCTATATACTCTGAGCTATTTGTCATTTAGATTTAAGGTTAGTCTTGAGACTATTTCTAAACTTATGTTTGCGTTTTTCCTAGAGTAAAATTATGTCCTGAATACTTTGCTTATAAGGACAGCTAATTTAAATAGACTTATGAATCTAAGGAGTTATGAAATTGTTAATAGTCTGTTGAATTATTTAAAAGAAATTAACAATGCTCCATGTCCCCTGAGATACTTATCTGGAAAGAAAGGGCAACCATGTTATGCATCTGCTGAGCAACAAGTATATCACAGTACATGCATGAGAATTTTAGTCTCTGATAGAAAAGCACCCATCTCGTTATTAGAGTACAGATGTAGAACTACTATTTCTTATACCATTTGTCCATTCTATTTCTTTTACAGTGAATTAATCAAGAGTATTTTAGTTTGATGTCAGTTTAAAATCTGTTAGACAAATAAATATAGAATAAGACATCACTACAAAAAAACCCAGAACATCAGGAACAGAAAGCAGAAACCCAAATGAAAGAATGACAAGTAAAAACAGCTCCCCAAATCCTTGTAAATATTTTGCTTCTAGTGTATTTTCACTGGAGAAAATTTTGACTACATAAATGTGTTGTATTTTCTTTCAGCTGTGTCCACAACTTCATAATTTATTCCTTTTACTCAAGCTGTAAATCCTGTTATTCTTTTAACTCAAGCAGTAAATTCTGAAAATCACAAATTCAGAAAGAGGTTCCTCAGGCCTAGAGATATAAATGAAACAATAGTTGTCCCTGTGCTACCTGTGCTAACAGGTATGTTCAGTATCTTGCTTGGAATAGAGCTCTTTGTGGTGTCATCTGCAGTTTTTTGTCTGTGGGAGGTATACAGGTGCTGATCATGTGTCCGTTTTGATGTGGCTTTACAAATTTGTCTGCAGTAATGACATCCTCTCAAAAAGACAGATACTAACGGGAGGAAAAAAAAAGAAAGTTGTTCTTAACAGGAATGGAAGAAACCATTCTGATGCTTTTCATCATCAAAAAAAATTTCATGGGGCATTGGAAAATTAGAATATGTTGGAAGAAAAGCCAGGAAGATCTCCTGCTGTAGCACAAGTAAAATCAGTAAGCCTCAGCTTGTACAGTTTTTATAAAATCATGCTGTCAGGGGGCCTGGTTTGCTATTCAGGCCCACGGTATGGTTTGTGTGACTAGCATTGCCCACACACAAGTCTGTCTTTATTTGTCTCTGCAAGGGCAAATCATACAGGGATTTTTTTAAATAATTGAATACATGTACTCTCTGCTATATGTTTGTTCTTAACTCCTATTGAAATTTGTTCAACAGTCTTCAACTGGCTGTCAAGAAAGCTTTATCTCCTATACAAATAATTCTAATACTTGTACAAGATAATCCTAATGTGTCTGTTCTCTCCTTGTTCTAAAGTTTTCTGCTATTTTAGTATCCTAGGCTCAGACAACTGAGAGACTAAAAATAAAAATATGACATGAAACCCCATACAGATGCAGGGTGGTTTGCCAAACGCAAGATAGCTAAACTATGGATAACTCCCTTCCCCTCTTAACTGCATGGAGAGAGTAATGGTTTAACCTTGAGTGGCCAGATGTAGAGCACATCATCTGGATGCAGATTTAGAAAATTTAAACATCTGGTAGATGATATCTTCTTCTTTAATGCTTCTAGATTAATCTAGAAGGTCAGTGGAATTTTGTAAAGGCAGAATAGTTTGCCCATATTGTATCCCTTGCACAACTGAGGACTTTATTCTTTCCTTCTTAATACTTGAATGCAGCTAATATGTATATATCCACAACCTACATTAAAAGAGTGATTAAGATTTCAATACCTGAAAAGCCAGAATTAATGCTGCCAGTGTGATTTTCTGTAGCCTCTCTGTTCCTCTGTGTAAATCCACTATGATCTGAAGTTGTATATCTTCATTTGCTTACATTGTACTGTTTCTACACATGTATTCCAATACTCTTATGTCAAACTCCAGAATACTGAGGATGTCTTCTGTTGACAGGATTATTTAAAATTTTAGATTAAGAGGTAATAACTACTTTCTCTCCTTTTTCTTGATTCTAGCAGTTGAGGAGACTTCTTTATTATTAATAATATTTGGTGATGTGCTAGTTCAACTCTAAATGTAATCTTGATTTTTTGAAAAATATTTTTTTTCTATCATATTCAGGCTAGTGATATATGTTCTTAATACAAGCTGGCATGTTATCATATTAAAATTTTTCTGTAAGGAATTTTATATCCTCTCTTTAGTTTTAAATGATATCACAATTTATTTATGCAGATTTAAGAAGCTCATGAGAGATGATGAGATGATGACTTCTATGAAAACATCTAATGAATAAGTGTGTACCAGTAGACTTCCTCAGCTGATTAAGTTTTTCTACTATGTAATTTAAATTTGTTAGTGACAAAAAGAATCACTTTGTACCTGTGATACTTATTCTTTAACTTAAAAAGTTTTTCACTTTTTTTTTATTTTATTTTTCTCACTGACAAAGTTAGGAGAAACACTCATATCTCCTTTCAGCCTACATTTTGCTGGACAAAGCAAAATTTCTCAGTCCTCTCTTGTGTGACAGGATCTCTATTTCCCTGGCCATTCTACTGTCCTTTTTCACAGGCTTTTTTTTTTGTGATAGAATCATAGAACAACCCAGGTTGAAAGGGATCTCAAGAGATCATTTTGTCCAACCTTTGACTGAAAAGCAAGCCTATATGAGTGCATCTACCACCTTGTCCAATTGCATCTTGGAAACCTCCACTGATGGGGACTCTACCATGTCCCTTGGGAGGTTGTTCCTGTGAATGTTCTCACTATAAAAAATTGTCTTACATCTTGAAAAAGTAATGCTTTTCTCTAATGAGACTCTTCCTTTATTTTGCCAAGATGCATTTGAAATAGAAAATACTGTGCCATTCATCTGGCTTTCTATCCAATCAGTTCTGGGGATTGAACTGCTGTTTAATTTCAGAGAAGGTTTTTAATAAATGGTCTTCCTTTGGAACAAAGACATATAAAAATGTGATTTCAACAAGAAGAGTTCACACACTGCAGGTGTACACAGTTTAGTTTCTGAACACACCTTATTTTTCAGTACATAACCTGTGTGCAAGAGATTCACATATAACCTACTTTAATAACTGGCTTAGCTCGACATTTTAAGAGTTGAGACTTTAAAGACTGTAACATAAAATATTTTTCAGTTTTATGCTTTCATCCTTGAAAAATGTCTAGGAGTCTTACCACTATATAAAACTACTACTTTGATGTAGTGTCTGAATTCAAACTCCTGGGAAGATGATCCCAGGCCACATTTGTGTTGATGTAATTTAGCAGAAACTGATGGAATCATTCAAAAGTTAGACATATATTGTTTCCTTTTTTTAAAATACATATATTATTAAAAATAAAATTTAATAGCAAAGATTTCTTACTATTAGTGAACAAGGATGAGAACTAATAGATTTAAGCATCCAGGTAAGATGCCTATAGGGCTAAGGAAGTGTCTCACTTTTCTGACATATTCATAATGCAGATTCCTTTTTCTTTGGTTGTGACATACCTGCTAAGAATGAGAAGGTGGAATCATAAGTCTCAATTATCAAATATCAGAAACTTATTTTTACTTTATATTTTCTATTGAAACAACTTATTTTTTTTTTTTTAGATTTGACCTACAGTTTCTTGGATTACTTATGACACACTGAAAATATTTTTCCTTTTATGACTTATTCCTTAATACTGGGATCCAAAAAAGAAAATAATATTGAAATTTTGACATATGAAATATGTTTATGAGTCAGATGACTGTATATGTCTTTGCAGAATATCTACAACTCTGTAAAAATAACTCCATTTTTAAAACAATTTCATATATGTAAAAGGTTCCTGCAAGCAATGCTTCTCTCACAAAATTGTTTCCCAGTGAATCGTATTCTTTTTCTTGAGTATTTATGTTTTATTTTGCCTTTCCATTGGCTGAGAAAACTATGGCTAATACCAGTGGGAAAAAAGATCTCAACCTCATCTTGAGGAGCAAGTTTAAATAAGGATCTATAAAGCTTTCAGTCTGAAAATAGCTACTTCCGTGTAAGTGTATTGGCAAAAAAATTATGAAACTATATCCTTAGTAAATAATTATGCTATATTTTTCCAAATCTGCAACCCCGGAAACTCTCAGTTATTAATTTTTTCCTTGCAATCTAATTTAATACTTTTAATGTATCTTTCAGATGTATTTTGCATTTTCAGTGTAGAGAAAAGTTGTGCAGCAACTGCATCACTTATTACATGCTCCGACGATAGCTATTTGCCACTCAGTGAAGGCAGTTCAAAATATTTATGGAGACATAGTTTGTTTACCTACTTTTTATACTAATACAAACCCACTATTTTATGATAAACTTCAAATTGCATTCTATACAATACGATACAATAAGATACAGGACTATAGTATACTATACATGTATATTACATGTATATGATATCATATTATATTACTTTTAGGGAGAACTAATAGATTAAGCCACAAATTGCATCAATATATTTTTACATAAAAGATTCCCATAAATGTGCTCTCGACTGCTTGAAAGGATTTACATATGGAACACATGCTTTTTCACTTGACTGCATGGAAATATTTATTCAGGAGTAGGTATCTCATGATATTACTTATCATTGGCTAATGGAGAGCAGAATTGGATGCATGAAGGAATAGAATTTTTTCCTGGTTCATAGAGCATAGGGTCAGGGTTGCCAAAGTAATCATATAGAGTAAGAGCGTAGAGGACAAAGGTTTGGAATACCCACACAGAGAAATTTATTTCCATATTTTCATGGGTATAGAACTGGTGAAACTTGTATTATATCAAACATGCAGATATATTTTAGCTGACAAATCTTTTCTGTTTTCTTGTCTAAATTAATTTTATTATATCAAATGTAATTAAGTGGTAATACATGGATTATAATGTAGTTAAAACCACTCAACTCATTCTTGATTTAAAAATAATACAAATGAAGCTTATTCTTCCTCATGTTCTTTCAGTATATTTAGTTAATTAATATGTGTGAAAGAAGTGTAATTTGTCAGCATTCTGATCAGCAAGAAATAAACATAATCAAAGTATATTATATAGTATTATATTGTAAATTAATAATTCTACTTCAGCAGAAACAATTTAAGATAAATACAAATTACATTTAAATTGTTTTCTGTCTGCAGGACAAATTATCTTAAAAATGCTACAAGTAAGAGATAAATAAAATTCTGTCAATATGTTTTCCTTTCAAATATTTCAGAGTGTATAATTCAGTGTACACTAAACTCTGTTAAAGACAGATTCTACTTATACCTTTAATTTCTTCCCTCCCATCAGAAGTTGATAACATAACAAAGGCAGCTCTGAAGAGCTGCAGCAGCATAAAGTGAACTATACAGTGAAAACCTTTACAAAACAACTTCTGCTCTTTGCAACTCTGTATTTGCCCCTATGATATTTGCCTTTGCCTACTAGTCTTTCTGTATCAAAAAAACACAGAATGTCAGGAAAAAATGCTGGGCATTTACATGACTACTGAGAAAGGGTGACCCTGTCATAACTCATCACAGGGAGTTGCTGCAACATGTTGGCCAAATCATCCAAATTGAAACTTTTTTTTTCCTTAAAGAATATTCAGGAAAGAAAAGATAACTTCAGAGTTGTTACTGTTCATGTAATGACCTGTTCATGGTCTGTAATACTAAGAGATCTGAGGAACTTAACTAAGCAATCTTTGTAGAAACTAGACACAGTGATCACCTGCTGAGTGTTGTGTTATTTTCCAGCTATTGTTCATTACTAGAAGGGATTTGGAGTCACAGGATTACCAACATTAGTGCTTTTCTATGCAATTACGTGTGACTTGAAATGAACTGTGATATTTAGTTGGTTTATTTTCCTTTACTTTCTTTTCTAATGGCCAGAGAAGGGCATTAAAAAAGTGACCAGAACTTTTCATGCTGGAATCTTGAGTATTTTATGGTCCAAATATTCATGTTACAAGTATCTACACTACTATCCTCTGAAATTTTGCAGTCTATATTTCATAATACTTTGCTGTAGGTTTATTGTCTTCAAGGAAGATAACTGGGCTGGTAATTTTGATATTGAAACAATGCATGTAGGGTGGATTTAGTGTGAGAAAGTTCATCTAATCACAACTGAAACTAACCAGATACAGCCTGCATGAAGGGTTAGTGCAATATTTAGCTTGTTTCCATGCTGTGTTCTTCCTGGGAGTACAGTTAAATCCAAATATTTCAGATCTTGGTCTACTTTTGATCTTGAAAATAGGCTTAAAGGCTACACTTAAAATATATAAAACTTGAATCGACAGTAAAGATATGAATTAGTAGAGGTAACCAATTAATGCAGAAACTTGATTAGTAGTGAAAGATAAATTAGACAAATTTAATTCAGGACTTGAATTCTATATACTAATTTTACAATACTTCCATTTTTTTGAAAATTAACACCTAATAAAGATTAACATCTAATAAAAATACCCAAGTGATAGGAAAATAAAGCACATTGGAATTTAGGATAAGGGGGAAAATCCGAGGTTACTGAGGTCGGTTCCACAATGCAAAGAATGACAAAAAATAACCTGGAATGGACAACGCGGAGTTCCCTGGTTTGACCTTAACAATGCTTCCACCTGAAAAGCACTGCTTGTTTTCCTTCTATGATGTCTGCAAGTGGAAACAGTGTTTCATGTCAGGAAGAAAGCTTTTTTGGAAAAATAATTGTTCTTAACCAAAAATCTAATCTCTGGATGATACTTTTATCATCAATGATTAGTAATGTATCGAAATGTAGTGACTAATCATATTTCCAAATATAACAGCACAACTGGCAATGCTGATAAATTATAGCATCTCTTAAATTAGGAACAAAATTATTATTTACCTCCTAATAATCTACATATTTTGTACCCTCTGCAATCAATGTACTAGCTACTTCAAATTATCTACATTTTCATTGATACTTAGGTAGACTCATTGGAAATATATGATATTAAATAATCCAGAACACTCCAAACACTGGTGGTTGTGTGATACCTTCCAAATAAATTGTCTGTTTATGGCCAGTCTTTGTGAGCGAAGATTTGGGAAAGGTCATTGCCCTTTGAGCCTGCGCAGTGGATTTTTTAGGTGAGACACAGTGTGCGCTGAACTGAGCCCACCCTTTAATCCTGAGGTTCATCTGCCGGGGCCGAGTGAGCTCGGACAGTGGCAGCGAGGTCCTCAGGACGTAGGTTTGTTTAGAGTGACCTTCTCTTAGATGAATGGCCTTACAGGGCTGATGAGCTCCATCTGCCCGGGGGAGTTTCCCTGACTGGGAATCGAACCTGGGCCACGGCGGTGAGAGCACTGCATCCTAACCACTAGACCACCAGGGGGCCCCAAATAAGTTGTCTAAGACAAGAATGAAAAGGAGATTCTTTGAAGGTGTGTCTGATATCTGACTCCTCTTGTATTCTGTGCAGGTTGTGCTTGGTATCTTATGTGAGAACCTACCCTTATATTAGAATTCATAAATAAATTCTGCAACAAAGAGGAAAAAGGACTCGTATGCTGATTGTGTTGGGACATTACATTCGTATCTGCATTTGTTGTCATTTTGCTGACATAAATATCAACTCTATAGAAATTATTTTTTCTGGTGTTCACAAATGCATCATAGATTGTCAATTCATGGTGATTCTGAAGGGTTTTGAATTTCTTTTCTAAACAAAATAAGGTTGAAACGACATAAAAATAAGAAAAAAATACATAAAATCATCTTTCTTTTCTAACACATATGATTCTTCTAATTTATTGATTATTTGTATTTAGCAGTTTTAAAAATAATTTCTTAAGAAAATAAAAAATATATAAATAAACCTCCATTTAACAGTATGTCATGCTTTCACAATACATATTTCACAACTCAGCTCTTGGAAACCTCATACAGAAAAGAATGCTTTTTCTCCATTTAAATAATTACACTAAGATACATGGAAAGACATAGAACAGAAGAGGATAAAAATATTCAATAGGACCCCTTTTATGTTATTTATGGATTTTTTAAATATATTTTAGGAACTATAATGATTTGATTATGTTTTTATTCTTCCACTCAAACAGAATGTGCCAGTGGTTGTGCAAAGATTAGTGGTGATATTTGGAATTAACACAGAACAAAGCTGTAGATGTGTGGTGGCTGACCTTGACTGGTTCTCAGACCCTTACCCAGCCATTCTCTCACCCTGTCTTCTCACCAGCATGAGGGGAGAAGAAAAGATTAAAAAGCTTATGGGTAGAGAAAAAGACAGAGAGATCACTTGCCTGTTACTGTCATGGGTAAAGGGGGCTCAAATTGAGGAAAATTGATTTAATTTATTCCCAATTAATGCAGTTTTGCGTAGTGAGAACCAAAGACAAATTACGCCACCTTCCCCATCCCTGCTTCTTTACATTTCCCCCGAGGTGCCTCCCCTCGGCTGTGGGCTCGGCTGTGCCCTGCCATGGGTGGGTTGGAGCCAACTGGAACTGGCTGTGCCCAGCACGGGACAGCCCTGGCCCCCCTTCACAGAACCCCCTGCAGCCCCAGCTGGGCCACCAGCACCCTACAGTGTGTCAAAGTGCCCGTAAGAAATGAGAAAACTGAGTTTCCCTTTCCTTATGCAAGCCTAATTAGTCTTCAGATTTTTGTTTTACTGATACCCACTTTCCTCCTTTTAGCAACATGCACAACTGCAACACACACGACAGTAACTGAGCCAAGCACTTTACACATCCTGAAGACCTGACTCACACGGCACAGCTCAGTGTATTGGTACTCCTTATTTTGTTCCTCTCCACAGTAGTAAGGATTAGAAGATGGATGAGAGATAATTGATGTACTCTCTCTTATACTGACATGGCAAAATTCTGAAAAGGTATTGAGCAACCTCATCTAGCAGAAGGTGTCCCGGCTCCTGGTAGCGGGCTTGGAACCAGTTAATCTTTAAGGTCAGTCTGACCCAAAACATTTTGTGATTCTATCATAAAAGTACTAAAATGACTCTAATACAAGAAAACACTTGAAAATTTCTATCTAGTTTGCATGCTGCTATGAATGTCTTCTTTCTTTCTGGTAGTTCGTCCTGCTTCATTTATTGCTTTATTCCATCAATAAAGACATATATTTAAAATATTGAATAAGAAATTAGTAAAATTTAACTCTTTGTAAATAAAACACAGAAGCTCTAACTTCAGGTTTCCTTTTTCAGGGGAATAGGGATCATAACACCTCTTGGTTTTAGATATAGAACAACATTTGAAGTACAGGTTTTATGCTAATGGCACATATAATGATGAAGAAAATCAAAACTTATCCTACTTCCTTTGCAGGTTTTTCAGGTCGATACTGTGAAACAGAAATGAACGAGTGTGATTCTGCTCCCTGCTTGAATGGTGCTGTCTGTCAGAATGATGTCAACAGCTATGATTGTTTTTGCCCAGAAGGTAAATTGTTGAAAATATTTTATTTTTATTATCTTTGACAATTTTCAAAACTGTCTGCAGTTTGCAAAACAACTTTTTGACAGTCTTCAAAGCCATCGTTAAAATTTCCTTTCTGTGAAAGTTATTAATTCTTTTCCAAAGTCTCATTTACATCTTTCCTTACTGAGGCAATATGCCCACCAAAACAACTATGCTCATTAAGAGTGGAGACAGATATACTTGGAAGTGGTACCTTTTTTTCAGACAGAACTTTGTGATTGCAGCACAGTCCAAAGGAGTGAAAAAAAGATAAATGAGAAGTACATGAATTCCATGGAAAGTATAATCAATAAACTTACAAAAAAACTATTTCAACCTGAGTTACTAATGGGCAGCTTTCCGAGTCTAGCAAGCAAATGACAATGGTCATAGTAATTACTTTAATAAGTTTCCAGTACAAAAATCTATTAAAATTTTCACAGACAAAAATAATGTGATTTTCAGCACCAGTAGTCTGTTTCTTTAAAAATACACAGTGTTCAGTGTTATCAGAACTCTATGAACAAATGAATGATATCAAGAAAAAAGTAGTCAAAGTAAAATGTTTCAAAACATTTAAAATTACAGTGTCATTCTGAAATACTTTCAAAAATGGGTTTTCTGAATATTTGTAGATTTAGATTTATTTTAATTGGATTTTTTTTTAAAAATAAAGCAAATCTGTTATGTTGTTTCTATATTTTAAACTTTTTTGATTTTAATCTTCGAATTGTACTATTTTCTAAGTATCATCATGGGAGCTGATTTCATAACTTACAATATTTCAGGTATGTGTATATTAATATCAGCATTCCAGTGGTGATAACTTCAGAAACTCATCACAAAAGATGAAATTACCACAAATAAGCACAGCCTCTGTAATTAATTGGCTTAAATTAGAAGCCAAAACAGACATTGGAAGGTAGCTGAAAATTAACCTTGGAAAAGATCATTCTGCTGTTTAGACTGCATGGCCAGCTTATAAAAATAAATCTCGGCATCCACATTGATAATTTCGTGGCTTACTTGTTATCTATGAGACATGAGTCTGATTAAACTCCAAATGCAAATAAGAGCTGTTATTCTATACATTATTAATGAATTAAGGGTAATTCTAAAGTTTTATGACTTAAGGAACAGTGAAAATTGGTTCCATGGTCAGTTTGAGAAATTATGAGAATATGCCTCGCACTGAGGATGTCAGTAGCTTAGCATTAGTCATGGTCTTCCTGCAGCCATGGCCTTTGACAGCACTAATGATAGTCATTTTGTAGCATGACCATGAATTAGAATACATTTACAAAAGCATAAAATGTCAGATATTAGAGAGGAGATTCTCTAGCAATCCACTACAAAAAAACGCTGTTGGGCTTCTGAGGTTGCTAAAAGTCACTATGACACAAGAAACTGGGGTTGTTTAGTCTAGAGAAAAAGAGGCTCAGGGAGGACCTCATTGCTCTCTACAGTTACCTGAAAGGAGGTTACAGTGAGGGGGGATTTGGCCTCTTCTGCAGTATCTCAAGTGAAAGGACGAGAGGAAATAGCCTCAAGTTGCACTAGGGTAGGTTGGGATCAGATATTTGAAAAAAAATATCACTGAAAGAGTGTTTAGACATTGGAATAAGTTTCATAGGGAGATGGTGAAGTCACCATCTCAGGAAGTATTTAAGAGGCATCTGGATGTGGCACTTGGAAATATTGTTCAGGAGGGATTATGGTGGTGCTGGGTTGGTAGTTGGACTGGATGATCTAGAAAGTCTCTTCCATCTTGATAATTCTGTGATACTGTGAAATAAATAAAGAAAAAATAGAGAAATAACTGAGAGCTGATTTTAAGAGAGATTTTAAGAGCTGACTTTTATTTTGGGAACAGATGTCCAAATCCCAACATCACTTAATCTGCAATGTTGTCAAAATGTCAGCAGATACATAAATTCTTAAGTCTCTGCTAAAATACAAGTTCAAAATCCTAAATTTGTTAATAATTTGTAATTTGTAATTTATAATTTATTTATTTATAATAATTTATGATCTCTTTTGAAAGTATATTTGATGGACAAATGCATTTTTCAATTCATGACAGAGCAGAAAAAGCTTTTAGAATGATCTTGCCATAAAACTTCAAATTATTTTTTACAAGAGTAAACTGAAAACAAGGAACCCAAAGACATGCTTTAGAAAAATAAGGCACAAATATAGCTGAATAATGTAAAGCTCTTTTCTGCTTTTTTTTCAAACCAAGGATTTGAAGGTCTGAACTGTGAAATCAACTTTGATGAGTGCACTTTTGGCTTCTGTAAAAGCAATTCAACTTGTTTAGATCTAGTTGCAGACTACATATGTGCTTGTCCTCCAGGATTCACTGGTAAGATTTATTTTAACCTCGGAAAGATATTAAATAACTAAACTAATTATTTTCTTTTGCATTTTGTTCAGTGTTTTAGCATTACTGAATAAAAACTCAACTCAGTTTTCTGTGTGATTGATAATCTACTTTAATTTCCCTCCCGATATGGTAATAAATGAAAACAGTGTATGTTTGCTATTTGATTAGTTAATGGAAGGCAAAACTGTATTTTGCCTAGAAAAAAAAGTGTTCAAAAACACCCAGCCTATGAAACATAGGTGAGCAGGTAGCTATAGCTGGTGCTATTTTTCTTCAGAAGATCTTATATGAGACATACTTGACTGAGATGAAAAAATGAACAAAATTTTAGTAGGAGGACACTTTGTTCTCTTCAAGGAAGATGCCATCAGATCCTCATGATAAATAGCTTGTAAGTTGCACAATTATTTGTGTGTCTAACAGGTTTAAGAAAATATCTCTTGCATCAGGAATAGTCTTCATGGCCTTACTTTCTGCCAGAAGCAGCTCACAGGATCATGGGGAAATCAATAAAACTGTCTCAAAAAATATGCCATTTTAACAATTATGTTGGAGGCTGGAACACCTTGACTTTAGGTTGCTGATTTCAGGGAGGCAAATGGAGCATCATTAATCATAAGTGATAACAGGAAGACAAGTAGTGGCAGTCTAAGAAATCATACATGGTTAGTAGGTGTTCTAATAAAAGTTAAACAGATATGTACAAGAGTTCAAAATCTTTGGAGAGGAAAGAAAAAAAATTGAAAGGGATCTATTACTTAGAAAAGTTAAAAAATCAGTGAAGGATGAGGAGGCAAAATTAGGTTAGAAGTAGAGCATTTCAGGTTGATAGTAACACCAGTGACAGTTTAGGAGCACTTCATACATATTTTGTCAATGGTTAAAAATAGGAAGATGGAACATAAGGAATGTAAGATGTCACACAGAGATTTAGAATCTGTGAAAGTAATAATAGTTGCAATTTCCACAGACATCTGTGAGTTTTCTTGATTCATGCAAACATATTCTAATATTATTCAGCATTACAAAACTGAGATGTGCCCTATTTCCTACAAGATCTTATTCTCCTTTTTACTTTGATAACTGTCTTTGCTGTCACGAGTTTGCATAGTATATGTCTATTTCATATCAATTTTGAAAATAACACAGGTGATTGCAAAGTATTTGTTTATACAAGAGAAGAAGTTTTAATGCAATAATTTTAAAAGAAGGAGCTTTGAAAACTTTGTGCTATACTGCTAGAATCAAAATGGAAAATGTCTAGCTTTTCTGTAGTAAGTTGCTAACAGTCAGTTTGAACAAGGATGTGCAAGAAAAGTTGTGCCTTTGAAAATACAGCTACACCACTTTGGGATATGATAGAATCCACATTACAGAGCCAGAACTATAAACTAATGTGTGTGTGTCACCAAGACAGCCTAGGACAGAGTATGTTTTCCTTAGGACAAACTCTAATCCTAAATTCATACTGATGCAAAGAGTTAGTCAATGACATATCTGTTAATTCCAAGACAAAAGGGATTCAGGATCTATCAATGGTTAAAAACAGTTACCAGTAAGTTATAAGTAGACTTTAAGGGATACCTTAGGCTTATATTGAAGTCATAGAGGGTCACATGACTGCATAATGCGCCATTGTGAAGCAGCTCTATTTTCTCCTACCTTTCCTATGTGAGAGACTTCTCATCAAAAATATGCTGTTGATCTCACTTCATATTAGCTATTTTTTTTGTTTGTGAGATAGGACAGCTCCCACAAGAAAGCAAATCTAACACTCTACTGACTGGAATTAGAAGTAGGAACAAGAACCCTCCTGATTACACTGAATATTTTCATCTGTGCTCATGCTGTTCATATAATTAATTTGCAGTCAGTCATTGTGGATCTCATTAGGTCTGCTCTCTCCAAGTCTTCCAGGATCTGCTTCAGTGTCCCTAGAAAGATTCTTCAATGCAAAATACTGCATATTTGAGCTCCTACCTTCTAAGAAAAGCAAACAGTGGTCCAAGAATGGTATAAATGGTGCAAGAGGTTATTGTCATAGTAGCAGATATACTCAGCTTGTTAAGGGTAAAAGGAAACACAGTGTACATATAGGAACTGTTTGTTTATCCTCTTAATATTTAAACAATGTAGAGAAGTGCCATTAACAGCACAGTTAGCTCATTAGAAAGTTAGCTCTGATTACATGGAGGAACAAGTTAGAAAGTTCACCAACAGATCTGCTAATGCCCTGTCAATCACACCTTATATTCTTCTGATGAGGCTTGATCAAGGAAACGAAATTTGAAAACGTCAAGCAAATGTATATGACTGATTTTTACTTCTCTATTTCTTTTAAACACATTTTTGCTTTCCTAGCATGTTAAAACTCATTTCCAAATAAAGTTAACCTTTAGCATCTGAACTGGTTGGGCATAAATTGGTCTAGCTGGTTGTTTCTTTTGCTGTTTACTAGCTCTGTGCCTGGCAGCATCAATCCTATTTGGTGTCACATGCCTTGTGCACTAAAGCTCTGCTGGAAGGGCAGCTTTGGACAGGAGGAAGACAGCTGCCTGTTTGAATGGCCTTGGCTGTGGTGCGCCACAGGTAGCGGAGCTTGGTCCTTCCCTGGGAACAGAGCTGGCAAAGAGGCAATGCTGTGTGTGTGGCAGGGAGAAGGGCTGGGTGGAGCAAGAAACTCTTCTGCTGAAGGAAAACCGGCAGAGCAGGAACACCCAAAACAGCTGAGAGAGTCCTGAGAGGACCAGGGAGTCTTCTTGCAGCTTCTGCTTCCAAGAGCATTTTTTTGTTGTTAGAAGAGTGAGCACTGGAGTACTGGAAGCCTTTGCAACCTGCTGCATGGCATTTCCTTTACTCTTTGCAAGATAGGCAGACAGAGAAAAGCAGCTCCTGAGAAATACAAGGAAAATACTTTCTCTCTTCAATCAAAGCTTGCTCTCAAGTGCCCTCTCGTGGGAATCTGCATATGCAGGATCACAGTAATTATCCCACAGTAAAGAGCTACTAGACAAATGGAGAGATGGCAGCACTGCGACCTCCTCCCTCACAACGCTTTGTTCAGTTTTGCTAATTAGAGGGGTTTTGAGAACCTCTGGCAGTTGAGATAGGTAAAGACAGTCCAGGTCTGTAAACCTGACTAGCCTCAAAAATTAGAAAAAGACTTGCTCAGCATATCCAGATTAGTTGATTCTGGGTATTAACCAAACCTGAAGACAGGTGAAGTAAGAAATTTTAATATTTTTGTCCTATTAATATTTAATATTAAACAATAGGACAAACCTCTAGTCCCTGAAGTAGTAAGATACCTTGAAGCAAAGCATCAATCAGGTGGGATGGTATTGAATTCATCAATGATACAGAAGGAGAAGGCAATTTTATGAGGTGTTGGTTACTGACCGTTTTATTTGAGTGGATTTTCTCTGGTAATGAAAGACACTGGGATGAAAGAATTTTGTAAATCACCATTCTAGGATGAGAAGACATGGTTTTTTAATCTTAAATAAATGATGTGATTATATTTTGCTCATTGTAAAGCCTTTGTCCATTTTAAATTTTAGAAGAGATTATTAGTTAAACAGATTTCAATAGTGTGCTTCCAAAGTGATTTTTACCTTAGCACTTAGCACTGAAGTTTGTTGTAGTTTTTATGCATGAGATTCTTAATCTGACTTCTTCACTTATATCATTGTCCATATGAATTATCTATGTGCAAAATCATCCTTGCTTTAGGTTTACCTGTTTATTATTATAATGAAACAGTATGAATCAACAGTCAGATTCTACCATCAGTCACATATTGACTTATTTAAGTCTTTAGGCTTTATGCAACAGATTAAATAAATTTGAAAGCCTTTTAATCTGCTTTCTGAAGATCAGATCTATGTAGTTTCATCTAAGACGTCTCATACTATTGAGCTTTTGGAATTTTGTGTAGCTATTGTGGCTAAACAAGTGCTCAGTGCAACACTGAACATTCAAAAACCAAAATTATAAAAGGATGTGCAGTGTCTTCCAGCTCAATTAATTCAATGATAAGACAAAAAGCGATACGTTTCTTTGTGCTTTTGAAAATCTTTTCCTGTCCATTCTTTTCCTATGGAAAAGGATCTTTGTTTTCAGTAAGCCTGCAAAAGCTATTCTATTTTAGGCAGCTTCTGCCTGACACATACATTTTTAGTTAATGTCAGGACAACTGCACAGTTTAAAATTATTGACTTGGTCCATTCTCCATTCCGTACTAATCATATCTAGTCCTGTTCTCAGCAATCAAAGATAAAAACTAGGCTGAGAAATCTACCTCTACCCAAAGGAAGGTTGTAGCAAGGTGGGGGTTGGCCTCTTCTCCCAGGCAACTAGTGACAGGATGAAAGTACACAGCCTTAAGATGCACCAGGCAGGTTCAGGTTGGACATCAGGAAAAATTTCTTCACGCCAAGGGTTGTCAAGCATTAGAACAGGCTGCCAGTGAGGCGGTGGAGGATTTCAAGAAACAACTGGACACGGCACTTATTGACATGGTGGTGTTTGGTCAAAAGATGGACTTGATCATCCTGGAAGTCTATTCCAACCTAAATGTTTCTATTATTATGTGAGTCTGTGATCAATTATTGCTCACTCATCTTTAGAGTCAGTCATAGGAACTCAGTCTTGTTCGCATCTCATTTATCAGATTACTGTTCCACATCAGTTGGCCCTTACGGCTCATAGAGAAGCAGCCCAAAAGTCAGGTCTTCTTTTCTCCAATGTCCCCTAATGAGGAAATTCATTTAAACAGAATGCCTGTATCTGATCTGCAGTCAAGGCAGTAAGGTTTTTCAAACCAAACCAAAACCTGGAAACTGAAGACTGAAGAGAGAGGGATGTTTCCCTGGCTCCTGGCCAGTAGAGCTCTGAGTCATAGTGGACCATGGTGGTACAAGAATGAAGGGCTGTTTGCCTTTCCCCTGCTCATCTGGAACACTGCAGATGGGCTGCCGGTTGCCACAAACACTGCCAAGGGCAGGCTTCCTGCAGCTGGGTGTGCAAACTTAACTTGCTGGAAAATAAACAGTATTTATGCATACATGGAAATAAATGTATTCACTATGCACTTCTGGGTTATTAGAGACTATTTATTGTCATCTC
This sequence comes from Manacus candei, assembly GCF_025592945.1. Taxonomy (NCBI): domain Eukaryota; kingdom Metazoa; phylum Chordata; class Aves; order Passeriformes; family Pipridae; genus Manacus; species Manacus candei. Next base: position 17,089,331 of record NW_026138059.1, on the reverse strand, counting down.
ATGTGTAAGAGTACCTGCTTTCCTTGGAAGGAATTCAACACTTGAAAGGGAAAAAAAAAGATCAGTAGAGTGCAGAAAAGTCTGTTTAAGTACTGTCATGCTGTGAATTACATTGCATAAAGAAACTGATAAAATAATACACAACAGTTATTGAATTGCATGAAAGAAAAACAAATCAATTGTTTTCTCCAGGCACTTAAAATATAAGCAGTTTCTTTTTTTTTCTGTGAGAAATTAAATGGCATGTTTCTTCAATAATTTTCTGCCTCAAATACTAAGCATGATTGGTTTAAATCTGAAGGTGAATAATAAGAGTTGGAACCATCTGACAAAAGATAAGTTAATTCTTTAATCACAACTTTAATTATCTTGCATGGAATTTACTTTATCTTTTCTCTACTGAAAATGTTATTAGATTATTTTTGTATTTTAGTTTATCCCCTTTATTTTAGATATAATGGTTGTTTTTTTCAATAGCGATGCCAACTGTCATGCATAATATAATGTACGTAGGACATCCATTAATATTTTTCTGGATGTGACTATGTGTTTAATTAATTTTAGATAAATTGTAATATAATCATCTTATATGAATAGGTTTGATTTTCAATTTTAAAAATTTTGTCAGTTGCTAGGAGGATTTCATCAAATTAAAAAAAAAAGAAAAACAGTCATGTCTAGAAAAGCTCATACAGTGATTAAAACACACACAGAAGACTCTGGAAAACAGGGGTGAAATTCTTAGTCTTTCTGGGTTACTGTGAGAAATCAACCATATTTTTCCTTAACTCCATAGTTTTTCTATGTTAAGGTCATGGATGACATCCAGCAATGAACAGTAATATGCTAGCACAATGAGTGTAGTTTTTTCTTTTTTATATATGAGTGCACCTGTAAAAGTAACATACAGATATCAGGACATAATTTTAATCAAGATTTCTATTATAACTGCCTCAAGTACCTTAGGACTAAATTTTCTGTTATGACATGAGCAATCATTGAATAAACTCTGACATAAGAAAATATACCTCCAGGTTACTTCGCCAGTGCACATTTTCTGTCCCTCCAAGATATTCTGTTAACGAATTTGAGAAATGGAAGTGGCATCTTATGAAAGAATAGGGGGTTTTCTTTATAGTACACAATTCCTCTTCTGAACAAAAAAAACTACCAAACCATTGATGTTATAAAGTCTGTTGTTCAACACTGCTTTTGCAATACCAACTGGCATTATATCTGAGGTTTTGATACTAAATTATATTTCCCAATATATATTGGGTTTTGTTTTTAGCCAGTGAAACAATCATCTTTGGGTATCCTTTGCTTTGACAGAACCATTCTATAAAAGATATGATGCTATCAGTTTTAGTATGACCACACTAAATAGGAGCCTTATTTGGTGTCCTCTTTAGTAACCTGTTGACTTTTTTTTGTTCTTCACTCTTCGGCCTTCCTCTTTGTCATGTTTGTTTTTTCTCTCTTTTTCCATACATTTATCTTTCTCAGTTCTGCAGCTCCCTAGAACTACTGATTTTTCTTTATATTTGGGGTATTTTACATATGTTAGTCATTTGTTGTTTACCCGTTTTTTATCCCTAAAACTGTTTTTCCTAGGTCCTACCTTTGCTTCGCTACCAATTACTGGCCATATGTGAACAATTAATAGCCTTGTACCTTCTTACAAACACACTTTCAAGGCCTCTATTCTCTGCCTTATACTCCTTCATACAGCAGCCTTACTCTAGGGTCATAATTAGTTCATTCTATACAGTACAAATACTGTTTTTTTCCTGTCTATGTCTTATTAAGAATAAGCATAACAACACAATTCATAAAATTAAGGAAGACTAAAATGAATGAAGCAAGATACAGAAGAAATTCTTTACTATCAAAGAAATTCTTTACTATAAGGATAACTGGAGGCATTAGAGGCAGTGGAACAGGTTGCCCAGAGAAGCTGTGGATGCCCCATCCCTGGCAGTGTTCAAGACCGGGTTGGATGGGGTCTTGAGCAACCTGGTCTAGTGGAAGGTTTCCCTACCCATGGCAGGAGGGTTGGAACTAGATGTTCGGTAAGGTCATTTCCAACCCAAATCATTCTATGATTCTGTGGATCTAAGATCCAACTGGCCACTAGACAAGTCCTGAGGCCTCTACTGTTACCTTGACACCTAAGTAGTGGCTTGATTCTAGCAATGGCAATGCTAGAATCTGGGCTTCAGGGCTGCGGTGGTGATAGTGGGGACATTACACCACTGCTTGACTCTCTTCACCTAAATGGTAAATCAACCAGATCAATCTACTTGCTCAGATCTGAGGAGTCTTGAGGCAGGAGGGAAAATGTGTTAAATCCAGAGTGATGTTTTTGAAGATGTTTATACAACTTTTATAAGAAGAATTTTTTTTCCCTTGTCACTTTTATAGCCGGCAAAAAGTGGAATTGAATAGGTTATTTGCCCTGGTAGCAGTAGAGCAGCAACTTACACCCAGTTATACGGGTAACCTTATGAACCTCTAAGAACAGGACATACACATATCACATGATGACGATTCTACAGAGCCCAGCTGCCTCAGGGTGCCTGTCACAGGATCATATCTGGCTCACAGAATTCTCTTGATGTTTTCCCCAGAAAGACACATAGAGGGCTACAGGATGAGCATATTTATTCTGCAAGTCTTCTGACAATCCATGGGTGCTTTACATTATGTCTGCATACCAGAAGGCAGTTAATGTTGACCATTAACCACCTTGTACTGAACCTAATTACTTAGTTTTGATTAAAGCACACAATGAATCCAAAAGCATTCAGTCCTTATTTGCATGCATGAGAAGTAACAAGAATTTCACTGACATTTTATTCTAGTACTGATCACCATCAGATTTAGAAGCTTATATTAAATATTTTATTTAAATTTTTGTCTTCAACTTCGAGCTATTGCATCTCATTACCTTTTCTACATGAAATGAAAAATCCTCTTGCTACCCAAGTATTTTCTCTTTGTAAAGATATTTACACACTGTAATCAAGTCACTTCTTGTTTTTGTTTCTTCTAAATGAAACAGATGGAGCTCTTTAAGCCTTTGCCTACAGCATGCTTTCTTCAGTTGTTGAATAAATTGTGTAGCTTTTCCTGCATGCTTCCCACTTTTTTTTAAAATATGGAACATTGTAATCAATGTTTTATGCAGAGGTACTTTACACATCAATATTCCTTTTTTGTTTTATTTAAATACATCTGAGAATTATTTTTTTCTCACAGCACTGCAATGAGGCTCATATGCTGAGATCTTCAGCAGTCCTTTTCAGATTACTTTTTTTGCTTTCTCACATACAGTTCAGCTGCAGTTCAGTAGCTATAACCTGCACATTTTCTTCTGTGCTTTTATCTAGCAACTGCAAGTGACCAGAAGTGACCTGCAGTACATTAAAAAATGTACTGTTCAGCTAAACAAAAGTTATCACAAGATTTCAGTTGATGCATAGGCTTCCTCTCCTGTGGAAGGGAGATAAGGAAAGGAAGTGAGAGTGGAAATGAAGAGCCTATTTAAAAGTCGGTGTTCAACTAATAGAGGAAGGGGTTTTCACATTTAACTGCAGGACAAGAGACTACGGGAAGTATGAAATGGGTCATCTGTCTCATTATGTTTTTTTCATGAGAGGGACTTGAGGGGTGAATTCAGATTGAATGTGCCAAAAGCTGTACTGTTTTCTTTGTAAGAGTAGGACTTCCCATTTATCCTTATGTAATTTTAACCATGTGTATTTATGGTGTGCACGAAGAACGTTTTTGTCTCTACCTGCTAGAGTTAGTACTTTTATCCTCTGTTTCTCTTGCCTGCTACATGCCTGGATTCACATCTATGACTATTCTATTCATATGACTAAAGCAGAAACGTGTTTTGATGGAGAAGTAGAGTGGAGACACAGGTTTGGATAGAAGCACTACGTTCCAGAGTCAGAGCTCAGTTCTTACACACCAAGTAACTTAGATCTTTACTCTACCATAAGGCAAAGCAAGTTTCCAGATAATCCAACTCATTACACAAACATAATTCTCTGGACATTCTTCAGTGTTATAAACAGTGTGTATGCCCTGTAAATGATATAATCACAACACTAGCTTTAATCTATTCCATGCTTATCCAGCAGAAAACATATAATATACTATGTTGTTACCCACCTATGTATCTTCTCAAAGAAGTCCAACATATTCCTTATTTTCCTCAGGCAACCTTTCCAATGTGATATTATACTAACCATTAAGAGGAGTTCCTTATCATCTAATCTTTCACTGCAGTTTAAATGCATTACTTCTTATCCTGTCTGCTGCTAACACAGAGAACAGATGACTTTTGCAAAAGTACTTTCTTATTTTATGATTGTCATCAAATTTCTATTTAAATTTTCCTTATTTAGGCTTCACAGCCTCATTCATTTTGTTCATCCTAAGAAGTCATGCCTTTAAACTCTTTGTCATGCCTGTCATGCTCATATGGACCATCACTTAGTCCACATTTTTCTTGAATGCAAGTCACTGTACAATGCAAAACACTCCAAATGCAGTTTTACTCCAACTACATAAGAATGGAAGGATTACTTTATGATTCTAACTGGATATGTTCCTTTTTATATATGCCAGCATACTATGCAATTTGAAACAAAATTCTGGGGTTTGTTCCTACTTAACTTGTGATTTTCTATATAGTATCTTCTACTTATTCTGATTGGATTACATTTATTATTTCAAACACAATCTATTTATAAAGACTTCTAATCTTTTTGTCATGCCGTCTGTAAGCTTACTTTGCTGTCTACCATCCAGATTGTTGAAAAAAAATTTAGTGGAACTAAATTGGAAGTAGACTTCTTTCAAAATCACCATCCTCTCCTCTCCCTTTTCATGGATAGCTCTCACCCAAGTTCTTCATATTTCTTTCTTCGTAGTCAGAGAAAGTACTTCTCCCTTTTACTTTGAATCAGATCCCAGAAAATCTCTGTTTATAGTCACCTTTTCCACCATTGCATGAAAAAAATTGACAGTAACACATTCAAATATCCTTGAATTTCTGATTAATGATTCCTTTCAAAAATTATGGATTTGCAGTTAAATACCCTATCAGTTCAAGTCCTGTGTACTTAAGGATTCTGTTATTTCTTTCATTTATTTAAAATATTAAAAACTAAACCAAACCAAAACAATAGAAAAACCCACAAGCTCTAAATTAATGCACAAGAGAGATGAGGGACTGGATTTTTTTTTTTGTATATCCAGTGAGTTAATTGTTTTTATAAGCCACCTATTACATTGTCTTCTAAATATCCCTCTCTGTCTTCTTTATATTCTCCTATATTTTTGTTGTTTCATATTTGAATTAATTTGAATTACAGCTTTATTAATCTCTTTTAAAGCAGAAATATGAAGAAACAGCTGAGTGAATTGTGATTTTCATTTTGGATTTGAGAAATGGTTTCATTCATCTAAACATGGAAGCAACCTTGAGAAATATTTTTTCTTACTATTGTTACTGAGGTTATTAAATCTCTTAAACAGTTTTTTAAATGTGGCATGTAGCCCTAGTAATTATGGTGTTGAGAGGCAATGCTAGAATACACAAGGAATGTATTTGCAAATGCTGTTCATACTTATTCCTTTAAAATATTTAATTTGTTAACTATCAGCTATGATCTATGAATATCTCTACTTTTAGACCCGTCAAGCAGAAGTAAAATAGTGTTTCCAATCTGGAAAATTTAAATTATGCAGTTGTCACTTGCACTGTGAAGTAGCTTTTCTGCTTTCTCAGCATGATTTATAGTTTTAATGTTTAATTTTCTTTTCTGGCAGACAAAAACTGTTCCACAGATATTGATGAATGTTCCCTCAAGCCCTGCAAAAACGGAGGCCATTGCCATGATTTGATTGGTGAATTTTACTGTAGCTGTTTGCCAGGTAAGAAGTCACATGATATTTATTTGAGAAATGTTCTGTGGTATTCAAGAAAGAAATAGAGTTTTTCATAAGAATACAACTAAGTAGTAATTTATTTTGCTTGAAAAGAGAGGACTGAGCAGTTATGCTTTAAGCATATGCTACAATTGCTATTCAGATGGTATCAGCAGAATTTGTTTCCAGAATATAAATTGTGTACCAGAAGTCCTGGCTTCCAAACTGAGGAACAGAGAGTCTTAGAAATCAAAGAACTCTGTCAGTGGTATTCATCTCATAACCTTTGAGCAATTCTGAATTTATAAATATTTGCAAAAGTTAATTTTCTTCCTACCGTGGAGGTATCATGACTTTGTTTCCATTTTTTCTACTAGCAAAAGTTATTTTTAAAATTTCAGAAAAAAAATTGTGGACAAGTTATACCGTAGTTGTCGTAAGGTTTGCTGTGGTAGATTGCCCCTGGCTGGAAGCTGGGTGCAGTCAGTTTATCAGACATTGTTTCTGCCACTCCTTCTTCCTCTGGGGGAGGACTCCTCACACTCTTCCCCTGCTCCAGTTTGGGATCACTCCCACAGGAGACAGTTCTCCAATGTGAGTCCTTCACTTGGGCTGCAGTTCTTGACAAACTGCTCCAGCATGGGTTCCCCCCCAGGGTCACAAGTCCTGCCAGGTAACCTGCTCCAGCATGGGCTCCTGTCTCCTTGGGGCCACAGATCCTGCTGGAAGCCTCATCTAGTCCAGGCTTCCCACGAGGTCACAGCCTCCTTTGGGCATCCACCTGCTTTGTCATGGGGTCCTCCATGGACTGCAGGGGGATCTTTGCTTGTCCATGGACCTCCATGGGCTGTAGGAGAATCTCTGCCCTGCAGCACCTCCGTTCTCTCCTTCTCCTCTAACTTTGGTGTCTAAAGAGTTGTTTCTGTCACATATTCTTATGTTGTTGCATGGTTGCAACTTCTCAGTTGGGTTTTTTTACCCCATCTTAACTTTGTTATCCCAGAGGTGCTACCACTGTTCCTGATGACCTCGGCCTTGGCCAGCAGTGGGTCCATCATGGAACTTGCTGACATTGTCTCCATCAGACATCTGGGAAACTTCTGGCAGCTTTAAATTTAAATATGTGGTATTTGTATAGTATGATTAATTATTGATTCCCCCCCACCACTTTCTTTATTGTGGAAAATAGCAAGCAAAACATGAGTTGATAGTACTTTTTCAGTTGCAGTTTTTTAATTCTCTTAGGTCATGTAAACATTGCATTGCATTAAACCTTGTTCTATAATGTCAATTTAGCAATGTAAGAGTACAGTGATCAAACTTTTATTTAGACAGAAATATTTACTTCAAATGGATAAGAAAAAGAAGTGTTTTATAATTATTATGTCCCCATAAGAGCTATATGTGTTTTTATGCAAGAGATTTTAAAATGTATACAAGCTATTTCAAGTCTAAGGTACAAATAACTTGAAAGTTATTGATGTGTGAAACATGGAAACTCACAGCCATCACTGCCACTAAATAATAGTGTATGGACATGAAAATACATTGAATATATACATAAATACTTATAGATAATATTATATATAGAAGTGTGTGTATGTGTGTATTGTACGTATATGTATACATGCATACAACTTTTTTAAGACCTGAGAATTTCACAGTAGACGTTCAGGATGCAAAATATGAAAGGGATTTTTTATTATTATTAATTACTTTGGTTAATTTTTAAGACTGAATTCTTAAGTTTTTCAGTTACAAATGCTGTGACTATATTTCATTAGTCTTTCCATTGTGGATAAAACAAGTGTCACATTTCATTTTGTCTATGTATTTTGCCTGCTGAAATCACAAACACAACAATGAGTATGAAAACATCTGTCTGTTTTACTTAAAAAGCAAAATCTTATTCATGAAAGACTGTAAGAAGTGCACATATGAAATCTCAGACTACAAACATTTTCTATTAATATTTTTGAACACTTGTTAGATACAGTCTTTGTGAAGAATTAACCCATCTACAAAATAAAGGATGAAAATTCATTATTTAAACAGTATTTAGGGATTACAGGAAGGCAGTAGAACACCTGAAGGGCAGCACAAAGGGATTCCAACTAGTAAGTCAACTTCGTTCGGAACTCAGCTTAGATGCCTCTATGCAAACACATGCAGTGTGGGGAATATACAAGAGGAGTTGGAGATGTGTGCATGCCTGCATGGCTATGGTATTATTGACATCACAGAGACGTAGTGGAATAAATCCTATGACTGGAGTGTTGGAATGGAAGGATACAGGCTCTTTAGGAAGGATAGACACAGCAGATGAAGAGGCAGTGTTTACCCCCTCTGTCAATGACCAGTTGGAGGGCCAGGAGCTCTGTCTGTGGATGGATGAGAGGTTGTAAGTGACTGAAGTGGTTTACGGATTAAACATGAAGATCACCAAAGCCCAGTCCCCAGCTGAACATGCCTCCTGGATTTCAGGGAGTTGGACTGTGAGTTAAGCCTCCTGACAGGAACTTGAGATAAGATAAAGGTGGTGGTACTATTGTCTAGTCATCTCAGGTTTAAGGTGAAGTATACAAGGCTGGAAGGAGGCCATAGCCCACAAACTTATTTGTATAATGTGCCCCTCCTGTGAGAGACTAGACTGTCTCTCTTTTTCTGCTCTTAAACAGTTCTAGGCTGGATGCATAATTTTTGTCTTTTACAAAACATTACATCTACTACACAGCTTCTTTCCCATCCCTGTTTGTTCCTTAGTGATGTATTATCCGTGCTACACCTAACTGAATACATAAATATTTTTCTTTTCAGTGGGATTAGTGGGTGATTAGCATGGTTGCTAAAGTAGACTGATTTTGAAGCAGAAAATCCTATCAGTTGAGATGCTTGGATTGATGGATTCAACCTAAAATCAATTTTCCTTCCACTTGATGCACTGAATCAAAGGAGCAGTGCTTCTGATTAAGAGTAAACTCACACACAGAAAAATTGTAAATCAAATTCTTCCTTTTTTGGAAGGTGGTGTTGTTATTAAAGTTTACTGTACCATGAAATAAGACTGTACTTTCTTTCAAACCTTTCTGGCAACCCTTATTATGAAGTAGACACTTATACATGAAAGTTTTTACTCCAGGAAGAGGCCTTACAAAAATGTTCATGCTGTGACTCAAAAAATAAAGGGAATAATCAAGATTACAGATGGGAAATGCTTACAGAATCATTCAGTTCTTCATGCTGCCACTGCACAATCATGCTCAATATAAACATTGTAATGATTTTTTTTGTCTGATTTCAAAGTTGCTTGGTAAGAAAGTGTAGCATTTTTTACATGCTGCTCCACTTGCCAAAAAAATTGCCTGATGCCTAGTTTAAAATTCCAATTATCAATTTCTTGCTTCAAGTCACAATTCACTTATACAATTTGTAAGTCATATATTTTTCTTATACCTGACATCCTAACTTGTACTAGAATACCATTCTTTCTAAATAAGTCCATCTAATCAGTTGTAGAAAGTTTGTTCAGCAAACTAACATAGAAGATACTTTGAGTATTCATATAGCAAAAGAGTGCAGAACTGCTTTTGGCAGTACTTAGTGGAATCAATATTTTAGGGAAATAGAGGTCAATACGTTCACATGATGTTAGCTCTTTTTCAAAGTCTTAATACTGAAACTTCTGTGGGCAGTCACATCCATGAGGTATCAGTGTTGACTCTTCATCCAGGATGAGGGCTGAGGTCATTTAAAGTCAGAGATGCTGGAGAGGCAGAGGTTATACAGCTGCATCCCCAGGACCTGCCACTTAACTGACTCCTGAAAAAGCAGTATCTGGAAGAAGTGAATGACATGAAGAATCATTAGGGGTTCTTCCCAGTTCTCCTTATGGTTATAGCTCATCCATAGCATCATTATTTCTCTGATATTCATGAAATGTTAAATATATTTTTAGTAACTCTAGTAATTCTTCTGTGTTTTTGAGATTATTGGTATATTTAGATATTTTTCTGATAGCAGTCTTCCTGAGTGTGTCCAATCATTTGCTACCATTGAGGATCTGATTGTTTACTTCACTTTTTCATTGAATCTTTTACAAAATTAGTTAAACTTTAACTGTTTGTTGCATTATGTCTAACAGTCCAGTCATAGAAGACCTAGCAAAAAAAGGCAACAGTTCTAAAATTGGTACAAGTTGAACACTCCCTTTTATAAAAAAAAAAATAAAAAAATATTCTAAAATATTTTTAACATAAGGAAGTAGAAAAAATAATCTTCCAACGTCATTCTTTTTCTTTTCACACTGCAACATAATGGTTAAACCTGTCCTTCCTCTCTCCTCTCCAGTAACATTTACAGCACATTATTTAAGCCTGGTACAGGAAAAGGTGACATTTAGTTTATTTTCCTAAAATGTAAGAAATAACATATTAAAAACAATATTATGTCTTCATGAAATTTATACCTGACTGTAGGAGAGTGGTTACTAGAATTTTGTGAAAGTGTCAGCAAAGACATCAAGTGAAATTACATGTGATAATGCAACAGAGTACTACTGATCAGTCCTCCTAGCCTCATTCTAAGAGAATGACAGAGGGAAAACGATGTCAAGACTAAGCAAAAAATGCTCTATTTGAGCACCTAGAGCAGAATCTAGAAAGCAAATATGAAACGTGCCCTTTCTGCAAAGAACATTGCCCATTGGTAGGCTTGGATCCTAAAAATGTGAAAAAAGTTGTCTATCTTTACCTTCAGTATCTAATTTCTTTGTCACTGTTTCATTAAGGGAAAAAATGACCCCACTATTATTCATTATCTGGAATTAAGAGAAATATAATTAAAGAGTCCCTTCTCATTATCAGAAGACAAAGTCTGAAAAATACTAAAAAACCTGAGTCTTTAATCGGTATTCCTCCCAAACAAAGAATTGATTGGGTCTGTGTAGTGAGTCTGGTTCAGATGGAACTAATTTTCTTCACAAAAGCTCTTACAGTGCTGTGTTTTAGATTTGTGACTGGAGTAGTGTTACTGACACAGGAATGTTACTGTGCGGCATTTGTATATTGTTGAGGCCATCTCTGTTACTCATTTTGCCCTTCCAGTGAGTAGGCTGGAGTGGACAAGAAGCTGGGAGTGGACACCACTGACCCCAATAGACCGAAAAGATATCCCGTTATCCCATATACATTATAGTCAGCAATAAAAGCCTAGAGATATTTTTTCTAATGCAGCTGTTGCTCAGAGACCATGTGGGCACTGGTGGGAGGTGGAGAGTGACTGCTTTTGCATCCCTTGGTGTATGTTAAATTTTTTTTTTGCAACTCACAAAATTGTCCTTATCGTGTCTGACCAGTTTTCTCACTTTTGCCTTTCCAATTCTCTATATAAATCAAATTTCAAGATATACATTCCTTTCTCTACTTTTGTTATTAGAATTTTGTTACTAATTTCATTGTTAGAGAAAGATGACAGTGCAATGGAGTTTTAAGTTTCCTTGCTTGTAATTGTCATACTTTTAGACTAAGTTGCCATACATGCTTTAAGTTGTAATATAAATCTTAATATACATGTTCCGTGCAAATGAAAGTCTTTGAGATTTATGTGAATAAAATGCTGCTAAAAAAGTACACATTAGGTCATTCCTCCAGTGATCATATAATTGTGCAGACATTGCATATTCAAAGTGTGCACTATGATGTAATACACAACTGTGTATTCTGTAATACACTGGCAACTGTACCTTTTTGATCATAATGTTCCCAGAACACAGCAAGAGTTATACTTCTAATCCTAATCTTCATTATCTGTTGAAAAGTGGACATAAAAGTATGAAGAGAAAATAAAACTCCCCAGTTTCTACTTCTGTGAGATTTCATTATATTACTCTTACACAAATAAACATTTAGTGAGTTTCTGCACTGAAAGACTGGAATATATATAATTTTGCTAAATTAGGAAGTAAAACAAAATTCTATGATTAAAAACAATTATCGAAATACATATACCTTTTAATTACAGTTTTTATAAATGAAAAGAAGTAAATGGAGAAGGAAGAAGAAAATTCACGTGATGAGGTTGAAAGCCATTCATTATACATCAGCATATACTAGGCAGTGGAAATAAGCACGTACAAAGTGTAGGAGAAGAAAAAAGATGAAATCCAAAAGCATCATATGAAAATAGGAAGCAAGAAAGGGCAAATGAAAAGAGCAATATAGTTTGCAAAGTTCATGAAAAAATCTGCTAAAGGGCAGGCTGTGATGAAGAAAGAGAAAGTAAACGTGGTTAAGAAAGCACATGGCAAATTTCTCACTGTTGTGAAAGGATACAAACTTATTAGATGTAACAGCTTTACTAAGCTACTTTCTTTTTTATAATTCTAATTTTCTTCCTGTATTTCTCTCTTTATCAGTGTAATACTTCATGCCAGTAGTAACTGAAATTTTCCTGCAATAGAACAAGAAAAAATTGCTGGCTTCCATTCTTTTTTTCCAAAAATATGTTGTCGTTTATAAGGCTAAAAATACAGGGGGAAAAGCATTTGATTAATAGCTCATTTGTAATGTCAATTCAATCCTTCAACCCTAGCAGATGACTTAAAAAATTCACATTTTTCTGATAGAAAACCACTATTTCAACGTGGATAATAAGACACTGAGTTACTGTTAGCAAAAGCAGGCGCAAAACAGTGATGTCTTGAGAAATGCTGTAATAACCCATTACAAATCCCTCAGATGAGGAAGTATCTCTATGAGAGCCTTTAGCTTGAGTCTATTACTTCTAAAACTACTGTAATGGTAATAACAGGATGGAAAGGAATAATCTCTCAATATTAAACACTTTTTAAAGACCTGTTATAAAACCATCATAACTGTATTTCACAATTCACTAAGGTTATACTCTTTTAATAAAGGATTTAGTTCCCAAATTGTGACTAATTTTTAATTTGTTGTCTCTTATATTTGGCATCTCTACATTTTTCTTAATGGAATATGTTGCCATTTTTAAGTGCCTCTTGTTGACAGAATGAACCTATTCAAATTTAATAAGAAATTAATAAGATTTACATTGATGTAATCTCTGGCTCTCTGTCTTTTTATGATATTAGAAATGCAAATGACATTTGTTTTCAGAAACCATGTTCCAGAAAACGGCTATAGACACATAAAATTTCGGTCAATATACTTAAAATCATACTTTTTGTAAAGCAGTTAAAGTGATAGTCAAACTACGGTCTTTTTCCAATGTTACACTGATGTGTCTACTAAACATAATTTTTATATGATCGGTTTATATGTTTAACAATTGTTTAGTCCAAAACTTCTATTTCTGGAAAGCAGGTAACTAATAAGTGATTTTTCCATTACGTGTCTAAATATTTTCAAATTCCTAATAGAGGATCTAAAGGTTTTTGGCAATCTCTGATTTAAAAAAAAAAAAAAAAATAAAATTCTGAAGTCTATTTATATGAACAAAACTGAAGCACTCTTTATTCTACTCCCAATTTTTTAGGAATATTAACATTCTTTATTTTGGATAACATTTGCTCTTTTCCTTTGACATTTCCATACACTGATTTAATTCTTCATCTATGCATTTGTTCCATCTTGATGCTATCCCACTCTTCTCTAAAATAACTTCCTTGATTGACAACTCACTTTCAAACTAATCTTCTGGTCCTGCAATGTACTGAAAAATAATTAACATTTGTTCAATTTTTAATTTCTGTGGCTCTATTTGCATTAGTAAGGAGTAAAAACATTGTATCAAATTCCTGACATTGTCAGTTAAGAGAAATGCCTTACCAGACCTTTAGCAAAGTCTATAGCTGTTGCTTTATGGGTTTTAATCGCCTATTTTTTTTTTCCCTTTACTTATCTGTTCCTAGAAAAAATCTTTTTTTTTTTTTCTCAGCTTTTCTGGTAGCATAGGGTGTTCTAATGGAATAAGAAACAAAGGATCATACTTGGATCTCATCTTTCAAATTTACAAAAGACAGACTAAAAAATATACAATGAATAACAAGGAATGGCTGTGTACTTTGTGTCCAATAAGTTGCTTATCAGCAAATTCTAAGAAATAGTTTAAACCCAAAATTTTGCCAATTTAGTACCATGAATGGCATGAACAGCAAGTTAATGTATGTTTATTTTTATTTTAATATTTTTCTTCCTAAATTCTACTTAAAAAAACTTTTACACTCCTGAGGAAATGCATACCAAACTTCATGATGCACTTCAGAAACAATGGTTTCTCTTTTAAATAAAGTCATTGAACTTGCTTTCTGTAACAAATTAATTCATCTCTAAAATAAGAATATTAAACTAAACAGCTCTTTATTTGATCCAGTATCACATCACACTACAGGGGGCAGCTCATCTTCTTATCTCCTTATTCTTTCCACATGAATTCTGAAAGGCAGGCAATATCTCCAAGATATGACTGAGGAAGAATAGCAACACTGCTCACTGCTTGTGCTGAGTTTACTGGGATCTTCATTGATTTTTTTTTTTCAGAGATGTTAAACTGAAATTTTGTGTAATTCAGAAGTTAGGAAATTCATATTAATTATTGCTGTTGCTGTTTATATTTTTGTCGTTACTTTTGTTGCGGGTTTTTGTCTGTGTTTTTTCCTCCAGACCTGCTAGCAGCATTGCTTTTACCCCAATTCTAACTGGTTTTGTCTTCTTTGGAAACAAATATCTCAAATATTTATTTTTTAAAAGTTATCAAAGTAGCATCTGCAGTCACTTCTTTATAAAGGGAAAAGAGTAGTATGTCTCTGGATCTTAGCTTTAATTATATGCTGAAATTTTACTTTGTTTAGATCCTGAAGTTATGTTTCATTGCATGATGTCATACTAGACTGATCTATGTACAAGATGATGCAACCAAAAAATTATATGGAAAAATCAAAACTATATTAAGCAATTTCTTACTCTCACTTTTTCATTATTTATAAGGGAATTTATAAATGTCATAGGCTTTGCATATCAATTACAGGAAGTAATGTTCTATGATACCTTTCACCTTCTCAGTCGATCTTGACATCATCCCAAAAGAAGCAACAAACATTGACCACTTTGCATCTTCATGGTAAAATGAAAACCACTATTATTTCGTGAGGTTTTTGTTGTTTTTTTTTTTTTTTTTTTTTTTTACTTTTGCATCTACATTATTATGCAGTTGTAAAACAGCATTAGGTCCTGTTCTAATGCATCATACCACAAAATGGTAAAATAGTCTGACACATTCTAAGCCAGCAAGCACAGTCAGAATAAAAAGTTATTCTGTGTCTTCTTAGTGTAAATAATAGATTCTGAAGCTGCCTCCTGTGGTACAGTAATCAGACTTCTACTGTAATAGCTGTAAGTCTTCGGGTGTGTTTCTGTAAGATGTATAGAGTATACCTCTGTTTTTCCTTAATCCTTTTTTTCTAGTTCTAATCCATCTTTTAGTGGAACTGACAAAACTGTTCTTACAGTATTGGAAGATGTATTTGGCTGTTGTGGTCTTTTGCCTACTTTTAAGGGGGTTTTTTGAAAGAAAAACACTGTAGAGCCAATAATCCTCCTACATCTTCTCATTAAATTGTATGGCTTAAGGTCCAGCTTGTCCAAACCAGTAGAAATGGTCATTGAAGTCAAGTAGCTAAAAGAGAAATGCTGCATGTATTAGCTGTCACTGTCAGAAAGAAATTCTAGACAGGGGAAGAATGAAGAGAAAGAAAATTACAGAAAGGTCAGTCACTTCTTTTAAAAGAAGCTTCTAGAAGAAAAAACTGAAAGTATCAATCAACTTCGTAACAAAGATAGAAAATGGTTGACATACAATGCCAAGAAGTTTTCAACATTCTTTCTGTATGACCTGAAGCAAAAAAAAGTTGATGTTTCCCTGTCTATAAGAAAGATCTGACCAAGCAATAAAAGAATAATCATAGAATCATAGTATTGACAAATTTTGGGACCTCTCTAAACAGGGACAAAAAGTCAGGTTTAGAAAAAATACGTTATTTATTCTGTACAGGGTGCAAGTTGGATGTTTTCCGCAAATCAAGCACACCAGGGGGTAAAAAGCAAAAGAATTTATACACTAAAGTATGCATAAGCCCACGTATCTAATGCATAGTTACTGCCTACCTAATGCACAGTCATTTAACTTGTGCAGCCTTACGTAATACTTGTTACTGCACCCACATGGGGCTTCTTCAGGAGTCTCTACTCAAAACTGAGAAGGGGGCATCTTCCCAAATGATTACCAGAGACCACCAATGTTCATCTCAAGATGCACAGAATACAAGAATGATGTGATCTGCAGCTCCAGCACTACTACGATATCCCTGGTTGGAAGGGACCCACAATGACCATAGAAGTCCAACTCCTGGCCCTTCACAGGACAAATCCAAGAATCCCGCTGTGTGCCTTCAAAAACTGTCCAAATGCTTCTTGAACCCTGTCAGGCTTGGTGCTGTGAACACTTCCCTGAGGAGCCTGTTCCATTGCCCAACCACCCTCTGGGTGAAGAATCTTTTCCTAGTATCTAACCTAAACCTACCCTAATAGAGTTTCATGTCATTCCCTTGGGTCCTGTCACTGGTCACCGGAGAGGAGATCAGTGCCTGACCTTCTACTTCCCTTCATGAGGAAGCTGTAGACTGTAATGAGGTCTCCCCTCATAAGCCATGCTGGCTGTATTGTCTTTCAGGTGTTTTTCAATAGGTCCCAGAATAATCTTCAAAATTTTACCAATCACAGAAGAATCTGGAATGCTTAGATGAAAATGCATACTTTTCATATGTTTATTTCATATTTTCACATACACAGCTTCAGATGTGGTATTTAGAAATGACTCAGAGCAATTCAGAGCTGTTGACTTATGGATAGGTCAAATAAAAGAAAGGTAGAAGAGAGCAGAGATGAAGTATAGAACTGTCAGGACTTACTTGAATTCTTGAAAAAATACTAGAGAAAATGTGAAGATGAACTATTTGCAAGCCTCTAAAGCTAACAAAAATATAATGGTCACTAGATAACACAAATTTCTCAAGAGTAAAATGTGTGAAACCATTGTAATTTCTGTTGTTAGGTGGTAATAAACCTTTGGGATAAGGAAGAAGTAGGTTATGTATATCTTGAGTTCATTAGCATTTTTATAAGGAAACATAGGGAACACTATCTCAATGAAACTACCACAGAACAACATGTAACTCACTGCAGGGGAACCTCAGCTGCGGTGCCTGGAGCACCTCCTCCCTCTCCTTCACTGACCTTGTGGTCAGCAAAACTGTTCTCCTCAGATATTTTCACTCCTCTGAGCACCATCACACCTGCACAATAACTTTTCTTCCTCTTAAATATTATCTCAGAGGCCACCTCTCATTGGCTTGGCATTGCCCAGTAGGGGGTCTGTCCTGGGGCTGGCTGGTGTTGGCTCTGTTGGACGTGGGGGAAGCTTCGAGCAGCTTCTGATAGAAACCACCTCTGTAGCTCCCCCGCTACCAAAACCTGGCCATGCAAACCCAATACACACGCAAAGGTGATGATTTTTTTTTTATGCTGTTAATGGTGGCACATTTTTTAAAATTTTTATATTCTGTAAAATTTTTGCAATAAGAACAATTTTTATGCTTGAAATTCCAGAGGACCCAAGGAAAAGTAGGATTTCATTCTTATAGGTGCTGAATAACAAAAACAGTAGTAATCAGTCTATTCCAAAAGCTAAATTAATAAAATGGTTTGTATGTAATTATTGTCATATCCAATATAAAAAAGGAGAGATTAGTAACCCATTAGTATGAATGAATCTTAATGATAATGAATTAAATTCTGTCATTTCTTTCTTTCAGTCTGTTTAAGCTTTTCCTAGATGTAATTTTAACAGGAACTATATAACTTTTTTCCCAGAAGTAGTATTTGTTCAATAACAGTGAATGAATGCATATCAAATCCTGCTGCCTCTGACAATAACCCTTAGTGTGAAGTTTCAGTTAATAGCTTCAGATGTACCTGCCATCTAGAATATAAGGAGCCATGTAGTGAAATTGCCATGAATCACTGTGTGGCTGGACTATGTCAGAATGGATCACAATGCAATGATCTCCCTAGAGAGCTTGTGTCATAGTCTGACTAGTAAAAACCACCTTTGTCAGGAGTCATTTGGATTTGTCAGAAAGAAATGTCTCAAGACTGTAAATGGGGCATTTCTGGAAAAAAATTAAAAAATTAAACTGTTGCTAAATTTCCATTATATAAATTTATGAAGTAAATGGGTATCGGTAGCAGAAAAATCATTTCTTTTTATAAGAAATAGTGTATTCTTAAGTTCTGCATCTGAATCTGTTTTGATGAGAAACTTTACTCAAAACCAGATGTTAAATATCAAAGCTGAGCCATGAACCCACCACCCTTTGTTCTTCAACTTAGTATAATAACTTCAGGTATTATTATATATTATATATTGTACTAGTTGCAATACTTTGATAATTAATTCAAGGCACAGAAATAAAAACATACATAGATTAAGAACTTTATTTCAAGTCTGTAAAATTATTATGAATATTCATTTTTATTTTGTCAAAGACAAAAACGTGTTAGCTTTCCTATATTCATTATCTCTACTTAGATGATAGTCACATAATCACATGTAACAGCTATACATATATCTATCTATGTATAGCTATAACCATCATTGATCGATGTTTCCATTTTACTACTTTATCATAATTTTTTATATTAGTTTTATGTAGTACTTCAGTAAGCAGATGTTAACAGCTATTTGCAAAGGCAAAAATGAGAGAGACTTAAATTTTTAATAGCAGTCAACAGGAAGGAAAACTTCGACTGTGTGAGAATGTTGCACAGCTGGTGTTCAGGGTGGAATTGAAACAGCTTGAAGACACCTTTCTGCATCTTCTGATTTAGAAACCAAAGTGACTGCATGTGTACGGCAGTTTTAATGTACATTGTCTTGTATTTATGCCTCAAAGGGTTGTTCGACAAGCCAGAATTTCTAAAGTGCAGCATGTTCCGGCAATCTACCCTGATGGTCAGAAGTTTCTCTCTTACCTCTTGTAACAAGATGTTCAAAAATTAAAAAATCTTCCAGATCAGAAGCTCTTCAGTCATGCCCTAACGGCACAGTTTACATTTCCTTTAGTTTGAAGACTATGCTATGCTAGGTCCAAACAGGACTGAACTTTTAAAATTTTGTAATATTTTTTTACTCTGAATCTGCACTTAATAAATGCTATTAAAACAAGGTTGTGTTTGGTTTTTAAAGCTATCACGTTATACTGTAGGAATACAGATTTTTTGGAACATCTTTGACCAAAGACTCTTCCTTTTTCTCCTTTTTGTCTAAGATATTGACGAATACAAAGTCAGGTATGGGGCAACTGGATGGCATGCTAAAATCTGTTCTGGCAATACTTGTGCTACTGAAGCATCG
Source organism: Manacus candei (assembly GCF_025592945.1). Taxonomy (NCBI): domain Eukaryota; kingdom Metazoa; phylum Chordata; class Aves; order Passeriformes; family Pipridae; genus Manacus; species Manacus candei. Next base: position 17,069,939 of record NW_026138059.1, on the reverse strand, counting down.
TATTACTTTATAAATATTTTTTAAAATTAAATGTGAAGTTCAGATCTTCAGCCAGACTTGGCTTGTAAGACATTGCAATTAACGATGCTTAGCTCACTGAACCAAATCTCTGGTTTAAATCTTTAGAGGATTTCCATGCTGCCCTTGTTAAATTATAATAAATAGGTCCAGTCTATTTTGATATTTGTTGTACAAAAGATACTTAGAAAATTTTTAAGTGCTCAGTTAATAGGAGACCAGAAAATTATACTTCTTATACTTTAAGTCACTGAGGGTTTATGACCAAAGTAACAAAAAAAGTGTCTAAAATTTGAAACTTCACAGTTATATTCAGAACTTGGATACTAGCACCACACACATGGATTGATTTTTCAATTGTTTTATATCAATTAATCACTTTTATTTTGTTTGAATTTTTTTTCAGTGAAATGAATATATACTTGCAATTTTTTATTGTGTATGTTCAAAAATAAAGGAGCTGTTATCAATGAAAATTATGATTTTTCTTACTGGATGATGGCTTCAGAAACTATATCATGGTCAATATACCTAAAGTGTAAAATGTAGTTTAATGTTTTATCTTTGAAATTTATTTTTTAAATGTTGTGCATACATACCCCTCAATAGGAAACACAGATGCTTAGTTTTCACAAGATTAAGTTTCTTATTAACTACAAGTTAACTGGTTCAAAAAATCAATACCAATATGCTGCCAAACATGTCTGTTCTTGTAATACCTGCTTTATAAGAGAATGGATTGGGACAATTTATTTTTTTTATTCGTTTAGAAACATAGGATGTTTTCTTAGTGTGGTGACAGAACACCATACTAAAACTGGGAAGACTTTTATCAACAACGTGCTCACTGATGTATCAATAAAAATAGGAATTTTGTGTAAAACCACTTGAAGAATTTGACATTCTATCTAATTCTCATGAAGAGTCATTGTGTCTTGAATGTATTTTATTGTTATTGCAAGTGCTGCTTTACCATTGACTTTATCATTATCATTACAACTTTGTTCCATTTAGAATTGCTTTGTATATGAAACTGAAACTGTCAAAGAGACTAGAATATTTTACCCTATACTAAATACAATTTTGAAACATAAGAGCAGAAAATTACATAGTAAATTGGTTTATCACTTGTCTGTTTTTCAGGACTAAATGTGATAGTAAATTTCTTATGTTGTCTGTTACTCTATTTTTCATCAGGTTTTACTGGTCAATTCTGTGAAGCAGATGTTACTGCCTGCCTGTCACAGCCATGTGGAGCCTCCAGCATCTGTAAAGAGGCATTGGATGGCTATCTTTGTTTCTGTGCACCTGGCTTTATAGGTGGGTTCAAAGTGGTGTTGTTTAACATGTTTGAGTTAGTCCTAAACCAGAGAAAAGAAGGTTATTCAAAAGTAGCAATAGATATGATTTAGCAGTGTGCCTCTGATTCAGGCAGAAAAAATTTTTATTTCCTGACACACAAAAGTACTTGGCTGTGTAAGAGTATTCAGCTGTAAAAAATACTGACTACAAGGGACTATTTCCACTCCAGTAATTATTTATACTATTTTAGATATGGTGTCTGTCTTGCATTGATGTGATTTGAACTCACAGCCATATGCAAGTTGACCTTAATTTATCTTCTTCGTGCTCTGTGTAATAAAAAGCATGCAGTAACAAGGGCGCCAGCTGCCCAATGTACATCCAAGATCCTGAGCAGGTTTAACTACTCATTTTTAAATATACACTGTATGTCATTGTCATTAATTTCACTAGATTAAAATTAGTTTGGCTATGTCAGCATACTGTCATGGTAATTCCAGATTACAGTGTAAAAAAAAAAAAATCTTTCTAGATACAGAGACATATATTTTTGATCAGCTATATGACTAAATAATCAAGGGCAGTAGGAATTCCCTGAGTGGCAGATCAGCCCTGCAACCCAGATACATCCTGTCTAACTCCAGGGACTTGGACAGGGCTCTTAAAACAGTAGTAAGATGACACTACACTCTCTCTCAATAGTTAAGGAGGACACAGACAACCAGAGGAATTCAGATCCTGAGTAGACTCCACACCTCTTAACTTTTTGCTCCACATCCTATTGTAGGTATCCATTTAGGTGAAATAATCTGTAATTTAATAGCTCCAATATTTATGTCTTTAATGTAATGAAATGCTGTAGCCTGTTTCTATGGTTGGTTTATTATTATCATTATACATAAAATAAAATTGTATTGTGATAATTCTTTGTGAGGTCTTATTTTATTTAAATGTTCATTTAAATTCTTATACTGCATCTAAATAACAGTGGATTGGTATTTTTATTATATACTTTTTCTATGGCCAAACAACAACTTGAAAGCCCCTCTGAAGTAGTCAGGAGGTTTCTACCTATCTTTTAGGCATAAGTAATAATAAATTTGATGCCATTATTGGATAATTCATATACAAAAATCAAATACTTTCTCAGCTTTTTTCTACCTCAAAGACCAGAAAAAAATATTAGGTACAACATTCACAACTAGAAATCAGCATCTATATTTTTTCCTTCATATATTTAGAAATACGTGTCAATACCTAACTTGCTAATTATTAATTTAAAAAAAATGAAAATGTGTTCATAATGAAAATCTTTCCTAATATTTCCTATAGAGATCTTCATAACAAATTAATAAATCAATTACAAAATAATATTAGAGAAAACATTAATATTTTAATATTTTGACTTCGATACCTTACTTACACTTTTGTGATGTTTTAGGAAAACTCAAGGCTTTATTGCCCTTAAAATATGAAAATATGAGAATTTTTGACTACATCTATAAATTAATCTATAGAATTCTCACCCAATCTTTGTTGAACATTATGTTCAACACTCTATTTTTACCTTTAATCACCAAGAAATGAATTCCCCAAAGACATTTTATGGCTCATTGGTAAAAATTCTCTAACCTCAGTTATTTCATTTTGTTGTTGCTGCTTGCCCTGGTGACTCACAAGTAGTGTGTTCCTACTGAAGTGAAACCTTCACTTGTTTCCAGGTCATAACTGCGAGATTGAAGTGGATGAGTGTCTTAGTGACCCTTGTCACAATGGAGCTACTTGTGTTGATCATCTGAATGCCTTCAGTTGCATCTGTCAGGATGGATTTGAAGGTATTAAAAAATCCACAGAACTATAACTTAGTAAATCTACTTTGAGTTTTACACTAATTTTTTTACATATTGGACGAGATGCATATATACTTATATGGTTATCATCTGAAGTTATAAACATGTCAGTTAGGGAAACTGCATCTTGACCAAATTATCTATTTTGTTTTCATTATAGCCTGGATCTGAGTGTTTGCTGCTGACTGGTGGCTTGGCTGTTGAAAACAGATTCGTGGGGTTCTGTGAAATTTTGCAAATAGGGGATACTCTTTTCTGCAAGATTTTAAACATTTGGCAGCTTTAATACAATAGAATTGAGGAAAAAACCAATGTGTGGTAAAAGTTTTGGTTTTGGCATATTTGTACAGTTCATATGAAAAATTTAATCACTTTGAGAAGTAGATCCAATAATATCTGTAGCTATTATTTGCTTTAAGCTCAGATCAAGAATTTAAAGTGTATCCATTTTCATTTTAGAACACCAATTTTTAAACATGGATTTTTAATCATCCATAATTCAAATGTCATAGTGCAAAACATTACATTTCTACTGCTTGTTATATTCAGAAAAATTATCACATTTTTGTTTCTTAAAATTCCTTTAACTCCCAAACCTTGCAATTGATGTAATTTTTCACTTATTCTTCAAATGATAAAAAATTAAGTTCACTGAGAAATATTAGCAATAAAGTATTTTTACACTTGAGTAGTTATGTGGGGGTTTTAGCTATAGTCTAGATTGGAATAAATTGTCTTCTTATCTATAACAGATTTCTTTTTCAATTTTCTGGGAGTACCTCTGTTGCCTTATCATAAACATAAGAAATATTTCCTCTCATGTCACTGTAGTGCAGTATATTATATTCGGTGTAATTTGTTTTCTGTTCTCCTATATTCATATAATAGGAAAATTGTCTTTAAGCCTTAGGAATTTATTTGATGACTGTACTTTTAATATTTTTGAAAAATTAGTGAACAATGTAAACATTTAGAAGATGAACGTCTCTTATAGATTCCTGAATATGAATATAAAAAGGATGTAAAATACATTCTAGTATGTGACTATATTCAGTTAGTTTGTTTTTTAACTAGATGTGCTATGGAGTAACTTCTATCCCCTTTACCTAATTGTGTATGTACAGGTACAACTTGTGAAGCAAATATAAATGAATGCCACTCTTCTCCATGTTTTCATAATTCATCATGTGCAGACCTTATCGGTGGCTATGAATGCATCTGTCTACCTGGCTTTACTGGTGAGTTGTTTTCATGGTGAACCTTGTTTTCCACAGCGAGGTAGTCCATTAAGACATTATTGACTAATTTGCTTGTGTATTATTCTCATTTCTCTTTATCTACCCTGGTGTAATGTTTCATTTCCATTCCAGCAAACTGGAACTCTGACTGCGTCTATAAACTACATAGCACAAGATAAATTAGTCCACATTTAAAGAGCCCTTCAAAGCTTACACAAACAGGGAAGATTACTTACCATTTAACAACTCAGAAATAAGTTGTCATGTATTTGTTGTGATAAAAGCTAAATGGATGCTGATATTAGTAGTGTGGCTCTTTATTTGGCTGATGTATGTTAGCTTCTCTTCACAAGTTGCTTGAGATTTTTGTGGTACAAATAAATTGGAATTGGCACCTGATTGTCTTAGTAAGTGTTCAAATCTTTCATCTTTTCAAAGGTGCAAGATGTGAAACAGATATAGATGAGTGTGCTTCATTTCCCTGCAAGAATGGAGCCACCTGCATTGACCAGCCTGGTAATTATTTCTGCCAATGTGTGGCTCCGTTTAAAGGTAATGAACACCAAGGGAGAGGGGAAAACAAACATAATTAACTTTAGAAAGCATTTCTATCAATTGTCTGAACTCATTTCACTCTTCCTACAGCATTATTAGTCCTTTATTTTCTCAAGCAAAGCTTTTAAGGTAACCAGCCAAATATGCCTTATGTTGCAAGTAAGGTTAAGAAACATTGTTTATATATCTACTAGGTGTGTTTATTTATTAATAAAAATTGATAATTTAAAATCAGTTTATTAACAGAACAAGATTGCTTACAAAATGAGAGCTACATGTCCATTAAACTGTCATCACAAAGATTGGTTTCTTCTCTACAGTTTTCTCTCTAATTTTATTGGTCATGGCATTTTCTGAATTACTTTTTCATTATTAGAAAGTAATTTATAGCTCCCTTAGAATCCAGAAACTCTGTGTGATTATTTCTTTTGATGATTTTAAAGGCAATACATTTAAATTACAAGGTTTATTGTCATCTTTTTCATAGAAATTTTGGTATTAAATTTTAAATACTCACTACTAAAATAATTTAAAATAAAGTGTATTATGTTCTAGTTCAAGTGATAATGTCAATTAAAAGCATCTATTGATTTATAAATTAAATATAAACACATTTTTCCTTAGCAGTTCAATATAATGAAACATACTTAGGATTCCAGAACAATCATTAAAAGGCAATTTTCTTGATACATTGAAACAAGAGAACTTCTCCCTTTTAGGCAAGATGCTTGAATAAAATTTTTTATTCGTGAGCTCGTGAACAAACACTCGTGTTTGTTCTTATTATTTTAATTAATGGTCAAAATTTAGTTTGTCATTTTTATTAGTTTTAATTTATGTTCTACTGAATAAAATCTAGTACAATAACAAGTAAATGACTACTGCAGGACCATAATTGCCTCTGTGCAGGAAGATGTGAAATCGTTTTCAGTACATGGTTAGAAATACTGGTCTCTGAAGTACTTGTTACAAAAGAAACCATATTTCCAGAAGACTTGTTATTCATTTAGATATTTAAGTAAATAATTAAAAATTTAAGAAGTCAAGATTTCTGTAGCCAACCTTCAAGAAGCTAGCAGTGTCTCATACTCTCAATGGAAATGTTAAGCCCTGCTGGCAAGATTCATAAAACGTAACTGAGATCCTCTGAGAACATAACAGAAGAAAGTAGTTAATAACCTGCTGTACCACTTAGACACTCACAGATCTATGGGGCCAGATGGGATCCACTCGAGGATACTCAGGAGCTGGCAGAAGAGCTCACCAAGCCGCTTACCATCATTTATCATCAGTTCTGGCTAAATGGGAAGGTGCCAGATAACTGGAGGTTTGCCAGTGGGACAACCATCTATAAGAAGGGTTGGAAGGAGGATTCAGGGAACTACAGGCCTGTCAGCCTGACTTTGATGCCTGATGAGGTTTTGGAAGAGATCATCTTGAGTGCCATCATGTGGCACATACAGAGCAACCAGGGGATCAGGCCCAGTCAGCATGGGTTTAGGAAAGGGAAGTCCTGCTTGACCAACCTGATCTCCTTTTATGACCAGGTGACCCACCCAGTGCATGAAGGAAAGGCTGTGGATCAGAACTGTCTACCTGGACTTCAGTAAAGCCTTTTATATTATCTCCCATGGCATTCTCCTGGAAAAGCTCTCAGCCCATGGCTTGGGAGGATTAAGAACTGGCTGGATGGTCAGGTCCAGAGAGTGGTGGTGAATGGAGCCACATCCAGCTGGTGGCTGGTCACTAGTGCAGTTCCCCAGGGCTCAGTGTTGGGGTCAGTCCTGTTTAATATCTTTATCGATGATCTGGATGAGGGGATCGAGGGCACCCTCAGTCAGTTTGCAGATGACACCAAGGTGGGTGAAAGGTAGGAAGGCTCTTCAGAGGGACCTGGATGCAGTGGATCAATGGGCCAAGGCTGATGGTATGTGGTTCAATAAGGCCAAGTGCTGGGTCCTGCACTTGGGTCACAACAACCCCAGGCAGTGCTACAGTCTGGGGGCAGAGGGACTGGGAAGCTGCCAGGCAGAGATGGACCTGGGGGCTCTGATCAACAACCAGTTGAACATGAGCCACCAGTGTGTCCAAGTGGCCAAGAAGGCCAATGGCATCCTGGCCTGTATGAAATAGTGTGGTCAGCAGGACTGTCCCGCTGTACTCAGCACTAATGAGGTCACATCTTGAGTACTGTGTCCAGTTCTAGGCCCCTCACTACAAGAAAAACATTGAGGTGCTGAAGCGTGTCAAGAGAAAGGCAATGGAGCTGGGGAAGGTTATGGAGAGTAAGTGATATGAAGAGCGACTGAGGGAATTGGGATTTTTTAGCCTGGACAAGAGGAGGCTCAGAGAAGACCTTATCACTCTCTACAACTACCTGAAAGATGGTTGTAGCAAGGTGGGGGTCAGCCTCTTCTCCCAGGTAACTAGTGACAGGACAAGAGGAAATGGCCTCAAGCTGTGCTAGGGGAGACATTAGGAAGATGGACACCAGGAAGTATTTCTTCACTGAAATGGTGTTCAAGCATTGGAATGGGCTGTCCAGGGAAGCAGTGGAGTTGCCCTCCCTGGAGGTGTTGAAGAAATGACTGGACATGGTACTTAGTACTATGGTTTAGTTGACAAGCTGGTGATTGTTCAAAGGTTAGACTCGGTGATCTTGGGCGTCTTTTCCAACCTAAATTATTCTATATTCTATTCTATTCTATGATATTCTATGATATTCTATTCTATGATATTCTATTCTATGATTCTTGGTATAGCATGTCTGAAACTGTTCACTGGTTTATAGCGCTACTCAACACATTCCAAGATCAAATTCTTATACTGATGTTGCCTAGATTTATGCTGGTGTAAATAAAAGAAGATTTAGTGTCATATGAAAACTCTACCTCAGTCTCACACCATCTGTTTATTTAGTATTAAACTGCTGTAAATGTAGTCTTTAAGAGATTCACAGTAAGCCAATATAATGGTTAGTTAAACTATGTTTTTTAACTGTGTGAATACATTCAGGTTACTGTAATGAATAGCTTTGTGTGCACTAATTACAGATCACAGAATTACTTCGTTTGTTAAGAAAGTACATATATGATATTAATGGTAGAAGTTATGTAGGAACACCTGTTGTACTTTTAAGTATTTTCACAGATTTTCTTGCTTGTGATATTCTCAGTGGAAAACCATAAATGCTCTATTATGAATGCTGTCATTTACTTGGAAAACAGTCTGAAGTTGTATTTCCATAATATATTGCAAAGATTTGATTCTCTAATCACAAAATCTGACTTGAAGGGCATGCTTTACTACTAGGAACGTGTAATATATTAGGAACATTTACCAGTTGATCAGGAAGTGTAGAACAGACCTCTATTATACTGAATGGAGAAATATGGAATACAGAGCATGATGTGGACATTCAGGTGCATTCTTACGAAAGGTAGCCTGTCAGACTGAGCTAGAAATTGATTCTACGTGTAGAAACTGATTTCTATATGTTTATCTCGTTTTCTTCTTAATTTTCTTGACTATTCTCATTTGTTCATTTTGACAAGGAGACTGTGGATGATTATGACCAGGAAGTTTTGATTTTTCCATTTTTTTTTGCTTCCCCTTGATTTCCTCTTGTTCTTAAAAAGGAAAAAATTTTTACTTTCTTCACATTTCAAGTCTGCTGAGAGCAAGTATAGCTACTACTTGTTTTTAAGTACCACAAACTTTTTGATATCCTGAATGTTTACTTTTTTATTTTAATAAATTTTCACAAACTGTCACATTAATCCTATATGAATAAGAAAAGTCATAGAAATTTAATTAAAATACTTCTGTGCACTCATATTTTCTTGTATTTTTCTTGGGAGGTGCAGTGGGTTTGTTTTGTTGGTTTTTTTAAAGCATAGATTTGTCTACTTTGACAAAATGTTTTAACTCATTCCATTGGCTTCCACAGAATACTGGAAGACATCCAAGGCTTTTAAGAAAAATGATGCTTGGGCAGTGGTATATATTTTTCTTCAAATGCCCACAGTCCAGGCTGTGCAAATTAACTCTTCAAGCCTGATATCTGAATGAGGATTTACTTTTCTTGTGGGCACAAAACTTTTTTTAGAAAATCCAATTTCCACGGTAAAGTTAATGCATGGAGAGCACTGGAGAAGTATATCTTCTGATGCTGCTGGTGTAACATGGTGACAAAATTAATATATTCTTCTCCATTAGTGTTCCTCTGAGAGAGGATTTCCCCACAGCTGGTGTAAATCACTGGCCTTTCTATATATTTTAGTATTTCATTGGAATTTATGCCACTGAAATTGTTACCTTTGACTTTTCTCAAGATGAACACCTTGAGTGTACTAACAGTCCATCTAGGCATAATTCAGATATAAAATAACATCTTTGTCAACTTCTAATAATTTTCTAATTACTAAATATGATAACTGAAGTATTTTCATCCTATTTCCTCCAAAGTCCTTGTCCTGTGGAGGAGCAAATTGATTTTCTGTTTTCTAAAATCATTGAGTTTTACCTGTAGTCCTGATAAGATATAAAAAATGAACTTCAAAGTCCAAATACTTTTACACCATAACTCTTTTGACCTTGTTTTGGAAAAGCTCAAGATTTGATTAACGAAGGAAAATCTATACCAGGTTACAGAATGAGATTCCTATGTAAACCCACACAGAAATCCTAGAAGTTACTGAGCCTCACTGAGCCTGTGACTAAGGTTAAATGGAGAAAAAAAATAGCATCCAGATTTGTATAATATGCTTTTACCATTTATAATAGTTACCTATGCTGGAAGTACTGTATGTGTTTGTGAACGTGTTCTAATTAATCAAAAATGACAGTCCAGTTATAAAAGTCCAATTCTCTGTTTCTGTCTGCTTTCACTAGTGTTCTGCCGGTAACTTGTATAGTACAAAACATTATTACACTTCACACAAAAGCTGAAAGGCAACTTGCCATGCTTGCTGCTGCTTACGTATACTGCAGTGTAATGTTCTTTACATACAGGATTTAACCTCAGTATATTTCCGGTATAGTTGCCTCTGCTTGGTTGTAATATATTAGTACCTGCAAATATTCTACTCTTTTTAGAAATATCTCCCTCCTCCACCTGTTTTCTATCATAACTGAGGTACAACAAGTATAGTCATGTATATAGAACATTTTTTATCAGTGGACATTCTGAAGTTAAGTTCAGAAACCGAGAAGGAATCAGCTGTTGCATTCCCTACTGACAAAGTAACAATTGGAACTGGGAGAAGGAAGGAAGATAAACTTGATTTGGCTGCAGGACAAATCAAGATTTTAATATTATTACTGTTATGAGTTTGATTACATTACACTATCTTAGCTGTGGAGTTATTATAATAACTTTTCTATTAATATATTGATTCTACAATTGGAGCCTTTCTATAATGAAATTGCAGTTATTATAGAATTGATATTAAGTGCTTCAGCAGAAAGCAGAACCTGTGAGAAACATACGGTGAGGTTGTATCTCATTTAGAGGTCCTAAAGCTTCATGGAAGGTAGAATGAAAACTCCAATGGCTCTATCAGGAAATAGTGTCTTGTTCCATTAAAAATTCAAATGTATTCAAGAGCGCTGCAATTAGTAAATATCTATATTTATATCCATGCTGTTCATATTGGTGGTTTTGTTGTTTTGAGGCATATTCAAATATTCTTCTGACAGTCAGGTCCATAGTAATAAATGCAACCTTACTGTTCACAGCTTTGAAGTGCCAACATTTTTATGTATCACCCAGCCACATCAATGAAGTTAGTCACAACTATTAGACATCAGTCCTTGCTGAGAGTGTAGCAAAGTGAGTTTGTCCCTGTGTCATGCATGCTGCTTTTCAGCATTCTTAGCATGTAAAAAGTTGAATGATCCCACTGCAATTCCTAGACCAGCTCATTTTTACAGAAGATAAAGTAAAACGTATAAGGCTGCTTTATTCTCCTTTGTTATTATTGATAGCTAACAACAGATCTTGCACTTTCACATCAGAGCTGCAAATTTTCACCATTTTCTACACCAGTATTTAAGGCAAAGATGAAACTAAGAAAATTTCTGTGACCCATTGACTGAGCCAGTATTCTGCTATTCCCAAAGAAAGCTCAGGGAGAAAGAAAGCATAAAAATTCTCATTTCAGTTAGAGACTGTGTATTTAATATGTAATAGTTCTGTAAGAATTGACATGATTTTTTTTCTTAAAAAAAAAAAAAAAGAAAAAAACCTCAGCTGTTTAGTAACTTGTTTTTACTAAATGTAGCAAAGACTTTTATCATTTGATCCAAATTATTACATGACTTGTTTAAAAAAACGCACTGTATGTATTTGGTCTAGGTGTTGCTAATAGATATGACCTTTTTAATGAAATATATGCAATTGTAGAGGAAAATTGAAATTCAGTTCTGAGGAAATGTCTACTTATTTGTGGCAGCCTTAATGAAACATGTCTCCAAATGTGTTCCAATTAAGATTAAAGCAAAAATGGTAATTGACCATTAAACATGTTGCAAAAGAAAGTAAACTAGTAAGAAAGGCAACTCAGCAGAAAAAAAAATGCTTAAGTCTGTTGAAAAACAAGAGTGATAATGGAGTTTTCAGCACAGGACATTCTATTATGGGAACAGCTAATTACAAAACAGATAATAAGTAAGAAATGTAAGTGCTCATGAAGGCAAAAAAACTAGAATAGAGATAATGGAGCTATTACTTTTCCAGTGCTCATAGACCAAACCTCAGTCTTTCCTGTGCCAAGACCCATGTAAAAGGCAGGTTTACAAGACCTGTGCCTCTTTGTAGCATATCTCTGTGTTACACCATAAAACACTACATCCTGTTCAACATCGGGTTTTATCTGTTTTTTCCACTCTCTTGACAATGAACAGTCAAATAAAATTTTATTTAGGGGAAAAATGCAACCAAGTGCATTGATATATGAAGGGCACTCTGCGTCACGTAGGAAGGAGCTTTTTGAGGGAAAAGAATCAGAGTGGCCATGTTTGTGGCATATTACCTAGAAAATGCATATCCTCGGACCAGTAAAGAAGGATATGCAATGCCTAAGGAATCAGTATGAACCAGGACTTGCTGTTGATGCACATAAGAAGTCACTGCAGGACTTTGACAATTTTCTCCGATATTTCTATTGTTTTTTGTATTGACAGCTGCTTCTGTCTCCAAAAAATAAATAATTCAGAGACCAAGTCTTTTTTCTAGTCATTTCTAGGGTCAATTGAGAAGCTCTTGGGTATGTTAGATATCCACAAGGGTCTGGCATATATGACAAGATCTGTAGGAGACCCATGGCCTTCCAGAACAGCACTGAAAACACAAAGGCATCTCTAAAAGCCCTGTTTGCCAACTCTGTCCACATAAATTCAGTGAGGTACATGCTGTAGTTTCAACTCTGCTTTTAGTTTCCACCTTGGGACAATCTTGATCCACAAGAAAAAATTTCTAAGCCTTTACAGCCATGATTACTCTGGGAATACTGCATGTGTAAATCCAGTCATCTATATCTGATAAGGGGTTTGAATTTCATCCATCATTCTGTGAGAATGGTGTACAAGATCTCTGTTACAGAGAGCAGATTTAAGTAATGTAGATGATACAAGATATATTCATTAAAAATAAAAAACTGTCCCTTAGCTTTCCAGAAAGCATGTGCAAATCACAGTTTTTCACACTTAAAACGTGGTTACCTTTTCCCTGGTTGCTCTACAAATTATGAGGACATTGCTGTTGCTCAAAGAAAAGTTTACCAAATTTCAGAATGGTTTTTTTGGCTTTGGAAACAAATGTTTGTAACTTTATTTTTCCACAGAGTGGTCTATTTATGGTGTACACAAGCAAAAGTGATCAATTATAATCTTGATATCAGCTGCTATAAATAATATCTGTCCAATTTTAAGAAAATGAAAATGGAATCTCAAAACACAGAATGGTTTGACTACCTGAACTAAAAGTAGCCATTACTATAACTCAAAATGACACACACAGGTCCTAGGCCATAAGGAAAAATTGAGTTTGATAAAAGTTTTCCATAACTTTTCCACACATACTCTTAATTTCAGTTGAATGCTGATTTAGATAAGACAAAGAATGGAAAACATACCCGTATATTTCAGTAGGAAATAAATTTTCATTAATTGTTTTCCTTAGTAGAATTCTTTTGTTTTCTGAGACAGAGTGAAACATGTTTTTGTGTTGAAATATGAAATTCACAGATGTGGACACAGACATATCTTTATTGTTTAATCATTATAAACTTGTATATTTTGAAGAGAAAAGGTACTTAAATAATATATTCAACTTCTGATTTTCTCTGTTTTTACAGAAATTTATACAGGTATGGAGCAATAATGTATGCATCTCTGTGTGATTTTAATTTTAAAGTTTGTGGTGTGGGTCTTCCTCATATTCTGCTTCACCATTGTTGCATGCTCTGCATTACCATATACAATTAACAAAACCTTTTTTACTTGGAAAGTGCTAAGTATTGCTTTTTAAACATCCTTCCCTTAGAAAACAAAACAAACATATGATTTTCAATTAGTATGGATTTCACAGAAAATACCTTTTCACTGATTATATAGAGAATCATAAAGCAATTCCTTTCATGGAAAGTAGAATTTGCATTCCAAGAAAGAGAATGAATTTGCTACAAATTTGAACTGTAAGAAAACATTTGCTATGTTTTTAAACTGTTATGATAATACTCAGCTTATTTTCAAGTAATATCAATATATGCATGCTTCAGTTATTTTCTTTTTCTTCCAATCCACTTCTATGGTACTTCTGGTTTTTTTTAATGTACATTTACTAGCATTTAATCATCTCAGTTGTGGAGGTATTTTCTTTTCATATGCCACAAAGCAGATCAAACTAAGCAGCTAGTTTGTAAAATAATGGCAAGCTTAGAGGTACATCTAAACTCCTCAAAGTTTTGAACTCTTAATAATCTTATATTTAGCATTAAGACATTTAATATTTAGAGTTGCAGGGAACTCAAATTTTAGGCATCTAACTTCTTGCTCATTAGTGTTCCTGGGATTTTATGGTAAGTCTATCAAAGCCTATTCTTAGTGAAAAGGAGTGAGAGGTACTGAGCTGTATAAAGTTGATGAAAACAAAAGCACGTTTCTCTGAAGTGATCAAAACGTTTTTTGAATTAAAATTGTTGTATACACTAATTTTAAAAGAAGAATCTTGAGAAAAACAGTAAATTACATATAGATTGAGGGGAGGGATTTTTTTTTTAATTTTTATTTTTTGGTGTGGGTAGTTGGGGGATGTTGTTAGTTAGCCTTATAGTACCTTCATATACTGGATTATCTCCCATAACTAAACACAATTTTATTTTTATTGTATGGTATTTAATTTACTTAGTTCATCTTGGAAAGATAATGTCTGAAACAGTGCTATTGTAGTGACATTATGATCATAGAATCACATAATATTCTGAGTTGGAAAGGAGCCCACAAGGATCATTGAGTTCAACTCTGAAGTGAATGGCTCATTCAGGGATCAGACCTGCATTATTGGCATTATTAGCACCGTGCTCCAACCAACCGAGCTAATTCTAGGATTTGATTATGGAAAGAAATAAAACATAGGAAATATCTAAGAAAATATACTTATTGTGAAAGATTCACTTTGGTCATTGGCTTTTAAATCGTATATGGAATATTTCTGGGTCATTTTGAAAAAATTGTCTCTGTGTTCTGAACCTGAGTATATGAGCTAAACAATGAAAGTTTAGATAAAAAAACTCTGGATTAACATGAACTTTTTAAAATGTTTGTGTATTCATGCAAGCCATATAAAATTAGTGTTTTGTAGATTTTCTTCTTCTTTCCTTCCTGACATGCTTTAAGCTGTTGTAATTTTCTCATTTCTTTGAAGGAAATGCTACTAATTTCATTTGTATGTTTTACACTGTTTCATAATAATGGTAAATAGACTTTAGGAAAGGCTACTGCAATTGAGTGACCAGTGTCATAAAGTTACTGGAGCTGTATCCTAGTACTATAAGTGAGTTTTTTGTTCTCATGAATGCATATTTAACATTTAACATCATTACTAGCCTACTTGTTATAATTTAAGTTGCCATCCAAATGACACACTTGCTGTTCTGGTACTAGCCATAGATATTTTCACTATATTGCCAGAAGTTTACAAAGAGATATGTTTTGTCATTGATGCGGTCCATACTGCTGAATTTGAAAACTGTCGTCAGATTCAATTCTTTGAAATGTTAGTAGCAAATGTTTTATTTATTAGATTACTTTCCTAAAGAATAACAACGTTTAAGAGATGCCACTTCTGATTATAGGAGAATTCAGTACTGCACATCAAAACATTTCATGTACACATTTATACTGAGCAAAAAAAAACAAACAAATGTCAATAGTATCACATAAAGAAATGAAAATTTATCTCGGGCAATTTATTTGCTATGTAATTTTTATAAATTAGGCTTTTGACTTTTAGTAATAGCCTTAACAGGAGAGTCTTTATCAGCAAAATAAAATCTATTTTTGGTGTTCAACTTATGGTATTTAAAGATTCTACTCTAGAAATATTATAAGCAAACACAGTAGAAAAGAGAACTCATTAACATCAGCAGAATGTAATTTCTGAATATGCAATATGCTTCTGATTCTGAAACAAAACCAAAAAAAGGCTTTTCCAAATAAATTATTCATTATTTGATATATAGTATGCTAATAGAGAAGCATACTATATACTATGAGTGCATGCTATGGGTATATGTTTATATGTAAAGACATATATTACTTAATCCAATATATTGTGCAACTGAAAAGGAAATTGTCCTTCAACTGACTATTTAATTTAATCATTTGTGCATATACTTTTGGTTTTCTTTCAGGTTTATTCTAATATAGAAGCCTTTAGTTGTTTAATAAAGACAATCTGTTATTGTAATCACAAAAATATAGCCAAGAATTGAACAAGCAAAGAGGTTAAATCTGTCAAATGGGAACAAGTTGGAAAGGTGTGCTGAACTTATTAATTAATTAATGAATTTCTGTCCTTGATTCTTTCATATTTGATCATTGGGCCTACTCTCTATCTTTTATCAGTTAACTATCTTTAGTGAACATTATTTTTTTACTCTGTGATGTCCAATTAAAAATTCTGATATGTCAGTGAGAGAAGACAGTTTATAAACCATTTTCCTGGCACAGCATTCCTTTCTGTCAACAATTAGAGACTTACTATTTCAGAAACTTACCAGATCAAGTGAGAACTTTCCTTTGTTTGGTAAAAAATAGATGTGTTGGAATCAATCAACTGCAGTAAAACGTTTGTACAAAAATGTTTGTACAGAAATTCTCGAAGAAATATTTAGAAGAGAGAGAAAAGGCAGAAGACATGGATTTTGTTTTCTGATTAAGATACTTTTATAAAGAAATTTTTAACCTATAACATGTTCGCTACTTGATTTATGTATGCTTTAATCATACTTTTATAGCTCTTTTAAAAAATGCTGATAAGAAAGCAACCGCAGCAAGTGCACTCATTTTGCTAATATGTAACCACCACCTACTACTATCCAACCTTAATCTTTATGTGGATATGAATTTTCTAAAAAAAACTACTTTAAATCATCCAATTTTCTTTTCTTGTTTTCTTGCTCCTTGTATTGATTGACATTAATAATCAATTACTTAATAGTGCATGATTTTCAGAAATAATAACATAAAATATAGTATAATACTTATATATAATAATATATATAAACAATTGTGGTTCTCTGAGTGAGGGAATGGTCTTTTAAATTATTAATTCTCTAAACTGACAGTTAAAAATTAATTGATTCAGGGAATGAGACTGAGTAGGATGGAGGCAGTCTTAATATTTCATTATCTTTTGTTTTACCAATCTTCCAATTAGAATAAGAATGAAACCTTTGCCATTTATACCAGTAGCAGAAAAATTATTTTTTATGCAATGATATGCATGAAAGCTGGGTGGGAAGAAAAAGACATTGAATATCTAATTAAAGAGTGATGAATAATATTGGAAAGAGGGCACTGAAAAAATATTATATTGTTAGCAATTAACATTATACCACATGTTTATCCTCATTGGGTAAACAGAATTATTAACCCAGGTCATCAACATTATGGCCATATTTTAATTTACCATTTTTTATAAATGTCAAGATAATTTTAATTTGAGGGTTTGGGGTTTTTTTTTGTTTTGTGCTGTTTCACTTTATTAGAGTTAGAATGAAGTGAATGAACTGAGTAATTTGTTTTCCCTAATTCCTTAAAATGGGGGAAAAACTATCCTTTTCAGGAAACAATTTTGGTGTAATTTCAAATCAATAAAAAAATCAAATCACTAAAACTTCACTGTAATACATACCATTCTGCCGAGCTGAATCACGTTCCTGCTTGCAGAACAGAATGGAAGGAAGGTGTATGAGCTCCTTGCCAGTCAGACATGCATCCTGGTTTAGTTGACATGCTACCAGGGGAAGTACCTGGCTAGTAAGAACTACGTAAGCTATCTAAGGCTACACAGTATCAGTGATGACAAAATGGAAGATGAGGATGTTTTTCTGAAGGGAAGAGAGACCCTGAAGGGAAAAACACCTGATACCTACAGGAGCAGGATCAGAGGAGAGGGTCAGGTTAGATAGAGGATACACTCAGGCATGTGGAGATGGAGACTCTACAACAGTGAAGGCTGAAAGATGATTCCTTCTGACAACTTGGATGAGAGATTCACTTGTGGAGGAAGTATTGGGCTGTGACAAAAGGTGGGGAAAAGTGCATTTTAATTGGAAGGTCATGTAAGTTGTCTGAGTCTGACACACACACCCTCATCAGTACCACTGAAATAAAGCAATTATTGACAATAGATAAGACACACTTCTGTAAAGGAGGGTGGTAACCATCTGTTGACCAGATCTGATCTCTAAGGAGGTTTATTTGTGTGTCAGAGATCTGGATTCAGGATGTGGGAAAGAGGTTGCCAGAGCATGGCTGATGCCCAGACTACTACCTTTTCTGCTTGTCCATGAAGGCACCAATGACACTGCCAACAGAGACCCAGAGCATATCAAAAGTGGCTAGTGGACCCTGACAGCAGGGACAAAGGCTGTGGGAACCCAGCCAGAGTTTTCCCCAGTATTGCTAGTTAGGAATAAAAGCATCCTGGGGGTTAATATCTGAATAGCATTATAGGCAAGACTTCATCGATGCACTGCTCAAGTTGATCAGGCAGAATGGAAAGAGAACCATTTAAAGGAATATTGTGATGGATGTCTGCTACTGACAACTTGATCCAGAAAAGTTTATGAAGTCATCTTTAGGAAACTAGGAAAAGACTGAGGAACTCAGGCCCTAATTTTCATTGGGATATTACCACACTCACTTTTCTGGAAAGACAACACGGAAAGACACAAAGAATTGAGGAGATTTTTTGACCATGCTGACAAGTTTTTTTAAACAGTTGTGGGGTGGAATAACTGAGGGAGATATTTGTCTGTATTCTATGCTTGTGAATAAGCAAGAGGAGGTTTGGGATGTAAAGGTAAAAAACAGATTTGGCAATAATGGCAGTGAGATCATGGAGTTCACAGTCTTAAGAGAAATGAGGAAATCAAGTAGCAGAGTAATGATTCCGGACTTCAGTGATCTGGTTTTCATTCACTCAGAGATCTGTATAGAAAGCTCCCATTAGAGATTACACTGAAGAGAAAGGACATTTCTCTTGGGCCCACTGATTTATCTTGAAGGAATGTTTCCTCAAAGTACAGTTCTTTTCAATGTGCAGGAACTCAAGCAAGTGTGGCAGAACAACAGATAAATGGGGCACTCTTGACTGTGTGTAAAGAGAAAAGGAAGGGCAGAGAAGGTAGATGCAATGCTAGTAGCTACCTCTCCAGGTAAAGAAAATCAAGTAGTGAGATACTGGATCATCGGATCATTCCATTTAGGATTGTGAGTCATATGTTATTTGTGTGTGTGTGTGTGAACTCCACTTTAGAAATCAGCAGGGTTTTCACCCATGTCAAGCTGTTGTGATATAAATATGAAAACTTCAGGGCAAAATCTCAGTGTGCCATATGGCTCTTCTTTCTATGCAATTTCATGAATTCCAGATCTGAGTGTTGGCTGTCTTTGGCAGGATAATCCTGCATTGGAGAGATCACTGGTGCGTAAAAACAGGCAACAACTTGTGTTGTCTTTTTCGTCTTCTCTCAGCATCATTACCGGGGCCAAAGGGTTGTTGAATTTTTTTTACCTCAATTCTGTTCTCAGTTGTTGTTCTTGTCATTAAAAGCCTTAAGAATTCAGCTCTTAGGTCACTCTATCTTACAGTAAGTTCACCTAAGATCCTGTTGACATCTTGGACAGTGTTTGTTTCATTATTATGAAGAAGGCTCCTTGCAGGATCTGTTACCTGTGGGGGGTCTGCACTGAAGTAGGGCAAAATTGTGAGGAGGAAGGGTCAGAGGGACTGACTGCAACACCCATTTCCCATCTGCCTGTGCTATTAAGGGATGGGGAGGAAGCAGTCTGGAGTGAAGGAGTGAAGTTGAGTCTGGGAAGTAGAGGGAAGGGGGTTTTAGTTTTGTGTTTGTTTTTCACCATCATATACTATTTTTAATTGGAAATTAATTCGATCAGTTTTCCTCAAGTTGAGTCTGTTTTGTCCATGACAGTAATTGGTAAATTATGTCCCTAACTTTGTCTTGTTCCACAAGGTTTTCTATCTTATTTTCTCCACCTACCCTGTTGAGGGGGAGTGATGGAGCGGCTGGATGGGCATCTGTCAGCCAGCCAAGATCAACCACAGCATAACTGTACATATTTGATTTTCCACATGACTACCCAGGTGTTTTATGTTGTAGTGTCACATTGCCCATTGTTTAAGGTTACAGCCTGTCTAAGGAAGAGACACATTGCTGGAACAGGGAGAAACTGCTTCAGAAAGGAATGGCTGGGCAACCAGAGCTGAGACACAGGCGCTGGTGAAGTGTGCAGAGGGCCTGGAGTACAACAAACCCTGGGAAGATCCACCAGAAAGCATAGCATGGAGACAGCCCAGCCTCAGCAGTCATAGAAAGGCAGATGAGTTTCAAAGGGGCTCAGAGGGCCTTGTGCACAGTTTGTTGCAGTCCTGAGAGCCACTGAGCTCTGTTTGAAATTAAGCCTGAAAGAACAGACTTGCCTTCAGTAGTATTGAGTGAAAAGGAAAGCAGCTTTACAAGCCAAAACCCATTTGATCTCTGCTGTCTCTGCCCTCCTCATTTCCAGTTTCAGTACTGGAAAAAATTAGTCAGTCTTGTTTATCTCTTAGCAAACTAAGGCTCATTTTATAGGGCCTTTTAATCTCTTTTGGTCTCGTGCTATACACGAGAGTACAATAGAGGAAAGAGTACAAGATGTTCTATTGTATGGAATTTTTATAAATGATGAAGGCAGTCACTCATTATTAAATAAATACATAATTTCAGTAAAATAATTAGTGTCAGTCATGGACTGCAGGCAAAAAAGTTATAGAAGGTTGCACACATTTAATTATGTTCAGTATTATGGGTTAATGTATGAACAGTTCACGTGGTAGTTGTGACAACAGATTATCAGGAGTCAATAACAGGAAGCTTTAATCAAAATTAATTAATTATTTTTAAATACACTTTTTGAGCCATTTTAGAGCACAAGGGTAAGTAGAAAAAACATAAGATATACCTATCTATCTCTAGCTATGAGATAGCTCTTAAGATTTTAAAATGCATCTTCATTATTTAAACAAAACAGATAAAGCAGATATCTCTTTTTTACAATTCTACAAAGCAAATAACTGTTTCTTCATGATAATATACATATGTGTATCTCTGAGACCCTCCAACTTGATTTAAACCAGGGTTGTAAAGAAAATACAGCTCGTAGTAGGCAGCGGCTGCAGGGACATATTCGTTAGTTAAACACTGACAGCTCTGCCGTTTTCCTTTTCAGGTTTGAACTGTGAGTTTAGGCCTTGTGAGGCCAGCAATCCCTGTGAGAACGGAGCTGTGTGTATAGAAGAAATGAATTTGGACGTTTTTCCCCTTGGATTCCACTGCCAGTGTGTGAAGGGCTTTGCAGGTCCACGTTGTGAGATCAATGTCAATGAGTGCAGTTCTAACCCTTGCCTCCACGGATACTGCTATGACAGTGAGTTCAGTCTGGTAACTCTCTTTAATGTAGAGTAGTCTTTCTGTTGAAGTGTCTGTAGCTGCTGAGCTGCTCTGGGGAGAACAGTGGATAATTTAATGAAATTTAGCTTGTCTGAAGCTCCACAGCCTGTACCAGAAGGATTATTTTTGCCAAAATGCCTCAGCTCCTGGCACTGAGGTTTGTGTGTTCAGGGGGTCAGAATTGTAGCTAGTAAGAAATTTTAATGAGATTTGTGCTGTCTCCTTTGATACCTAAATTAACCAAACACATCTTACATTGTGCATTTAATGAGAGAATATTCAGGTGCTGAAAAGGAGCTCATGGATCAGTCAGGAAGTATATGTCATAATTTTAAAAGTCAAAAAATTCAATTTAATTTAAAACTGAAGCAAAATGGAGTATCTGTTTACTATAAAGCACCTTCTATCATGTAACTGTGTAACTCACTCTTTCATTGAAATATATACTTAAAGGTTTTAGAAGCAACTTGATTTCCCCGCTGTATTCTATCTGGATTGGCAGGTTAAATTTAGTAGCAATCACTAGGTATGGGGTACTTACTTGAAAGTTTTATGGGGCTATTACAACCTATCAGAAAATTTCTATGCTTGTAAAAAAAAAAAAAAGGTAGAGGTAGTAATTTTCAGAGAATCTTAAAACGCTGACTGGAAAGCAGAAAGACATCTGGAGGTCATGTAGTCAACCCTGCATGAATCTGGGCTATTAACACTGCTAGAACAGCATTTATTTTTTTTTTTTTAAGAAAAATTCATACAAGGTCCAATCAACCTACTGGTTTCAGATGTGATATTAAAGAACCGACTCCAAATTACTAAATATATCATTGCCTAAAACTCTTCTAGTTAAAAAAAAAATAAAATTCAATAAATATCTTAAGAAGTCTGCCTTTCCATACATGGAAATAAGGCGAGTGACTTAATCTTTTACCTAGTAAAGACTACTTCCTAGTTAGTTTACAGATGTTTTCTCTGTACTCTACATTGTTTTAGAGACATTTTTGAACTGGAATTTAGATGAGATTCATTAAAGTTCTTCATGCTGACGAAGCGTCAAATATTTTGGGAACAGTTTATCTTTATGGTGCCTCTGGCTTGAGTTGTATCATGTGGACATTTGAGTTCCTCTACCCTATGTGCACTGACTGCAGAAAGCAGAATCCTAAGGAAGCTAGGAAGCTTTTAGCAGATGAATAATGCTCCTGTGCTGAACAACTTAAAACTTTTAATGAATATAATAGCAGCTGTGTGTACAGACACAATGGCAGAATAGATTCTACAGTAAATCACAGTGATAATGAAGAATCCAGGGATCTTTGAAGTTAGAACAAATGTAGACCTGCAAGAAGTGCAATTACTGTTGCCATGAGCTTCTTATATGGATGTAACACTCTAAAGATTCCTCTCCGTTTGGATCATGAATGATGAAAAAAAGACAGGATTCTTATCATTCGCTTGTTAAGAAATATATTATAGAAAAATTCAACTCAAGCAAGTTTTCCTTTAATATAGTAGTACAATGTGAGGCATTCCTTACATACACACACAAAAAAATTAAAAACTACCAACAAGCCAATTATTGTTCAACTGCCACATGTCATTTAGGCATAGTATCACAGACTGAATCTTATGTACTTTGTGGTGGAAAATTACTTATAAGATACCATAACTTTTTCAGAAGCTAGTAATGGGTCATTTATTTAAAACTCTTATGTCAAAATATTTCAGTTGTTAAGGTAAAATGCAGTAAATGAATCTGCTTTCATATTAAAAACATTTTTTGATATGCCACAATTAAATTATTTCAATTTTTTTAACATGCCCACATCTTTTAGGTAAAACCAGTCCAAATCTTTTCCAGACGGTAGCCATAACTGTAACTTACTAATTTTACTACATTCAGTTGTTGTGCTAAAAGACTATTAGTAATAACATACTATCTCTGTTGCAGTTGTCAATGGCTTCTATTGTTTGTGCAACCCAGGATATGCAGGACTGAAATGCGACCAAGACATTGATGACTGCATAGTCAATGCTTGTGAACACAATTCTACATGTGTTGATCTACATCTGGTCAGTAGAGAATATTTTTAAATTAAAATTATTAAGTTTTCTTTCTGAAATCTAAAGCAATACTTTTGGGAGTTCTAAACTTATCAAGGACTTTATAATCATGCTTTCCAGCCACTGTTTTTTTGTTTGTTTGTAATTATATAGGCAGTAGGAAAGAGGAGTGCTTTAGCATTTAAAAGCAGCTATTGAGTCAATGTGGTTATACAGGGACTTCAAAAGGAGTGGAAAATTTTCAACTATGCGCATTTTAGGGCCTCGTTATAAGTGACAGGAATACTCATTTACACCAATGACATTGGCTTCAAAGGGACTTAAAAAGTATCTTTCCCCAAAAAAGGGCTTTACTTTAAGTACTTCAGCATTTATTTTCAAAATTCTTCAGCTATATTAGTTCCTGAAATACAAAATACTTCTTTCATCTAAGAAATAAAAGTATTCTATCAACTGATTCCTCTATGAGAGGAAAGAAGAGAGACATTCACATTGTATAAACTTCAGCACCAGAGGTGGCCCATGTTCTATGCCTCTTCTTCCAGGAGTCTGTCAGGAACCAATTTGTTTTCAATGTACTCAACAGAAACACAAAGACCATACAGTATAAATATTCCCCTTAAGAAACATTCAGACTGTCAGGGAAATTGTGTGTGGTTAAAAAAAAGAAAAAGTGGAAGAAAGATCATCTTTTTCTTTCTTATTCTAGTTTCTCCCAGCATGCTTGTGGGAATATTAAACTGATAAATGTATAATTCAGATTATTATTAAGATGTCTAAATGTAGGTTTCTGTACATGAGTAGTGGGTTCCTGTGGCTGGTTTTGGTAGCTGGAGTCTGTCTTGCTCTTGAAGGTAATCAGTAAGTGACCTCTTCCAGCTGTTATCTCAACTCATGAATTCTTAGCTGTTTTTTTTCTCTCTCCTGTGTCCAGTTGCAGAGGGAGAGTGAGAGAGAGGCTTTAGTGGGTACCTGGTATCCGGCCAGGGTCAACCCACTACAAAATGGTGTAAGCTAAACATCTAAGCACCAACCAAAGATTGTAGAATCCTTGCTGGCACAATCCACAATTCAGTTCTCCATCTTTTAAATCTCCTCTTTGGGTGAATGGAACAACCCTGGAGGTACCACTGACTGCTGCATTATTGCTGAAGTTGTTTGCATTTCAGCTGAATCCCATCCCAGAAGCCCTGAAGTGCATGAGGGGTGTGTGGGCTTTTGGGATTTTGTTTTGTTTGGGGATTTTTTGCCTTTTTTGTTTGTTTGTTTGCTTGCTTCTTTGTTTTAGTACACGTATAAAGAAATTGTACTTCTTTCTGACAAGTCCTGTTGGTAGCCTGCAACTATCGTTTCCTAAACTTGAACCAAAGTTATGTGCTTCAAAAGAATTTTCTCAAATCCTCTACTCTGATTTCCAGAGTTTTTTCTTCTTTTCACAGTTAGGACACTTAATGTATTGGATAATAGTGGGTTTCTTTCAAGAACTAGTAAACACCTTGGACAAAATCAAATGCTTGATATGGAGATCACAGAACTTGACACTTTTGTTATTGTCTTTGGATGCTATTGTAATGAGAATTTTTCTACCAGCAGACTGCAATTAATATTTCAAGCTCTCATGCTGGACACATACTGCCATCTTAGGTTAGAGACCATTCCAGAAATAAATATTATGCTTGCAAGGCATGTACTCTCCTATTCTCCATGAGATTGTATATGTCAACATTGCAGGTATTATTCCTAACTGCAGCTGATGCTATAACTGAGACTGATAAAATGGAGTTGTATATGCCAAAGTTTAAACAACATCCTTCCCAAAAAATAGGATATCAGAAGTCGACAAAGTTATGGATTTTTTATGAAGTAAACATATCGTTCCCCCAAGAATACCCACTAGGCCTCATCAAATGAGTTGCAAAATCAGTCCAGTAAGATTTAATCATCTGGGCAAAACTGACTCTCTCCCTCTCTCTCTCTCTCAATCTCCATCTGCTCTGTTCTCGGATTCACTGGTCCGATTCACTGCTGCTGCAGGGTCCAGCCAGCTTCTCACCACTCCTTCCACCCACGGTGGGAAAAGGCGATGAGGTCGGCTGGAAAACCCCTGGGGAGTTTAACTCCTGCAGTCTTGGCTGGGCCAGGACAGTGAGGGCCCAGGGGCTCCCCCAAACCCATGGGGGGAGACTCCCCTCTGCACTTACATGACTGTATGCTGCAGCTGTCTCTCCAAAGGGTCATGGAGCCTGGCCTGCTCCAACCCCGGGGTCTCCCCTATCTTCTGGGGTCCCCCTCGGTCGCTAGCTTCAGGGGGCTTCTCTCAGTAGCTGTGCTGCTCCCGGCCCCCCCGGCCAGGAGCCAGGGGGTAGGGACCGTTCAAACCGTGGCTGCTTCTTCTTCTAGCTATGCAGTTGGAAATCAACCTCTTCTTTTCTGCTTCTGTGAGCATGTAATTTCCACAAGGGCACACAAAGTTTTTAATTGGTCCAGTATCAAAAACACCACCCCTGGGCAGACTATCACAAGCCCCAGGGGGAAAGGTTTTTTTCAAACCACCACAACATATATTCATAAAAATGGAAGAAGATCCATTTCTTCTTTTTCTTCTTCATCCAGAGCAGCTGTAAAAGAACAGATATTGAATTAATAATCCCCTAGAAAATGAATTTTTAGCATTTAAAGAGTCTCTTCCTCCTCCTCTGAAAGGCAAAAAACTAGAGGTTAAGGAGCAACAGAAGCATAATCAAGGAAGATTTAAAAACAGATGGAGATCTCAGGAGTTTAATAATTCCTCCATCAAATACCATTTCCTTCCAAAGACATATTACAGTAGACTTATTGTACAAGGTAAGGACCAAAGATCTGAATGTGAGAAAGAAATCCAATATGCACTCTAATTACAACATATTCTTCACAGACTTTACTGTGGCTCTCCAGACAGTAGGTGGCATTAAGTAATTGGACTGTGGGATGAATCATAGAATAGTTTACATTGAAAAAGGCCTTTAAGATCATCAACTCTAACTGCAAACCTGACTCTGCCAAGCTTACCACTCAGCTATGTCCCTAAATGCCACATCTACGTTATTTAAATACTTCCAGGGATGGTGACTCAACCACTTCCCTAGGCAGCCTGTTGCAGTGCTTGCCAACTCTTTTGGTGAAGATATTTTTCCTAATATCCAATCTAAACTTTACCTGATGGGAGATCACGATAGGTGAAGTGCACACAACTCCATCACCTTAAGGAGGTTCTGATTTTCTACTGCACCCGAGAGTTCCAGTCACCCAAGAGTTATATTCCAGTGAATTATTTTATACCAGCACAAGTCACTGTCAGTCATATTAGACTCTCTGGTTGCTCAGGAATAACTAACCAGCTACCCTTATGCTAATAAAAGCTCCATTCTGCAATCCAACAGCTCAAATATCTTTGATGCATTTTGCTAGGTCAAAGTGAGACAATTAGCATTGTCAGAATTACACTTGCAATATGTATTCTTACTCTTTGGTATTGGCAATGTTTCATAATATAAAGCCTTAAAATTAGATAACCATGTTATCTTAACAATGCATCAGAGACTATAGGCATAAAAAATTACACTCATGATGGGTTGACCCCTGCTGCCAGCTAACCACTGCACAACCACTGACTTGCTCTATTCTCACTATAGAATAGTGAAGAGAATAGGAAAAGCAAAGGGTAGAAATCTTGTGGGTTGAGATACTTTAATAAACAAAGGAAATGGGAGGAAGAAAGAAAGGAAGAAAGACTAAAAAATCAAATGATTCAAAGGCAATGGTTCACCACCTTCCACGTGTATACTGATGCCCAACCAGTTTTCAAATAATGTCAACCTTCCCAAAATCCATCTCCCATCCATTCTCATTTCTGAGTGTGATGTTACATATCATGGAATATCTCTTTGGTCAGTTTGGGTCAGCTGTCCTGTTTGCGCTTCCCTCTTAGCTTCTTGTGCGTCTCTAGCCTACTTACTATGGGGCAGAGTGGGCAAAAAAAAGGTCCTGTTCAGCAATGACTAAAATATTGCTGTCTTATCAACAATGTTTTGTAGTACTGTAGTACTGTAGTACTGTATGTGCTGCCATGAAAAAAATTAACTCCATAATGGACAGACCTACTACAGAATAGAATTCTACAAAAGGATGTTGGTTGAAATTCCTAGTGGGAAATCACAGCTCCTGATGTTTTAAAAGGTCTGTTTTGTAAAATCTGTCTGTAGAATATTTATGTAAAAGGTTTATATTGGCCAGTCCCACCAGAGATGTGGTCCCCTTCATTCTAATACAACCAAAGCTTCTAACACTATACAGTAAGGGATTAGTCTTTCTTTCTATGTGCCTTATTCAGAATTTTAAGGTTTTTCTATGATAAAGGTTCTCAATACTATAAAATTCCCACTCAAAAAGTATTCCCAATTCTAATGTAAAACATAGTAAGCAGCAGTAGAAAGGATAAAAACAAATTGTTTTGCTTAGCCAACTATAGAGAGAAGCAGGCCTGCATCCATTGTATTCTCAAGATTCTAACAGCAGAGTGCTCCAAGACTATATGCTAGAAGGTAAGGGCAAATGTTTATAACTGAGGAGTCAAAGAAGACCGTGTCTGAGTTCCTCAGATAAAATTTGAAACATCTATTCTTTATTCAGTTCCCAAATATTAGCCACATGCAATGTTAAGGAAATAGAGTGTTACGTAGTGATAAGCAAACATAGAATTAACAGAAGATTTTTAAAAACCAGAAAAGTCATCTTAGAAAAATATCAACTTAAACAATATGTAACAAACTATAAAGTGCTTTTCTATAGAAGCATTATGGAAGAAGAAGTAATTTTACCTCCTGTAACTAATCTGAGATAAAAGGAACTAATTGGAATAGATACTTTCTTCGTTAGGTCACCGTGGCCAGTAAAAAGTAAAAGCTGCTAAAACTTTTAGTACTATTAGCACAGATGCCTATCCTATATATTCTTAGCCATCTGTCTGCTCAATCAGAATTGTCATTTTTTTTGTAGCCTGACTACAAAAGACTTAAGATTCTGCAAATGGAGATTGAAGGTTAGTCTCATATGTTTCACTTCATGAATTAATTTTTTTTGTAAGCTATGAAAACCTTCTGATTAGGACCTGTCTAAGTGATTTGATTTTCACTGTAGTAAGAAACAATATGTAAAACAATGCAAACTCTCAGAATTACTTGCAATTGTTCAATCAAACAGATAGATGAAATAATAGAATGATAGAAGTATGAGACTGTTTGAAAGGCTGTAATGTTTTCACTGCAAAAGAAAGAGGTGCAGTCATCAGTAACTGAAGAAAAGAAAAGGGATGAAACCTTCCGGCATTCAATATATGACTAAAAATAAAATAAACCTGAAAGTTATGAACAGTAACATATTTTATTTAAAAAAAGCTAGTAAAGAGTAATGAAAAAAAGTAATATTATCCTCTGACTGTGCTTATGGTAAGGCAGAGTTTACATAGAGCAATTTTCAAATTCTTAAAAAAATTAAAATGATTAATTCAAAGTATTGTTGCGAGACAACACACAAAGAGGTGTTATCCATAATAATTTTTTATGAGATCAGATTGCGCATTTAGTCTATATTACATAAAACCTTAATTTTTCATTAAAAAAAAAAAGTAATAGCAGCTTCACAGTAGTACTAACTTCAGTTTTTCCTTGTGCTGTTCTGTATGTGAAAATATAATGCGAATGCTGTCACTTTAGTGTATGTATATATCCATGCAGAAAATTGCAGTAGATGTTTCCTTCAGAGCTTTGTTTCTGGAAGTTATTATTTCTCTGTACTTACCACATAGTAAAATAAAAAATATAAACTGTACGTAAAGTTAGAGTTGTATAATAGTGCTTTTATTGTAATCCCATGTCCTCCTTCTGGTCAACTCTCTATCACTACTTGATTTAGAACATAATTATTTCCCTTTCAACAAAATTTAATGTTACGGAAATGAGCTCTCAAATACAATAGTAGACAATACTGTTGATTCAAACCTAAAGAAGAAATATTTTTTTTTTTGGCTTCTGTTTTCAAATTGGCGGAAAAAAGAAGACTCATAAGAAATAGAAATTCAGTAATTCAGATGTTTTAGGAACTTATATTTTAAGTGGTAGGGAAAGCTTATTTGAAGGATAGAGAGAGGCTATTATTATTTTTGTTTAACAGAAAAAATATTCATAGTTCACAGACAGGAGATCTATTCCATGGATCATGTTTCAAGAATATAACCCACAAGCAGGTTAGCTCATTGAATAGGTTGTGAAAAGAGGATTAATTGGAAGGAACTGTGGCATTCAGAACTAAAGTACAAAGTAGTAGCTAATTGTTAACAGTTTATGTTACCCAAAAAGAAATTAGGTCTTTGGACTAACCTGTAATAACTTCCTAAATTGGCCATTCACACTTAATTTCCATGTTAAACAGAATTTTCTGTACTTTCTGCTAAATAGAGAAAAGAAAAAAAAAAGATCTCCAAAACTATAATTTATTTTAAAACATCCAGAGACACTCAAGATATGAAGTAGTGAGCTGCAGGATAATCTTCCTCCCAGCTGATGATGCAGGTGGTCTGACACTTGAAATGAGATAAAAAGATTGATAGGCCTGCAACAATGAAAAGTTTTCAGATATCTGTGGGAGTGGAAATTCTCTAAGCTCAATAAAGCAAACAAGGTCTGCCACTGAAGTTGATCTGAAACAGTACTCAGTTTAACTGAAGGTCAGACTACATACCAGGAATGGCATACAGTCAATGTAACAAATGATAAGCTGTTAATGGTTCCCAGGTCACATAAATTCAAATTGACTTGTATGTGACTTAAACTTGTGCATTGACTTTGTTGAGAGAATCCATGTGATGAAATTGTGAATGTGGTGTTGGACAAATAAGTTTCAGATTGCCAATTACACATCCCAGAAAACAGCTATACAGCAGCTGGACTTCACCTAAAAAAACTAGCAACTGCAGCAGTACTTCTACAAAGTGTTACTGCTAATACAACTCACCGTGCTGCTCTGAAGATTTGACTTGCATCCTTGAAATATTTCATCTTCCACTTATATTTAGCTTAAAAAAAATGAACAGTGTCTTCGTAGTCCTTCAATAGAAGTCTTTTTAAGAAGATCTATCGAAATACTTCTGTCCTCTGCCTTGTACTATAGAGCTAGCAGTACAAAGACTGAAAACAGTCATTGGGTATACTCCTTTATGCTCTAAGTATTATACATTGTTTGGATTATGAAGTCTTATGCCTTACTTATATAATTGAAAGTTGAATTTGTCAAACAAGTATTGTATTTCCAATTATTTTTTATATATGACATTATTTTAAAATACTTTAATTTGACTTTTTTTGAAAGAAGATGCAGACATATGTGAAAATTTGTAGCTTCAACCAACAATGTCAGGAAATACCACAGCAGTGAAAGCCTTCTCCTTTCTTTTTCATGAAATGAATTTGAAATACTCTACAGAACTGAATAGAACTGTGGCAAAGTGGAGGAAACGGAGATTAAGAGGAAGTGAAAGATTTGCTTTCCAATGAGACTTGTGAACAGATGGCAAATCAATGTAGTAAAGATACAGGAAGGTGGTCCCAGATGGTGTGCTATAAGTTCTGCCCACAGTGAGGAGTCTGGACAGAGAAAATCAGTGACAGCAGGGAAAGAAGTGAAGAACTTAACAATATAAGGAAGAAGATGGAGAACTGTGGCCTATTTGTGGAAAGCATAACCCTAAATTCAATTTTTCATTATATGGAGACTAACATTATGTTTGAGGTGGGACAGGAAGTTTGTGCCTTTGAAAGCACTGAAAGACTGGCAGTAGTATTATAGAGACTTGGGACTACAGAAAGTTCATTGACTCATAAGGAAGAGAATTCTACAAAAGAGTATTTAACTGGAGAGAAGGAGACACAGTAAATTGTATGTATTTAGCAGATTTATAGAGCAGAAAGGTATGGGTCCACAAGGAAATTATTCTGAAATAAGTTAAATGGTGAAATTTATAGGTCATCAGTCGCTCTTTGAAAACTGCCCACATATATGTCCTTACCACACAACACGTAAGAATTAAGACTAAATTTATTTTTCAGTAAAAGGATGACAATCTAATCCATGTACTGGTGGATAAATCTAAGCATCAGGACAATTACTGAAAAGGAGCTCTCAGACCAGTTTCACAACCCAATTTTTATTGCAATAATTAATTCTCTCTAAAGTAAAGCTGGACGATTCTCGGTATGAATTTTTAAGCCTCATCTACACCTTTTCCTGAGGAAAGGATTTCTTATTCCCTCATTACATATTTTTGTGACATTTGTCATCAAAGAAGCTATGTATCTTTCAAATATTTACTTTTTAATTTGAAGCACAACTCCTATTGGCTTCAGTTGCAGTACTGACTGTTGAAAAATTTTGAAAATCACACCTTAAAACAAAAGATTCAGAAAGAAAGAAAGGGAAGAATTGATTTCTACCTATAAAAAGATACCTGCTAACCCAACTTCAGCTAAAGTATGATTTATTTTCATTTCTTGAGCGCAACATTTAAATGATACCATAAAACTAACTCTTCTTTTCTGGTTCCTTCTTTATTTTATACATATTTCCCTTTACTGCACCTCTAGAGTAGATCAGTTTCCTCATGCCCACTTATGCACTGAATGAAGTGATGGTAGGTAAAGACTCTTTTATGATATTTAGCTGAAGAAGAGATAAATCTAATGAATGATTCATCAATTCTGGTATTTCCTAAATTTTGAGTATGTATGATTTTGCAACTCCTGCATTTTTCTTTTAGCACACATTTTTACATAAAATACATGTAATTAATCTGAATCGTTACATGGATGAGTTTTGGTAAGGAAACCATTTTCTGTCATCCATATAGCAGATACCTTTAACTCTTAAATGTAAGCAGATGTGATATATATTTGCAGTAGTTTCAGAACAGCACTTAGTCCTGGCCTTGTTCTGCTCTCACTGCAGCTGACAGAAAAATTTTTATTGACTTCAGAGCTCCATCAGCCATATATATTCTAATTCCAAAGTCAGCTCTTTGTGTAGTGGCAGACAATTGATGTATATTACTCCTTGCCAAGAAAATATTTTTCCTTTTTTCATGAAAAAAAAAAAATGGAGGGGAGGGGTGAAGAATTCCAGAATAGTATCCAGAGATTATCTTCTTCACAAGTATAATATTAAAGAAGAAAAAAAATTCTAGGATCTGAAATACCTCTGATCCCAGGTTTGCTTATCTCTTTATCTGTTTCCCACTAAATATCCCACCATTTATGAAAATGAACTCCATCTGTGTTCTCTTTTTATGAAATGAGATCTTACCCAAGGATACTAAGTAAACAAATTCCCTTATCAACTTTTCTCCAAGAACTTCATTAAGGGAAAATCATCTGATGTTAACTTTAGAGGCACTGCTGAGTGCTGTTATAATAAACTGATAATCAAACATTAAACAAAATCAAGTCTTTTGAAAATCTTTCCCTGGCAATATAATTAGTTGATCCTTTACTACCAGCTGTGCTAAAAGCTGTAGTGTGATCAGCAGGGTTTGCTATCTGAGCACCCTGAAAGCATCTGACTTGACTATTGTTTTCAGAACCCTATTAGATTTATCAAAACCTCAGTACCCTTATCCTACTCATCTAATGATATTTTGATTGTAATCTTTTGTTGACTTTTTCAGAAATCATAGTATTTAGACATGGTGTTGTGCATTTTCAGGCAAGATTGGTTCAAGATAGAAACTTTTCTACTGAAAACTTTATATTCTAAAGGAAATAACTGCGGTGGTAGTAAGAGGGAAAATATCAAAATGATTGTACAGCAGGATATTCTTCTGGTTCAAAAGGATTGGCTTACATAAACTAGGCAAATGAAGCTTTGTTTACAGAGTGAACTAAGACAGACAGATGCTAGCATTTCAATAGTAAAATAATTTGAAAATATAAAAAAAAGTTCTTGATAACTATCCTTTTAGTTTTATGGAAGCGTTTACTTTGGAGTGTATATTTGAGGGAAAATGTATTTATAAGCACAGGGCTGGATGGTTGTATTTGCAAATGCCTGCTTCTAGCAATGCTCCCGTTTACTTCAGAAGGTTTCCAAGAAGCAATATTATTTCTCAGGTCATGAGAATACCCAAGCCTTTGCATTGCTGTATTGGACAAATATATGCTATATGAAAAATTCCCCTTGAAGCTTCAGTCAAAGATTCTTTTATGCTACATACATTTCACTTCACACAGTCTTGCAAGACTTACAGCCTCTGAAAAGAAATTTTGCATTGGTAAAACCAAATAATTTTCTTCATATAGTAGGAGGTGTTTTTTTTTCTTTTACTTAAAATGTACAAAATAGTTTTGCACCTGACTCAAACTTTTTGCTTTTCTAGAGAAAATGTAAGTCACTTCCACTCTATCAATTATAGATTACACTATGGTGTCTCTTCCATAACAAAGTAAGTTCTGCAGGAATAAAGAACAGCCTCTTCTTCCTGTTTGTATAACAAAATGTGAAATAATTCACATTAAATAGGTAGATCTGAAAATTTATCTACTTATGTTTGTCATCCAAAGACTAGCAGGTCATATGCTAGTTCTAATAGGTCTCTCTAGCTGCTAACCTCTACTTAGAACTACCTTCAGGCAGAGGAAAACTACTTGGCGCTTGGCATGGAAAACAGCCCAGAGAAAGAATTGTTATTCCGTTTCTTTTAGTTACTTTAAAGTTCTGCAATCTGTCCTCCTTCGGGTTTTAAAATTCTGTTCCAGAGATTCTGACTGAAAAACTGTGAGTGGAAAGCCAAGCTGCTGGCATCCTTTCACCATGATAAAGTGATTGTAAAGGCATACAAGAGTGGGCACTGCAGATAGTGCTGCACACGAGATTTGACATGCGACTTTCTATGAATATATGCCTAGAGTAACATGCAGTGAAAGAACACCTGGAAGAACTATACATCCTGGAGGATGCTACTATATTTTTTCTTCACAAATCATATATTTTACATAGTTAAAAATCTCTTAGTATAAAAATCAAGTTCTAAGGAATCTCACTTAAAGACCTTTCTCAATTCCATTATACTGTTCTAATCTCACTAGTGAGGACAGATTTTCATAGCAAGAAAAAACATACTTTCTTAATATATATGTTGGGTTTAAATAATTTGAAGCATTATTTATCGACAATAATTAATAAGCATTGCCTTATAGCTATTATTCTCTTTCTGATTCATCTAGCTTTATTAAGTCCTTAATAAGCTGTTGTCATATGCAGATTTCACTCTATACATCAGTGTTTACTGACATTTCTAAACAATTGTATTGAATGATTATTTTTTCTCAATGCTGAAAACACTCTCTCTGTGTACCATATGCTGTGTACTCAGTCAAAATATGTGAAGCACTTTGTCTGCCTCTGTATTTACCTATGATCAAGATACTCTTTTACCATACAGCATTTATATAAAAAGGGGTTTGCCAGACCATGTCATAAACAGATGTTTTTACCAGATTAGATAAAATCTGTTTCTCAAAAAATAAAATATTTTTTAAAAAATATTTTATATTTAACCTGATTCTCCAGTGGACAATGCAAAAACTGATTTATTAAGAAATATACTTTGTAGAATCCAGTTATCCAGAATTTTCAGTCTGTTTGTGCAGACTTAAATTAATACATATAAACTAGAAAGACATTGAGAAGTTCAGTGTTGGTAGCCAGTTAGATTAGAATCTCTCCTTGTTACATACACCTATAGTTTTACTCAGACTATCCACTCAGAACTGGCTCTATTTTGTTAGAAAAAAGCTATACCACCAGCTGGAAGTTTATTTC
Source organism: Manacus candei (assembly GCF_025592945.1). Taxonomy (NCBI): domain Eukaryota; kingdom Metazoa; phylum Chordata; class Aves; order Passeriformes; family Pipridae; genus Manacus; species Manacus candei. The sequence goes on along the minus strand of NW_026138059.1, from coordinate 17,034,770 downwards.
TTACAGTTTCAAGCTCTTAATTCTCCTTAACTGATGAAAAGTATCTAAAGCTGGTCATGTACCACACAGACTTTGAAAGGTGTCCTGTTTAAAGACTGAGAGGGAGACTAAAGTCATGGGATAACTTAAGCGTTCTATGAGAGGTTCACATGTAGTCAGGTAGTTGATTATTTTAATATTACAAAGTCTACACTGTGATAAAAATATGTCAAGGTGCCTAGTACGCTGATTGATGAAAAACAGGGGTTTGTATCAAAATAAAATATTCCGGAATATTTCTCATAAGTAATACTTTCCACACGAACACTAATCACTAAGTCACACAACTGTATCTCGCATTTTAGCATAGAAAATTGCTTTAATTAGACATAAATTTTCAAAGGTCTCAGGCTGCAGGTAATGTTTCTTCCTGAAAAGGTGTAATCAGCAGAGAAATTCTGGAAATGCAGCTGCTCAGATTACCTTGGCAGGCTTTTGAAATGGCTTTTTTAACACTGAGCAAATTGCTTAATAATTTTCTGTTTTAGCTCACTAATTTAGAACAAATGCAAATCTAGCTTGTTTCCCTAACTGGGAAAGTTTTTGCTCATCGTTCTGAATTTCATTCATAAGTGGTGGATGGTATCTTAACAACTTCCTTGCACCACATTCCTCTGGCAACAAATTTTTTCCCTGTTCACTTTCTTTTTTTCTTCCTTCCTTCCTTCTTCAGTCCTCCTGGGTGAATTCGTCTTTAAAACTGGTTATTTCTACATCTTTCCATCTTGTAAATCAAGGGTGAAAAAGAACAAGAATAAAAGTTTGAATTCTTTTAAAGAGTCTTTTAGGGTATGTTTACATTACCATTTTAGTTTGTATTACAAGAACACTTTAGAAGCAAATCTCCCAACTTTACCCACCTACTACATATATTTTGCATTCTAGAGACTAGGATGATGCAAATGGGATTTTCCTTGGATGAAACTAAGCTAGAAAACAGTCTCCACTTATAATGAATATAATGGATTCCTATCCCTGATTTTTAGTCTGTGTGTTTAGATAAAACTATTTTAAAGTAAAACCCTCTGAACTCAGGTAGTGTGCATATTGGGGCTTCAGTGACAACAGTTTTCAGAGGTTTATTACTATTACTGATTGCTAGTGTAGATGTAGCCAAAGTAATTTGAAGTTTCATGAAAATATAGCACAATTCATTCAGCCTGGTTGCCTCGTACTACATATGATTTGCTTTTAGATGTATACAAATTACATAAATTGCATACTCTGGAGGTTTTAGTAGATGTACGTCATTACGTATGTATATATACAACACATTTATTTTACCACTGATGTTGCTACAAAGTAAATTACCAGCCAGTCTAGCAATATTGTTTTACTCCATACATGCACAGCATGTACCCTCAAATGTTGAAAATTGTGCTTAGAGTTAAGCCATGCAATTGCTGAAAAACCACATGCATCTGAAATTTACCTCATGAGGTCCATTTCTTCTAAAAGCTTTTTCTGAAAACAGCAGTGATGATTTCTTGCATATAATATAGAAGTTACTTCTATTTCTCTGAATTTATTTCACTCAGCTAGGCTGAGCAAAAAGATTCCAAAAGCTTTCAAAACCAACACTGCAACACATTTCCTTTGAACCTCTAAATAATATTTTTCTGATATATGAAGGACATGCCCTGTTGTAGTGAGTCCAGAGTAGGTCAAAAAGATAACCAGAGGGCTGGAGCACCTCTCCTGTGAAGACAGGCTGAGAGACTTGGGGCTGTTTAGCCTGGAGAAGAGAAGGCTCTGAGGAGACCTTAAAACAACCTTTCAGTGCCTAAGGGGGCTTACAAGACAGATGGAAAGGGAGTTTTTACAAGGACATGTAGCAATAGGACAAGAGGGAATGGCCTTTAACTGAAAGACAGTAGATTTAGATTCAATATTAGGAAGAAATTCTTTACTGTGAATATGATGAGTCACTGATAGAAGTTGCGCAGAGAAGTTATGAACGTGCCCTCCCTGTAAGCAACCTGATCTAGTGGAAGGGGATCCTGCCCAGGGACCATATCTTGCAGTATTTTTTATTCACTTATTTATTCATTATCATTTGACTCTTATCCTATTTCTCTTATGACAGTGGAAAAGAGGGAGCTGAAGGATACCCATGATAATTTAGCAGGCGCTGTACTACTTGGCACTGAGTTACCTGTCATAAGAGTCAGTTGTTCTTATTTTATGTATCTTAGCTAACCTTTTTCAGAGAAAAAAAATTAAAAAAAACTATACTGAAGATATAATCTGGCTGTATATAATTTATTTTATTTGCATAATGTAAAACCCTGAAATATGCTGAGATACTGCCCCGAAAAAGTAATTTTTGAGATTAATTCTAATAGCCAATCCTTTTACAAAAGAACTGACTCTGAAAGCACCGGGAAAACATTTCATTCATTCCGCGAGTAATCATACAAATTGATTTCTGCAGTACTCTTATGGAATTGTGAAAATGCAAGATTACATCAGACTTGGGTTTGATTAAAATTAAAGCTCTTGATCAAATTTTCTTTCAAAATTATCACGATAACCCTTAATTATTTCCTCATTACTCTCCCATATTACTGCAAATTCTGCCTTCATACTTGTTTTGTCTGTCATTTAGTAGCTCAATGTAAGGCCTATTCAGCCATATGCAGGGATACACTTGCACATACACCCAATCAGAACCTGTGGTTAACCAGAAACTTTCTGAAGCAATAATTATATAAATATTATATAATTATATTAAATTATATAATTATATTAAATATATAATTATATATGCATTTGCTTACTTGAGACATGCTACCAAGACTTTAAAAATAGCTAGTAACAGGTATCACCTTCTGTATTTGTTATAAAAAAAGAAAGCCTATTTACAGTTCTTTAGTAACATTTTAAATAATTTATGATTTTTTTGCACTAAGTCAAAAGATTTGATATATTGCATAAATGCCTTCTTATGTTTGTCTCAGTTCAGCTTTAACACCAGCCAGCAATTCCCTGAATGTCTCAATGAACTGTGTTTCCATCCAGATTAATTCTGTTCTAGTTAGACATCGTATCCTTCATATTTCAACTTATTGCTCTTTTCCAGGTTCATTTGTATAGAAATATGTTTCTGTTTATGGGCAAAATAGATTATTTGAAGCAAAAACTTCACCACAAATTAATGGAGACTAAACGATTTCTTCTAGAACAGAAAACTGAACAATGTCAGATCTTGTTTCTTAGCTTTAAGATCCAATGGCCTGGGACATGAGAGTCACAGAATATTCTGAGTTGGAAGGGGTCCTCAAGGATCATTGAGTCCAACTCTGAAGTGAATGGCCTGTATGGGGAGCAAACCCACGACCTTGGTGTTCTTAGCACCATGCTCTAACCAACTGCCATCTTAATATTTAAGCAATTTTAGTGCCCAAAACAATTGTTATCTTACATCAAAAGTAATACATCTGAACAACTAAGTTGCTAAGCTATTATTATTTAGTCAAATAATACTCTAAAATATTTACCATTGTAGGCAAACATAGTATTTTCATGGCAGGATTTAAAAAGTTAAGAATTAGCACCAAGCAGTCAGTTCTTAAAATCTTTAGTATTAATTATTATAAGTTTAATCTATTTTCAGTCTTAGAGCAGGATTAAGTTCTACCAGCAGTGTGATTCTCTAATGCAATGTGGTCAGCACCTGGATAAAGAGCTTGTACCTGCAATTGGTCACAGAAATTTGTAAAACATCCAGTTTCACTCAATGTCCTCAAACATAAAAAAATCACCTTGTTCATTTCATGATCTGATGAATGCTTGTGTTCTTTCCTCTATAGTCCATGGCTTGAATTTTAATTTTTCCAGTTACTTATTACTTACATTATCTTTGTATCATGAATCTTCTCCTTATCCTTTGAGATAAGCACTACCTCACTGAAATAACTATGACAATTTTTGCAAAAAGCAAACATAAAAATTTAATCTCACTAGTGTTCCATATATAAAACCGGATAATTTGCTCTTAAAATTCCTTGTCATCATCTACTGAGTAATATCCTGCCAAGATGAGATGTCATCAATACAGAAAGAAATCCCATAGGAAAAAATTCAGATGTTTATATTCTGTCAATGACAACTTAAGTAAATCAGGAAAAGTTACTTAATGTCTGCTGCTGAATCTCTCTTCCAGTCAAAGGGGAAAAAAAAAGGGAGAAAACAACTGGAATTATGTAATTCTTTGCATTCCACATATATTTTCTCCCTTATTTTTTCAGATGACTGTTCTAGTTAAGGAAATGCCAATTAATATATTTTTTTAGTCAGGAATTACAAGACCTCCTCTAGTGGGAAATCCCAAAAAAGAATGTGTAAGACAGTTTCATCTGAAATCCCACTGAGGTGAAACGAAGAACCAAAACTTGGAAAGAATTTATGAATTTTATCATATTTTTTATTTAATGAATATGCAGAACAGGTTCACGGTCCTGGTAGCATATGAGGAACTGGAAATTATGCCAAAAAAGCATCCAAACCAGCTGAGCCTGAGGCACTCAGAGCAGCACTGCAAAGAAGCAGCAAGTGACAATACTAGTGGACTCCATGCTGAGGATGAAGGCTTCCATCAGGATTACTGCTTTCCAAGGGCTTTGATTTGGGATATTATGGTGAGGCTACAAAGGCATGTCCAGCCCTGGGACTATCATCTCTTGTTCCTCTTCCATATAGGTACCAATGATATGGCCAGTGCAGACCTGGAATACACCACATGTCTCCAGGGACATGATAAAAAAGTCATGGGGGTCCCAATGGTTTTCTCCACAATCCTACCAGTGAGAGAAGATGCTTGAGAGGATATGGATAAATTGGTCAACAACTGTTGGTCAACAACTGGTTACATAGCTGGTATTGAAAAGAGGGTTTCATCTTTTAGGACCATGGGACTCTCTCAGGAATGAGGCTAAGATATGGTATTGAATTGAGCAAAAGGGGCAAAATTATCTTTGACAACAGGTTAGCCAACCAAAATCAGGTGAAGAAGTAATAGACTTGGCTATCAAGCAAAGGGTGCAGGTGATTTAGGTTAGAGAGATCTCCTGGTCAACAAACTCGGGCTGCAGAGGGCCCACCTCAGTCTGTACACAAAAATAAGGAGAAAATTATCACACCTTTTCAAAGAAATGAGCCCAACTCTGTGTCCCTCTCAAGAACCTGTACATTATACTATTTAGCAGCACACCAGCAAGTAAAGAAGACAGAGCCAGACTCTTCTCAGTACAGAGTGGTCCCCAGTCAAAGAAGCAAAGGGAACAAACTGAAATAATGACAAGTCCATTTAAATGTAAGGTGAATCTTTTTTACTGTAAAGGTAACTCTGGAATAGGTTAGCTGGATAGAAGTATCCACCCTTGGATATACCGAAAACACAAATTGGACAAGATTCTGAGCACCCTGCTGTAAGCAGGGGGGGGGAACTAGGCAATCTCCAAAGTTCCCTTTGAGTGGCTACTGATCTATGATTCTGCAATGCAGAAGCTTGATTCCTGTACCTGATCTAACCACCTACAGTTTAATATATACCTTTCCCTACAGTTATATAAATTTTTATGGGAATAGAAGGCATAGGAAAAAAAATAAGGGAGTTCTATAATTGCATTGCAGGAATATTATACATTGAGAATTGACCAAAAGGTGATTCATACCTGTAGAAATCACTTAGGTGGAGAAAATTACATTAGCACTAAAATGTGTCCATACAAATATACAGTAATAGTTTATTTAGCAACACCTTCACTTGAGTGCAAATAAATATACAAGGATAGGAAGCTCAGGTTCTTCTGAGTAAGAGTAGAGTAAAATCATTTAAGATTGACTTTGCCAGAATAGAATCAGACTTCTACTTACTACTGACATATTACATATAACTTTAGGTCACTTTTCGATGCATTTCTTAAACAAAAAATGTTCTGCAAATCAATCTGTAAATTTAGTTATGCTGGTACTTCACTGAAAGTCTGTAATAGTCACTGTGTGGACAGTCCATGTAAATACAATAAGTGTTAATCAGAGTACAAGACTCCAGAAATCCAAATACACTACAAATTCCAAAACTACGAAAGGAAAAATTCTTTTTCGCTCCTATTTTATAGTGCACCTGAATTAAGGGTTATATTACATTAGCAAGCAATATATATAACCCTAAACAGAGTGAAACAAGGGTTGCTGAAACCTGGCTGAAAACTAGTTTTGGGGGCAGGGTCTCACTGGTTTGGGGCTTCTGTAGAGCATTAGGTGCACATATCTTCTGTTGCAGTTTCTTTCAAAAGTAATTGAACTTGTGTGCACTGAGACCACAGTGTGGCCAAGCACAGTTAAGTGAGGACCATTGAGAAATTCATGTCGAAAGCATAGTCCTCAGTTGAAGTAAAATGCTAATGAATCTGAACTATAAGAACTGTGGACCACAAGAACATATGAACACATGATTTTTTTTAAGTTACTTGGGCCAATAAATTATCATAGAATCATAAAATGATTCTAGGGGGTTGAAAGGGACCATAAAGATCATCTAGTCCCAAGTCTTCGTGCCCTGGGCAGGGACATCTCACACTACACCAGGTTGCTCAAGGCCTTATCCAACCTGGCCTTGAACACTTCCAGGGATGGGACATTGACAACCTCCCTGGGCAACCTGTTCCAGTGTCTCACCATGCTCACAGTAAAGAATTTCTTCCTAATATCTAACCTAAATTTCCCCTCTTGCAATTTGTATCCACTACTCCTTGTCCTATCACTACAGTTCCCAATGAAGATTCCCTTTCTGGCTTCCTTGAAGGCCCCCTTCAGATACTGGAAGGTTGCTATGAGATCTCCATGCCACCTTCTCCAGGCTGAACAGCTCCAACTTTCTCAGCCTGTCTTTGTAGGGAAGGCGTTCCAGTCTTCTTGTAAACTTTGTGGCCCTCCTCAGGACTTGCGTCCACAGTTCCATGTCCTTCTTATATTGGAAATACCAGAACTGTATGCAGAAGTCCAGGTGGGATCTCATGAGAGGAGAGTAGAGGGGGACAGTCTTCTCCTTTGGCCTGTTGGCCACACCCCTTTTGATGCAGCCCAGGACACAGTTGGCTTTCTGGACAGTGAGCTCACACTGACAGCTCCTGTCAAGTTTTCACCAAGCATAACCCCCAAGTCTTTCTCCGTGGGGCTCCTCCCAGTCACCTCTCTGCCCAACCTGTAGCTGCATCTGGGATTGCCATGACCCAGGTGTAGGACCTTGCACTTTGCTTTGTTGAACTTCATGATGTTTGCATTGGCCCACCTCTCAGGTCTGTCAAGGTCTCTCTGGATGGTATCCTTCCTCCAGTGTATCAACTGTACCACACAACTTGGTGTCATCAGCGAACTTGCTGAGGATATAATCGATCCCATTGTCTGTGTCACCAACAAAGATGTTGAACAGTATTAGCCCCAGTACTGAGCCCTGAGGGACACCACTCATCACTGGTCTCCATGTGGACAATGAGCCATTGACCACAACTCTTAATTCATAAAGATTCAGAATAGATTCATAAAGGACAAGTCTTCTGAAACAGCAGTTTGTGATCTCAGTATGGACAACAGCTTGGAAATCTCTGTCTTTGTCTGTCCCTCATTAGTCAGCTGAGATACTCAAATTATGTTAAATGTACTGATTGCCTATAAATGTTGTCCATATGTTTGTCTGGTTTTGTGCCTGCTAGAAAATCAGTGGTCCATTTAGCAGAATTAGACAAAATGCATAAGTGATTGAAATAGTTTAACTCTTACTGGTCCATAACAGTGCATGTCATACCACTTTATGAAACTCAGCATTTGTGCTTCAAAAAAATTCCGCATATTGTCCCAAGCCCTAAAAGACATCAGAGGATAAATTCAGATTGTTCTTACTGACAATCTGCCTGTTGGCAGAGGTGTACTATTGAACTGAATTGAACCATAAAGGAACAAGCTAGTTGTTAGCATTACGCTGGCAGATATCAAAGACAGTACATTTTCTTTGAAAGGTGAATGATTACATGCTTTAGGTAGCTTCACTGTGTGACAAGCTTGACTTATATCTCAGTGCAACATCTGTCCAGATGTAGTTCGGTTAGTGATATGAAATAAAATCCTAGTAGGAAGGTATTTCCAGTTCCTTAATTCTGAGTACTAAGGACAAAGATATTTTGTTTCTTGATACATGTTCCTTGGTGCATCAGGTGTTGAGTAGTGTTCAAGAACCTTGCTGTTCAAGTTTCACTCAAATGCAATCACTGAGATATAGAAGTAATGAAGAAAAAAAGAAAGCAAAGATCACTGGCGAAGGATTGCAAAAGTTTTCAGTTGGTCTGCCTTCTTGAAGTTTATAGGTGCATATACTGTTCCACTTTAATTGCAGCACAAATGTACGAGACTTTCCTAAAAGAAATAACTCTGATAGCTACTAGTACTATATAATTCCCTTGCATCTTTTTGCTATGCTATATCTGAAATGTCTTTTGAAATGAGTATCCACACTTTACAGACTTTGTGGAACTATTTTAGTATCTGCAAAACTGTTAGCAATTTCTCATATAAGAGTCATGTGATGTGATGAATTCTGATTTTAATTTTTGAAAACTCTAATAAAATATATGTTGCACTTTTAAAAATAAGATCAGAAATATTAAATTTAATCTGAAAATTAGCTTAGTCCTAATATATATATATATATATATATATATATATATATATAGTATGAGAGACTGAGTTTCAAATATTGAACTGTTTTTGATTGGAGGTTTTTTTGGTCTTTGTTTTCTTATTGTTTTATTTTGTTTTTTTTTCTTTTGTTAGGAGAAACAATGGTGTCTTTTGTTCAGCATAGAAAAACAAAACACACTTTTTGGTTTACTCTGTTGCCACTTGCTGGTTAGCTGTCCATCTGGGATGACTGTCACTAAATGATTTCTAAATAAGTCCAACACTGGAAAGCATCTGCAAGGAGAAGTCTCAGTGCTATAGAGAACAATAATGCACATTCTGCATGTGTGCCCACAGGGGAAAGACACAAAAGGCACATCAAAGAATCTGGCATTTTCATTTTATTACCTAGGCAACATTCCCAGTCTCCTCTGGCTGTGGACATATGCTTTTTAGTCATGTTTTAATAGTTGTTTCATGCTTGAGGAATGAACAATAATTGAGATGCTGTTTTCTACATGCTTTAAATATGTCAACTTAATTAATAACAGTAATTATAAACAGTAGGCTCAGTACACCTTTAGACAGTACCTGCTACTGTGTAGAAACTCAGTTCTTTCTCTTCAGCCTTCATTATGTACACCTTTAGCTTGCAAGTTCCTAGCTCTATATACCTTCTGTTGGTCTTGGCCATATTCCCAGTTTATTTACCGTTCCTACCTTCCAAACTACCAGTTTTTCTCCACTAAACCTTTGTTGATTAAAAAATCTACACTATTTATATTAATATCGGCATGCATTTCATTAAGAGAGCTAGAAAATTCTCGAGTTTTTTCTCTGGAATACTAACTTTGAGGGAAAAGAAAGGAATTGTATTAAACAAGCTTTTAGTGTGATCTTTTAGCAACAACAAACATCCCTTTGTCAAAAAGAGAGTAACCAGAGCTTTCAGCATTGTGAAGACTGAATCAAAAAGTGTTCTAATACTACCCGTTTAAGAGAAGTTTTTGGAGTCTCAATTCCCAGCTGTTCTGAATGATACAAGGAGAAAATTTAGACTAAATTTGGGTTTAGATAAAGAGAAATTATGGATAAATGCATACCAGGAAAAAATATTCAGAAATTTATTTTAAAACTGGGTAATTAATATACAGGAGTTGCTTGATATAATACTAGTTTTGATCCAGTTCAAGTGTACTGAATCTCATGTATGCTAATCTAAGAAAACACAGACTTCTACAAGGTCCTAGATTTTTCTACCCTATCTTTACTGAATATATCTTCTCCTTACAATAGTTACCTAAATCTTCTTTTATGTTTTTGAGTTGTCCCAATTATTTCCCTCTTACTGTCAGATGTATGACTTTTTCTCTTTCTTATGATGCACTAGATTTTCAATACCAAAATTTCCTTCAGTTTCTAAACTGTCAGATAAGCAGAACACACATCAAATACAGTTTCTATTTAGCAAGGTATATCAGAGTGTCTTTGTTATGTTTTTTCTATTTCTAACCTGTACGTGAGAGAAAAATGCGCTGCAGGCTCAATTTCTGTGTCAAGGTTTAACCCCAGACAGCAACTAAGCACCACACAGCTGCTTGCTGACTCCACAACCCATTGGGGTGGGGGAGAGAAAGGGCTAAGAGGAGTTTAATAATTGAAATAAATCGCTAACCACTAACCAACTGATTCCCAGATTGTTCCCTAGCACTAGACCCCTGACCACTTTTCTGCCTCGTTTATGTGCTGAGTATGACATTACAAATGTCCTTTGGTCAACTGGGATCAGCTGTCCCAGCTGTGAACCCTCACAGCTTCTTGGCAGGGCAGCATGAGAAGCTGAAAAGTTCTCGATTTAATGTCAGCCCTGCTCAGCAACCACTTAAACATCAATGTCTCATCAATGTTATACTCATGCTAAATCCAAAACACAGCACTTTGGCAGATACTAGGAAGAAAATAACTCTATCCAGCCCAAACCAGGACACTGTGGAAACATCATTCTCCAGAAGCATGAAAGTCACAGCAATATTTACATGGTTATAGCTGAGAGATTGTGTATTACCAGTGTCCCCAGGCCATGGTTAGAATCGTAGGATCAGCTATGGTAGGAAACACTTCCAAGGTCAGCAAGTCCAATTGTTAACCCAGCACTTCCTAACTCACCACTTAACCATGTCCCTAAGTGCCACATCTACACAGCTTTAATACCTCCAGGGATGGTGACTCAGCCACTTCTCTGGACAGGCATGATAACACTTTCCATGAAGAATTTTTTTGCCTAAAATCACATCTAAACCTCCTCTGGTGCAACCTGAGGCCATTTCCTCTTGTTCTGTCACATGTTAGTTAGAACTGAGAAGAGACTGACCTCCACCTGGCTACAACCTCCCGTCAGGTAGATGTAGAGTGTGAGAAGGTCCCCCTTGAGCCTCCTTTTCTCCAGCCTAAACAACCCCAGCTCCATCAGCTGCTGCTCATGAGGCTTGTGCTCCAGACCCTTCACCAGCTTCATTACTCAAGTAATTTTTATTATTCCGTAATTTCTTACTAACAGAATGGCCATTTTGAACAATTTCTTGGTTTAAAAAACTTTTTTAATTTTAGTCAAAGGTCCCATTTTGCTTCTTCATGTTTTAGATGAACAGATTATTCATTATGAATTAAGGGTTTGTATTCTGAATAAGCACCATCCTGTTTGCCTTATAAAATTGAAATCTCCACCTCATCTATTATTGAGTATAATGACGTCAACTAATCCAGAATAATGCTTATGCTGGCTTTATCCATAAATATCAGAAAACAAATGTGTTTTATTCTTGTTCAGAGCATGCATGTTTAATAAAATACAAAACCAGCAAGATCCTCTGGTGTACTTCATTACCTCATGATTTTTTGATGTATAGAATGTTACAGAGCTCTGCTTTGTTTTCTTCAGCCATATTATCTTTCAAACATTATGCACATATTATGTGAGTGAAAATAAGAGCAGGAGCAATCCTTGAAATAATTTTTATTTTTAAAATTACTTTCAATGTTAAGCTTTTTAAAGCAGTGATATTTCTTAGCTTTTCATACACTTTTCAGAAATAATTTAATTGGAGATAAATAATTCATTTACATTTGTATTTTAATAATTATACTACTGTACACTTACTTTTTAAAACATCTGATTCAAAGAAACTGGTCCAACTTTTTCCCACTAAGTTCCTTGAAAAGAGGTTGTAACCAGGTGGAGGTCGGTCTCTTCTCCCAGGCAGCTATCAATAAGACAAGAGGTCTTAAGCTCTGCCAGGGGAGGTTTAGGTTAGATATTAGGAAAAAATTCTGTACAAAGAGGGTAATCAGGCATTGGAATGGGATGCCCAGGGAAGTGGTGGATTCTCCGTCCTTGGAGGTTTTTAAGATGAGACTGGATGTGGCCTTAGTGCCATGGTCTAGTAACCACGGTGGTAGTGGATCAAGGGTTGGACTTGATGATCTCAGAGGTCTTTTCCAACCCAGTTGATTCTATGATTCTATTATTCTTCCCCCAGCTTTCATCTTGAGCGTGATGTCACAGTCATGCTAAAGAACAGCATTCTAGTTCCTAAAGGTGACTTACAAGAAGGCTGGAGAGGCCCTTTTCACAAGGGCATGGAGTGATAGGACAAGGGGGAATGGCCTTAAACTGAAGGAGGGCAGATTTCTTACTTACTAGGAAGAAGTTCTTACTAGGAGGGTGGTGAGGCCTTGGCACAGGTTGTCCAGAGAAGTTGTTGACATCCCATCCCTTCAGGTGTTCAAGGCCTGGCTGGCTGGGGCTCTGAGCACTAAAGGTGTCCCTGCCCATGGCAGGGGGGTTGGAACGAAATGATCTCTGAGGTCCCTTCCAACCCAAATCATTCTATGATTCTGTGATTCCCACTAATACTACACTCCTGAAAAGAATATACTAAAGTTTTCAATTAAAGCTAGGAGAAAGAAAAAAAGCAAACAACCAACTATACCCTGAACAATATAGATTTAATATAAAAAATTAAATTATATGCTCTTGCATCAACTTACAGCTTTACTTTCTTCTGGGCATATAATCAAAATGAAATATGCAAATATATAATTTAATGAGACATATGAAGTAAAAAAAATGTCATTTTTTTAAATTATACAGAAGTTTTTGCTCTATTTTATATCAATATCCTTAATAAAATAATTTAAGAAAAGTTATGATATACATGCAAAATTACCCTCTCTGGCCCATTCTTCCTCTGGTTTAAAACATTATTTTGAAACTATATAGTTACAAACCAGTGGAATGAGTTTCAGCAAGCAGTTCATACCAAACTTTTGTAGAAAGGGGACCCATTTACAACATTTGTAAATGATGAAGAAGATGTTCCTGAAAAATAAATAATTTGTGATAGTAATATTTAATAGCAATGTCTTCTTTGGATAACTTCTACTTGAGACCACATTGAGAGAACTATTTTTGTCTTTATTTAACCAAATGGAGTTGTATATGTGTATGTGTTTCTAATTTCCAGATATTATCATGTTAAAGTTATTTCACATAGCATTGCTGTTCCTCGGGACAAAAAAAGATGACATTGTAGGTGAAAAAGGAAGAGTAGGGATGTTGTCTGTGTATCTTGACAAACCATGGTCATAAATTTATGTGCCTCAGATGGCTGGTGGGAAATACATGGTGTTGATCTCCACAGTTCTCAAAACTTGGAGATCAAAGATCTTGCAGCCTTTTTATTTCCAGCCTGCAGGAAACAAATTTCTCCACAAAGTCCCTCAATTCTTAATTTAACCCATTAACAGAAGATTATAAAAATCAGATTTGCTAAAGACCTACAAGCGCTAATAAAGATTGTTTAGTCAGAGATTATGTCCTTTCATGCTCTCATTGCTCTGAATCTTCATTTCCCTATCTGAGTTTCCTAACCAATTTTTCTAATGCTTCCCCCCATTTAAATGTCCCTGATTTAGTACATCCCTCTTGGGTCCATCACTGTTTCCTCACATTCCTATCAGTTTTGGACTTCAGATTTGGGGTTTGTTTTTGTTGTTTGTTTTTTTTTTTTCTTGTTGACTTCAGAATCATCCTATTAGCTGCAGTGGCTGCACAAATTCAAACCTTCATCCAGTTCCTACCAGGGCCTGGGTAAGATTGCATGAGCAGAAGAAAAGCATATACCTTAAGTGGTGCAGAGAGAAGGAGGGAGAATACAGAATAAAGAAAAAGAGAGAGTCAGTGGCCTAATGATGGCACAATTGTAATTACACAGGAAAAGAAGTATAATTTATCACATTTGTAGACAAAATTCAGGCACAAATAATCTTTTTTGTGGCTTGTTGATGAGACTGTAGGTCTCATCAATACTCTGCTGAAATCCAAAGAACGAAAAAAAGCCCTAACTATGCACCATCATCATAAATTGTAATTGATTTAATAAATATGGCTAGTGAGTACAGTGTTTGCAATAGCATTACAGGTGTGGAACCTCATGAAGTCCTGTAGGCAAGCACCTTCAATATCCAGAAATAGAACTTCATTAGAGTAATAAGAGGCAAACTCCAGGAAGGCCTGCAACATGCAAATTACAAAAGATTGCCCTTAATAAGATCAAGCTCTCCCAGGGAGTGGAAATGAGACAGAAAAAGTTATAGCTAAGATTAAATGTTTTTACAGCCTTACAAGATTAGAATGAAAGTCTCTAAATTTCCTTCTATCAGAGAGAAAAGCATTTTATTTCTCTCATATGAAATATGAGCTAACAGGTAAAGAGTTGTTAACCTCTACCATATCAAATACACACAGAACTGTAAAATCCTAAAACATAATTTCTTAAAGCATTACATTCCTAAGCTCACAGTGTAGCCTACCTTATTGATGCTTTCACTGCTTTATCCTAAGTACTACTAAAATTCATTTTAACTGTCTGTTAGGAAAATAGAGAAAGAGGGAAGAGAGTTCTTATCATTTGAATGTGAATTATTAAGTTAGGATTTTATTGTAAAAATACTCCACCTTTTTCTCTTATCTATATAAATGTTTCATAATAGAATCCCTTCTTAATAGCCCTTTAGTATGCTGAAAAATCTATAATTAACATACATTTTTCAAGAAAAAAGAGAAAAGCACTACTAAAATCTGGAGCTGGTACTGTTAAAAAAATGTTCAGACAAAGTAGAAATAACACATTCAAAAGCCGAGATGAAAAACCTAAGACTGGAACAATTTTCTAAAAAATGAGGAGGACTGATAATGGTGTTATCACTCAGTTTATCTAGTCTGTCTCCAATTTGCAGTTCCCTTTTCTCTCTCTCTCTTCTTTGTAATAAACTTTGTCTTTAAAATGGTGACAACCCTTGGTTCATTAATTTTGTGTCCTGTCTTGCAGCCTCTTTATTAATTTTTTAAGTGACATACAATTTTCAGGAAAAGCCTCAAAAGTAAATTCTCATTGATTTTTCAATTAAATAATTTGGATTTCAAAAGAACGTTTGTATTTGACTTTTGGTGACCTATTTCTAAATTGTGTTATGCAACAAGTGAATTAGACTGTTGGACACAATTTGTGCTTTTCCCAGAAAGTATTGATTCTTATAACAAGCCATTCTGAGACCATAAGTATTACAGAAATTCTATTGCAATCAGAAGTTGCTATGAATTTTTCATTTGTGGATGCAGCTGTCATTAGGTGACCCTGATAAACAGACAGTTCCAAGTTTTTAGTGTATGAACCAACTTCAGTTATGCATTATCAGGTGGTCACATACTCTTAATTTTGGTAATGTAAGGCTGTGAGTGAAGAAACAGTGAAAAGAGCATGGAGGTTTAGTTTCCAGTACAGAGGACAGGTATCAAGTACAACTATCTGAAACACTGTATTTTAATTTTTTTTTTTTTTCATGGGGTAAATTCTGGAAAATTGTGCTGCTTTTAGTGACAGTGAATCTGGGGACAGTGGAATTCTCCTTTTGGGGAATGCAACTTGTTGAACCCCAGGCCCTCACTGTCCTTCCAGGAGCTTCGACACTGGGCTCAGAATGACAAAACTTGACAAAAAAGTCAACTGAACTGAACTTCCTCACAAAGGCATGCACAGTGCTACTTGGGCATTAGTAACTGTCTAGCTGCATGAGCTAAATACATGGGGGAGTTTCAACTACATTTTAAACTTCTGTGCATATTGTTCTAATTAAAAAAGCAAAGAATGATGATGTAGCTCTGAAAACAAGCACAGTCAAGCCCCAAGAGTTGCAAATGTAGGGCCAGGTGATTGTGGATCCATGTTCTCTTTCTTCCAAATTACTTTCCTATAATGCATTTTATTATACTGAAATGTTCTATAAATTTAAAGTAGAGATGAGTGAAAGTTCAAAAGAGGAAACTTGACATCAAATATTTTAAATTTCTGGGTACTTCTAAGGATATTTAATTTGAAGTATTATTGGAACAGTCTGTTGTTTTAACTTTCCCCTACTTTTGAGCCTGAGGTTGGTAAAAAGGGTACTTCATGGTATTTGAAATATATTGATGTGATAATGGTTGTATGCTTAAGATTTAAATTTGAATGAGCAATTATGTTAAGGCATGAGATAGCTTTGTTTTATGGAAACCAGTAGTTGTTCTTCTGCTTTTTTCTTACTTTATTTAAAAAGTTAGCAACAACACTGTCAGTTTTGAAATTCAAAAGCAAAATATTATTTCTGTCTGTCAGTACCTTGGCTGTTCCTTTGGAATATCACAGTTAACTTCCATAGCTCTCCTCTTACCTGAGATCTAGGGGCAAACTGAAGGCTCTGGACAAGGTTTTAGGTGGGTTAAGTTCCCGTTAGTACTTTGGATTAACAGGAATGTGTTCATGACCTTTAACTAGTCATTGAACAATTGATCAAACCAGATACACTGATCAAAGGTTAATACTCAAATATCTGTCACTAGCTGGACTAGTTATTTGGTTTATTTTGCACAAATAACTGAAGGCTGTTGTTTTTCATTAGTTTTCTTGTGCTGTTCAGTACCTGTCATGTTGAAGGTGATTTGATTGGCATATTTTCTAGTAAGCTCTCTAAGAGAGAAAGAAAAGAGTGTATAAACAGAATAAATGCCAGAGGTGGAGAAATAGAGACAAAAAAAATCTATTACCAATTATTAATTATGTAAGAGGTTTCAAACTGACTTTGGTTTGTTGTCATAAAATTGCTACTAGATTAGGCCTGTATCAAATCTTATTTTTTTCCCAGAAATCCTTCAACTTTCCTAAGAAGAAACTTTCCTGATTTGTATCAACAATTTTTAAAATGTTTTGACTGTCAAATTTGGTTATGGTAATGATTATTCTTAAATACCTGCTATGGTTTTCTAATGTTCGTATTTCCTGTAACATCTCATAGAATAACATTTTAAAATTACTAAAAAATATAAAATCACAGAGGTGTGGATTTGTTATGAGTATTTCTTCTTTTTCTGCAAACATAATACATAATATTTAATATTGGTCATGCTCAAATGGAATATCTGTGTTAATATGAGTAAAAGCCGTGTTGCATGTTTGCATGCCTCAGCATGTTATGGATAAATTTCCACAGAGAAACGTATCTCCCACAAATTTACATTGGACTATGAGAACCATCATATCTGAGCAGTGATGTAAATAGCTGATTAAACTGTAGAGGCACAGGCCAGAATTTATTTGCACATTAAATGCAACATTTAAAATAATTTTAAGAGAAACCTGTTGCTAGAATTGTTGATACAATTTTAAGAGAACTAAACTTTCAGCAAAATATCATAGTTTTACAATTGTGTCACTTTAAAATGATCAATATCAAAAGCAGCAATAATTATGATTTATTAGCAAAGCTACCATTTTATGAAACAGTTTTGTATAGAGACATGCAGTGCAAATAACTAGTATTCCCATTTAAGATAATTTTCTTTGTGGTTACAAATTACAGTACAGTTCATTTAGAGTTATAAATACACAGCATGTCTAGATATCAGCCATATTTTAAGCTGGAGCTTGCAGTGAATGAAAATGTAAGCTTCCCTTTACTACTGGTGAGCTATTCAAATATTATGAAAATTGAACTTTCTTGCATATATTTATTAATAAAAATTAATATATACAGATAAAGAAATATTACAGCGTAAGGCAAAACTCATTACAACTCATCAAACTTTGCCTGTACCAGGTGCTTTAAATGTGCTCCTTCTAGTTAATATAACTAATCATTATTTTAAATGTTGGAGACATAAGCAAATTTAAAATATTCATTGTTCTTTCTGTAAGCTTTGCTTAAAATTTAAATAAAACAAATCCTGTTTTATCCATTATATCAGTTAATATACAATTTATAATACCTTATATTTATAACTTAGGTGCAAAAGAACCTAAGCAGGTTTGGGAGGACAAATAAATATACTGGTCAGAATTTTTAGGATCTAACTCTGTAGAAAAGGATATATAGATAAAAATAGAGAATATAGAATTGCTTGAAAATCCATAATGCTACCTCAACTTCTGTAGATAACTACTACTTAATAAAGTTATTATTTCACATAGAATCATAGAATAGAATCATAGAATCAATTGGGTTGGAAAAGACCTCCGAGATCATCGAGTCCAACCCTTGGTCAAAATCCAGTCCATTTACTAGATCATGGCACTCAGTGCCACGTCCAATCTGCGTTTAAAAATCTCCAGGGATGGTGAATCCACCACCTCTCTGGGCAGCCCATTCCAGTATCTGATTACTCTCTCTGTAAAGAATTTTCTCCTGATATCCAACTTAAATTTCCCCTGGCGGAGCTTAAGCCCGTGCCCCCTTGTTCTATTGCTGAGTGCCTGAGAGAAGAGACCAACCCCCACCTGGCTAGAACTTCCCTTCAGGTAGTTATAGACGGTGATGAGGTCACCTCTGAGCCTCCTCTTCTCCAGGCTAAACAACCCCAGCTCCCTCAGCCTCTCCCCATAGGACTTATGCTCCAGTCCCTTCACCAACCTTGTTGCTCTTCTCTGGACCAGCTCCAGCACCTCAATATCCTTTCTGAACTGAGGGGCCCAGAACTGAACACAATACTCAAGGTGTGGCCTCACCAACGCAGAGTACAGGGGAAGGATCACTTCCCTGGTCCTGCTGGCCACGCTATTTTTGATACAGGACAAGATCCCATTGGCCTTCTTGGCCACCTGGGCACATTGTTGGCTCATGTTGAGCCTCCTGTCAATTAGTACCCCCAGGTCCCTTTCTGCCTGGCTGCTTTCCAGCCACTCTGTCCCCAGCCTGTAGCGCTGCATGGGGTTGTTGTGGCCAAAGTGCAGGACCAGGCATTTTGTAGTGCATAGGACAAAACCCACATAGGCTGTGTAACTTATATTGCAAGAGCAAGATAGAAAAAAACTCCTTTTTTAAATAAAAGAATAGATAAGAATACATCAGTTTATGATTCTAATAATAAGATTTGGTAACTAAATTGGTGATTTTTAAATAGTAGTTTTGTCAGAACCAGTCAGTTGTTGCAGCACTTTTTATTGCAATTGTTCAGGACTTCTGAAAAAGTATGTTTTCTACTTTTTTTTCACCTTATTCTATCATGGGACTTCTTATAATTATTTCTCAAAGTAAGATTAGTATTAATAATTGTATTGAAAACCTCATGACGCTTACTCCCAAGAGCTGTTTCTTTGCCATGAGTTAGGGAATCCAACTATCCATTACAGAGCCAATAACTAATATTAGAGCAGGCCTTGTCTGTTTTTCAGAGTAGGAGCTACAGAGCTAATTGCAGATTTTCTTCATGTGTCCAAAGTCAATTTTCTTTCTTTTGTGGAGCACCACTGTTCATCCATTCACTTTCACTATTACTACATCCTGTGAAGAACAGGTAAATAATTAATTACCATAAGATGGGAAGGTAGTATAGTTGATGAGACTTCACTCTGCATGGATCTTGTTTTAGTTTGGTCTTGTTTAGTATAACTGTTAAACCTAATGAAGATGAACAGGTATCCTGTTTTTGTTTTGCTGTTTTATTTTGCTTTGTTTTGTTTTTAAATAAGCTTGCTTATTTAGGACATAAATCAAAACAGAATTGAATAATGAAAACAATGTCATAGTGAGAAATGAGAATCTTATTTTCTTAGTGAATACCTATAATTATGCAAATGATCAAATCAATAACAAGCTAAAAGTAAACCTGAAAGTAGTAACTCAGAAAAGACACTTAAATTAACAAAAAAGGCTGCATAAATAATGTTAGGATCTCAATATGGTTTAGAGCAATTGCAAATATGATTTCACAGATGTTTACATTTTTATGTTCACATTTATTTCACAAGGTTAAGTAAACTACTGTTGGTACTAGCAAAATGAAGTTCCATGAAGCTTTTCTGAAGGAGAAAAAGCTCTGCTTGCAGCAGAAAAAGAGTTTTGTAGTGAAGTTTTCTGTAGAGGTTGGAGTACATTTCCCATTATGTGCCAATGCTAAATGGTCTTATGATGTGCTCCTCCTTTTTGGCCTTAATGGAAAAGAGTTGCTCCACAAGAAACATGGTCTGGCAAAAGGACTTGAAACATACAGAGTAAAGGGGCATTTCTGTGTTTCTTTTGAGTGTTTCAGTTTCTAGGAAAGGTATTGTTTGTTCTTTCTGCAAATGAAAAACTGTAACACCCCCAAAAATGACCCAACTCCATAGTATCTTTAAAAATTAAATTACCTTCATTTTTCTGTGGACATGGAAAAAGTATCTGGAGTATATATTTATACTGTAAAAATTCTGCTCAACCTACACAAGCAAAGGACAGGCCTGAAGATTTCCTTGTTCATAATTCAGATCCTTGTTGTGTGTGATGAAACTTTTTCATTGTAGTTTCAGTTTACCAGATGTTCAGCTGCCATTTTCCAGTTAAGTAACATTGATTATGTCTTAAGGAAATGATTAATTCTTCATTTACAGTGTTGGAGAAGGGAAAATATGCAAATACTCTTAAATGGCAGTTTCTTACCACACACACAGATAGTGGGATAAATACATGCTAATGTGTGTGTGTGGTTCTGGGTATGAATGAAGGAGATCAAAAAAATTACAGTTTGATCTTGTATTTAGCTGATAAAATCTACTGTTCTTACACAGACTGTGTTATATATTGTACAGGGAATAACTATGGTGTTATTTACACATTTATTGTGTTCTTAGAGGACAAGCAAAAGATAATTTGAAGGAACTCAAAAGTACCATTTATTTTAGTTTTCTATAATGGATAGTAATACATAATTACAGTAAATAAAGGGGAAAAATATATAAATAGGTGTTAAATTCGCTTCCTTCAGTCTCTTGTTTGATTCACTGCATACTTTCTACTACACATCTTCCTGTCATTTTATGTTGTTCGGTGTATGCTATGCCCTGACTGACAATCCCACCTCTCTGAGCCTTTCCTCATCTGAGAGATGTGTCAATCTCTTCATAATGTTATTGGCTGGACTCTTTCCAATAGTTCCATATCTGTCTTGTACCAGGCAGCCCAGAACTGACACAGCACTTCATTTGTGGCCTCTCCAGGGCTGAGTAGAGGAGAAGATCACCTCCCTTGGCATGCTAACAGACTCCTCTTTATGCATCCTGGGATGCTGTTAGATTTCTTGGCCACAGGGGCATATTGTTGACTCATGTCCAGCTTGGTGTCCAGCAGGACTCCTAGGTCCTTCTCTGTAAAGATTTGTATCTATCAAAACCTTTTTTATCTGCTTACACTTGTATATAATTTATTTCAACATGTCACTCTCAGTCACTGTAAAACTACACAGAGATGAAATAATATGTAAGAATTTTTAGTTTGCTTATTGTGCACATATGCATGATATACATATATGTAAGTAATATTTTGTTCTTGATGTGACAATCCTCATGTAATGAGAAATCTACAAATCATAAACTTTCAGCAATTGATTGACAAATACTTTTAGTGAGACTAGAAAAATACTGCTACTTTCTAAACAAAACTGTTGGCAGGCCTCCTTTCACTTTTAATTTTGTAATCCATTTCTGGAAGAGCTTTTTGGAAGCTAGTCTTTATATGGTATATGTGAAAACCTAACCTAGTAATAAAACAGTTTTTAGGAGATGTCTGATACTTACTTGTGGATATGGATTAATAGTGCCCATTTTTGCCCATTTTGCACTGATAAATATGCAGATAAATGAGGAAATTCTGTGTGGCTGTTATGTAATAGGAATCACAAACATATGTGCTAGTAGTGTAATTTGTCTCAAATGTATTTTCTCTTTTCTTTCCTTGGCACACTTCCTAGAAAATTTTTTTCTCTTTCCAAGTTCATGTCTCAGTATTACATTTTAAAAAGACAAAATGTTTTAATAAATTTTTTCTGTAACCTATAGAATCATAAAATTTTTAACATTGGAAAAGACCTATAAGATCATGAAGTCCAATTGTTAATGTTAGCACCACCGTGTTCACCATTAAACTATGTCTACAGGTGCCACATGCACATGTTTTTTGAACACTTATGGGGATGATGACTCAACTACTTCCCTGGGCAGCCCACTCCAGTGCTTAACCACCGGTTCAGTGAAGAAATTCTTCCTAATGTCCAACGTGAACCTCCCATGGCACAACTTGAGGCCATTTCCTCTTGTCCCGTAACTGGTTGTCTGTGAGAAGAGGCTGACCCCCACCTTGCTACAACCTCCTTTCAGATAGTTGCAGAGAGTGATAAGGTCACCCCTGAATGTCCTTTTCTGCAGAACAAACAACCCCAGCTCCCTCATCCACTCCATCTAGGACTTGTTCTCCAGACCCTTCACCAGCTCTGTTTCCCTTCTCTGGGCATGCTCCAGCACCTCAATATCCTTCCTGAATTGAGGGGCCCAGAACTGGACACTACTCAAGGTGTGGCCTCACCAGCACTGAGGGACAGAGAAGTAATCACTTCCCCACTCCTGCTAACTATATGATTTCATACAGGTCAGGATGCCCTTGGCTTTCTTGGCCACCCGGGCACACTTCTGGCTCATGTTCAGCCAGCTGTTGACCAGCACCCTCAGGTTTTTTTCTACTGGGCCGCTTTCCAGTCACTCTTCTGACAGCCTGTAGCACTTCATGGGGTTGTTGTGACTGAAGGGAAGGACCCGGCACTTTGCCTTATTCAGTCTCTTGCCGCCGGCCTTGGCACATTGATCCAGCCTGTCCAGAACCCTCTGTAGAGCCTCCCCACACAAATTGATTCCATCTGCCCATGTTCCATGCCCTGTCTTAACTCAGAAAGATACCTTTCAAATTTATTTCCTGATTTCCAAAGTTTATCTCAGTGGATTCAGAAAATCCATGTCACAGAAATCACAGCAAGCATAGCATAGCAATGGTGTTTGTCAACATGAGAACTAAACAAATAGAATGCAGTTGGGAAAAATATGAATCGTAAATTCACTATGTACAAATTGGTTGGTGCAAAAGTTGATTTGACCAGTTATGCTAGAATATACAAGTAAACAATTTTATTTGAAGTCCTGGAATGAGTGGAGTTGTTGCACACTGTGTGACGTCCCAGGACAATCATATTGAGCTTGACTTCAAACAGTTAACTTCCTTTCTTTTTTGTTATCTTTGCTCCAATAAAATGTTCTAAGCTTTTAATTTGGCAGAAGGGGGTAAGAATACTATTACAGAAAAGTCTGGGACAACTGCCCAATCTGGATTTTCATCAGCGTTCTGACTCTTAACTTTTTATATTTTTAAACAGTATTAGGAAATGAAATAATTTCTCTTTACTGTTTATATGAAGTTGATAGCCCATATATGTTTGAAATATCGTTGTCTGTTTGTCTCCAAATTTCAATAACAAAACAGCTAAAATGTAGCAAAGTTATATGCAGACTCCAAACACCTATAGATGCCACAATGTTAGTATGTTACACATTTGATCATCACACTGTGGCAGTCTATTTTTGCACTCAGCTTTTAAAAAAACTCCTAAACTTTTTTTACTGTCTGTTAATGTATTCCAACCATCAGTAATAACGCCTCTTGTAATTATATTAATGAGGAAACAAATTGTTTGTTTTACCTAATATATTTCAGAGATACCAATGTGATTGCTTGCCTGGATGGGAAGGAACATTTTGTGAAAAGGAATCAAATGAATGTAATTCAGAGCCTTGTAAAAACAATGGCACTTGCATGGATCTTTTCAACAGCTATCGGTAAGCACTGCATCTTCTCTGTGGCTGAATGATCATGTACCAGGAATGACAGGTTTATGCAACTCAACCCAAACCAAAACAATCAACCAACCAACCAAACCACCAAAGCAAAAGAACCCTGTGAATTCAAAACATTTAGCAAGCAACAAAGTTTGGAACTGTACTTTTTCAAAGAAAATATAGTATCTCTTTCTGTCATCTTTTCCCTGTAAGCACAGGAGATGCTTTAAGAGTAAAAGTAGTGGGAGTGGACAGTTTTACAGTCTTGGATGAAGAGATTATATCATTGCTGCCACCTTGTGGCTTAAAATGACAACAAAATAGTAATTTAACTAAAATTTATAGCCACTCAGGCAAAGCATGAGAATTTGACACTAACCATATTAATTTTGCCTTAAACCCCAATTTTTATTTTATGCATGCTTTTGTAGTTTAAACATTATTTTGTTTCAGTATTATGGGGATAAAAATTTCACAAACAATCCAGTAATGAGGTTCTGCTCTATGTAGACAGGTTTTGTCCCTGTTATGATGTCAATACTAGAACAGTCTTGTAAATGTCTTAATAGGTATTGTTATGGCTGCATAAAGAGCACAGTGTAATAACCGTGCATGGTGCATAGTCTAGTTGTTGTGCAGTGATTGTATTCCGGGTAATATAGACAATAATCAGAAAGAAAAGAGTTAACAACAGACAAATGATTTCCCAAATAGCCAAAGATAAATTTAACTAATTTAAATAATATATATAATATTTTTTGCATTAATTTAAATCCAGAACTTAAGGGAAATACTTTGCCATGTCCTAGAACTGGCTATTCAACATCCTATTTTGGAAAAATATTTTCAGTTTGATAACAGAAAAACAAGTGTTGTGATGTTAAGAAAATCTGTTAAAGTCTTTTCAACTACTTTTTTTTTTCACTTTTTAAAGTCTGTTGGGATATGAAAAAAATTGTTAACTATTTTTATTTTCGTGGTCCTTTTTTTTCTGCTGCTTGTAGTTCTTTGTAGTCTACTAACAAAAAATATGTTATAACTGCATATTGCTTATGCAGGCTTAGATCTTTCTTTATGGCAATTTGAATTCTTACATGTTGTAATGGATTGAATAGGCAATTTCATCATCCTCAAGGACAATTCTAGGTGTATGAATATTTTACAGCCATGAATCTTTACCTGCCTTTACATTTCATGAACTTTTTCAACCTCTGGGGCATTCTATGTATTGCAAAAGGTAACAGGGCTTCTCCTGATTTTATTCAAACTGGGTCAGCTACATATGCACTAATCCAAGGACCCCCCATTTTTTATTGAGAATAAAATGCTCCAAAAGTACTTTTTCTGCATTTGAGAAATACTGAACTGTTACAGAAAATGTTTCCAAGAAAATTTGTTTGAACTGTAAGCACCATATGTATTTTTCCTCAGAGCTATCTGTCCTAGCTGACATAATGGAACAGAAAAATTAGACATATTCTTGAATCATCATATACAAGGGTCACGATAACACCAAACAAAAATTCTTTAGAGGTACTTGTAGTTGAAACTGTAAGTTTGAGTCTTGGAAACCACAAGGAAAATTAGTGTGGCTTGATGTTTTAGTCATATAATCTAAAGTAATTTCATTTCAATCGTTAGAGCTGTCATTTTGTCAATCTGTTTTGCCCCCGCCCCTGCCCTCCCTCGTACTCGGTAACGAGCATGGATTTAAGGAACATGGACACCAACCTTAAAAACAAGTGTATAAATTTACTATAATGCAGTGGCTTATGAAAGGATACACTTAACGATGCAGCTAATAATTACTACAAAGAAAGTCTTATAGTGATTAAGAGAGCTACATCATCAGTTGCCCTAAGTAATTATCATCATCCAGACCGCACTTCAGCTGAGAAGGCCCTGATCACAGCGGAGGTCTGGAGAACCTCTTCCCAGCAACTGGGAAATCCTATGCAGTGTGTCCACCCATAGGGGAAGCCTCATCTTTGCTTTGAGAGGGTCCAGCTTATATAGTGTAAAACAAATTAGCTTACATCACTCGATTGTTGCGGAAAAACAATCTGGCTTTATTCTCCTCCTGGTTTTCCCCTTAGGCCTGGCCAGGGCCCAAGGTAAAATGACGAGTCAGTTTGGACTATTATCAAATGCCCCATGACCTTGCTTAGTCTCTAAATACAGAATTATGACTGTTTTGATATCTCAAATATGAACCAGCTGCCTACTGTTCCCATGACCGTGGCTGAAAAGAAAGGAGTATTTATAACACATACAAACCTTACTAATTATTGATAATATGCTGTGCTAACAAGTATAAATGTGTATTCTTAAAGCATTACTAAGGATTATATAGATTCTTCATTAATAAGCAGATATATGGCTAAATGCAATACTAGGCTAAATATAATATTAGGTTGGAGAGTTCATCTTATAGGTCAGCTTTGGCTCAGGGCTGGTCCTTCAGGCCCCAGCATTATAGCTGTCCTAATTTATAGTCACAGATGCTAAAAGATATTCTGGTTTTTTTATAATTACTCTTAATTTAAAAAATGTGTTAGTTTCTATTACCTTTGGTAACACTTTTCTGTTGAAACATACATCAACAAGACAAAGTGTTTGTCTAATGGTAGCTAAGCAGTGGCAGTAACTACAACCTGATCCTGACGACATTCAGCTATATCTTTAAAATTAAACATAGTTTTTAAAATAGGATAACTGTATTCTAGCTACCTAATATGAAAGATCATTGGCATTCTTGAGCTGTGCCTAGGCATTTTTTTGGACAAGCACTGGTTGGTCTGGACCAAACTCAGGCCAGCAACTGCTCTGAGAATGCAACAGTGATAGACAATGCAATTTCTTTGCCTGTGGTCGTATTCTGGCACTGTTTATTTGTCTGCTGTAAGTTTAGCTGCTGGCAGCAATGCTCAGAATTTTTTGAATTTCTTTGAAGTTGGCCACACCACTACCTGTACTTGATATCCCTTCCAGCTTAATGTAAAGGATAGATAACAGAGATTTCTTTTATGCTTTGATAATCCTCATTAGTTTACTTTCTCTTAAGTATTTGCAAATCCAGTTGAAAACATCATATCTTTAAAAACTAGGTAATTTATTATGCAACAAATATATTTTTGTATAAGAAAAAGTGTGAATATAATACAAAATGAAACATGTCCCTACCAAATTCAAATCTGTAATCAAAAAATAATAATACAAACCATAATTACTAATTAAAAAATTCACTTTAAGTTCAATTTTTTAGCTGGGGCTATTTTTTGCTGAATCTTGATATGAAAACTAGCTGCCAAAACTGAAGAATCAACAATTATGGCAGAAAAGAGTGCTTTTCTTTAAGGATTCCATCATAGGAAAATAAATCACATTCTAACAGGAAAAAAAATTAAGCCTTCTCAAGTGCATATTTTTAAAAAAAAACAGGTAAGAAAGATACTGAATCAATAGTCAAGATTGAATAGTTTGTTACATATTTTCCATTTCATTTGAGTTAAATTATGTTCAGCTGATAAAATAAAAAATACCTTTTTCTTCCTTCTCAATTTTCAGTTTGGCACACGGCACAGCAAATATATTAATTTAGAATAGTTTCATGCATGTATTTCCAGTACCCTATGAACCTCACTTTGATTCTCACAATAACATGATCTCTCAAATTATGTCTCTGAACATTTATTGAGAGATGCATCTACTTCCAGTTGAATTCCCTATTTCTTCTCTATTGTATCAGCTCTCCTGATACTTCTGAGGTTTAGCCCTAAAAACATCAAACCCTAATTAAAGCCCCTGTGACTCCTCTGCTGTTACCAACTTACAAGGAAACTTTAGCTGAAAATCTCTTCAGCTCTTCTTGCAAAATAATAGGCAAAAACTTTACGGATGAACCAGAGTTTCTAATGATGTAGAATAGTTTGGAACTCGGCTGTAATCATTATGACATTAGAACTTGGAGAATTAAATGTCTTCCCAAAGTACTCCATACTTTCTCTATATTCACATTGAATCCCACAGAATCATACTATTTACCATTTTATCGGTATCTTTTGTTGAGGGGTTTATAAAGAACAAAACTGGTAAGTGTCTTATTGCTGTTTTTCTTGTTATAACATACCAATGGACTTGTCTGTACTAAACAGGACATTAGACCTACCTAACTATATTTTCTGATGCCATCTATGCATCTTATATTTTTTATAACAGTTTTAATTTTTTTTCACTTGAGTACAGGAAAGGTTATCCTTTGTCAGCAGTTGAATCAATCCACTAAGACACCACTTTATAATCCCTGAGTAAACTGAAGTCCAGTTCTTCAGTGAGAGAAACAGGAATCACAGTGGCCTGTCCTCATTTTTCTCCTGTCTTTCCTCTCTTCATTTATCACCAATGTTTTATGCTTTCTGCTCCCCTTCTTCAAAAGAAAAATGCTATCTTATCTGGCCTTGACATCTTACTTTTGCAATCAAGACCCCTTCCTGCTTGGGTTGTTTTTTCATTTATTTTTCTTTGGAGACCAACATTTTTCCTGCCTGCTCATTCTTATCCTTTAGATTTTAGATCTGGCACATGTTTTCTACACCCTATTTGTGCATCTATATCAATGTGTCCATTGCCCCTTCAGAGTATGGATGTTATAAACCTAATTGTGTTACAAAATGCTGTGAGTGGTGGTATGGTGTTACAAAATATTTACTCATATTCTCCAGCCATGCTATTTTAGGGTGCATATGTCTGGAAAAAATATTGAGTAGAGTTCCTTTAGCCTACTTCTAGGTTCCCTTTTTTGAGTACCATAGTCCTCTTCTTTTGGCTAAATGTGATACAGATCTGGGTCTTGTTTCAAGTTATGACTGGATCACACATAGGTAGTGAAAAAATTATAGATAGTTTTGTAATGTCATTTGTATACCTCTAATTCTAGGAGCTAGTTTTTTCTTTTCAGAGGTGGCCCTGCTGTTGAAATATCTTCCCACTAAGTTCTGCGAGGATGAAAGTTGGTAAATGCCAATGTCACCTTGAAGTTTGAGTCTCAAGTTCCTTAAGCACTTCTGAGAAATTACTGATAATATGCAAATATGTTTTCTGTATTTAAATGCTCTTCATTTAAACTCTTTTGTTCTTTATCCTGTCCTGTAAGGGGCCATGGTTTTCCTACCTCCCTTTTGACTCCATCTGAAATAATGAATTGTGTTCATAGAGGTGAGTATTTTGAGTAATTTCAGAACTCATCTCACTCTGCAGTAGTCTTCCTTAGCAATGCTTCTTCAATTAGTAACCATGCCATGATCACCTTTCTTTGTCTTTATTTAGATAATAGTTTATGTCAGCTGACAATTTGAATAACTGTGTTGTCAGCCAGAGTTAGACTTATCCTGACTCCCTCTTGTTACTTTCTCGGTGCATTCCCAAATACAACATCTTGTCCTGTTGCTTCATAGCATTTGAAGCCATACCTTCTTTTCAGAACAAAAAAATAATTTTTCATTAGTTTAACTGTCATCTAAGTTCTTAAAAAAAGACTAGTCTTACGTCATCAGGATGTATTCAGTGTCATGCACACCATGAACTTTAATTAGAGTAGTGTTACAGAAAACCACTTTTTTTACCCCCTTCCAGAGAGGATTTATTCAGAAAAGGGAAGTCAAAATCAGCCTCTGCGTTTCCTCAGAACTATGCAAGAATTTTTCTGTGCCAAGTTTTAGAAGCAGGTGATTCCTAAGTTAAGGATGTGTGAGCATGTGAAAGACCTATAAGTAAAAGCATGCTTATTTACACAGTGTATTTTAAAGATGTGCTTATTTCTGAATGAATGAGTTTTAAACTGTCATGGAATTCAAAGGTAAATCGTGATATGATTGTAATTTGAATGCTGTGTTCAGTTTGCCTTCTGTTTTTACTGCATTCCTTTTAACTACTGTTATACTCTTCCTTACTTTTTTTCCCCCGGAAGCAATAAACAGCTTTTCCCACAGATGGGGATCACCTTGGTATTTAACGGTCCCAGATGCCAAATGCTGAAACATTTTCTTGCAAGCAACAACTGGTTTCTTATCTGGCATTTCTTCAGGGTTCTTTGGCCAACTCTTCCTTTCTTGCTGTGGAGACTTTTCTCAAAACATTTGTCTGTTGCACTTCTAACTTATCTTTCTCTTGGAATTGTAGGGTTTTTCCTCATCCTAGTGCCAAGTTAGGTACACACCTCTTACTCAAAACCATCTTTAAAAGAGATTTACTAATTAATCACCTAAATTCAGGAGATTTACTAATTAATTACCTAAAGAAATTTGTGAAAGTAAGAACAAGTGCTTCCTCCAAAGATAGCAGGTGTTTTATAGTTCATCTCTGGTAATACTGCTAACAGCTGGAAATGTGTAGTATGCTGCTTGTTATACTACAGTGTGTGAAATGAGCTTTAGGGTTTCCATCGCCTTAAGCAAACAAGAAAATATTGCTATGCCATCTCAGCAGCATCTACTAAAAAGTCACTGACATTTTGCACCCCTTGGGGTATCTTTTGGCCATAATTCAGTAGTCTTCTCAAAGGGCAAGGTCATTTTTATTCAAAATCCTAATGAAACATTAAAATTTAAAAAAACACGCCGTAAGTGCCTGAAAAATACCTCCCCGCCTCCCAAAATCAGTTCATCAACTTTTTGCTCCCAAACAGAAGGATTGTTCCCCATGGTATATTTTATCATTAGATGATGTATTTTAAATAAATTTTTTGTAATGTATTTTGTTTACGAACACCTAAAGAGACATGAAATGAACTCATAGGTTACATAGGAGTGCAAATCAGTTTCTAAAATAATAAGGTACCTGATGTATAGATTTGTGCACATATGAAATGTAATATAAGTTCATCATGGCTGTAGTGCAGTTAAACACTTTCAGTGCAAATAATGTACAAATATGTGAGCACAGCTAACAGATGAAGCAACTTGCACGGCATTTTCTGGGCTCTTTCTTGAGATATGCTTACTTTTCTGGGAACTCCTTCTGGAGTTATCAGAGGATTGCTGGGAACTCTTTGGGGAGCTTCAGGGTGCCTGGTGCTCTCAGGAAGGGGTAGCTACAGAAGGCTGTGACTGCTAACCAGTTGTAGTAGTTCCACACAAGCTTTGTTGCGAACTTTTCTTAATTGATGGAGATTTAGACTTTTTCTTTCCAGCTGACCCCTCATTAAGGACAGTCAAGCATCCTTTCAGCAAATCCTAGGAAGAGTGTGTGTAACTTTCAAGCCCAGAGCACAGCCAACAGAGTAGAAGAGGCGCAGAAATTCCACTGAGAACACTGCTTACTTACATAGTGAGGTGCTACAGGCGCTATCCCTGACCATCCACAGCATGTTAGAGACCTCAAACCAGACTGAGCTCCTCAGGGAGAATGCAGTTCTGCAGGCCTGGGGCTGCAGAGATGTTTGGGACCTCTTTCTGAGGCTGGGACCAGAGGACACAGTGTCCTTTCTTGGAGGAAGTACTTGTATGCTGGAGGAGGATCTGTGCTGCCAAGTAAACTAGCTACAGGAGGCAGTCAGCAGACTGTGCAGATGAGATAAGAACACCATGTTCTCCAAGGCCCTACAGATACAAGAACCTGAACTCCCAGTCATAGTAAAGGCAAATCAGGTAGAGTCTGTGCATAGGAGGTTTGGAAATGGACACTCCAGTTGTGATAAAGGCTAGAAACCTGTAACATTCACAACTGGATGAGGGCTCCTGACCCATTTGCAGCTCTGCCACTAAAAAGTAAGTTCAGTGACCCAGTAGCAGAGAAGGAACTAGAAGGTCTGTCCAGTGAAGCATCTGAATCAAATAAACCTGAGTCATGAGGCAACACCAGAAGGAAGGATGAGTGATGGCAAACACTGGGAGACTCTCTGCTGCAGGATCCTGATGGGAGGTATCATGAATCCTGAGAGATCTGGCTCATGTCATTGTGTAGTCTCTAAAAGGTCTTGGTGGCGAGGAAAGGTTCCTAAGGATTGGAGAAAGACAGAAAACACAAATATACCAGAGGATGGAATGGGAAAAGGCAGAAAAAAAGAAGGCTGGAAATGGAAAATGTCACTGCTACTTTCAAGAAAGGCCAGAAGGGGGATATGTGAGACTGTGGACTGATCAGCCTCACCTGGCCCCTGGGAAGGTGATGATGCAAATAACCCTTGAAACTGTTTCCACACACATGATGGAAAAGAAGGTGACTGGGAGCATGGTTTCACAAAGGGGAAAGCATTCCTAATGATAGCATTCAATGAGATGACTGGCTTGACAAATAATGGGAAAACGATAGATGCTGCTTCACTTAACCTTAGCAAGATTTTGCTCCTCATAGACAAAACTCGCTAAATTACTGGACACAATTCATCTTTGACATAATTCCTCCCCTCATCATGTTATGTAGTAATGATATTAAAACTGAAATTCAATGGCTTGTCTTTTGAACCATGGAGAATCAGTAATAAACAGTTCCACATAGAAGGGCAGGACGTAGATCCCATTCTAATTATTATAAAAGCTGTATTTTTTCCTCTATTTTGAAAGGTCATTAGTAAAACTTCTTGGAAGTTAGTTTCACTTCTTGGAAGAGGTTTCATCGGTTTCAGAGGCATTGTTCCTTAACCTATGTTCTTATAGTAATTCTAAAATGGTCAAGAGTCAAAATTTTCGTAAATTTATTCCGTCGGTTTTAATGTCAAAGTTACCTGTTATCTGTGTTTATCTTGTCTTGAAAAAGTTTCACAGTAAAAACAAAAGCAAGGTTTCATCTTCAATTATGAGGTTGTTTGTTTTTTTTTTTGAAGTAGAAAAAGATTTTCGGAGCATAACAGTCACAATTTCCTTTTAAAACTCAGAACGGGCTAGCAAGTACAAAATTGGTTTTGGAGAAAAACATTATTGTATATTTAGAAAATATGTTTGGAAAAGTATGAGTTATTCAGCTAAAACAGTTGCATTTTTGAAATAATTGATTTTATATGACATTACATTAAGAAATATATACGTATGCATGTACAAACTACGTTAAATGGTTCTGGTATAAGTAAACTATACACAACACAATTAGAAAATCAGCATTGGCTTCCCCACCACTAGTTTCTCTGAGTAACTCAGTTTTAGTTAATAGTCTTTTGGGGTTTGTTTGGGATTTAAACTATTGTGCTCTTTTAGATCAATAGAAGTATTAAAGGAAAGTTTATTTAGACTGCAATTACAGATAGTACACTATTAGAGGTCCCTCTATAAAACAGTGCTCACTCGTCAGCAATAGCAAGCAGACAAATGCAGGATCATCATATTTTCTTCCACAAAATGCCAGTTTGGATGTATGAAAAAAATCTATCAGAGTTATAAAAGAGAGTCTTTATCTTTGAAGGTCACAAGTAGAGAAAAGGGGCCACAAATACAAAAGTCACACATCTCTATGAGCATCCATAAGTATTGTTATGTATGTCTCTTGGGCTTGTTCATTCCCTGTCTGGAAAGGACAGTCATAAAATTTTCATAGGTTTGCCTTATTGAAATAACTCAGTCAGACACCCATAGAAGAAAGTTGGATTGCTTATATTACAGTAAATATCAAAGGTAGATAAAGACATAACTGACTCTTGAAGACCAACTGAAAATAAGTTTTGTTCCTTATTTTTATAGCTTATATCAGAACAATAATCTTTATAAGGACAAAGCTATTTTTTGAAATGCTGGTTGCCAGGACATGACAAGACAGATTTTGTTTTGTAACAGAATCTCTAGTAGGGAAATAGCTACCTCTGTGTGACTGCAGTATTTGAGCAGTACAGATATTTTTTTGTTTGTTTTTAATATTGAGAAATACTGTCTGACTTATAAATGCTTATTTTGTCCTTTTCTTATTTATATACTTGGAAGTTGTAGCACTCTTTGATAGAATTTTTCAAGGGTTTACTTAAATAATGCTTTTCAGGCAAACCTCAGCCAGGCCTGTGTTTGGTGGTCTCTGGGTAAATTTAGTCCTGGGGGATGAAATGTTACTGCGTCAGTTGTTTGTTTGAAGTTACAAGCCACTGACATCATTAGGTGAATGGTAGGAGATTATAATTTGGCGTATCGACAAAGGTCAGTTTGTGCAAATTTTTTTCTTTTCTTTCTGTTATTTTAATAACAAATGTAAGAACAGAGACATCCCTGCTTCTTAATCTATTTCTAAAGTATTTTCTAGACTGCCCGTATTAATTATGACACTCTCTATCTTTTCGAATGTTTTATTTCATATAGGCTCCTTTGAAAATCTGAGTTTATAATGTTGAGATTGCCACTGGGAGAGTTGTTCTCATGCTAAGTGATCAACCAGATAAGCTTTGATGTGCAATTGACTGCTTCTGAATGTTGAAAATTCTTCAGCAGAGCTCTTAAAATATATAAACATTGATAGTATATGGTTACCTAATTGGTTCTAGGTAGTAAGTATTCAATGTGTTCTATGTTTGGAATGAAAAAAAAAAAAAAGGATAGTAATTCATTTATTCAAATATCAAATACATGCTTTTTTACACCACTGCTTCCATTCCTGGATCTTATAGTGCTGCTCCTGTGATACACTTGGGGTTTGAGTAGACTCCAGGTAGAGATCAACTGGCAATTCTGAAAGTAACTCAAAAATTAGCCATTGAACATTGGGTGAAAAAAAAAAGCTAATGAAGACATCTTGCTTAAATGACAAAAGTGTTTGTGGAGTTCAGAAACAGCCTGACACATGAGGGAGAGAAATATTTCTTTGTCTCATCCGTTCAAACCATTATGCAGAGGTCATTTGTACAGACTTCTGAATTGGTGTGCATTACATTCAATTCTTTTTCATGTTAAATTTTCTAAATGTCAAGGTAATCTATCTTCAGGGTTAGATTTGTATTGTTCATGCTTCATAAAATTGCAGAGTTGCAGCATGTTATCTACCACTTCATGTTGCTGTGCTAATTATTGTTAATAAAGAGCAGCAATTTTAATTACCTTTACTTGGTCTTTTTTTGTTGCCTGTGGCGGAAGGAACAGACTAGGAAAGATCTCCTTTACTCTCCCAGAGCAAAAGTACCTTCCACTGTTAGCACTCTACCAAAGAGTTCATTTTTTCTCTTCTGTAATCAGTACCATCTCTGTACACAAGGTGAAGGGCTTTGAGGTCAATTGACAGAATTACTGTTGCATTGCTAAACTTTCCAAATTTAACAAATGTCTCTCCTGAAGGGGTTATTGCCTGTACTTGGGTGATAGCTTCTAGTGTTTCAGTGTAGCATTCTTCTTCCTTTCAGATTTCTCAGGTCAAAGAGGACTTGTCTCAAAATCAATGTACTAAAACACTGTAAGAGTTTTAGTAACTGTAACTCTCAGAAAATATCAGAGTAATGCAAACTGAGAAAATGCGTTGAGCTAATTTCCATACAAACTAGGCCCTTTACACTGCAATCTAGCACAGAGGAAGAGATTTCCAAGGGGAAATAGTGTTGAAGACACCAGTTTCTGTAGGTGCAGCAATAAACCCAGTACTACCACAGTTGTCATCAAAGATCAGCATTAAATTAAGAGGGAAGAGCACAAGCAAACAGGCAACCAGGGAAATGGAAGCCTTTTATTCAGAATCCTTGAAAGATGGTGAGTCATCCAGATAGCTGACTTATTTACCATCTGAGACTAACAGATTGACTTTATGTAACTCTTGGAGGCCACATGACAACTGATTCTCTCTGATTCTTGAAAGAATGAAATAACACTTCTTTTTTCTTTACTAAAGTCAATCACTACCACCCAAGATACTGGAGGTAGATAATTTACTTTGTATTCACTGTCAAATTCATTTACTGATGGTCTGCTTTTACAACTTAAGAGTTTTCTCTTTCACGAATCTTGGAGAAATGTTGCCTGTTAGAAAGAATACAAATTGTGTATTTACTGTCAGATTGCTGGGTAAAATCTTCAGTTACCTTGTACTGTTATGCTGATTGTTTTTCCAGTGAGGGACGAAGGACATATAGGCAAGAAATGCAACTATTGATGTTAGGGACAAGAGATGGCAAGATAAAAAGAAATGTGTGTCCTTTTCCCTTTGCATTTTGTCAGGACCTAAAGGAAGTTTAAAGGGGGTTTAGTTAATAGAGGATGCTACTCAAAAAAACAGCTTCACATGCCAAAATTCATAACATTCTATGTGGGGGTCTGCAGTAATTCAAGAAATTAATGGTGCTGCTCAGAAGATTGTTTTACACACTAAACACAACTGCAGACATATCTTTCTTACTCTTGACTCTGTTGTGTGTTAACTTGCTAAGCTGCATTCCAAAATTTTCACATGACTGATAGCCTTTCCATGTAACTTTGGCAGTTTGGGAGACAGTATTTTTAAATATTTTTAAAAATCTTGAACATGGTAAGTAGTTTTTCCTAGTACCCTAGATAATAAGCAAAACAGGAAAGCAAAATTGAAAAAAATACTCCAAAACATGGGAGTAACTTTTTTTGTATTTTTAAATGAATTTCTACTGCATCTAAAATAGGAATTTCAGTACACAAGACTGATGGCAAGAAACTTTAACATTTGTTTTCTATGTGGTCATGGTCTATTAAAAAGACTGTTGATACCAAACCATATTGTATTTTCTGGTTCCAAGTTATATGGCCTGAGTGATCCTGCCATAGGACGGCAATAACATTCAGTTATATTTACTTTGTTGTCTTCCTTAATTAAAAGTATTCCAAATACTCGGTATTTAGGCTTTTAAAGCACAATTTTTTTCTAATAAAGTTTTTTTTCTAATCAGTTTTACTGATGATTTTTAATTATTTGAATGTTTACCAGCTGAAACAGAAAACAGTGTAATTTCATCTGGCTTTGTAGATCAGATAATGTGCTGTGTTATCCTTCTTGAAATAAATAAGAAAATAGCTTGATCTGAAAAGGAACGGAGCGTGTACCTCATCTCTGTGGCTCAGTAGTGTGAAAGTTGCCTGCAGCCTGACATAAGATGTATCTTGTATTCTAATTCAGGAAAATGGATAAAGAAAAACAGCTGCATTAAAAAAATTGGAAGTTGAGAGTTGAAATACCCTTCGTAGGATGTAAAATTCTGTTTCCTAAAACAGAAATGTGTGCATTGCAGCTGAAGTAGAGCTTAAAGTAAAAGCTGAAATACAACTTGTTGTCTCATTGAGCTGAATGTTACCTTGTGATTGTGTGAACTCATTGCTTCAAAGAGAGGATTAAGGAAGAAATATATGGAAAACAAACAAATGTAACTTTCTCTGTCTGATGCTCTAAATTTTTTTTTATTGATGTGTCATGTTCCTGAATACACAGAATATTAGGAATAAATTTTAGCTACTGTTACCAAAAGGAAGAATATGAGCAGAGGATTATGGGAGGAAAGTATACAGAATAAAGAAAATATACCCTAAAAACGAGGAAAAAGAACAATTAATAAAAGACTGAAGCAATTAAACTGGAAGGGAATGAAAACTACAAAAGCCCCCTGAAGTTCTTCTGTTTGCATCACACATGCAACAAGCACACCTAGACACTATTACAGTAGTAGAAACATAATCTTTTTCTCTCTCTTTCCAGCATTATATCTCCCAAATAATTTTTCTCTAGTTTGGGGTCAATATTCACTTACATTTTCAGGTTTAAGAACAAGCTGAGAAGGTTCACCATATTATATTTGCAGATTTTATTTATTTGTATTGTATTTCATGTTTTCTATGTAAAAAGGTTAATCCTTCTGATTTCTCATTCAGAAATACATTATTAATCATCATAATCCTACACGTATTTTGCGTTCCATGATGCAAACTTCTCAGACACTTAAAATTATTAGGCACACAATAAGGAGTTCATCTGTGCATGCCTGTCATTACCTGGTACCATTCCCCAAGTACTTTATGTTTTCTTAGCCACCGTTTTGGATTAACTTGAAGACTGGAAGTGGTGTAGATACTTCCCATAAGCCAGTATCTACATCTCAGTTAAATTAAAAAATGGTAGGTGTATGTATGACAAAGGTAATAATTTTGTTTTTCCTAATTTCAGCTCCCCATCATTATTCTAACAGCCAATAAAAGCAGGTGGACTTTCTTTCATAATTTAATTTATAAATTGATGTTCACCTATTGATTTACTCTATGATGCACAAATTGCTCTTTGTTCACTTACTGATTAATCCTTTGGAAAGAGATGAGAGGGGAAGAAGAGATATTTCTTCCTGTGTGTCCACTTTCTTGCCGTACAGAGTTTGGAAACTTATTTGATCATGGCAGAAATGAGCATATTGAGGAATCAAAACCACTGGATAATGGATCAATTTCTTAGCTATTTCTTCCTTTGTTTAATCTTTTTATGCCCTGAACTTCATAACTGAAATTGTTGCCTAAAATTCGGCTCTTAAAGAAACCTCTAAGACTCAATTTGTGAGTTTATGGAGGCAGACATTCTTTTACTACAGTGTGTTGGATGTGCTGGGAATCAGTTTGCCAAAGTTCATACCAAGGTATCTTACCTAAAGCTTATATGTTCGCATTACGTGATTATTCATTTTTGTTTCTCACAATCCTGTTACATATTCGTGGTATTTCCCAGCACTAATTAGCTTTATCCTTATACATATCCTTATAAGGTCTCTGAGGGGCTTTACCAAGGATCTCTGGTGGTCATTTCTATTCAGGCCCTCAAAGTTCTAAGTGACCACTTTATGAACTCTTCTAGGACAACTGGTTATACAACAACTCCCTGTTGCTTGCTTGGCTCCTTCTGTAAATACAAGTTCCTTTCTTTATTGTTTATTTACTCTGCTTGGCTGGTTTCTTTAAATTGCTTGGTTTGGCTATATGGTAATTTTCTATGGTATATTTTGTTGCAAGCACTACTAGTTCTGTTACATCTCTAAACCCTGCTATCAAAATCAAACCAAGCTGTTATTTATTTCACTGCTAATGAAACTTCCTATTGACAGATCGACAGCCCAAGGAACTGAACTTCCTAGCTGACTAACCAAAACTGCGGCGGTTTAATAGCTCTTTCTTACTCCAAATTGAGCAGATGAGAGGATAGTTCAGTCTGTGTGTTGAGATCGCAACTCAATTTACAAAAAATTGGTGATGACTCTTGTAGTAATTGTAATAATGAAGGATGATATCATAGTCCTAAAATCATTTAGGTTGGAAAGGAACTATAAGTCTGTCAAGCCACAGAATCACAGAATATGCTGAGTTGGAAGGGAGCCACAAGGATCATACAAGTCCAATCGTTAGCCCTGCACAGGACCATCCCCAAGAATCACACTACGAGGAAGAGAGTATTCTCCAAACACTTCTTGAACTCTGTCAGGCTTGGCACTTTGACCACTTCCCAGGGGAGCCTGTTCCAGTGCCCAACCACACTCTGGATGAAGAACTTAAACCTCCATTGACACAACTTCAGACCATTCCCTCAGGTCACTAGAGAGAAGAAATCAGTGCCTGCCCCTCCTCTTCCCCTCACAAGGAAGTTGTAGACTGCAATGAGGTCTCCCCTCAGACTCCTCCAGGCTGAACAGACCAAGTGACCTCAGCTGCTCCTCATAGGGCTTCCCCTCAAGGCCCTTCACTATCTTCGTTGCCCTCTTTTGGACACTCTCTAACAACTGAATATCTTTCCTATATTGTGGTGCCCAAAACTGCACACAATACGCAAGGTGAGGCCACATCACTGCAGAGCAGAGCAGGACAATCCCCTCCCTTGACCGGCTGGCAATGCTTTGCCTGATGCCCCCCAGCACGTGGTTGGCCCTCCTGGCTGCCAGGGCACTGCTGACTCAGATTCAACTTACCATCAACCAGAACCCCCAGGTCCCTTTCTGTGGCACTGCTTTCCAGCATCTCATTCCCCAGACTGTAAAAACATCCAGGGTTGTTCCATCCCAGCTGCAGAATCCACCACTTTTGCTTTAGAACTTCATATGATTGGTGATTGCCCAGTCCTATAATTTGCTGAGATCTCACTGCAGGGCCTCTCTGGTTTCAAGGGAGTCAACAGCTCCTCCCAGTTTAGTATCATCTGCAAACTTGCTTAGTATCCCTTCCAGTCCTGCTTCCAAGTCATTTATGAAGATGTTGAAGAGCACAGGGCCTAAGATGGAGCCCTGTGGAACCCCACTAGTGACAGGTTGCCAGTCTGATGCTACCCCATTTAGTATTACTCTTTGTGCTCGGCCCATGAGTCAATTGTTCACCTACAACATGATGTGTTTATCCACCCTGTGCTGGACATTTTGTCCAGAACGATTCTGTGAGAGACAGTATCGAGAGCTTTACTGAAATCCAAAAAGATTACAACCGGCTTCCCTTGATCAAGTAGACGTTACCTTGTCATCAAAGGAAATCAGGTTTGATAAGCAGGACTTTCCTCTCCTGAAGCTGTGCTGGCTGTGACCAATGACCGCGTTGTCTTTGAGGTGTTTTTCAATACTTCCAGAATAATCTTCTCCATAACTTTACCAGTCAGTGAGACTGACAGGCCTGTAGTTTCTGACATCCTTCATCTTGCCCTTCTTGAAAATCAACAATGTTCACCAGCTTCCAGTCATTTAGAACCTCACCACAATGAACTGTAATAATGAAGCATGTCCTAGCATTCCTCAAAAGCAAAGCTGAAAGGTTTATACCTGCCCTCCTGACATGCCATCATTGATGGACTTTATCTACACTACAGTGAAATATATATATGAGTTAATTAAGATTTTAATTTTAACTTAAGAGTTATAACTTAGTAACTTAGGAGTTTCTCAGGCAACAAGACATGCCATTCTTAAAAAAAAAAACAAACATTATGGTCCCCTTCAATGGGATACTACAGTACTTTCACAGTGCCCAGAACTCCATACTACAGTCAGGCAGACCTTGGGGATTGGTTGTACACCTGCGCTGAACTGTATGATTCATTTCAGGAGCTTGAATTAGAAAGCACTGGTGTGGAAAAGATTTTCCTGTTATTCATGTTAACCAAAAGTTTTCTGGCATACCTAGAAAAGGGCAGTGAGTAAGCAAGTTTATTACACAGCATTTTTATTTCAGGAGTTAATTGTTCCTGCCTTCTTAACTACAGCAATAAAAGAAATAGGAATTTTAGTCTTTGCCATTATCCTTTATGACTTTGCCTCAATCATTTAAAAATTCTACCCCATTTCTATTGTTCATAAAGATTATTATATGTGTGCCAATTAAAGAGCATGAAAAAAGAGCGGAATAAAAACTAACATTACTTTTGTGATGCAGAACAGATTTAGCAACTAGTTTCATCCTCAGTCTTAGGCACTTCCCTATCACTGCCCACTTCTCTTATCCTGTAGCCTGGCTGTAGCCACCAGACCTCCCAACAGAAAGGGCTATTGTTTGACAGCAGGCACGGAACAGAGGTGTCACCCCTTCCAAGAGGGATTGTTCCAAGAGCTGAAGCTGGAGCAGGGGATGCATCTGTCACTGGGCCTCAGCACAGGGGTTAAACCAGTGACACACAGCTCAGGGTGAGCTGTCGGGTCAGGACACAGCTGGGGGCTTTATACAAGCAATGGCAAAAGTCATAGAATCACAGAATCATAAAATGGTTTGCTTTGGAAGGGACCATTAAAAAAATCACCTAATCCAACCCACCTGCCATGGGGCAGGGAGATCTTTCACTTTATCAAGTTGCTCAAAGCCCTGTTCAACCTGACTTTGGAACACTTCCAGGAATGGGGCATCCACAACTTCTCAGGCCAAACTGTTCCAGAGTCTTACCACCCTCATTATAAAAAACGTTTTTCTTATGTCTGAATCTGCACTCTCAGTTTAAAACTGTTCTCTTGTCCTGTCACTACAGACCCTGCTAAAAAGTCTCTCCATCTTTTGTGTAAGCTCCCTTCAATTATTGAAAAGCCCATTTAAGTCTCTTCAGAGCCTTCTCTTCTCTAGGCTGAATGACCCCACTTCTCTTAGCCTACAAGCATTTTTGTGAACATCCTCTGAACTTGCTCTGACAGGTCCATGTCTATCTTGCACCGGGGACCCCAGAGCTGAGTGGAGTACTCTAGGAAGAGTCTCACAAGAGCACTGTAGAGGGGCAGAATCACCTCCCTCGATCTTGCTACTTTTTATGCAGCCCAGGATACAGTTGGCATTCTGGGCTCCAAGCCCACATTTCTGGCTCAATTTTCCATACACCAGTATGTCCAAGTTCTCTTCCATAGGGCTTCCCTCAATCCATTCATCATCCAGTTTATATTGATGCTGGAGATTGTGCTGACCCAGGAGTAAGACCTTGTAGATGACCTTGTTGAATTTCATGAGGTTCTCATGGGCCCACTTCTCTAGCATGTCGAGGTCCCTCTGCATGGCACCCTTTCCCTTCAGTAAATCAATTGAACCACTCAGCTTGGAATCATCTGCACATTTGTTGAGTGCTCACTTGATCCCACTGTCTATGTCACTAAAGAAGATATTGAATAGTATTGGTCTCCATATAGACCCCTGAGGGACACTGCTTGTTACAGATCTGTATTTGGGCATTGAGCCCTTGAAATTAAATCTTTGGACACAGCCATCCAGCCAGTTCCTTATTTATCTAAGAGTCTAGTCATCAAGCCTTTGTCTTTCTAATTTAGAAGCAAGACTATTGTGTGGAACTGTGTCAAAGGCCTTACAGAATTCAAGGCAGATATTTGTAGCTCTTTGCTTGTTCACTGATACAGTCACTCCACTGTAGAGGGCCACTGGGTTAGTCGGGCATGATTTGCCCATGGTAAAGCCATGTTGTCTGTCTCTAATCACCACTCTGTCTTCCATATGTTTTGAAATACCTTGCAAGAGGATCTGTTCTATGGTCTTCCTCGCAGAGAGGTGAGGCTGACTGGTCAGTAGCTCCCGGAGTTCTTCTTTCTACTCTTTTTTAAAATGTGCATGATTCTTTCCTTTTTCCAATCAATGGGGACTTTGCCTGTCTACTATCATGTTTCAGCTGTCATAGAGACTGGCTAAAAAGCTACATTAGCCAATTCCTTCAGGCATCCCACTGAGTCCCATGGGCTTAGGTATGTTTATGTTCCTCAGGTGATTTCAAACCTGACCTTCTCGTAGGATTGGAAGGACTTCATTCCCCCAGACCCTGACATGAGATTCAGAGATGTGTGAAGAGACATAAACATTGAAAATTGAGGCAAAAAAATTGTTGAATACCTCAGTCTTCTCTGCGTAGGTTGTCAGCAGTTCTCCTGTCTTATTTATTTCAGAGGTATATTTTCTTTACTCTTACTTTTTTAGCCAGTATACATGTAAAATCCTTCTTCTTATTATTTCCATCTCTTGCCAAATTCAGCCCCAAATATGCCTTAGCTTTCCTAATCCCTCCCCTACAAATCCAGACAGCATCCTCTATTATTCCCAGGATAAATGTCCCTTGTTCTTTGCCTGTGCATTTGCTTCTTACATTTCGGTTTACCTAGGGGGTACTTACCATGCTGGTCTCCTGCCTTCTTTGCCTGATTTCTTACATGGGGAAATCAAGAGCTCCTGCACTCTAAAACAAATGTCCTTAAAGAGCTGCCAGCTTTGTTTAGATCCCTTATTCCCAAAGGCAGTTTCCTAGAGGATCTCATCTGCTACTGGGTCTAAAGTCTAATCTAATCTGCCAATCAGATGAAAGTTTTCTCTCCTAAAATTCAAGGTCCTGACTACTCATCAGGTGGCCCATATCCCTCAAGATTGTTAATTCCATCAGGGCATAAGCACCTGATTGCATAAGCATGATTGCATAAGCATTGCAGCCCAGGCTGCCACCAAAATTGACCTCTCTAATTAGTTAATCTGTGTCATATTTGGTTGGCTGCAAATGGAGACCTCTAGGAATAAAGTAGGAAAGGAATATTTGAAGTGATAGCAAATGGAGGCTTAGAGAAATTCAGGGGAGAGGAGGAGAGACATAGGTGAAAATATAAGGAGACCATCCAGGAGTGACATATGACATCAGAGATCTAATAGCATCAGATGTAAACTCATAATTGCTTTTGCAGGTAGAGTCTGGTAGAACATGTTTGTGAAACAAAAAACACATTAAGATTTCCAGGTATAAAAGAAAAAAAAATATATTTGTAGGAGGAAAGGAGAGAAAAATGGGTATTTGAAGCCTTTGTGAGAACTGGAAGTGTATGTCCTTGGAGCTTTGTGGTGTGTGTTTGTGCTCTAAATTCCAATCTGTGTATATATTGAAAGCAAGCTCTCATTTCACTACTTCAAATGGTCCAATAGCCTGTAGCTTACAAGGAATAAACTTGTCATTGAGCACTGTGGTTTCTCAGGCTGTTAGTTGATTTGATTGAATGAACAAGACAACATAAATCCTTACTGTAGAATGGACCGTTGTTCCCTGTATTGTATGTCCAACAGGCTGACCTAAACGTCATTGAACGTCTTACTGTTTCTCATCAAGAGCCTGTGAAATAAGGAGGTGGGTGAATGATGTGCATGCTGTACCTGAGAATTCAGTTTAGGATTCCTCTTTCTTTGACTGAACCACTAAGGAAAAAGCAGTTCTACTGCATCTTAAATATTGCAATTTTTTCTGCAAAAACATCTGTATGTTATCCAAAAATTTTTTTATGAAATACAGAGAACTGAAAAGACTGGTTTCTCCTATTTTTCTGGTGTAAGATGTCTGAAAGCAAAAAGAATGCCTCCTTCTAAAAT
This sequence comes from Manacus candei, assembly GCF_025592945.1. Classification (NCBI taxonomy): domain Eukaryota; kingdom Metazoa; phylum Chordata; class Aves; order Passeriformes; family Pipridae; genus Manacus; species Manacus candei. The sequence continues at coordinate 16,990,111 of NW_026138059.1, read as the reverse complement.
TTATTCTGCTCTGGTGTATTCATCTGCATTGCTGCTTTTGTCAAGCCTTGGCATTTTTCCGGAGCTTCTAGCTAAGCTAGGTTGGAATAAGCCCACCAATATGATTTTCTAATTGATAGACAGCCACTTTAGAACTCTCAAGATTCAAAGTAGACTGCTTTTCTGATTAGCATGTTGAAAAAATGGTTTTGGCTCAGGGAAGCTCTTCCCAATGTGTGTAAATAATTGATAGAAGGGAGTGAAAAAAGGTGGAGGCAGACTCTTCTCAGGGGTATCCAGTGACAGGACAAGATGTAATGGATAAAAGCTAAACTATATGAAATATTTTAAGATAAGATACTGCTCCCTTTTAATGTGAGGGTGGTCAGGTGATAGAACAGGTGTGCCCAGAGTGGTTGTGGAGTCTCCATCTTTGGAGATACTCAGAATGAGACTGGACTGAGACATGAGAAAACTCTAGTTGAACCTTTTTTGAGCAGGGGGGGTCTAGATGAACCTCAGAAACTTTTATCCAAAATCAACCATTCAGGAAATCTTAAGATTCTTTCCTCTTATTTAATTCCTTAAAACTTTTAAGGTCGAATATACAACAACCGATATCTATATATTTCACTGGAATGTGAGAAGTAAAAAGGGAGTTTTAAAGCAGGTAAGAACCAAAGGATTTAATATTTAACGCATCACATAGAAATAGAAGAACTTTAATATTAGTTTTTTGGATGCCGTTCATGATTATAGCTTGCAATTTTCAACTTTGACTCTAATGTTTAAACAAGTAGTAAAATACAAAACCATGAATATAATTTATACTGTCTATTTTCATTACCCTCTCCTTTGGTTTGTAACTGTACAGAAAGCTCTTAAATTTGTGGGGAGCTGTATGGAAAGTCAACAGATAGTTCTTATGGAAGCTGATCTATATGTATTAAAGAAGTTCTATGCATTTCACAGTTAAAGCGCTATATGTGACTTATATTGTTAAAATGAATAGTTTACAGAAAAGAGCCATGCATGATTTGGTTTTGTAATATCAATGGGAATATTTGGATTTGGTTATTGAAAAAAAATGTTTATGTTGGTAAAACAACACAAAGAAGTTCAACATTGACTATCTTATCTTTATATGATTTCTTAAAAGCCTATATTAGCTTTTTTTCTTTTTCCCGTGAGAATCCTAGAAATCATCTTGATTTTTCTAACACAGTGAAAAAGAATAGTCATTTTGAAAAAGACTGTTTGGATTTTTGCCTTTTGATCACATAGGCTCCAAGAATACCAGCTATAGTAGCCTAATTAATAATCTGCCTTTAATAATCATAACACCTCCTTACCTTATTTAAATAGTAGTTCTCATTAAGACAAGATTTTGTCTCTATTCTTAAAACTGGGCCTCAGGATAGACACTGCCATATATTTTTTCATTTTTAATGATGTCACCAGCAACTTTTTTGATAGTACAGAAACAAGTACAAAAGCTCTGTGATTGTCTTCTTTGCATCTCAGTTGGCAGGTGGCATGAAGCCAGGGTAGGACTGGCTAGTTGTTTAGTGTAAATAACTGCTGTGTTTCAGTGACCTAATGTTCCCTGTGGCCATACAGAATAGTTTTGATAACTCAAAGGCAGTTATGAAACTCATTAGGAAGAAGGGAATGAAACATGTTTAATGCGCTCTCCTCTGTACCTCAGTTGTATCCCTGAAGTCGGACCATGAAGAATTGAACCATGTTCTCCTAATATGAAGTGAAAGGCTCTCCACGTTAAAAATGGAGCATAGACACTTTGTAGTAGTTCATTGATAGTAATTTATTCAGAACTTTCTAAATGAAGTCAAGAAAAAAATGAGCTTCCATAAAACAAACATCTGTGTTCTGATCTGTTGGGACAGAGTGTTCTACTATGTCCAGTTTCAGACATTTGGAGATACTTAATTTGTAAGAGGATTATACTTTTATGTGTTGACTAATCAGGAGAAAATTAAACAAAGTGTTGAGTTGTGGGTGCAGTATTAGTGGGCGTTGCCTCTAGATACTAGATTGATTCTGTCATGTATAACAAAAGCAGGTATGATTTTTGTGTACAAGCATAGAGTAACAAAGCATATTTACTTGTAACCATATTTCCAAAAATATGTTTTGGACATTATAACTGATAAATGAGTCCTAAAATGTGATTTTTGTCAGAGTTATTTTAAGATTGCCTGAATGCCTTTTGATAGCTCTCTTCCCATGAGAAACGTACAGTAACCTGATTTTTGAATCCTTATTGATAAAATACTCAGGCCTTTCAAATGATAAAGTTGCTTCATTATATCCTTTTCATTTCATGAGACATGGAAATTATACCCCAAAAATCAATAACATAGAACACTAAAAATTCCAAAGAAAACACTGTAAATACAGTGTTTTAAAGGGTGAATTTGCCTTTTGTTTGGCAAGCAATACCTGTGCCTTACAGAACAGAATTGCATTACTGATTCTCCATTAAATGACCTGTTTATAATTTAAGAACAATTCCTTTTATGAAATTAGAACTGTGAAGATATATTTGAATGTTTTAATGCCTGAAATCAATATTGATTAAAGTAGATAAAAGCTGGTATAGTTCATCTTTCATATTGTCTCTTGTCCTGAAAATGAGTTGCAAATATATGTTGATTTCCTTTTTATCTTCAGTGAAAGTAACAGGAATACATGACTTTTGAAGTATAACGAACCTTCTTCTATTGCAGCAAATTAAAAAATTTTGCTCTGCAAACTTTGAAATTATTAGCAAATTATTATATTTGAATTTATAGAACATTATCATATTCATGTTGTGAATAAAAATAGATATCTAAGTCATGAAGATAGCTTCTTTACAAGCAGATGTGATTTAGATTTCGGTCCAGTTTTTCTCTTCTGTTTTATCACTAACGGATCTTCACAAGAGAATACCAAAAAGAGAAAGAACACGATGAAAATAGGATACTTCATAGTGCTTTTGACCTCCTACCCTCTTTCTTAGAGTGGACTGAATATGCTGCCTGGTGCATTTCATCCCAAACACTGAAGTACCTATTAGTTTCACACATATGAAAAGATGTCCTTCTAATCCTCAATCTTAAGCAAATTTCCATTTCATGTTTGATAATTTGTGCTGTTACTCCAGCTTAAAGAAGATCCAGAGATGATTCTGTCAGTATCCGCTAAACCAGATGATTCTCCGAGTCATACTGTGACCTCGAATAAGTCTTTTTGCTTTTGTTCGAATAAATGGTGGGAGAAGAAGCTGAATATAACTTTTATTCATAGCGCAATATGATACAATTGCCAGGAAAAAAAAAGCTATGAAAAGATGAAAAATATAATTGATTTTGTTTCTAGTTTTGTTTCTTTTTTAAATAGAAATAGTTGGAACCAATTGGGCTAAGTTGTTGATTTTCATTCAGCCACCATGTCAACACTTTTTTTTCCCCTCCATCCAGATGCACATGTACAGCAGGGTGGACAGGACCAGACTGCAGTGAAGATATAAATGAATGTGAATCTGAACCATGCTTGAATGGAGCCACCTGTTATGAGTCTGTGAAGCCGGGGCAGTTTGTATGCATTTGTCCTCCATTTTATACTGGTGATTTCTGCCACCAGCGCTTCAGTCCTTGTGAGCTGCCTTACAATCCATGTATCAATAATTCAACCTGTTTGGCACAAGTGGATGGAAATCCAATGTGCATTTGCAAAACAGGTAAGGACTGGTATAGTTAATCTCTTCCATTGTCTGTTGTGCTGCAGAAAAGTTGCAAATATGTGTTGATTCATGGCTATCTTCAGTTTAAGTAGCAAAGTATACTTTTCAAAGCACATAAACCCACCAAGAATTACATCAGGTCTATCAGTTGTGTTAAGACTGGTAAGATAGCTGTCAATTTGCCTATTATTAATTTCTTATATTACAATACTTATTAAATCTATGGTGGTTTAGGACCCAGAATTACTATTTCTGAGTCAATTGTTACAATGGCATAGAGATAGACATACACCTGGCCAGCAGAGCTGACAAACTAAATTGACAAAACAGACAGGCAAAAGTAGACAAAATATATGCAAATTGTTAAAAGTACAAAAATTGGAGCAAGTTGGAAATGGTTTCTTTTCCTGCTGAGCTGTCAGGAAGGCTTGGCACATCAGGAAAGTAATCTTTCTTTGCCTAATGGATACAGAGGATTGCTCTCTGTATGCATAACAAGCAAAATCACAACAGTTGCTGACAGCTTTCCTGGGCCATTGCTTAAAAGATACAATCTCTCCATCGATATGCAAGAACTGCTAAGATGGAATGGAGCAACAGTTTAACTGTGCAGAACATCACTGTGATTCTATGTAGGAGTTGTGGAGCACATTAACTGGTGAAAATTTAGAATTTAGGAAGGATTTTGAAGTCATCATTGTTCTGTCTACAGAGGTAGGGGTGTCTTAGGTACTGAGGATACCATATACATTAATTGCAATGTTACATGTCAGTTACTGAGCTACAAAGATATGGACATAATACATAAGAATTAGGAGTATGTAATACCTTGGGGTTTTTAACTATTAAGGTAAAGGCTACCACAAGGTGCTGAGTTAAAAAAAGAAGTCACTGGGGACTTCTGGGTTGCTGGTTTCTCGTGAGGAGTACGACTAATAAATAACCCAGCAGTTCTTGGTTGGTACATAGAGCAAGGTTAAGTGGTGAGTGGTCCATGGACCATGGATTCTAGGTCCTGTGGCGTTCCTCGTATTGAGGGGGATTTTATGCGAAAATTGGCAGTTTTAGGTTTTAGTTCGGTTAGCGGTATTATTCCTAGAACATGACATGTTATGTCCCTGTGTGGGAATGTGCCTAGGTCTGTTGATGACAAGTTTTGGGTTGTATGGGAGATAGTATGAAATATTTGGATGGATTTGCAATAATATTATGTCAGATTTTCCTACATGCATGTTATGTCTAATGTGGTGGAGGATACTATGCAAGTTGCTTATTGAAGCAGCTTTAAGAGAAGCTGATTTTAAAAACAGCTTTTGACACAATGTATTGATTTTTGAAACCTTTTTCAGAAATGATCTGTAGAGAGACATGTAGTTCAAGTTTTTTTTGACATTCCTCAGAAAAGTTGTATTTTCCAAACATTTTTGTGCAGTTGCAGAAGAATCAAAAAAGCTTGCTGTCAGAATTCTTGGAGAGCTTTGATGGAATCTTCAAGAATCTTGAAGCTTGCAGCTAGGAATATTCAGGGAAGTAACAGGGAAGTTATGTGAATCAGTAACATGCATTGCTAACAAATCTTGGAAAATGGAAAATTCAGTATTGAAAAGCGATTAAAGGCATAATTCATGAAGTGAGTTAATCATTCATGCCAGGAAAAATGCAACCATTTATTCAGGACTCTTATCATAAAAAAAGAGATAGTAAAGAATTTTAATTGAAAGCAGTTTGACGAAATCTAATTCTTCAGTTGTCTTCTTTTCTATATTAATCTATATTTGTCTGCCATGTGCCTCCCTTTTTCTCCTGATAAACTTGCTAGGATTATAGATCTGATACAAAGGGCAATCACATTGACATAGCTAGATTACTCCAAGACACCTAATTTAGTGGCAAATGGTGTCTGGATTAAACCGTTTGCCAGTAGTTAACAGTTCAGTCATTAGAAAGTAAGAATCTGGCTTAGCAGGATTCACAAAATGTAGTTGCACTTACCAAATTCTAACTATCATCTATAGAACACCATATCTGAGACGGGCACAAGAGGACCATGTCATGCTATTGACAGTGGCACCTTTTTAGAAGGAAAAGAGACTATCTCCTGATTAAAGGGAGCTAGGCTAGCTCAGAGAAGACAAAAGCCGATAGAATGTAAATTGGGCAGAATCATAGAATCAGCTGGGTTGGAAAGGACTTCTGAGATCATCAAATCCAACCTTTGATCCAATAGCACTTTGGTTACCAGTCTATGACACTAAGTGCCACATCCAGTCTCATCTTAAAAACCTCCAGGGACGGAGAATCCACCACTTCCCTGGGCAGCCCATTCCAATGCCTGATTACCCTCTCTGTAAAGAATTTCTTCCTAATATCTAAGCTAAACCTCCCCTGGCACAGCTTAAGACCACACCCTCTTATCTTACTGATAGCTGCCTGGGAGAAGAGACTGATGCCCACCTGGCTACAACTTCCTTTCAGGGAGTTGTAGAGAGTGATGGGGTCTCCCCTGAGCTTCCTATTCTCCAGGCTAAACAACCCCAGCTCCCTCAACCTCTCCTCATAGGACTTGTGTTCATGTCCCTTCACCAGCCTTGTTGCTCTTCTTTTGACCTGCTCCATCACCTCAATATCCTTCCTGAACTGAGGGCCCCAGAACTGGACACAGTACTCAAGATGTGGCCTCACCAGCGCTGACTACAGGAGAAGAATCACTTGCCTGGTCCTGTTGGCCACACTCTTCCTGATACAGGCCAGGATGCCTTCTTGGCCACCTAGGCACACTGTTGGCTCATGTTCAGCTTCCTGTCAATCCAAACTCCCAGGTCCCTTTCTGCCTGGCTGCTCTCCAGCCACTCTGTGCCCAGCCTGTAGGGCTGCAGGGGGTTGTTGTGGCCAAAGTGCAGGACCCGGCACTTGGCCTTGTTGAACCTCATCCTGTTGGAATCAGCCAAAAAAAAGAGTATGAAGGATGTTAGCCTAGGACAGAATTACCACAGAAAACTGGTAGGAAGATATCAAAGCCATCATCAGTTGTAGTATAAAGTAAAACTCCACATCTTTGTTCTTGCATGTATGTTAGGGAACTACAGTTGTCTCTTTTTGCTCTAAAGACTTCTAGAATTCAATAAATAGTATTAGTGTAAAACTTCCACTTGAGCTGTCTGCCCTAGATATAGAGGGTTTCTTCCTGCAAGGAGATAGATGATAACATTTGTGTAACAAACTGGGATCTCATATCATAGATTCTGGAACAGTGTTAGACCATAACTTTAAGTTACATTGTCCACACAAGCAAGTTAAACAGTTTAAAACATTACGATCTCTACAATTGTATGGTTTTATATTGATGGTTGCAAGAATGTTGTAGGGGAAGCAGTTATTGCAAAAGTTTAAGAATCACTGCAATAGAGCAACTTTCTGAAAATGTGTACAGAAAACATCTCTTCTTATGTACTTTGCCAGAAATAGATAAGCAAGGGTTTGATCAAGGTAATTGGAAGGACATAGGGTTTTGAGCTGTTATGCATGTAACCAGCACTGTACATACTAAATGCAAACAATACAGAGAAGAAATGGAAAACTTAGGGCAAATAGTGGAATTTTATTGCTTAATTTATCAACATGCTTTTCTGTTCTTAAGGAATTCCATTCTTGGAATTAATCTTAATAACAGAAATGGAAATTTAGTGTAACAGAAGAACAAAGTAGGAAATGTGAGCAAAACTATAGAATTTAAATAATGAAATATTTGTAGTTGAGCCTGGGCAACTATTTATAAATTCCAAAAAAAGTCTACATGCAAAATATCCAAATATATATATATAAGTGAACTAGATTGGAAATAGAGTATGGGCATTAGCCCATGCTGTTCTAGATAATGTCAAGAACAAAAGTGTTAGTTTTGTAAAGACAACACAAAGGAAAGACAGGGCAGTTTGGTAAAAATAGTTCAGCATTCTGAGAACAATTTTGTTCCACACCAAAAAGTTACTGAAAAAGATATACTCAGAATGAGGAAAAACTATAAGAGGACATACAACCACACAGTGCAAGATCAGCTCTCTGGCTAAGACTGTTGAAAAACAAGCTTAATTAATGATGAAGTGGGACATAAAAGGTAACAATATTCACAAAGTGTGAAACGTGGGGAATTACAAGCACATAAATATTATAGAGAATAACAAGATAAAGAAATAATTTGCAACCATAAACTATGGGCCAGAAAATATCTAGTGTTTTGTAATAAGAGAGTTTTATAACAGTGATTTATTCTTCTATGAGAATTGAGTAGATATATCTAGGAGCTAAAGCAAGGCAAGATTAGTAGCAACAGCAGATATAGTTGTTGCTGACACAAAAACAGGAAGTGAAAGGCAAGGTGATTTAATTAAGACAGTTCTTGGAATTTCTGTTTCTTAAAAGGTAGAAATTAATCTCTCACTAAAATTAGATGTAGATCTTGCTTCATTAGTCCAAGTAACATGGATAGGATAAACTCATTATGTTTATGCAGCCTCCTTATTACAGTGGAAGCAATTTTCTGCTTACCTGTTAGGTTGTGATGGAAAAATTATCAGGAAACACTATACATTATACATTGCATACATATAGAGAGAGTGTTCATATCAAAGCTTTATGTACTCTTTTCAAAAATATGGATTATTTAATCAGCTCTGTGTTAATTCAGTAACATTTTAATGAGTTATGATAATCAGATGGGAAATTAGATCAATTAAATGCTGTATGTATTTTTGAAAGAAATACACTAGAAATACCTGGATTAATTTGACCAGATATAGATGTCCACAGTATTACATTAAGGTGCTGTCATTTTCTGAGGTTATCCATTTCACTCAAAAGCAGACATGCAGAGTCAAATGGCTAATGCTATAGAAATATTTATGTCACTCTGCTGACTATTTAGGCAGCTTAGGGCAATTCTATCAAATGGTAGACAGGCTGAATTTTTTACCAGTTACTTGTTGCTGGATTATAATTACTGTAGGGATTTTTTTTTCAATCTACACAGTTCTGGGAAGCACAGTTTTAAAGAGATGTAAAAAGAACAGAGAGCAGCAACTTATGTCATTACAGCACATAAGTACTCAAAAGCTTTGTCATCTTATTTGTACTCATTGTAGCTTTAAAGATATAAGGCTAAAAGTTGAGAACTTGAAAAAAACTGGTTTATGCAAAAGGAATTGCAGGGGTCTCAAGGTTACAACCACCAGTTTTAGGGTGTAGGGAAATTATGTGTCTTGTTCCAGGAAATTTTTTAAAGATATCTAGTAAGAGCACTGTATTATGTCTAAGGAGAAATAGCTACAGTTTGTACTGGCATTAGCCATCTTATTTTTTCTTTATCTTCCAAGTAGTCCTTCTAAAAGCAATACTCTCTTGATGCTTCAGGGTAATTTCTGAAGTCCTTGTTCTTAAACAGTTCTTTCCAGGACTTTTTAACCTCTTGTCAGACTACTCTCAATAACTCTGTCCCATGAGACTTTGGTTTTTTATATCCTTTGTTCTAGCATGCTACTGACTATTTTTATTTGGTCTATAGGACGTTAGAGCTAGAAGTTTGAACTGAGGCAAAATATCTTTCAGTCCATGTCTGAAACAAGGCTAAGTGAAAATCATAATAATGCACAAACTTTATAATACCAAGCAGAAATAATAAGTAGATGCTGAAGAACAGAAATTATACAAATTCAGATTACCATTGTCAGATTCCTGAGCCCCTCTATGCCAGTTTCTTTTTCAGTTACACACATACATAATTCACAGATGGAAATAGCCTTTTTACGGAGCCTAATATTTTACACACTTTTGATTTTTATATATGTACCTGCCTTTGTTATGCTGAATAACCCAAGTACCTGAACTAATGATTATGGGGCGGCTGTGATATCTCTGCTGCTTGCAAACATTGGTTCATAAATGGTTCATGGTAAGGAGACAAATATAAATATAATCCTTTATACTGTGTTGATGAATAAAATAGTAGATGTCTTATAGCGAAAGAATCCTTTTAGGATCCTGTTAGTCCTCTATGTTACCTGCAGAGGTCAATTCTGTAGTATTTCTCTGCAGCTGAAAAAGGAGATAAAAATGATCCTAAATATGACAACAGATATTTAGCTTCTGTACTCTGCATATCCTTTCACTTCACAGCTCTCAAAAATCTCATAGACAGAGTTAAGACATGCAGGATTCATTTCCTATATTTCAGAGAAACAGAAGGAATGTCCCATCTTAAAGTAACAGCATTTAAGACATTTCTAGACCTCATATCATTAAAGTCACTTTCATGTCACCTGAACAATTAGAAATATAGAGAAATAAATGTAGATTTTCTAACACAAAGTACTGAAATGATTTTCAGTTGTTTTTCATCTCTGTTAATTTCTGACAGTCTGGAAAATGTTCTCTGTTACTATAAAAAGTGTTAACATTTCTGAGGTGCATTTCACTTCCTCAAAAATGCCTATATATTTTCAACAAAATAATAAGTATTTCAAACTAAGTAGTGTATCCCTTTGATTTAAAAAAAAAAAAAATAGATACCAGTAAGGCAATGAGATTCTGTTTACACCTTCAGTTTTTCTAATGTGACAGGAAAAATACAGCAAAATATGTTTAACAAATAAAAACCACTTTACAGCATCAAACCTGTTACCAGGATTGTTACCAAATAAGTGATATTTTCTTTTAAAAGGGAGTCTATGCAGCAGTGGGCAAAGATGTGAGAAAATTCTTTTAATTTGAGTACAATAGCATTTTGATCTTGTGTCTTTTGCCAGCTATTGCTTCCTCATTTATCTGTATCAGAGACTAATATGTACTAGCAGATGTCTTAGTTTTGAGAACAAGGACTGCATGTTAGAGCAAAGAATGATAAGAGAAATACCTTATGACTTGACCACATATTTGAGATACTCTTTAGTAAAAAAGATTCACCAGAAGACCCAAAACCATGTCCACATAAGTCCACAGAAATAATTAGCATGTATTCAGGAAGTGTAATAAATATGTAATAGAAATGTGATGAATATGTACTAGTTTCAGCAATATAACCTGCTCTGTTTGGTTGGTGGGTGTGCAAGCTTTGTGGAGTATCTCTGAGTTATTCATAGTATTACATTGGTTTGCTTTCTCTTTAAATGTACTAACTTCAGTGAAGCTGCATTTTCCCTGCCCATTGGCACAGCCTTCTACTCTGTAATGAAACTTAATTTCAAAAATGTCAAACATTACAAATAAATAAGAAATCACAGATGCTGAAGTTGACTACAAATGGTTTTGTGGACCCTGGTCTCTCACTATGGCCTCCAATTTCTTAATTAAGCCAGAGTTAGAGAAACGTTACCATCTTTTCTGCTCTTACCCAGTGGAACTGGAGTGGCATGTTTTAAAAGGACAGCTACTGATTATTTTGTATGTGTGTCAGTGACCATGTCTAGTACTGAACTTGGTCTCTGGAGTGCTAGTTTACAGTTCTTTTCTTTTTTCCTTAAACTATAGGCAGATACAGATGAAGGTTCAAATCACAGCATTAAGATGTATATTACACATGCTACAGACAAGAAAAATGTTCGTTTTGTTTACTCTGATTCAGACCCATTTGCAAATAATAAACTAAAACATTCAAAGTACAACAAGGTTGCCTGTGCTGAGGGAGCTACTTCAAAGCAGTACACTGGGACAGATAATTTTTTCCTTATTATGGCAATTCTTTTACCATTGGGTGTTTGTGTTTTGGGGTTTTTTTTGTGAAACATCATACAAATAGTAAATAAATGAGGGTATCCCTTCATTTCCTGAAGCATGACATTTCTGAAAAAAAAGAATAACATCATAGCAGTATAAGTGACTGTAATTGAAGGATTAGTTTAAACTGAGATACATTCCAGGCTTTATTTTTTCACCTTTGTAACAGACACTGCTGTGAAACCTTCAGCAAATATTAAAAACTCATTTCAGTCAGGTCTAGCCCAGAAAGCTGCTAAATAGAAATAATCTTGCTAAGAATAAAATGCCATCTACTTTGATGTGGGCTCACGTTTAGAACATATATCAGAGTGCCAACAGAGATTTCTTTCTACAGTTTTCCCTACAGCTCTGACTAAGACATTTTTTTTTCCAATAACGGTTTTCTCTAGATAAAAATAAACCATACTATTCTAACTGTTGTCTTTCATGATCTCCCTACTTTCATTAAGAACTTTGAAAACTAAAAATACATTATATAGCAATAAAAGCAATTATTATCCTTATTTGAGTATCTAAAAAAAGTATAGGGAACAATTTTTCCTTGTTTCTTTAACAAAACAGCCAATAAAACCTTCATCATGTTTATAGTAATATATACTGAATTTCAGTATACTGAATTCAGTTTATAGTAATATATACTGAATTTCAGTAACAATTTTTTATGGTTGTCTTAATTTTTTTCATCTAACTGATGTTCAAAAATGCTTGTTGAACACCGTAAATGTTCTTTAGTCAATATGCAATCAGGAGTCATGTATTCTCATTGCAGTGCAAATAGTTTACTCACTGTAGTGGTTTCATTATTACATCAATTGAAAACATATATATTTAATTTGTGCAAAATTCAACTAAGTAGCTATAGTTTAGCCACTGTATGTATAGAATTTTAACACAACCATGCATTTAGCAGAACATTTATTTAGGTGGAAGTTTTAAGATATAGTATTCTAAGAGCAGAAATAGTGTTCATGTATCACTGAAAGATGACTTATTTCTTTTTAGTGTATATTCTGGAAGATTTACACAGGTAAATGTAATGTATTATGCAAGTAATGTACTGTGTAGATAAGATCTTAATCACATTTTTTCTTCATTTAATTATTAAAACCACTTAATTTTTTTTTCTCAGCTACTGACTGCTTTGAATAAATGTGGTCTCTCTAACTTCCACTATGCTCTGTAATATGTTAATTACTGAATTAGCTTTTAGTTTCTTTTGTTCTGCACTCCCCAAGAAAGCCTTTTCAGTCTTTTAAAAAGGGGTACATTTCCCCAGTATATTTAAACAGATGCTCATACCAAATCTGTTCTCTCTGGTTCATTAAAGTATCCTAAGACTTCCTACACTGTCTGGAAATTATTTGAAGCTAAGGATAAAAATAATTGCAGAAAATTCTTTTAGGATTGTTTCCTTCCACTTGTTGCCCTGATTTTAGAGTCAGCGAGCAGTGATTGATCCAGGAGCAAAGGTAAGCCAGGAATCCTTGGCTGCCAGAGCAGGGACCTTGCTCTCTGACAGTATATGAATATGGCAAGCAGGTCAGGCCCAATGGCTGTATCTAGGATAAGCACAGTATATCAGAGCACTAGTCAAAGCTATGGGGAATGGGACAGATCCAAGGTCAAGCCAGGAAGCTACTCTGAAGACCAAAGTCAGCATTCAAATAAGCAGCTACATGGCTAGGCATGCACATGGCTGCAACACAGGTCAGTCAGACACCCAGGGCAAAGAAATTCAGCTTGAATGCTCCAAAAAGAAGAGGTAGTCATTGCTGATACTTCCCTCATCTCTTTCTTGAATGGCTTCAAGTGCAGCTTAGGTTTCTCAGGCCTGCCACTTGCATTGTCTAAGTTGCTCCTAGACTCAGACAGCCAAACCTCCAAGAGAAGCTGTGACCCTTATATTTAGATCATGTAGTAGAGTTCATTCATTCACAGTCAATGTGATCTATGTTTCAGGATTTGAGGGTACTTACTGTGAAGTTAACAGTGATGAGTGCATCTCCCATCCGTGCCAAAATGAAGGTCTCTGTGTGGATGGGATCAACCACTACAGGTGAGGAAAATTATTCTAATGACAGATATACAGTATGATAGCTGGATGTTTATCATCTAGCTATTGCTTTGGTGCTTTGCCTGTCTAATGTCTGTTGACCTTCAATGTGTTTGATAGCTACATTACAGTCTAGATCTTCTTGTGAGCAAAAAGTCACACATGTACACCATACATGTGAACCAAAAAATCTATTGTAGGGCTAATTAAAATCTTAAGAATCTAATAAAATCCAGAAAACTGTTGTTGTTAGTCCTGTTAAAATAATGCAAATAATCTGAGTTGAAATAAATAGAAAATCTTCATGAACAATTTAGTTGTAGTTGTTATGTAAGAAATCTTGCAATTACATAGCTCTTGTATCCTTTGTTATGATTACTCTCACAATGTCTGGATCTTGTAATCAGTGATTTTGATCTTCCTCAAGAAGAACTGGCAGTATTACCATGAGTCAGTGGCATCAGGAAGTCTTTTTCATGAGAAGTGTGATTTTTACAGTAGGGGTTCTCTCATCTTCAGTCTCAGGTCTGCTTGGAGCCTTTTCTGTATATTTCCTTATCACAGTTTACTTCCTCTGCACTGTTTACCAGTTTCCCCAGCTCACACGGAATGGTTTGGGTTGGAAGGGGCCTTAAAGATCATCTAGTTTCAAGCACTCTACCACTGGAAGGGACACCTTTCACTAAAACAGGTTGCTCAGAGCTCCACCTAGCCTGACCTTGAACACTGCCAGGGATGAGACATCCACAACTTTTCCGGGCAACATGTTCCAGTGCCTCATCACCCTCACAGCAAAGAACTTCCTCCTAATATCTAATCTAAACGTACTCTCTTTTAGTTTGAATCCATTCCCCCTTGACCTATCATTACATGCTCTTGTAAAAAGTCCCTCTCCTTCTTTCTTGTAAGGTCCTTTCAGGTACTGGAAGGCCACAATTAGGTCACCCCTAAGCTTTCTCTTTTCTAGGTTGAACAACCACAACTCTCAGAGTTTCTTCATAGGAGAGGTACTCCATCCTTCTAACCGTTCTTGGTGGCCTCCTCTGGACTTATTCCAACAGGCTGATGTCCTTTCTGTGCTGGGGACCCCAGAGTTGAATGCAGCATTCCATGCAGGGTCTCACCAGACTGGAGAAGAAGGGCAGAATCACCTCCCTTGACCTGCTGGCCCTTTGATGTAGCCCAGGATACAATTAGCTTTCTGGACTGCAAGCACATATTGCCAGCCCATGTCCAGTCTCTCATGCTCCAGGACCCCCAAGTCCTTGCCAGCAGGGCTGCTCTTGATCTGTTTATCCCCCAGCCTATACTGATACCAGGGGTTGCTCCAAGCCAGGTGCAGCACCTTGCACTTGGTCTTCCTAAACCTCACAAGATTCCCATGAGTGCAATTCTGGAGGATGGCATCCCATCCTTCAAGTGTGGGACACACGATCATCCCAGTGTCTTGCACTCTCACCATAGGTGCTATTTGCAGACCTGAAGCTATAGTACAGGAGGCATCAGTTACTTGGCTCCAGGGCAGGTGTCAAATCAAGTGACAACCAGCTCAGGCCAAGGCAAGTCCTACGTAAGCCCTTGCACAGTGGATTTAGCACAAAGCCTGTGGCCTTCAGCTAATAATGATGAAAGTCTTATTTACTGGTCTACAGTCACTGTACTTGTGAAGCTTGTTAAAATATAGTCCTTTGTAATGACCTGAAAAAAGCAAACATGATTTTGATACCACATAATTCATACCCCTCAATATCTGCTGTGTTTTTCTGGACTCTTTAGAATGAACTAAAAATTAATGTACTGACATCCTTTTTGTTAGATGCTCCTGCCAACATGGTTTTACTGGGACCCTGTGTGAAGTGGAGATCAATGAATGCTTATCAAGACCCTGCAAAAACAATGGAACTTGCCTGGATCTTGTTAACAGGCTAGTGACTACTAAATGAAATCTGATTCCCTGATTTTATTATGTTAATTCTGCTTACTGCCTTGAGATTTGGATGGGACCTTAAGCATATGACAAGGATTTGGTGTTAAAGTAAAGTAGGCCAATCCTACTGACTCAGTTTTCTGTCCATATGCAAACCGGAAGGAAATTAGAAGGGGAAAAGTCTCTTACTTATTTTATTATTATTTTATTTATTTGGAAAAAGACTGAAATAGAAGAAAATTGATCTTGAGTTAGATTGCTACATGCATCGCTTTTTTCAGCTTCCAACAGTGACTTTTTCAAATGTAAAGGTTTACTAAAAGTTAAATGAAAGCAAGAGAAAAACTTGTACTATATGTTTTTTCAACAGCACTCCACAAGACTTAGGCCAGAAGACTACTAGTCCTTAAGTCATTCCTTATACCTTCAATTAAAATTACTGTGTCCATTTTTTTCTACTAATTTAACAAAGAGTAAATCACTCTGCTTGCTTCAGAAGGATGGAAATTAGAAAAGTTTGTTCATTATTTTAATATGGATGAGGGTTAGGGACACCAGCTTGACATCAGGAGATATATAAGGCTTCAAAACATTGGAATAGATCACACTGTTACTTCTGTTGACTTACCTGATTTTCTCTTTTCTGAAGATTCATCTGTAACTGTGCACCTGGATACTATGGGTCTTTGTGTGAGATGGATGTAAATGAGTGTGAAACTTTGCCTTGTTTGCATGGAGGAAGCTGCATCAACAGGCTTGGAGGCTATCTGTGTTTCTGTCTACCTGGATTCACAGGTATGATCCACTCTCTACCACAATCAAGAAGCTTATTTCACAGGTTTTACATGGTTTTAATTTTATAGCAAAGGCCTCAACTAAACCAAGGAAAAGCAAACAGGAGCATCTCCTTATTGGAGGATAAATCAATATTAACTCAAATAGAACTTTGATACAATTCTTGTGAAGTATCTCAAGCTTATTTATATCAAGACTTGATTTATAATTTCTCTAGTCCCCCATACATTCAGCTGAAAACCATTAAAAGAGTTATTGTACAATACAAAGGAAATCAATGTGGGGTTTTTTTAATTCAGACAAGAAAAGAACTATTACCATAGATACAGAGTAAATTTTGCAAACACAATAAAATGTTACCTTGTCATTTGAATTTGCACAGAACCATGGCAACAGCTTGACTTTGCTGACCTGTTGGACCTAAACTGTTATCTTTAGTATTAATCTTTGCATTTTTAAAGAATAATGACAAAATAATTGATGGGTAGAGATATAGTAAAATTTCCTTAAAATGATGTTTATTTTTATTTAAATGCTTTGTGTACTGCAGAACTAGTTCATACCTAGTGTTTTGAAAGACCCAGCTTAAGCAACCTGAAAACACATGGGATCATACAACTGCAGAAACGTTTGCAGTTGTTGCCTCAAGTTGTATCATTTCTGCATTCTTTCTGCATTCTTTCTGCATAAAATGTTGTTTCCTACCCATTCCAGCCTGCTATGAATACCACATAATTTATAAGATAGAGGATGCAATTTTTCATCCACTGAACTGAGAGAAACGTAATTCTCCACAGAACGAAGGACAAGTACAGTTTTAGGAATACATATATAGCTGTATATTCTTTTTCCATTCACCACAAACTTTAGTCCACATATCACTTGTGCACTGTTCTTCAAAATTATTATTGACATTTCAGAGAAAAATCAAAAAATCTATATAATTTTCTTGCCTAAAACTTTTAAATCCTCCCCCTCCTGCCCCCGCAATATTTTCTACAAATGGCCTGTGTTCTGAATAGTACTTCTTTCCTGTCACAGAAACTTCTGTTCACTAGGCAGTGGTGCTGCAGATATAATTTCTAACTAATAGGTGTTAAACCAGCTGTCTTAACCTTTATGTACATGTTTCTGTAAGAATTCCCAGTTATATTCATAAAAGACTAGACACCTGCACTTGAAGCACTTAGGAGACTTTAATTTGAAAAGGAACAAGCAGTGTGCAGCTGTGCTTTCCTTTTGATTGTTCATTATTGACTAAGCAGTTTGACTTTAGTTCTTTTCCCTAACACATTTAACCAACTAGGATAAGATGTTGGGAGCGGGTTTTGTGATTTTTTTTCCAAATTAGCTGTAGTAGTTGTTTACTATTACAAGTACTTATTTTTTAGTACAACTTCTGTTAGTGTATTTACAAGAATATTTCTTTACTATTTAGTGTTAGTTTTTTACTAACAGAGTAGTGTGATATCAAGGTGTCTATCAAGTGCTGAAACATTACTCAAAAACTAGGGATAGGTTGCCCATCACTTAACTATAACCAGTGACTTTTTTTCCCCCTCCTTTAACTGACACTGTTTGGGCAACCACTATGCAACATACCAGCTAGATGGAGTCCAGAATAATTCATGCAATAAACAGTATAGCAGTTGAACTAAAGTTCTAAAATTATATTGCAGTGTTAGCAGGACCAGAAGGGAGTAAAAGTAATTTCATTTTAAAGTGAGGTCTTTTCAGAGCAAGACATTGCTTTTCTGGATTATGAAGCAAAAAGCACATGTCCAGTGTATGATTCCCTGGCAAACATACAGAATTTTAAATTAGTTCTCTGATAATTTGAGGTTTTAAGAACTTTTTATAGAAATTACAGTTTAAATAGCTAATAGCTGATTTTTCATATTCAATTTAACAAAGGTAATTGTACTGTTTAAAGGTACCAAACTGTGAAATTATAACTAGTGAAAGAAAATACTACATAACTACAAAATATTAATACTCACAGTACTGAATTTGTAAGAGGAATTCATTTAACTCTTTGAAAGACAGGTGTAATTCCACTTTAATATTCAGTAATTTCACCAATTTACAAGCAACTTTTCTTTCACAGACCAGACACCTTTAAAGGTATGTGGCAGTGTGAATTGTTTTCAATGATCAGTTGAATTTTAAAAAAAATTTAATGTACAATGAAAACTTTAATCATTGACTGTTAAGATATTATAGACTTATGAAGTTGAGTGGAAACAAATTACAATACATTTAATTAGTTAGGTCAAAGATTCATTTAATATTTCAATTAATTTATAAAATTATTTTAAAATTATTAATATTCATCAGATATTTTGATTTTTTTTTCTGGTTATCATGTAATTTACTGTTTTGGAGAATACACTTTTTAGACACTGATCTCTGCTCTGTCACCTCTGAAATTTTGGCATCTAATGCATCACTTAATATTTTAAATTCTCCATAAATTTATATTATTTTGGATTTATTTTGCATTTTTCATATTTTTATTTAATTTTAAATAGATGTTTAACAAAAATACATTAAAATAATTTATTAAATATTAAACTATAGCATTTTCTCCACACTGCTAAGATAAAATCTGCTGCTTTGCAGCTCTTGTAGACACTTAAAAAAGGAGATCACAGTTCAGATGACAAACACAGAGGTGTATTCTTTCTGTCAGGATTTAATTGGTAGCTACAATGGTCTTAAGCCTTAGACATCACTAATGCACCATGGTTAAAGCCCTCATCACAGATACTTTGGAAAATAAAACTTGTGTGATCTGAGCATGCAAGAAACTGGGTTTTTTCTTCCAAAAATGATAAGTGACTTAATAAAAGAGTGCTCTATTTGAAAGAGAAGAAAAGTAACAAAATAATAATGCCAAACAATCAACTAATCATTTTTAAAAGTACACAGTTCCTTTCCTCTGGTTTATTTTGATGTTTTTTTTCTAAAATACCTTCTAGTTCTTACTGCATCCCCTCTTGTGCAGTAGCCTAGTGTGTATGTTTAGCTTTCCTCAATCATACTGTCTAGAAAGGCCACATCACAGATGCAGCTGACCCAGTGACGTGAACTTTCCATCCCCATCTTAGTGCCTCTCAGTTTTGTAATTGGTTTTGCCTGGCTAGTGTTGCCCCATGAAACAATACTGCTCAGTTCTGCTAGGTATTCTTCATGACACAAGATCTAATTATTCAATTTCTATCAGCTGCTGCTGTTATTTTAGATTTATTTGCTCTTAGCAACTTTATATATACAGTATACATCCTTGTTGCCCAAAATGATCCTTCAGATCTATGACTTCAACATAGTAAAGCTACAAACTGTCTCCTTACATATTTTGAACACTCTCTTCCAAGTACACAAAAACACCATTACTTTTTCCAAGTTTTATGCTCCATTGTAAAAATTATTGAATTGAGATAGCATTAAAATTTTATATTGAAAGATGCGGGCCTGGAAAACTACTATTTTTTTAAATGCTTACATAACATAAAGAAACTTGACAGAAGCACAGGATACAGTTTCTAGATAAGCAGGTAGCTGCAAAATTCTCTGCACTCTCATTCTCCAGTCTGATCATTCTTGTTCCATACCTCCCATTTTTACATGAGGAAAATCTGACCTGGTTTATAGAACTAAATGAAAAAAATCACTGACTGAAAGTCCTAGTAGAATAGCTCTTTGCTCAAGATCACATTTGTTACTGCTTATTGTCGTACATTGGTGGTACCCGAGTGTTAGATACAAAAACACAATATGGAAGATGCCTCCTGAGTCACTGAATATAAAACGTGTTTTTCTAAACAATCAGCCATTCATTGGCTGGAATAATGAGTGTTAGTGGTAATAACATGAACTGCTAAATTTCTACTACAAAAGTAAAGAAACAAACAACCTTAAACATTTTGCTTTGTAACGTGCCAAATATGTGCATAGAAGGTAGACATTTTGAGTAAGAAAACACCATGTTTCCATAGTCTTCTTTTACACTAAGATAGCCCTTGAAACATGTCTTAATCAGGGACTGCTTTGCTCTGTATGATTCCATAATCCTTTTATTTCATAAACATTACTATAAATACAGGAAACGTTCGTAATCTGAGGACATCAAAGGCTATGTCAGATTTAATTTTGGCTTGATAGCCAAACATTTGTTAGAGAATCTGAAAATAAACTGCAAACAAGCTGAACCCTCATTACTGTTTGTGGAATTATAAATTAAATGGAATGTAAACAGCAAATTAAAACTAAAAGCAAAATAAGGAAATATAATCAATGAGTATAGCTATATCTTCATTGATACAAATTAGTCTGATGTTGCATTCTGAATGTGCTCTGGTACACAATTATGTAAAGAATAAAATATGAAAAATATACATGCATCCATATTCCACTGAGTTTGGTATTAAAAAATATTAATGAAAACACTAATATTACTTTCACTTTAACTGCTCAATATAGCATTTTAAATGGAATAAGTAATTAAACATAATGTGCTATGATCGCTTACCCTGAAGGTCGTTTTCATGATTGAAGTGTTAATCACTTCTTCTAAATCTTGCCATCTGAACAACCTTATGTCAAAATATAACTGAGATGATTCAGACATACCTCAAGTGAAATAATTTTCATGTTAATGAAAAATTTATTTTATATTCAACTATAAACCATAAGTGTCTGGGTCATTAAGTCTGCTGCAAAATGGATTTAATAAGAATACAATTTTTTTGACTGTAGAGTTCTGTTTGTTCATTCCTAGTTGCTTCATTTGAAAGGATTCTAGGATTACCAAGTTGTTACTGCCTTTGTTGACAGATTTGGTCCTTCTTAAGTCTTTATTTTCTGATCTTCCTTTGTTTCAGGTTAAGTAAATCAAAGATCTCTTTCAAAGACTAAAGGTTTGGGGTTTTTTAAATGTGTTGGGTTGACCTTGTCCCTCTGCCAGCTGCTCATCCAGTTGTTCTTTCAATCCCCCTTATCAACAGAATAGGAAAAGAAATTAAAGATGAGAAAACTCATGGGTCAGTGACATGGAAAGTAGGATTGATTGCACCCTTCAGTGAGTTTGCTGATGACACCAAGCTGTGTGGTGCAGTTGACCTGCTGGAGGAAAGGCATGCCATCGAGAGGGACCTTGACAGGCTTGAGAGGTGGGCCCATGAGGTTCAACAAGGCCAAGTGCAAGGTCTTGCATGTAGGTGGGGCAATCCCAGGCTGGAGGTGCTGGTTGACAAGAAGGTCAACATGACCTGGTGATGTGCACTTGCAGCCCAGAAAGCCAGCCTTATCCCAGTATGCATTAAAAGGAGTCGGGGTCAGCAGGTCAAGAGAGATGATTCTCCCCCTCTACTCTGCTCTTGTGAGACCCCACCAGAAGTACTGTGTCCAACTCTGGCTTCCCAGCACAAGAAGGATATGGACCTTTTGGAGTGAGTCCAGAGGATGGTCACAAAAATGATCAGAGTTAGAGCAGGTCCCCTGTGAAGATAGACTAGAGAGTTGGGGCTGTTCAGCCTCCAGAAGAGAAGGCTCTGAGCAGACCTTGTAGCAGCCTTTGGGTACCTTCGGGCAGGGGAAGGGGGGAAAGATTTTAAACTAAAAGAGGATATATTTAGATTAGGTATTAGGAAGAAATGCTTCACTGTGTGGTGGTGAGATACTTGAAACAGTTTACCCAGAGAAGCTACGGATGCCCCATCCCTGGAAGTGTTCAAGGCAAGGTTGGATGGAGCTTTAAGAAACCTGCTCTAGTGCAATGGTCCCTGCACATGGCAGGGGAATTGGAACTAGTTGATCTTTAATGTCCCTTGCAACACAAAACTGACCATAAGTTAACAGTTATCCTCACAGTCAAAACAACCTTGACTTGGGGAAAAATAATATATTTTATTGCTGATTAAAATAGACTTCTGTATGGGAAGAAAAAACCCACAATATAAAACAACAGTTTCCCCTCTTTCTTCTCTTCCCTTAGCACACTTTCACATTTCCAAATCATCCACCTCCCTGCAAGAACAGCACAGGGAGATGGGGAATGGGGGACTGTGGTCAATTCATAACAGCTTCTTTCTGCTACTTCCTTCTTCTCACACTTTTCCCCTGCTCCTGCATAGGTACTTTTCCCAGGCTATAGTCCTTCAATATATATCTACTTCAGTATGGGTTCCACCATTCGCATTCTTTCAGGAAAAAATCACCTGCTCCTGGATGGAGTTCTCCATGGTCTGTAGTGTGGATATTTACTGGTGTTGGGAGTACTCTCCACAGAGTGCAGGGGAATATCTGAACCACTGTGGTCTTCCCCATGGGCTGTGAGGAAGTTTCTGCTTCAGTGCTTGAAGCAATTTCTCTTCCTCCTTCTGTGCCCTTGGTGCTCACAGGGTTGTTTCTGTTTTCCCCCCTTCATTTGTGCAGTGTTTTGCCCTTTCTTAGATATGTTTTCACAGAGGTACCACCGTCTTGAGGGGCTCAGTTGTGTCTTACAGTGAATTCTTTGGAGAGAGATGGAACTGTGTCCGCCATGAGGCAATCCCCGGTCTCTCCTCACAGAAGGTGCCTTGCAACTCCCCCAACACTTTAACACCTCCAGTCAATACTAAAAGTAATATTTCAGTGTATTAAACTGAGGCATACAAATTCAAAATTCTCATTGAAACTCCCAATTATTGGATATCATCCAAAAGATACCTAAAAATGAGTAGGTACCATTAAGTCACTGGTTTCAGTCATCTTTTCTACAGAGCAGTAATTATTCCTTAATTTTAAATAGCTATTCTGTTCAGCGCAGATCTACTCTTTCAGTCCTATTTTCTCTATGAGCTGAGTACAAACTGATATTTGAAAGTGACTGTGCACTTAAGTTGCATGTTAAACCAAGTCAAAATGTTGGCTTAAATAGCTCAGCTTGTATTTTATCTTTTATGTCAGCTCTGAAGCCTAGCCTTCCTTATCCTGGGCTTAGGAACCTGCTGTTCATCTTGTCTGTGTGACAATGAAAACTCTCTTCTGCTTTTCATACAACAGGCTGACCTAATAAAAATGTCCCCCAAAATCTAATCAATGAAAAGGAAAAGAACTTTACTCATCTTTTTTGACCTTCCCAGCTATTTCTACAGCTTTATACTGCCAGTCAACTGTGGCAGTGATTACATCTGCGCTCCTCAAGCCTCTGCCTGCCTTCCTTGCTATTGATATCCAGAGGAAGAAGAGTAACTACACAACTAACTGAAGTGACTACTTATTTAGAGTCAGAGGCGAGGAATCTCTTGGCACACTTCCTGAAATGTCAAAGCAAGATGCAGCTTATACGTCAAGAGGCCAAAACAGATTGGCACACCAAGAATAAATCTAACATGAAGACTGACAGATCTGTATGTCTGTACTAAATTTGGAGGTAGCGGTGTCTGCCTTTAGTTTAGGGATTAGAGAATTCACATAAGTTTGGGGAATTTTAGATTTGGTGAAAACACTATCTTCCCAAGGACCAAACTGAGGTTTGCTGATCTGTTGCTCCCCATATCATCCTTTCGGGTTTTTGGGGCGATAAATGCAATGTTTCCCTTTCCTAGTCACTGAGAACCTTCCCAATTTCCATTTTTTTTTCAGATGTAATAGTAAGCAACCTTTCAAGGATATAAGTCGACTTTCTCAGCACCTTCAGGGGCAGTCCATAGGGTACTGAATTACGGTACAAGAATTGAACACCAGAATTTATGTTTAGCCCAGTGTTCTGTATGCCACAAGAGAAACCAAGTTAGATTATCGTGTCTAATCTTTGTTACCCAAGTTCAGTATTTGGATGTGACTTTTTCATAATTTGATTTCAAATATTGTATTTACAGCTTCAGAAACAGGAGGACATAGTCCAGCAAATACTTTTTTATTTGAGGAAACATTTCTTTTGTGTAGTCTGCAAAGGTTATCATGCCATATAGTGGTGACCTCCAACTAGAAAGATAAAGAAATGTGCAGTTTCAAAGAAATGAAGTTACTGAACAGCTGAAAATTCTATTTATAAGAAAGAAAGGTATCTATAGCTCATGCTAAGTCTCTGGTCCTTAAGGGGACGGAGTCAATAACTATCTAATTTTTTGTACAGATTATGCTCAAAATATGCAATGCTACGGGTCCATTTATAATGAGCATTTGGCAACAGCAACTCTCAATGTGTATACAAATTAAATCTGGTGATTAGGAAGTTGGATGACAGTATACTCCCCTTGTTTAGTGAAATATAATTGTTTTGGGTTACAGATCTGTGCCTTTAGGGAGAAAAATCCCGGTCTTTTGGCAAAGAATATCTAAATATGAAGTGTTTGTTCTTCATGCTCATTACTGTCTAATTTAAATGTATTTAGTATACTGATTCTAAGGTGATTTCACCAATGTGTTGTACAGCTAATTACTATTTATCTTCAAACAGAACCAGCTTCTTTTTATGGATTTATAGATGTCAGTAAAAGAGGAATAGAACTAGCGCTGCTCCTTATTTTTGACTACTGAAAAGAAGCTGTGTTATTTATGAATAGAAACAATGTAGAAAACACCACTTTATAATATTAAAAAGGACACTGTTCATGCAGTCATGTACATGCTAGGAACTAGATAAATTTCCCACTGTATCCACTGCTTAGAGTGCTATCATGGATTGGGAGAAAATCTCAATTTGATTCTCACACTTTCCTCCAAGTTTCCTGCACATTCATAGTGGTTCCTAAATTAATAAATAGTTTCAAATGACTTCTGCTGCTTTTTGCACACATCACTCCCTGTTGACCGGAACAATGCCTTGAACCTAGTTTTGCATACAATGTAAGATTATGATAATACATTCTCCCCCACGTTTTCTCTCTTTCTGTGGCTAGTCTGTTTAATAATAATAACAATTAATACAAAATGGGAAAAACAAACAAACAAACAAAACCAAAAGCTCTCAAAACAAAATAACCCAGAAGAAATATTTTCAATATAAAATATCCAGTGGTGAGCCATCTATGCATTCTGCCAGTTTATGTGAAATGTTGCTCCATGTTAAGTAGATCTGGAAACATATGAGAACAATTATTTAATTTATTAGTGAAAATGGAGGAAGGTGCTCCCTTACACTCATATAACTGACAGTGGTAAGCATATTGTATATCACAATTCAAAATTTGCAAGCTGTATTAAATGGAAAAAAGGAAACAGCTGCATCAGAATAATGCAGCCCCAGGGTAATTGTTTTTCCTCTAAAGAGTGACACTAAAGTTAAATACAAAGTCATAGTAATATGGCTGAAGTAGTTCTGCTCTCAATATCTTTATTTGGGACTCTAACGCTCCATTGCATTATGCTACCTAGACATGCTGATAGTTCTTTCCTCTGTCTTCTAGTTTCTAAAGTCCTTCAGCATCTGACTTTCATGGAACGGCTGGTTGTCTCTCTCAAAATAAGGGACTTTGCTGAGGTATTCAAGAATATTGGCACCATTCTTGTAGATTGTCTTGTTGCCACAAAATTTCAATATAATTGTAGTAGTAATAATAACAGCAACAATAATAATTCCTTTCTTCGGGAAACCGGTAATAGAATCACGGTTAAACACTGTATCCTAATTATGGAAGTGCTTCTGCGAAGTTTTGTGGTTTAACTTAATTTTTTATCATGATGCTCTATATACTACATAAATATCTTTCTTAGGACACCCACATAACTATTTAACAGAAAAGGAACATTTAACCAAACTGAGACAATGGTTAGTAACTGAAATAGATAATATCAAATCATCTATCAGATCAGCAGTTTAGGGTAAAGCAGATGTAGAATCTTTCTCTGAAGATTTTTGGAGCTGCTTGAAATGAAGAATGCAGAGGATAGGACTATACTTCCAATACTCAAAGGGGACTTTAAGAACATTTGAGAGCTTATGGTTAAGTGAGTACTAGGGAATGAAGTGAGCACTTCTGGTGAGGCTGCTCCTTGAATACTATATTCTGTTTTGGACCCCTCACTCTGAGAAGGATATTGAGATTCTAGAAAGTGTCCAGAGAAGTGTGGTGAAGCTGGTGGAAGATCTGGAGCACAAGTCCTATGATGAGGGGCTGAGGAAGTAAGGACCTTTTGTCTCTCTACAACTACCTGAAAGGAGGTTGTAGTGAGGTGGAGGTCCTTCTTTTCTCCCAGGTAACAAGTGGCAAGGTGAGAGGAAATGGCCACAAGTTGTACCAGGGGAAGATTAGTTTGGATATTGGGAAGAATTTCTCCTCTGAAGGAGTGAGCAGGCATTGGAATAGGCTGCCCAAGGAAGTGGTAGAATCACCCTCCCTGGAAATGTTCAAAAGGCATGTGGCTGTGGCACTTGGGGATATGGTTTAGCTGTAAACACAGTGCCAGGTTAATCGTTGGACTTAAGAGGTTGATCTTAGAGGTCTTTTCCAATTTTAATGATTCTATAGCTCTGAGTGTTTATATCTAGATCTTATTACAGAAAGGTACTAGTTGAGAATTTAAATTATCTAGAACTTCTAGAGCTAAAATCAGTGGTTCATATTAATTATACTAACAACAAATTTGAGAAAGCCCTGATGCAACTGTAAGATCTGTTCCTTAGCTGTTACTGCCAGCTAGGAGAGTCTGTACTTTTCAACAAGTATAACTTTGGAGGGATCTTTGAATATATTGAAGTATGTCATTGTGCATGTTTTAAAGGAGTTTCTATTCAGTAAGAGGTACCAAGGCCCGGGGGATTGAAATCTCAATTTCCACAAAAATTGCTCTGCTACAAATGCTGTGACAAAGGAACTTTTAAGCAGCTCTGATGCGAGAGCACCACAAAAGAACATTATACATCATAATGCCAGTCTATTCTTCTGTGGTTCTGAGATATTTCTTTGAGCTTTGTGTAAGCTGTAAATGTACTTAATATCTTTTATATTAAATTATTGTAGCATTTCTAAAATAAAACATTTTAAATTAAATAAGAATATTTTAATAACTATTTCTCATGCTTTGGTTTGTTTTACTATGCATTCAAAAATTCATGACTGAGAACTAGTTAGATAGAAACAAGTAATTCATCATTTTAAAACCTGTGGATATTTCAATCAGTCACAGCAATACATATCTAAAACAATGACTGCTGAGTGATGTTTTCACTTTGCAGAATACAACATGCTATATGTTAGACTGGTTACTGTAAAGTTGTGCTTTTTACTTCTGAAAAGCATAGCCATGGCAGTGTCATGGAATGTTTTGTTCTCTGGAGCTATCTCTGCCAGGAATCTGTGTCTTTTATCCTCAATAGGCATCAGAGACGTAGATGACTTCGTGAAGACTATTTTGCTGACTAATGTAGAATGAGTTGACATTTCATGCTAAGAATCAAGTAGCTTTCTTAACAATTCTACTGTTTTTTTCCCTAACTTGTAGTGGAAAAAAGAATATTATGGGGCAACTCTCTGGGTCTCACTGATTGCATGGCTTGGATCTGTTTTATTTCCCCACAGCCAGCCTAAATTACTATTATAAGCTGTGAAATTCTCATTTGAACCAAATAGTGAAGGTGGTGCGCTATGATAATTAAATGAATCAATCATTAGCGCCTCCCAGGGGGTCAGATAAGGGACATCACTGGAAAATTCTTCTATCTAGTAAGGACCTCTGATTATTATCTGTTATTGGTTATTCAAGCTGACAGCGACAAAATAACAAAGAGAAGTCCAAGGGCAGTCAAAATAGACTGCAGGGCATTGGGACAATTGGTTGAAAGATCAGGAGCACAGGTAGTGATTTCCCTAAACCTAACCCAATCCTTCCGGAACAAGGAATAGTATTGATAGGAATAGGCAGATCCATCAGGTCAATGAGGGACTCTAAGGTTGATGTAATTGGAAAAGTCTGATATTTTGACCATGGGATGATCTACTCAACATCTGGCCTACTAACAGGTGACATCTGCATCTGAGTTAGGATCTGCATCACCTGCATCTGAGATAGGATGCACCTATCTTGTAAGGGAAAAAGAATATTAGCACAGGAGCTAGTGGGGCTTGTTGACAGAGTTTTGAACTGGCTTGTAAGGGGGAAAGGGAAAATACCAGGCTTTGTTAACCTCCTCCTAAGTCTGAGATAACACTCAGATAGTAGTACCACCTTTATCTTATTTCAAGTTCCCACTGTGGTGGCTTAACTTACAGTCCAACTTCCAGGTATCCACAAAGGCATACTGGGAAGGGGCTTTGGTGGTTGTTGCTGGTCACAGATGCCATCTGTTCCATAACTTGGGGTGATCTTTATTTGACTGGGGACATGCATACAAGCAGTTTGCCACAGTGGGAATTTTTGTCTGGCTGTTACCCAGGATGTGCTAACCAGCTCTTACCTCCACCAGGCCTGGAGTTGGTGTCATCCTCTTCCTCCGTTCTGTGCTTATTTCATGGCAAAGTCTTTCTGTGGCCTTAGCAGTGTTTGACACAGGCAACTGTGCTCTTTAAGTTCTTACAAAGGGTCTGGAAGGGAAGCCTTAGGAGTAGTGGCTGAAGTCAGTTGGTTTGTTCTGCCTGGAGAAGAGAAGACTGAGGGGAGACTTCATCTCTGTCTTCGACATTCTCATGAGGAGAAGCAGAGGGGCAGATAACTGATCTCTTCACCCTTGTGACCAGTGACAGGACTTGAGGAAATGGCAGGAAGCTGAGTCAGGGGAGGTTTAAGTCAGATATCAGAAAAAGGTTTTTCAACCAGAGATTGACTGAGCACTGGAACAGGCTCCCCAGGGAAGCAGTCCCAGCACCAAGCCTTCCTGAGTTCAAGAAGCATTTGGACAACACTTTTAGGCACTTGTTGTGACTCTTGGGGTGGCCTGTGCAGAGCCAGGAGTTGGATTCAATCATGCTAGTGGGTCCCTTCCAACTCAGTAAATTCTATGATTCTATAATAAATATGCTATTAGGGGACTGATGTATCTCTCTTAGGAGGACAGGCTGAGGGAGTTGGGCCTGTTCATCCTCGAGAAGAGATGACTGAGGGGACCTCATCAAGTATTTGAAGGGAGGGTGTCAAGAGGATGGAGCCAGGCTCTTCTCAGTGGTGCCATGAAGCAATGGGTAAAAACTGAGGTACTGGAAGTTCCACCTGAATACGAGGAAGAACTTCTTTACTTTTGTGATACTCAAATCATATCCATGTTCTGAATAATACATTTTCTCATCAGTAATTAAGATTAATTAAGATTATTTTCAGCTATTGAGATTATTTCCTAGTGTATCTACTTTCTGCTTGCCTGCATAGAGTCTCAGTGTGTGATTAGAGTGTTACTAAAAAACTTAAGAAAATTACTAGGCTATAATGAAACTCATGCTAGTCATAAGTAATTTTTTCATATATCATCATCGAATTCTTGCTGTATTTTTGTCTGCTTCCATGGACCCACTGTATACTTCTGATCCCATGCATTTTGTCATTAACCAGGCTACCAGGTCAAGCTATCCAGGGGAAATTTCATTCTTGAATTAAAATAAATCAGGTTTATTTTTTATCTTTTGCTGAAATTAGTGTTAGCTATGGGGTCAAACCAGGCTGCTCAGGTCTTTGTCCAGTTGAGTCTGAAAATCCTCCAGGCACAGTATTGTTCTCATTTTTTATGTGACATTTAAACTGTAGTATGAATAATACATTGCTTTACTAATAGTGGGATTCTTTGTATCCCAAGAAAAGAAAGACAAGTTGAGTGTTTAGCTATAGAGCAAACTTTGTCTTTTATTGCCATTTGACTGTAAAAATGCATAAGTGCTTCAGTTTTAAATAAGGCTATTACAGACAACCTAAAACATGCCTAATAGAGGAGAAAATTAAAACCCATGATAATAATAATCTTAATATTCTGAAAGCATTCATGTTATAGATGGATAAGGAATTAAATATGAACATAGTTTTTTTACACAAAGCTATACTTATATTATTTTAGAGTGTTTGATAGGTATTTGCAACTTGCCCAGCTACAATGTGACAATATCACATTGCCATCTTTTCTGACAATATTGACAACTATGATATTTTTGTCATGATGTTTCCAACATTCAGACAAGAATTGATAGATTTTACTTACACTGTCTTCACATTTATCTTGTTTTGCATCCTTTTTTGTAAGTTTATTCAACTGTGAAATAAATTGTAATTCTTAAGTGTTATATCTTTAGGTATAGCTTGATTTTTTCATTTTGTAATTTAGTACATATGATTTCTGCCTTCATCAGGCTTATGCCCTGGCTGTGTGCTGACCCAGCAGTGCAGGGGCTCAACCTTTGCCATGGCCTGATCAGTGTGTTGCTGGTTAAATCCCTGCACATGGGTCAGTGACTGTTGCCTCCCCTGCTCAAACTTCAGGTCTGGCGGTGACCCCACTGGGGAGGGGGTGACACCTTCCCCCTGTCACTGCCTGACAAACCACAGCCATTTGTGTGCATGGGGTCTGGGAGTGGGGTGTCAGGGAAGCAGTGCCAGGCAGGCAGCCTGGGAGGAAAAAAGGGGCTGTGACAGGGAAAGGTGTAAAGGGAACACCCAAGCAGAACCCAAGACAAGGTGATATCAGTATCATATTGCTTCAAAGAAAGAGGAGAAAGAAATCCTCCACCAGGCACATCACAGTCCTTCTATCAAAAATGTCATGATGCTGGCAAGCCTTTGGAATTCCCCTCCCTCCACCTCCCATTTACAATTTCTGAGAGTAAATTGTAGTGTCACACTTTAGACCCACAAGCAAATTTGAAGTGTGAACACACCACCAGTGGAAAGGGTTAGATACTGGCAAGAACTGGAGGGAATTTTGGTAAACCAATTTAAACATTTTAATATCTATACTTTTCAGTACTAATAATTGGGACTATCAGACTGTTTTAACAGGAGTGCCATTAAATTCTAGACTTTTTGTATGGTATGTTTCCTTTGGCCTGTCACAAGATTATGAATTTTTGAAATTCTATTCTTTTTAGTAGAAAGTGTTAAATACCGTAAGATCTGATGCTTGATCTGAGGCTCTCATAACTGAGCTCAGCAATAAACCAAGAATTAATTTACTTAGGTAGATTTCTGCTTCTGATGGTCTCTGTTGCTCCTCTCTAAAGTTCCAACATCTAAATAACAGACAGCACAAGCTACAGGTGATGTTTCTGTATTTTATCCCTCTGGTTCTCATGTTCACTTTAAATGGGCAGATATAGTTCTTAAAAGTCATGCATGCATATCTTAGATCCCAAATTGATATTTAATGAAAACAAATGTTGTCAAAGTTTTAGGCAAAGCAAATTAATTTGTAATTGTTTTAATTACTTTGTTTCTTGTGGTCTAATCTTATCTTGTAAAGTTCTCTTTGCTTTCCCAATCAGAGTGGAAATCAAACCTTGTCTAAAGACAGAAAAAAATACTTAAAAATAGGTGGCAACCTTTCAAATTTTCTGCAGTCCAATTAGCACCAATCTAACTTGACTTAATATAAGAAAATTGAAATAATTGCCTGAAATAAGTCTATTACTGACACAAAGTACAATAGAAATGGGAAATCTAGGTCTCTGGAATTAGTCACTATGCTATAATAAATCTTTCTAAGATGAAATCAAAAAAACAAGCTCAGTGACCTTATCAGCCCTAGTTTTCTATGCAGCATACTTACAAAGCTTTTGTTAACAGCTTATTTACTCATAACAGGCTGAATGAGACAACACTTAAATGATGTTAAAAGGACCTTATGCTATTCAAAAGATTAATGTCAACGTGACAAAACAAGTACTTGTTCTTTGCAGTCAGTTGCTAATTTTGAGGCAACATGTTTTTAGAATTGTAAGAGGGTTGTTTTAGAATATGATAATTGAATTATACTTTATAAAACCTAATTTATTGGAGATGAAAGACAAATTCTTCTCAAAAATGTCTTCTAAGGAGACTAAAGCATTTATTTATAATTTATTTATTTATTTGTATTTCTATTTGTATTACTCATTTATTTATTTATTTGTATTTATACCAAAGTATTTCAAAACATGATAGCTGGTAGAAATTATTACATATCATATTTTTTCAAGATGTATATTCTGCATCTGCCTGTAAGAGGTTAAATATCTGAATTTTTCACTTAATAGTCATCCCAGCTTGGTTTTCCTTTAATTATGAGATGCTATCACATTATTTTCCCATATACCAGTTTTTCTTTACATTGCTTTTGATCCCATATAGCTCAGCTGATGTTTTTTGCTCTGTATGATTTTCTTGGTTTTTTTCTTGTACAAAAAGTCAGCTAAGAGTGATCTTTTACCATGCTCAATCATAGTCAAGATGGGGCATGCTTAAATACATATATCTGTCCAAATTTAGATTTTGAAGCTGTAAATAACTGTGTTAAGTATCATTCTAGTGTCTTTCCATAAATTCTGTTTATGATTTATAATTGCTTACAGTTTGATGTTTCTTGAAGTTATAACAGTGAAGACCACTCTTAGATGAAAGGTAATTTTTAAAAAAAGCAAGTGAGTTTAAAACCCCCCACTAATTAAGCCCCTATAAATTCATATAAATATGGTATTAGGACCTGAAATTAATCTACAAATTGAGAGATATTTCACAAGCATTAACATTTTAATTATCAACCTCTATGATACATAAGGATGTTAGAAAATATTCTTGTTCCTCATTTTCTACTTATTTTAGGATTTAACAGTCTTACACTGAAATTATTTAACAAATAATTAATTTTGTGTCTGTAACTGTAACTGGTTTGTAGTATTTCTGCTCATGTTTAATTTGTGAAATATTTTTATTCCTAATATTTATGCTATATAAAATTTTTTTACATTTTTAATTGGCTTCATTATTGGTTATATATATACATATGATATATATACATATGTATCATATACATATGATACATCTTTTAATTGATCTTTTGATTATAATATATATATTATGAAATCTCATGGAATGGTCACAAGTAGTTTTCAATAGTCTTCTAATATTTGATACTAAAATTTACTTCAGCAAGAAAACTAGGTGCTGCTGAGCAATTCTGAAAGGACATCTCTCCTCCTCTCTCAGTTCTGTCTTTTTTCAATAGGATATGAAATTTTCAGTTATCATAGAAGGACCTGTTTTTTTGTGTTTCTATATAATGTATAAATTAGTATACTATGTGTGGTGGGTTGATCTTGGCTGGATGCCAGGTACCCACCCAGCTGGCATCCCAGTCAGACAGGGGAGAGAGTAGGGTGGAAAACAACTCGTGGGTTGGGATAAGGCAGTTTATTAAAAGCGAGACAGAAGCTTGTGTGTGCCAAAAGCAAAGCGAAGCAGAAGATAACAGGGTTTATTCTCTACTTCCCATCAGCAGTGGTGGTCGGCCACTTCCAAGAAGCAGGGCTTCAGCACACATAATTGTTCCTTAGCAGGCAGCCGCTGGAGATAATGAATGTCTGCCTTCCTGCTCCTTGCCTCAGCTTTTATTTCTGAGCTTTGGTCAGTTTGGGTCAGCAGGCCTGCTTGGGTCCCCTTCCAGGATCTTGCCCTCGACTGAGGAAGGAATGTTACAGTGCAGATGCTGTGCTCAGCAGTAGCCAAAACATCGGTGTGTTATCAACACATTTCTAGCTGCCAATGCAAAGCACAGCACTGTGAGAGCTACTATGGAGAAATGAGCTCAGCTAGACTCAGTACACTATGATAATTTCCTTTTTTATTTTTGGGTATGCTCTCAGCAATCAACCATGTTTTTATCACACATTTGTTTTTCTTTTCCAGGTGGTACGTATTTGACTTCATTGTAGTACAAAATTCTGTGTTTCTTCCTTCTCATCTCTTTTCATACTAGTCACTTCTTATAAATTGATGTCTTGAATTTTTAATCTCCTCAAATCTCTTTATTGTCTCCTACAAACAAAAAACAAAAAAAGAGGAAAAAATAAAGAGAAAAAAAAATCGGTCTATAAATTATCATATTCCTCAGTCTTTAGCCCTCATGATGAAATAATTTTATACTTGGTATATAGAGTTTTTATATATTTCATAACATATAAGTTCTATTATATCTTCCTATGAGTCTAATAGGAAGTAAACAAATCAGAATAAGCACTATATTTTCAAAAATCAAATCCAGGGATGGAGATTTCATAACTTGCCTGGGTAGCCTGTTCCAATGATTGACCACCCTTTCAATGAAGAAATTTTTTTTCTAATTTTTTTCTAAACTAAACCTCTTCTGCTACAACTTGAGGCTATCTCCTCTCATCCTGTCACTTGTCTGGGAGAAGAGGCCAATCCCCACCTTACTAAGACCTTCTTCCAGGTAGTTGTAGAGAGCAATAAAGTCCCACCTGAGCCTCCTTTTCCTCAAGCTAAACAGCCCAGCTCCTTCAACCACTCCTCATCAGATCTGTGCTCCAGACCCTTCACCAGCTTCCTTTCTCTTCTCTGGAGTGAAGGGCCCAAAACTGAACACTGATTCAAAGTGTGGTTAAAAGTCTTGATGGAAAATGTGAAAATCTCTAGATCAGGATGCAGGTGTGGAATTGCGCAAATGAGCTCCAAGAAAAGCTGAGGCACCGCCAATTAGCAAAGTGGGCTGGACAAAAAGATGGGAATTGGAAAAGGCTGTTGAGTTTTCTTTATTAAGATATGAGACAGACTGATCCTTCTCATGAATGGATGATCTGAAGAAGTAGGAGAATAGCTGTCTTCTTTTCATCTTAGTGTTACTGTTATTACTCCATACTAGTTCTTCTTACATTTATGACATTTCCTTGCCTCCTACAGCACTGACACATAGGGGAGCCCCCAGGTTTCCATTAATACATTAACCCCCCAAATGTGGTATGTTTGAGATACTTTTCTCTTTTCTTTGATGCATGGAGGCATTATTTCTAGCAAGGTAAGTACAGTCTGTAAAGCAAAACTCCAAGAGGTGTCTTCAGCCCAGTAACACATCTCACACCACCTGAACTATGGAAAACTTTACAGGTGACATTTTAAGCAAAGTGCAAGTTCTGTGGTATTGTAGTCTACTTTACAAAATGTTTAGTTTTATTTAGCAAGATTATTTTAATTAAAAGTTTTCATACTTTGGAAAAGGATTAAAAAAGACAGTTTTCAAATTAAATGACAGTTATATTGGAAGAGAATGACAGACTGTCTAGTTTACAGTCACAACCAGTTGCCAGCCTTTTTGTGTCTACAATGCATCATATTACAAATTTAGTACATTTTGCTCTTGGAAGTAATTTAAATGAAAATGTTTATTCATATCAGAATGGATTAATCGAGTGATCCTTAGGCATTAGTGTTAGGGATGTATTTGACCTGATTTTTTCAGTGGATATTAGAATATGGGTGTTGAATTTAAAGAAGAAATTTTAGCATTCTAATGTAGATCATTTTCTATAAAAATTATCAAAAATATTTTGAGTTTGTGCATTTTGGCAGGAACATTTGAAACCCTAATATTGAGGAAGTTATTTTCTTTGTTAGAACTGATAATTAAAAATTACTTTTTAAAATCTTTTCTTTGTTAATTTAATTATTTTTCTGTGTTATATGCATTCATTTTCATCTTTAAACCTATTGTACCATCATTACTGTAATAATTATAGTCTGTATTCACCACAAATCTCACAAATTCTTTTTAGGGTAGGAATGACAAAATGGACTTTTACTCTCTACATGTCTGAAACTTTTACTAAAGGTCCATTTTTCCTCTTAATATTGCCTTCATAGTAAAGGTAGAATATGGAGATATCATTAAAAGGCATTCCAGTTCTTTCCAACAGATTCAGTCTTACTTCAGAGAATCTAATTACACGTCCTTGCTTTTTTGTAATGCTGTAGAATACAATGCCAT
Organism: Manacus candei; assembly: GCF_025592945.1. Classification (NCBI taxonomy): domain Eukaryota; kingdom Metazoa; phylum Chordata; class Aves; order Passeriformes; family Pipridae; genus Manacus; species Manacus candei. The sequence goes on along the minus strand of NW_026138059.1, from coordinate 16,953,975 downwards.
AGAGCTGCCCTCAACATTCAGATACAAGAAAAGTAATCATTTTCATAGTTGAAAGTAAAGTGAATTTGAAATGTATTATTCTGTAGTATTACCATCCTGGCAATGTTTTTGAAGCGCTTCTTGATAAGAGAAGATTGAGAACTTTTTGCCTTAATGCTGACTTACAAGGAGAATTGCCTCTTTGATAGTTCGGTCTGCTATAGCACAACAGATGAACTTGGCTTCTCTCTTCTTGAATTTAGATATTGTTCACAAAAAATATGTTCACGAAATACCTTTTTCTGAAATTTTTAAGTTCTTGTTTTTAGTGATATCAAATAAGATATCAGTGATCCTGAGAGTGTGACACTAAACAAGAAAGAGGATCCAAGGAGCACGAGAGAGCAGAACTCTTTACTGAATCCTTGCATGCCACAGGGGATAAACAGGTTTCAGAACTGCCTTCTAATTTGTACCAATATAGAGCTTAGCATGGTGCACGTGCCACTGCACCAAGATTTGGTCAAACACAGAATTGTACAGCAGCCCCTCTAAGTTCATTTTTCTAGAGTACCCGCCAAGTCCAATCTCCTGTGTACGCTTTCTGCTAGAGCATGACAACAGTGCTCTAGGGCTGCTGAGACTGACACCACAGACTTCAAAAAGGAATTGGGATGTTTTATTTTCTCTGACTCAGTTAGGAAGCTGAAAGTATATTGTGAAAAAAGCAATTTCCTTAAGTGTACAAAATATTTTTATATACCTAACATTCGTATTAACGTGAATATTACACTATTGATCTCCACTAAATAAAAATATTTCCCATTATCTTAAAGTACCTCTTTTTGTAGCACGTTAATAGACTTATTGCAAATGCCAGAATTTGATATTTGGTTGTATAATTATACATGGACTAGACAAAGGTTCCAGTATTTCTCTGGAATGCTGTTCACTCCTTCCTGTAAAAAGCTGATTTTGCCTTAAGCGTTCCTTTTTTTTCTCATCCACACCTCCGCTGGCCCACACACCTGAAAAATCAGTAGAAGTTTCTTGCATTATCAGTAGTATACTGATTTGACCTGGCTAGAGCTAAATTTCTCCATGATATCTAGTAAGGAGCTGTGTCTTGGATTTGTGCTGAAAACAGTGCTGATAAATCATAAGTGTTTTAGTTATTGCTGAAGAGCGCTTACACAGAGTCAAGAGCTTTACTGTTCCTCACTCCACCCCACCAGCAAGGCGGCTGGGGATGCACAAGAAGCTGGGATGAGACATAGGTGGGACAGCTGATCCAAACTGATATAAGAGGAAACAGAGAATCACAGAATGGGTAAAGCTGTAAGGCACCACAGTGGGTCATCTGGTCCAACCTCCCTGCTCAAGCAGGGTTATCCTAGAGCACGTTGCATAGGACTGTGCCCAGGTGGCTCTCGAATATCTCCAGTGAGGGAGACTCCACAACCTCTCTGGGCAATCTGTCCCAGTGCACACTCACTCTCACAGAAAAGAAGTTCTTCCTTATATTCAGGTGGAGCTTCCTGTACATCAGCTTCTGCCCATTGCCTCTTGTCCTATTGCTTGGCACTGAGAAGAGCCTGGATCCATCCTCTTGACACCCTCCCTTCAGATACTTACATACGCTGATGAGGTCCCCTCTCAACCATCTCTTTTCAAGGCTGAAAATGGCCAGCTGCCTCAGCCTGTCCTCATAAGAGAGATGTTCCAGCCCCTTATTCATCTTCATAGCCCTATCCTGGACCCACTCCAGAAGCTCCATGTCTCTCTTGTACTGAGAAGCCCAGAGCTGAATACAGTACTCCATATGGCTTTACTAGGGCTGAGTAGAGAGACTGGATCTGCCCATACCATATGGCTTCATGCTCAGGATGTAAAGCTGGGGAAGAAGGAGGAAGTGGGGGTACGTTCACACTGATACCATTCATTTTCCAGGTAACTACTAAACGTGATGGAGCCCTGCTTTCCTGGAGATGGCCGAACACCCGCCTGCCCATGGGAAGCAGTCAATAAATTCCTTGTTTTGCTTTGCTTACATGCATGGCTTTTGCTTTGCATATTAAACTGTCATCTCAGCCCATGAATTTTCTTACTTTTCCCCTTTTGTTTCTCTTCTCCATCCTGCCATGGGGGTGCATAACTGGCTGTGTGGTGCTTAGCTGTCTACCAAGCAGTGGGCTGCAACTGCTTACAGAGAGACCTATGCTCATTGTTTGCCAATTAGTATTTTGAGAAGTTTCGATGGAAGTTGTGGCACTTACTTATAAGCATAAAAGTGCACCATCATATCTCTCATAGTGAATGTCTTCAAAACTATTTTGAAGAATGTTATGTCTTTCACCATTTATCAAAAGCCCCTGCATTTCAATTTCATTTTGAGAAAATAAATATTACAGTTAGATCACCACCAAGACCCATCTCATTTTAGTTCTATATTCCTTTTGGAGGAAACCTGTGTTATTCAATTTTATAATCACAATGTAATAAAGTTAATCTTGAAATTTCAATTTCTGCATTTCTTGCCAGCTGGTCCTAAAAACCTTCTCGCCCTACTATAATTACAGATGTCATTATTTTATATTTATAATTTATCATTATATATTTCAATATAACCCTAATTTTTGGCATTTAGACTTATAGGTAATTACAATTGGATATTCTTTACTGGTAAATATATTGAACTATATGAACAATCTATGTAAATAAAAGCAATTTTTCTGGAATTATTAATAAATAAACTTGGCTAGTTTGAGTTTAGAATTTAAAGCTTAGTTGCATTTTCTGTTTTTTTTAAACAGGTGATAGATGTGAAGTAAATATTGATGAATGTATGTCCTCTCCTTGCCTCAACAATGGAAGTTGCATTGATGGCATCAGTTCCTATAGGTGTCACTGTAAGAGAGGTTTCACTGGACGAAACTGTGAGATAAATGTTAATGAATGCTTGCCAGATCCTTGTCTTCATGGAAGGTGCCTATTTTTATTTAACTATTATTATCTCCAAGTAATGCACCTAACTAGCAATATTTAAGATTTAATGATATGGGAAGGTTGATAAATATACTTTTAATTATGTTCTTCCATAAAGTAAGAGAACAAGCACACTTAAAGATGACAGATGTTGCCTGCTTAAGCTAATGTAATATACTGTTACATTATCTCGGTTTCTCTTTCATTTTTGTTCATTAGCATAAACCAGTATTCAGTATATGTGGATTAATTAGTTTAATATACTTGAAAGTGAATCTTTAGCTGTTACAAGCCAACAGGTTGAAATGGGAAGATGTCTTTTAATATAACAATCAGTATCCTTACAAAATGCCTCAGCATCCATAATACACACATTTTAAATCCATTACTAAAACTAATTAATTTACCATGGATATCAGTGAGTTATGTCAGACCACTATTTTGAAATTTATGAAATGTTACTACTAGTGCTGAATATGGAATTACGTAGCTTCATCTGACTAACTCTGTTTTGTATTTCAGATGTATAGATCTCATTGATGGGTATCAATGCTCTTGCGAAGCAGGATGGACCAGCTCAAGATGTGAGATAAATATTAATGTATGTCTTATTTTTTTAAAAAAATTATAGGAGAAAGGGTAATATGTCACTTGAAACTCATTTTTATTTAGTTGACCTCTGAAGTCAGTTTATGGAAAATGCATGACAGAAATTCAGTTTTTTAAAATCCATTCTGAAAAGCTCATTATTTGTTGTTTATATGACACTGCATTAGAAAAGATCATTGATAAAATGTCTAAAGAAGTCTAAATGTGCAGTGTGAATGATAAATCTGAAAGGCCACAGCAAGCTAAGCCGACATTACCTGAAAATCATTTTTCCATGAGTTTGGGATAGATAGGGTAATTACCTAGTTTGCACTGTGAGTCCCACTTGATGTAGCTTAGCTGTATATTTGAATAATGAACATCAAAGTGCAACGTTCTACATTGAAAGTTGCCATGACTTGCCTTAAAGTTTCAAAATCCAGGCAATTATAGAATTCTATGATACAAAACCATGGTGTACTAAATATATTGCCCACTTTCTCCTCTGAAGTTCATTAATAATTTTGTGTTAACATGTGGACAAGAAGGCATCCATATATCCAAGTTCTGCGTAGATTCCCACGGTCAGCAAACTTGTAGAAGGTGACTACATCTGGCAGAACACTGAACAGTCCCTACAATATTGACCACACTTTGCAGAAAGTATTGAACTGATTTAGACTTTCTCAGATTTTTTGCCAGAGATTGATCAATCTTGGGATATGATCCTCTTAAACGTATTTGCTCTCATGAGAAAGTCTGGCATGAGATCTGCCTCCCATGTGGGCTATCTGGCTTCTAATATTGTGCTTCTGAATCGTCAAAAAACATTCCAAAATGTTATGCAAACTTCTTTTTAGTTTGTGTATGAATGCAGGTACCTTTCATAATTTTTTATTTACAGCTTAAAGTACTAGATAACTAAAAATATCTCATATTATGTAAAGAAAGTATGGTCTATAACTCTTCCATTGAAAATGCATGAAAGTCTCACACAGGGAATAAATCTAGCTGAAATATTAGTTTCCAACTCCCTTTACAGAAAGAAAAAGTCAGAAAATAAGTAATTCAGCTCTACAGAGTGTGCATCATGATATGATATTGCAAATCTGTATGATTATCAGCTGTTACCAATGCTAATACAAAATACTCTTGGGTAATATTTTCTCTAGCAACATCCATGATTTACACTTTTCTCCATTTTAAGAGAATGAGAGATTAAATGACCTGTAGACAACTTCATAAAATTATATTCAAAAAATAACTTAGGTGTTTGAAAATGCGTAGATTAGAAATTCATAGGAATTATGAAACAATATACATATACCTTTGACAGATAAGTCTGTCAGAGTGATGGTTTCATCTTTTGATAGTCATTCTATTTGCATGCAGTGTGATTTCCAGATTAGACTATGCTGCAAATGTCATATTTTAAAGACTCTAACACTGTATTCATCCTACTCAGATATATATATCATGCCTATGCAACTCTTACAGTGATCAGCTAGGCTTTCTGACTATGTAAGGGTGTGCATATCTTGAAAATCATGGCAGGCTTATGCTCTGTAATTGTTTTATTCTAGATTAAATTCAGCCACTTCCTTTATTTTGAAATACAGTCATAACTTAATCCATATCAATACATATATATATATTCTTCACTTGAAGGTACAACAACGGCTATGCAAATTCATTGTGTGTAGGTGCCAAGGTTTTGTTTAGAAGGGGTGCTGCAGGAGTGGCCTCTGTGATAATGGTCCAGGGGTGGCCCTGTGCTGGAAACAACCCATTTAAATCAGCTCCAACTAACCTACTGCAGGGTACAGCTGAGCCACTCACTCAAGATGGTGGCATATTTGTAGTAACATATTTAAGAAAGAGTAGAAAACTGCCCAGCAGAGAGAGGAAACCTTAGCAGTATCAAAGGTCATTGAAGAAGGAGAGGTAAGAGGTGCTCTGGACACTGAAACAGAGATTGTAGGAGCTGTAGCCCCTGGAGAGAATGATGGTGGAGCACGTATTTGCCAGTAGTCCATGGAGAGGACCATGCCAGAGCAGACATCTGCACTGAATCCCATGGGAGACCCCATGCTGCAACATGTGGACATGCCCTGAAAGAACTGCAGCTCATTGAGTGCCCGCACAGCAGCAGGGTCTAGGCAGAAACCATGACCCACAGAGAGGAGCCTATGCAGGAGCAATCTTACCCTACATTACAGGAAGAGGACCCACACTGAAGCAGGGGAATACTATGAGAAGGAAGGAGCAGCTGAGAAGAGCTGGTGCAAACAACAACCCCCCTTTCCCGCTCTGTCTGCACTTCTCAGGGTAAAATGAGGAGGCAGAAAACTTTGAGATAGAGACATGAAGTTGAGCCTGGGAAGAAGTGAGGTGTAGTTTTAGGTTTTGTTTCTGCTTCTCACTGTCTCAAAATCTATTTCTAGTTACAATAACTTAAATTATTATTTAACCCAAGTCAAGTCTGTTTTGCCTGTGACAGTAAATGGTAAGTGATCTCTCCGTCCTTATCAGTCTAGGAGCTTTGACACCTTATTTTCTTTCCTTGTCACATAGGAGGAGGGAGAAAATGGCTGGGTGGTCATGGCAGAGTCAGGCAAGGTCAGCAACTAAGGTGATTCAAAGAACAAATTTAAAAATGAAATATATTTGTGTATGTATATGTATTTCCCTAGACATACTTGGATTTATTTTTTTCTACTTTTTTCTCCTGAATTTTTTCAACCTTTATCTATGCTGCAATATAGTTTGCAAGAAAATACACTTCAAAACTTTCTCAGGTTGTCTAATACTTTTAGGAAAAAAATAAGCACTTTATAGTTATAGCCTATAACTTTTTCATTTCTAATATGGAGTGTGGATATTGAAACTTTCCTATCTTCTACATTTTTCATTGCTTTTTCATTTATAGAATTCACTCAAGAAAGAGTAACAGAAAAAATATATGCTCTATATGAATCAATTTCAATACACATGATTTCCTTTGACATTAGCATATTTTTGAAAGGGTAAAATGAATGTACATAACTGAAAATTGATCTTTTCTCTCAGATAGATTGCCAATATGTGCAGTAATAGCAATTGTGGTTAGAAATAGAAACTTTTGAGGTTTTTTTTCTTTGCTATGACTGATAAGCATCATTGGTAATTGTTCTTCTTGCATGCTCAGTTAAGGCTCTCTCATCCTGTCAAAAAGGGAGCAAAAAGCATTTTGAGTCTTTACACAGGAAGATATTCAACTTGTTGGGGCTTCTGCTTGTATCTAATAGAAAACTGTAATCAGACCATCCTAGAGTTGTGTTATTTTATCTGGTTTTACTGATCTTTTCTCTCTATTTTCATAAAAGATAGGATTAAGGGGGAAATCAGGAAAATCAACCAATTTTCAACACAAAGGCACCACAGCTTATACAAAGGCTGAGAACAATATGCTGCTACTCTAAGCAAATAAGCAATTATACATCAGAACTGCCCAGATTGCACAGAAGACATGGGACGTGACAGCGATATAATTATCTGTGATTTGATTCAGAAGAACAGTAGGATTCATCTTGCCTAACTTGAGATGTCTTTGTGAAAGCTAGCTGCCTGTGCACTTATTATAGTCAATGAAAACGTGGTGAATATTCAGAGCAATCTGCAGAGTTGTTCAGCTGATTTTGAATTGGACATCTGCATTTCCTTAGTGAGTCTAAACTTCACTCACTGGGTCTTTATGGACGATTTTTAAGTAAACCAGAAAGTGGAATCCTCTCCCCAGAATTCTCTCTGTATAGATGTAGCATATATTTGCATAATAAACTTCAGTGTGTGTATTAAGAGCCTCAGATGAGCTGGATGCTTGTTTGTGCCTCTGTGGGATTTCTCTACACTCAAGTATTTTTACCTATTGCTAACTAGTTCAAGGAGTGTTGAGCAAGGTAAGTAGTTTCTTGAAAGAAGCTAAACTAATATAAACATCCAAAAATTAATGTGGCTTATGCTCAAGATGCAGATAGGTAAATCTAACAGCAGGAGGAGAGGGAGATACCCACTTTATTCTGCAAAGTACAGCATCTGTGATTACAGACCCTTGGGAAAATTTCAGTGTCTGTAACACTTCAGGGACCTCCAGGCCTTGAGATTCAAGTTTATGTTAAGGAAGAGTGACTGAATTGAAGACTTTTAAATAGAAAGCAATTAGAAAGATAATTAGAGAAGAAGAGAAATTAATAAGACCTACAAGAATGTTACAGAGGAATTTCACTTCCAAAGTGCTACGCTCTCTGAGAACATTCCACTGATAGTCATATTTCTGATCCCTTACGTTAGAAAATCCTATCAACTGATATCATAGTATGCTTTTGCATCAAGGGTGTTCTAACAACAGAGACTATCCTAAAAACTAGGACTATGAAATTATTATATTCAATTTCAGGAAAAGGAACTATGTAAAAGTGAGGACCACAAGAAACTAACAAGCATATTAAAGGCTATTAAATAATGTTAAAAGCCCAGGTAAAATGTGTGCTACAACTGAAGAACACAAAGTGGTCCAAAGCCCCTGATTGGATTAAGAAGGAAACTTAAGTCTGTCACAAGGGAAAATTGTAATTTTAACAAATGGAAAGCTTGTCCATGTGGAAATAACAGAGCAGTCCTTTAAACATGTTAATTCAAATGTTAACAGGAAATTCAAATAGCTAAAACAAAAACTGGAAAATGCCTTGTAAAGACCACTCTAACTTGCAAAAAATGCTTCACACCTATCAAAACCCAGAAGTCAGGTAGGGAATTGTTGGCATTGCTTGATGGTTAAAGTGCAAAATGGGCACTCAGATGGGGTAAGGCCATACCAAGAGATGCTCAGTGAATCCTTAGTATTCAAGGAATGCCAGAAAGACCTCACAAAAGGGAAGAGTGAAGAGGTGTCAGATAAGCTTCAGTGTAAAGAAATATTCTAGAAGGAAAAAGCCTCATATAGCTGAATTCAATTGTCAATTGCAACTCAGGAAAGAACACTTTGAACAACCACTGACAGTTCTCTGAAGTTGTTGTCTCAACATCACAGTGCAGAATAGGAAAAAAAAACAAGTCTGGGCATGATTATGAAGAGTACAGGGCACAAGACAGGGGGAATGATTTCTCTTCTATGTAAAACCCAGGTGGGCTCGCATATTGGGTACGGTGCACAGTTCTGGATCTTGCATCACAGGGAGCATGTAGTAAAGTTAGAGAAGCTACAGAGAGTAAAGAATATTATATTAATTGAATAGCCTTGTAAGGAGATATTTTAAATCGATGAAACTATTCCCTCTGAAGAGGAGAAACCTGAAGGGAGTGTAATTAAGGTTTAGAAAACTGTTGCAGTGGTAGATAAACTTAAGTGGAAAACTTCTTCCCCAAATTCTGTAATAAAATAATTGGAGGGACATGATAAAAATAAGCAGAGAAACATTTGGAAGAAATCAAACTATTTTCTTTCACAGGAAGGAGAGAATCCCTAGAACTTGCTGTCCCAAAAGGCTGGGGAGGCAGCTGATCTCTAAGCAGGTTCAGAAAAATTAGGCAAGTCACGGACAACAGGTCCATAAATGAATGATAAATGAACCTGTCAGGGGAGTACAGTTTATCATGTCTGATTAGACAGTTCTGCTTGCTGGGAAGATGTGTGGTACAGAGATGGTAGAAAATGGCAAAGTTCATATGATTTTGTTTAAGCAGCTTAGTCTCCACTACCACTATAGGCAGAATACTGGACCAGATGGAACACTTGTCTGATGCAGTATGTTCCTGCTCTGTATCATTGTCTAAATATTAGATTTATTTTAATTATTTTTCCTCCTGTCCTTGTGTTAATAATATAAAATTTCAATGCAAAATATTTTTATCATTTTCAACTTCTTTTGAATTGAAATACATTGGATAAAACCAATATTCTGAAATATGGACACAAGTTTTCCCAGTTCATTGCTCAAAATGTTGTATATATATTTAATCTACCAAAACAAAAAGCCTTGAGAAGTTAAAAATTAAACAATGTGGATACATGGTTATATTAACTAAAAAAAATTATAGAAAAAATAGTCTAATAATTTTACTCATTAGAAAAATACAATTTATTTATAGTTTTGTTAAACATAAAATGGAAATAATCTGGAGCATTCATCTCAAGCTCTTAATGTAAATCTCATACTTTTATATGGCATCAATACTATTGAGATTTAACCCAAAGTAAGAATGCACTTCAAACTCCCATGTGAATGGAAAAGTCTATAAGCTAGCAAATCACAGAGTTTAAAGTGCTACTGTAAATTTAGCAAGGGAAACCTGGGCCACTTGGTGTCTTAATAGCAGCTGTAATTATATCAGATGGTTGCATTCATGATAAATGAATGGGAAAGAATGGAAACAGGACTCTTTAAGGCATCTTTCTTTTGTGCTGCAATATATATATTTGAATTCTTTCCTTATCTCTTTCTTTTCAACTCCATCAAATTCAAAGTTTTAAATCTCTGTTTGGTTCTACTTTCTACAAGCCAGTGACTTTCCCCTAGGATCCAGTTTTCTCACAAATATCAGGATGCTCCCTTTCACTTCCTTAAGTGATGTTTAAGGCCACTACCTTTTTCTGCCTCAAGTCTTCCCCTACAGTTAATCACTTCATAGTTTGGTACAAAGAAATCAAACAGCAAATGGCACTTTGGACTTTACGTAATCAGTATTCATAGGAAATTAGACTGTATAATGCACCACATACAAGTATTTTAAAAGATAAGTCTGTATATAGCTTAAGTGTATTCCTGATAGATTCCTTGCCCCCCACCACTTCCTCACAGTGCATTTGCACGAGTTATTTATGTTGAGAATTAGTCCACTTTATAATTACCTTTTTGATACAAAACAAAACATCTCTTAAATAAAAATATCTCTATCATTACAATTTTTTTGCCTTAAATTTCTTCTATAGAAATAAATTTCAAAGTATTGTTAGAAATCATTTTCGATTTCTAATCAGCAAGGTCCAAGAAGGACTAATGAAAAATAGTCTTTTCTATAGAAAAAGATAAAAAACCCCACTAACTTCTAAAATACACTACTAGATTTTGTGTTAAGAAACAGTGTTGAACTTACACATTATTTGGAAAAATAATGGATTTTCACTTTTGTTATTAATTTGCTAAAATGTGTTCCCTTATAATTGTTTCAAGCAATGGATTGTGACTTTGGAGATGATATAATGAGACATGTAGAAAGTTGGGCTTTCTTAGGCAGAATAACCTCACTTCCAAAGACAGATGTCAGTATGGACCCACACATTTGGAGAAGGGGACAGTATGCCTTGAGTAAAGTGCTATGCTTTTCTAGGTCACTTGCTAGAGTCCAGATTTCAGAACAATTCCCTGCTAGCAGAACCAGTGAACTGTACCATGCCAGGTGGACTCTAATGGACAGTCATTTTCTTCCTAGTACTAACAAGATTTACTCAAGATGACATTGAGAGAACAGGACATACAGAGAAGAAATAATAAATTATTGTGCTTTAATAAATGTAGTGGATCTTGTATAGCATTGTTTGAATTAAGGATTCTTAAGGAAATCTACCCTTAAAAGAGCTGCATACCTAGAAATCTCAACATTCTTTCATTTTTTTACCTTTACCAAAGAAATTTTTAAATTGCTTTGCTATGATAAGAAAATCAATATGGGCTTATATGTACTGTAAAAAATAATTTACTAAAAATAAAGCCATAAAATCACCATTCTGTTCGCCTGTCAGAAGTCAGTATATTCCATTCATTTATAGCTCCATGGAAATTAATACTTGTATTTATTTGCCTAAAGCATATCTTTTAGAGATGCATCAAGTCTTTGTTTTAAAACATAAGGGGTTGGAAAACTTTTGACAGTTTTACAGCGACTGACTCTCTGTAGTAAAGTTGGAACTTATCTCTCACTGGATATATCTGGATTTGGGGAATCAAGTACCGACTTTCTCCGGGAGTTAAATACTCAATACGTAATATTCTTGTGAAAATATCTGTGCACTGCCATTATCTTTCCCTCTCTCTCAATTTTTTTTGGTGATAACCTAAACCTAGGAACACTCATAGAGCCATCAAGAGTTATGGAACTTCTTATAGCAAAGAACTCACACTGTTATTTCTTTTAATAGCTAGAAACAGATCTGTACTCCATGAATTTGTCTAATAATTTTAACCTGTATGTTATTTATGTTTTCAGTAGTATCATGTGAAAATTATATACATGATGTAATGTTTTTGAAAAAAAATTCTGTCATAAAAATTCTGTTAAGTGTTATTTTTCTTAGATTTTACTTACTGTAAAGTATTCTAGCTAGTACCTAAATCATGTTATAGGCTACATTTTTTGACATCCTTTGCAATAAACAGATTCTAGAACTTGGCACAATGTTTCAGTTTCCCCTAACCATAAAAAGAGAAATAATTACCTGTCTAAGTGTAAGTCATAGTTCGCCTCTCTGAAGACTTAAGGGTAGCATTAGCAATTTTTTCCATAGCATTGCAATGGGAGTTCATGTTGATAGCTTGTCCATTATAATTTTTAAATCTTTTCCAAGGTCATTGCCTGTTAACAATACATAAACTCAAAGGATTCCTTGTTAGCTTAAATCAAGAAAAGTGTATGCTTCACAGAAAGAAAACCAAACTCAGAATAAAACATGCCTATTGAAAGGGACCCATGCTGCTTTACTGTTAGGAGATGAGATACGAGAAAACTCAAAAGATATTTGTCTGAGAACAAAGTGTGTCAGACTGGTGAAGAGTTGATAAAAACTCTATACAAATGATTACAATTGTGTCATTTCTATTTTGTTAAATCATTTAATTTCTTTACAAGGGAAATTATTGAAGCTGTCTGCATTATAAAATATGAGCTCTGAAGGGGAACATTGGTATGCTGTATAGTGTGAGTACTGGGCACCATCTACAGTTGTAATGATGGTAAGCAATAAGCAGAGAACCCCAATTAAATTTAATAAGGGGCACCTTTTTTTTTTCTTTTTGTGACAGTGGAACAACCAAACCCCTCTAGAAGAGGAGGAACCTGACAAGATTAAACCTTAGAAGCAGTTCTTCTGTCCTTCTCTTTCCTTGTATATGGGTGGTGGTAGCCCTGGTTTGACTGAAGATGCTTTTGGATGGAACAAACTAGAAAAAAGGAAGGGAAAAGATGGAGGGCAATGATGGCTGCAGGAAAACCTAGGAAACACATCTCTATTTGAACAGGTTACTTGCTCTGATAGGCCAGAAGAGAAAGTTTTATACCCTATGAATACCCAGGTGTGGTGACTTCACTTTATTTAGCTGCCAGATGCCCACCCAATCAGCAATTGTGATACTCCTATATATCAACAAATTTGCATTTTGGAAGAACTAAAATGACCCATCTTTGTGAATATTATTTTTGTAATTTTCATTTTCCATAGTTATTTGAAGGCAGTTTTCCTTTGAATAACTGATCAGATCATTTCTAGGTGAGAAAAGATTGAAAGATTTCTCATTAGGTTGGGAACTGAACACCAGAGGTAACGACTAAAATATTTTGCTCCTACTGTACTGGAGAAGAGAGACAATATTTCTAGGACTGTGAGTTCCTGCAATTGTTGCTCTTATTTGGCAACTGTCTGGTTAGAGGTCATAGTTAAGATTCAATCTCCCATTATATAAAGAAAGACAAAATAGAAATAGCATTGGTGTTTAGGTGAGCTTATCTTCAGAGAGTCAGGGTAGCTGAGAATTTTCTGTAAAGCCAACTACTCCCAGTTGTCAAGCTGTAAAATCAGTCTCTGGCAGGACGTAAGATAGGCAGGACTTGGTAACAACTGTGTTGCAACTTTAGTTTGTTGTCTCATGTTCTTGTTCCTTAGACTACAAACTACAGCATTTGGTGCCAGTGTGGTAGCTCATCAACTTTGGTATAAATTTATTTGTGGCATTTTTAACATAGTTGTCTCTGTGAACTGAAACAATTTTCTTGAATTAAGAGCAATGCAGACCAACACTTCTCTGGTAACAGTGTACTTTAGTTTTTTGTCAGTCTAATGTTTAACTTTTAACTGCAGCACATCAAAATATACTGGAAAGTGATAGGTGTGTTTTCTTTCCTAAAGAATGTCTGGGGTTTATGTTACTCAAAAAAATAATTACAGTAAGTAGTTTTGTAACATTTTACAAGGACAATAGATTTCATGGAAGAGAATAAAAAAGTTTTGCATTAAGTTTGCAACTTGGTATGACTGTGACTTAGCTATTTTGATGATTTTGGTATTTTTTGAACTTTAACTTTTGAATCATAATCAGATAAAAATTTGATCTCTTAGTTGATAGATATTTAATTTATTCTGCTAATGAGCAGATCTGTAAAACAAAAGTCATAGACATGGATCCAAGTGAATACAAATTAAGAAGACTAGACAAGTTACCAGAATAGAAAAAAAGTCAGAGTTGGAACTGCGAATTGAGATTTTTTATAAGCAAAAAACCACACTTATGCCTGTCAACAACAAATGTAATTAATATAGCAAAAGACTACTTCTATAACAGGATTTTTGGTAGTCTGTAGGACTATCTCCGTCTTCCTGTGGGATGTATAATTCAAATAGTTTATGTAATGCTCACTAATAAATCATCCTATATCCATCCAGCTGGAGAGCTTATAGGAAAATAAGTTGTTTTCTCACAATTCCCCATTGACATCTGAATTTACATTCTGTCAAAAGCAACAGTAGTACCTACAGGAAATCTGAATGCCCTTGGATATCCTTAAAGAATTAAACCTTCTAAAGTTACAGTAGTGTGAGAATAAATTTAAAATACTGGATTTAGCTAGACTATTTGGGTTGCATTTGCAAAATACAACTCCTTTGGGATAGAGGTAAAAACTAGGTTTCTGTGCTCAAGGGCAAACCCACATTTTTTGCACTGACAATTGCACTAACTAAACCCTCCTGTAATTCTGGAAAAATATTAACTTGCTGTTGCTTTGCATGGTTTGAATGTGATGATTTTTACGCTAGCTTTATCAAAGGAAAATTTTATTATGTGAAGAGGTAAACATTTCTAAATGTTTCTATTTGCAATATTATGTATTACTTGATAATGAGAAAGCACTTATCAGGAAATACTGATGAAAGGATTGTGTGCATTGGTTTATATGAGTAATTCTTTATTCTGTCTAAAATTACCTAACTAATGTGGGGATTTTTTCACTGTAATAGACCCTACTGTAAAAAATTAAACAGAATAATTGTATAAATTTTGTGTCAAAAACACGCTTTAAAATTTTAACACAGGAATAGCATACTTACAGCTGAATGACTCCTTATATAAAGTATATTTGCATTTCTGCAAGATTAATGAGTAGGAACAAGTATAGTTTCAAGAATGAGTATGAGTTGTAATTGAAGTATCTCTCTATAAAAAAATGCCTCAAATTAGAGATTTTGGTTCATCAGACAATAAAAAAAGTCCAACACCTTTTTTAATCTCCAGATTCAGTCTCACACTGCTATTGAGATGAGTAAGTAATGTGTTTTAAAGCTGTATAGTCAATGTATTGTTATTTCTCTCCTCAGGAATGCGAATCTACGCCCTGCATTAATGGAGGTTCTTGTCAAGATGCAGTCAATGCCTTTGTTTGTACTTGCCTGAGTGGGTACACTGGCAGGTTTTGTGAAGTCGATGTTGATGTTTGCAATGAGCCTACACTAAACTCAGTTCTGTGTTACAATGGAGGTGTATGTGTTGATGGACCTGGAAGAACTTTTCATTGCAGGTTAGTATGAATACTGTCATATAATTGCCTTAATTATAAAAGATTGATTTGCTAAGATTTCAGGGCAGTACTGATACTATGTGCAGTACATGAACTCAAATGGCTTTGGTGCTCAGTCTAGTTCTCAAAAATATTGTTATCTTAAATCATTCACTGTTTAACATGAGACACTTTTACCTGAAAACTTATCTTCTAATGCTTTTCAGAATTATATGTGGAAACTTCTAACATAAACTGACCCTAAAACATTTAAAATTATTATATTTATGGATATGTATATACTCGTGTTTTTTACTCAAAAAGAAAATTATTTCGAATCAAATTTAGATGACAGATAGTTTTTATATTATGTGCACACAGACATATATTCAAAGCAACTTCCTATCATCCATCATCATCATTCTCTAAGACTTTTGACTATATACATATAATGTTGTAGCTTATATACTTGTCATATAGCTTTAAAATTAAGCTACTCTATAAACTGTGGGCATCATTCTCTCCTATTTCAACTCAATTATTATCTAAGTCCCTGTTCAATTGCTACATTTGTAGAAAGATGAAATACTAAGAACATATTTTATGAACATGCTTAATAGTGAAGCATAAATATCTTCTTATATCCAACCATGTGTTCAAAGTCTCTCTGGATAGTACCCCTTTCCTCCATTGAGTCAACTGCAGCAGTCAGCTTGGTGTCATCTGCAAACTTGCTGAGCGTGCACTTGATCGCACTATCTATATAATTGATGAAGATATTAAATAGTGTTTATCCAATGATAACTCAAAAATATTATGGTTTAGTTAAACCTCTAAATACATGCTAAAGTAATTCACACTATCTTACTTTTACAGTGTTACCTGCACAAAGACCTTTTCTGTGGCTCTAATTTCTGATAAATTTTTAGACCCTTATTGTTGGATCATCAGTCTGAAAATTCAATCCTGTGCATTCTCCTATTTCTTCTTTCTTGGCTTATGTTCACTCTAGCCTCCTTTCTTCAATCTTTAGGTGCTGTGGAATCCTTTTTCTTTCACAAATGAGATTGTTTATATTTCTCCTCTCTGCTGTTTGGGAGCTTATTCCAAACACTGTGAAGGTATTTACCTTGCACTTGCTTCTGAGCTCAGCATTGGCCATCAAGAGGAGTTCATAGAAAAAGAGACAGGGAATTTGAAAGCAATTATAATCAGGATTTTGAGTGTTGCCAAGATCACAAAGGTTGTTGTGAGTGTTGTAAGACTACAATAAGGTAGGTTGATGTACAATATGGTTATGATCCTGCAAAAAGAAATGCCATACTTGATACAAGTTTCTTCTTTTGATGGGGTCTGGGGAAAGGGCTTTTTCCAGCTGATTTCTTCTTCTATGTTGATGTGCTTCAAAAGACAGACATAACTCCCTTTCCTATCCTTCAGCAGCTGCTACCATTCCAAGTAATGTCTGTACAAGTGGAAGTAAGAAACAGAAAAAAAATCATAAAGTCAGCTTTGCTCCAGTACTGTATACTGTACTGTTGGGTTATGAACCCTACTCCTTTTGTACCCTTCCTTCCATGTGCTTTGAGCAGTCTGAACAATGCTCATGTATAGACTGCAGAGCAGGACTGATGCGAAAGACGAAAAAGTGGAATTGAAAAACAAGGAAGAGAGAAATACCTCCTACTCTAGCAAACCACCACAAACATCCAAATGAATAACGAGCCTTAATGCCTCTTACACACTGTGGAACGGGTAGCAAAAGGACATTAATCCACTATTGTTTAGAGCTTCTTTGTTTTGGGGATATGGCCTGGGATGTTTCTATTATTGCGGCTGGTAAATCAGGAAATAGGAAGTAATGAAAATTGTCCAGTAATGGGCAAGTGTCAGGCTGCCTTAACTGTGAGCAGCACTGCCAGCTTCAGCTATGATGCATGTGATATTTTACCCAGTAGTACAATGAATGGTTCAACTTTCCTTGAATTATGTGTGAATCAATTACATGAACAACCCTACAGGCTTCTTCCTGAAATGAATATGAAAAATACCCTTTGGGATAGTCCTTGAATTGTGTGTTATCTGAAATATCTTTCTGCCATCAAACCCTTGGTTTAAAATTAAAACAACTCATTTGAAACGAGAGGGGTGCTGGGAGTTGTAATTCAGTTCTATCCTGGGCAGACTGCCACTGAATCAGGGCTTCAGGAAACAGATTACCATCTGAAAGGATGCTCACCTACTTTCCTTTGTATTTCAGTTTTCTTAATTAAAGGTACTGGCTGCCACAACAATAAACACTGTATAAATCATCAAATTAATAATAAAGATATCATTGAGCTCAGGAGGGCTTTCAGAAGACAATTCAACCCAATCAGTATATGGTTGATATAGTGAATATGTAACAGGAACTGTGAAGCATTTTCATATATTTTCCAAGTATTTTGAGGAAGAGAAACTGTTCACATAAAATACTCTGATCTTTTCCATTGTATTTAGTCCACAGTTGGTTCATCCCCACTTTTGCATCTTTTGGTCCCAAACTATTTGGTATGTTTACTTGGGATTTCAAAAAGTAAACATAATTAAAAATATTCCTCCCTCCCCACTCATGCTTGCATTGGTCTTTATCAAATGTGCATTTCAGATGCTTCCTGCTGACTAGGTTCAGAAGTCATACTGTCTTGGAAGGGTTATCTGTGTACTGCTTTCAGTCTGATCAGGTGAAAATAATGTCAACAGTCTCATGACAGACATTGCCTTAGATAAATTCTTGAATATTATAACTTCATTGTACCTTTTCAGCACATCACAGCACATTTAGGTTTTGTAATGTTTTTATTAGGGGAAAATTTGATGTAATTTTGTTTTTTGTAATCTACTTTGAGTAATATTTTTCAGAATTTAAATGTATTTAGTGGTATAAAATAAGTTTGGGCCTTAGAGATGTGTAGGGTCACAAGTATGTTTGATCCTCTCCTTTGATTCACAAAGTGGGACTGGTTCTTTTTAAATCCACTTTTTGGATTTTATTTGAACACAGTATTTGTTTCAGAACTGAAGTTTTGTTTGGCAGCACCCTTATGAGATTAGGTTATAATCACAAGACAACTCCATGGTCTTGATTTTTGTATTCTAAAGGCAGGTAAGAGTGAATATTTGATCAACAGCATAACTGATCAAAAAAGGCCAGGACTTTTTTCTTTTAGCTCAAGAGATGTTAGTAAGAAAAAATTCTAAAATAGGAATACGTTGTTTTACATTTCCTCCAAATAAAGTGCAATTATTTTAAAACATTTATTATGATATCTACCTATCTATTCTTGCATTCTATTGACAAGGAAGAAAAGTTTAGATTTTAGAGTATCTTGTTTCCAGTACCCTTGTATTTTAATTTGCTTGATCTGTTTGAGGAAGGTGTCTCACTGGAGCAGCAGGCCTCATAACTAGCTAGGGCCTCTGCAGGGATTCAGGAAAGGGATTAAAATAATTCAAGCATGGAGATCTATATGAGCACAAAACTGGAGTCTCAAAGACATATTACTCTGTGGCTCTGGTATGCAGACTGCACATAGGATAAGAAAGGATAATGTAGGATGGTTTGTCTTAGAGCATGTATAAAGTAAACAATATACTGCTAGTACAAACCAGACAACTGTGAGGGACCATAGAAGTGCAGTCTTGTAGGGCAACTTAGGCAACTGTATCCAAAAAATTATTTTTAAGGATCAAAGTTGTTCAGGGTTTGGTAAGTGATAGCCGTATATTTAAATTACAAGCTATTGCAGATTAAAATTTAAAAAAATATATAGTTCTCTCCTGAAGAAACTCTACTTAACCACGGGTGCAGCCACATTTTGAAACAATTGGGGTTTTCATGTTTCCATAACAAATTGTCCTTAGAAAACTGAAATAATCCAGTGTGAAGCTGGCAAATGCATCGATTGGTGGGATGATGGAGTCCACCTTGAAAAACTAAGACAGAAATTTGGCCAGCATCAACAAGAGAAAACACTGTGAATGCCTCCAACTATTACTGCCAAGAGTATATGTTGCATTATCATTTTCCCTATCACTTCCTGGTCAACTAGGTGAAAAAACAGAACATGATGCTATTGTATATTTAAAGTATCTTTAAACAGAAATGTCATTTATCAATACTGTACATTCAGCCCTTCATCCCAGAGGGAATAGAACTATTCTTCAAAGCTGTTCATGTCAACTGCACCTCCAGGCAACAGTCAAAGGCTTTCCTGTATTTCAAAAAGCTTAACATGGGGAGTATTTACACAGCTGTGTGCCCCCATCAACTCAAAAAGTGACTTAATGATAAAGTATTCGTTTTGAGACTCACTCAGATCTTATATGCCAGGTAACAGAAAAAGCATGCTTCTGCTGGAAGACTGCTAACTGAAAAGCTTCATTTCACTTAGATGTTGACAGACAGCTTGCAAGGTCTGACCAATGTTGCAGAGTACACATTACAGAGAGCTATGCATCTAAGTTCCTCAGAGCACTGACATAAATTTAAGAAGAAAGTAATTTTATCATATGGAAGAAACAACTTCACTTGGAACATCAGAATCTCTTAAAACTGGCAAGTCATAACAACAGGTTCTCACTTTCATATGTGCTGTGAACATGCATGGGGTACGCTCTTTCTGTTTCGTCTGTGAAAACAGATGCCCCTTCATTTATATGTAGATAACAAAATGGTTTCTGCTGATTTCATAGTTGACTGCCTAGTTCTTTAAGTTTAGTGAAACATGAATATTTTGGTGTTTGATTTGTGTATATGTATTAGGTTACATGAAAATAAAAGATTGTATGTACAGATTCAAGCCATGAACCATCTAACCCTGTATGCTACTTCCAGCAGTGGCTGTAAGGGGATTGCCAGGAAATAATACAGAAAGTGCATATTGTCCTCCAGTACTCTCCTATGTTTCCTCAAACAGGGATTTTTTCTGAGCATGTTTTGTTTCATTCAGTAGAAGTCAGTGAGTCTCTAAGTACCTGCACGGTCTTCCTTTGAACATATATAAACTTCTTCTCTGAGAAGGGGGCTTTTTCAAGGCAATCTCCAGAGATCTCTGCCCATATCAGCTGTTCTGTGACAATATGGTAGAGCAAACAGACCCACCGGTCTAGCCTGTTGCATGAAAAACTTACTCCCTTTTTTAAAATTTTAAGCGCTGCTTCTGCCAGCTTTATCTCACGTTACCTCATTCTGGTATGGAAAAGGAGAATGAAAAGATGATTCCAAGCCATCCTTTCCTTGTTTTCATGGGCAACTGCCCTATTTCCCCATGCCCTTTCCTTTCTAGGGTAAAAGTTTCTAGCTTTCCCAGTCCTCCTTCCTTCAGAAGCCATTACAAACTTTTGGTCATCCTTGCAGCCCTTTTTCAAAGCTTTTTATTTTCTATTTTGTCTTTGCTAACACAATGGGACAAGAAGTACACACAGTATCCAGGCTATGGGCCACTCTGTTATTTGTACAGTGGCATGTTTTCTTTCTCCTTCTCTATTCCTCCCATAACAACAGCAACTAACATTTCACTGATTCTGTGAGGAAAGGAAATACAGGTGTTTCAGTTTTATTCTTAAGCTGGCTGACAACTAAACTTGTAGTTTCCATGGAGAAAGGTTATATAAAGTTAGCATGCTAACATGTGCCTATACCATTCCATGTATCATTAGTTTATATATATATAAATATAAATATTTATAAGTGATTTTACATTGCATCACACTTCTTTATTTCATTAAAATCTCATTCTTACTGGCAGGTCAATAAGAATAGGTGTTTATGTTAATGACAATTTCTAATGATTTATTCCATTTTATAATGACAAATACTTGAGTCTCGATGTGAAAAATAGTAACTGTAACACTATCAAATGAAACAGTATAATAAAAATACTCATCATGGCCTGTATCTCTCTTATGTGACAAGCTTATAAGGGAAAAAGGAACAAGTCCATTATAGTCTTTATTTGCTAGCTGCTAATATAAAATAAAATATTAATTTAATAAACTGCATTTGCCAACTGTTAGTCCTAACATATCTCTATACTTTCAGCTATAAACTGAAATTTTAGAAATACTTTTGAGAATAATATCAAACTGATATGTTGTTCTTTTTGTATGATGTTGCACAAAAGGTAAAGGAATCTATCATGACCGTAGAGGCAACATATCCATTTTAGAGAAGTTGTGCCTGTATTAGCAAATTTACCAGAAGGTCAAGATCACAGGATTTGGAATAAGTATGGAAACCAAACAAATAATGTGTCTAAAGATGTTTAATGTGTGCAATATGCCTGATGGAATACCTCTCTCCTAGAGTTTCTGGGCAAACATAGAGAAAAATTATCATTCTGTCAGTCAAGTGGATACATGTATTTATGTTCAAACATTATATCAAACAATTTTAAGTACCTATAGAGGCATTTTGTCAATTAAATAAAAAAAAAGATAAATAGGAAAAATTGAAAATGGTTAGAAGCTGTAAAAGTGAAGCATGAAAAAAGGTAAGGCACCAAGAAAGCGGAACAATATCCCAAATATGACTATTTTTTTTTAATAATACATTTTCTGTCTTGTAACCTTTTACTAGTGATATCTATAATGGCAGAACTCTATCTGGTTAAAATTACCCACTCTCCTTACCACTATAGAGTTCTAAAATTCAACAGTAAAGTGTAATCTGCTGGAGAATTAGCATTGTCTCCAAAAATGCAGACAGCAGTCTCTGCAAATGAGGCACTAAAGTCTAGTAGGAAAAAACCACACGTAAAAGCAAAACACAAATCTAATACAAACCAACCATCTGCCCAGTCCCAGAATAAAATAATTTTAAATCTTGCATCTGAATAGCTATTGTCAACTGTTATATTCTATTTTTTAAGCAAACCTCTTAAAAATTCATTGCTGAAAATACACAGAATGTCTCTACCCCATGTATATATTGGTTTGGGGTTATGTGTTTGTTTTTCTAGCTGTTTTCTGACTTTATGACACGGAAACCAAATGAAAATAGCTAGCAGGAATCATGTTCAGATCCCCATGATACAAGCTGCAGTGACTGAACAGGTGGGAATGTACCTGTAACAGAACATTTCATTTTTTACAAGTCATACACGGAGAATATTTAATTCAGTCCTACACAAAATATAAATGCTCAAGTAAAATCCAACATCTGGAAAAATATTAACAATTTCACAGTGCTTTAAGATATGATAGCTGCTTATTTATTCAGCATACCATATGGAATACTAAAGCATAGTACACAAGTGATTCAAACATACATCACTTTTCATTCTTTTCTCTTCAAAACCCTATGATATTTATGGCGTTCTTTTTTCTTTCTAGAATATATGTTCTGAGTACATGTACACAAATGACACATGTATTGCTAACAGTGAACTTATTTTGTATTTTATAGTGATTGTTGACAAAACCAGCAATAAATCTGTCATAGAATTTACATCATTTAAAAATAAGTTTTCTGTGTTTGGTTGTATTAAATTAACAGGTCATACAGTGTGGCAGTTGAAAATGTTTAATATGTTATTGTTTAAAATCCTTACTTACTGTTTTGCAGAGTTTAAACCCACTGACATTCTGCAAACATAAGAAATTTACTCCTTTGTGTGTTGAGTGACATCTCTCAAAATAAAACAGCTGTGCTTCATATGAAAACTGCTAGCCCAGACTGCAAGACAACAGTTTACTAGAATCCTTGAGGGTATTTTTGAATAATTAAATGGATGTAGTCAGTTTTTTACAATAAAAAATCATTACAAGAAACAAAGAAATCAATGGAAAATATTATTTCTCATTTTAAGATCAATAAAGAAGTATTAGAGTTTCAACTTGGCTGTATAAGAAAGGCTTTTTCTAAACTGCATCCACTTGTCCATAGGCTTTAATATCATAAAGAATTTGAAGGACAGTCTATCTCAGGCCATTGCTTAAAACAACAGAATTTCCACAGGTTTTTTTTGGTGGACTGATAGATTGAGAAATTATTGGCATTTATTGAAAAAGTTACTGTGCAAAGAGAAAGACCTCAAGAAAGAGACTTAGCCACCTCTGCTTTCCAACTAAATGTAGAGGACCAACAGAACTTAGTTGATTGCAAAGTTATGAAATTAAGGAACAGAAAAATTATGTCTTTCATATAATTACTTTCTCTGCCAGTGATCTGTTGGAATGAAAATATTTCTTTTTTATTCCAAATATTAAACTACCTTGAAAAGGGTAGGAAAAACTTAAAAAAAAAAAAAAAAAACAGCCAAAAAAGAGGAAAGAGACTGCAGTCATCAGCAAGAGTCTCTGAGACTATACTAAAGTTTGGCCGTTTACAACTCATTCCACTTCTGAAAATGTCCTCTTCCAGTTTAGTAAATACTCTATGCCATTTACTGGAAAAGTAAAAGCAATTCTCTGACTATGTTTGAATTTGTTTTTCATCCACAAACAGGTGTTTCCTATGTTTATTCTTTCCATTTAGTGATGTTTGATCGAAGGCTTAGAGAAGGTCAAAGGGGATTTTTATAGTACAACATTGTAAGGTGTAAAACAATTTTCTGTCTCACTTTTACCTGCACATTGGTAACAACTTCAATTTGTTTTGTACTACATTTTGTAAATCTCTCAACAGTTTTAAATATCTGCAGCTGGCTAGATTAAGAAATTAAGATAGGACTCTAGGTACTACATTGGCAATGCGAGCACTGAAGTTATCCTAGTATGGTAAACTTTAAAAAAACCCAGTATGCTATGAAACTTGTGCAATGCCTTAGATTTATAATTTTAAATACATTCTCTAAAGAGGTCACACACAACAAGAAAAAAAAATGAGAAGTATCTGTTTTTCACCCTAGGTCTTGCCAGGTTTGGCAAACAAAAATGGTATTAAATGAACAATTAAATTTATAGATTTTTGGTGGGTAATGCCAGCAATCTAAAAGTTTGTTTCCTGAAATTCTCTCCAATGGGAGTCCTACCAGACATGGTACATTAGGCACTGTTTGGGATTTTTCTGGTACAATCTTGTTGAATGACAATGTAAATTATTAGATAGTGGGGAAAATTAAGCATTGGTAGAAATTCAGTTTTCTATGAAGGGCAATAGAGTTTGCAATTATTTTTATTTTCACTTGTTTTGAAGAAGGGAAAACTTTCCTTTTTTATTCATAACTGTAATAAAATAGACTGTCTCATACTGTGAATGTGCTGAAAGACAAATCAGTGGTGAAGACCAGATTGGATGAGCAGAGAGCTATGGTTGGAACTCAGGAAAAAAAGGAGAGTTTGTGATTTTGGAAGTAGGGTAGGCAACTCAGGAGGACTATAAGGATGTAGTCTACCTGGTCTAGTTGAAGGTGTCCCTGCCCACAACAGAGGGGTTGGAACTAGGTAATCTTCAAGGTCCCTTTCCAACCCAAACCATTCTATGAATCTGTGTTTCTATTTTGTGAGGTTACTCAAGGAGAAAATTGGAAGCACCAAAAGCCCAAGTGGAATTTAATCTGGTTAGTGCCGTAAGACAATAAGAAATGTTTCTATAAATATACAAGCAACAAAAGGAGGGGTAAGGAGAATCTCCATACTTTATTGGATGAGGGGGAAAACATAGTGACAACGGATTAGCACAAGGCTGAGGTACTTAATGCCTTCTTTGCCTCAGTCTTTAACAGTAATCTGTGAGGGGAACCAACTGCCTGGTGGAAAAGGACCTGGTGGTGCTGGTTGACAGCCGAGTGAAGATGAGCCAGCAGTGTGCCCAGGTGGCCAAGAGAGCCAATGGCATCCTGGCTTGTGTCAGAAATAGTGTGGCCAGCAGAATTAAGGAAGGGGTTGCTTCCCTCTATGTGGCACTGGTGAGGTCACACCTTGAATCTTGTGTTCAGTTTCGGGCCCCTCATGACAGAAAAAAAGACATTGGAGTGCTGGAATGTGCCCAAAGAACAGCAAAGAAGCTGGCAAAGGATCTGATGAGGAGCAGGTGAGCGAGCTGTGGTTGTTTAGCCTGGGGAAAAGGAGGCTCAGAGGACCTTATCATGCTCTACAGATACCTGAAAGGAGGTTGTAGTAAGCAATAGAAATAGAGGAAATAATAAGCAATAGAACTAGAGGAAATGTCCACAAGTTCCATTTAGGTTTAGAGTAATGAAAAATTTTTTCTTGAAAAGGGTTGCTAAACGTTGGAACAGGCTGCCTGAGGAAGTAGTTGAGTCACCATCCCTGACTCATCCATTAGAAAATGTGTAGATGTGACACTTAGGACTGTGGTTTAGTGGTGGACTTGGTGGTGTTAGCTTTGTGTTTGAACTTGATGATCTGAAAAGTCTTTTTCATTACACTGCTAATAAAAGATCTAACAATCTTATGAAACAAAGAGAGGAAATTATAATAGAACCATAGACATTTGGACTTGAAGATACCATTATAAGTCATCTATTCCAACCTCTGACTTATAGTAGGACTATTGTCAGTGCTGGATTCAGGTCATAGCTTTGTCTATACAAACCTTGAAAGTGTTCAAAAGGAACTCTTTTGTGTCTCTGAAATTGTTTTCTGAATGCCCAGCTTGAACCTTCTGCTCACAGTCTGTGATTTTTAGCCCTTCTGTCATTGTTCAAATAGAAATAATCTCCATTATCTTTGTAACATAGTTGTATATTGTTGTATGGGCTCACTCTGCCTCAACCATAGAGTTTTGCAGTCCCTCCTACTGAGTTTCATGATGCTTCTGTGCATTCAGCCCTCAAGTGTATCAACGCTGGATTAAAATTGTGCTATGTAGTGTGTCACCTCTCTTCCCAGACCCAGCTTTGTACTGTATGCAGATTCATGGAATACACACTTGGAGCTGTTACCAAGATTGCTGAGAAGCATTTTGACCAGTATCAATATCTGAGGTGTTCTGCTCTACCAGTCATCAGCTAGACATCAAGCCGCTGGTTACTGCCCTGTGAGCCTAACAGTCCATCTAATTTTAAGCTCACCTAATATTCTGATCATCTAGCCTAGATTTTCTCATATTTCAAATGAGAATGTTTTGGCATATAATGTCAAAAATCTTGCTAAAGTCATTCCCCTCATTGGTAGATCTACACTTTTCATCACAGAATACAGACCAGTTGGTCAAGCAATGTTTACTCTTCATAATTACTTGCTAAGTGCCCCTAATTAACTTTCTGTCCTTTATTTGTTTGGAAATGATCTCCAAGAGGCCATTCCCATGACCTCTCCAGGGACAGAGATGGAGCTGATTGCCCTATGGTGCTGCAGTCTTCCTTCCCACATTTTTGTCTTAAAGTTAGACATAACATTAATCTTTTTCCTAGTTACTAAATCACCCAAGGCCACTGTCACCTTTAATGTCTATGTTGTTTTAAGTACTACAGGAGCCATTGTACTTTCCTGACAAATTAGCAATTTTTTAATTTACTATGGGTGGCTGACCAGTGCTACCAAACAATAGAGAAGTACCTGTTTCATTCAATAGAGAAGTACCTGTTTTCATTGATCCATTTACATTGAAACAGTTAGGAAACTTCAGGTACACACTTTTCAAATATCAACAATCTTTGTAAAACACAGTAACAACATCCCTTATATGCCAGCAAGTAATTAATTTTTTTATAACAGCTGCACAGTTCATCTACCTATGTCCTATTCTAAGTGGACAGCAAATGAAGGCAATCCTGATGATGACAGTAGTGTGCCTCTTAATGGAAAGGTGTATTTGGTCAGTCACTCTTTTCTTTGGATTCATGGATAATACTCTCTATAAGTTCTCAGAATCCATTGTGTTATTCTGAAGTCTTACAGCCACTGCTCATTTTGCCAGGTTTTGGGTGGTGTTGTTTTGGTTTATGATTTTGTTTGTTTTTTTGGGCTGATTGGTTTTGTTAGTGGTTTTTTGGTGGATTTTTTTCTTTTAACTGATACTTATTTCATGAAAATTTAAACAAATTTGTCTAGAATGAAACTCCTCCAAGGCATTCTTTCAGAAGAAGTTATTTAGTCTTGCTGTCTCCTTCTTGTCCACCTTCTGAGTCTTCTGCAAGCTGTCTCCAACAGCTAGTATGTGTAACAAGACAGATGTTGTAGAACCTAGAAAGGTTTAATGTCCCACACTATAAAACCCAACTGGATCATCACTAAATATCTGTATAGGTGCTTTATCTGGGTAGAATGGTAAAATCACTAGCATGAATTTTGTCTTGTAGTTTGGTCACAAGTGTAGCCATACCTACAGTGAAATGCCAATCCGTAGAAGAGGTCAAATAATATCATATCACCTTAGTTGATTATTGCTGTTGTAATTGTTATACAGTCAAATTGAGATAAATGGAATAGTCTGTGTAATGTTTTAGTGTCTCCCAATTTACATTCTCCTCCCTGAATTTATTCTTTAGAGCTGTGTGAATAGAATACAATATACCAAGTATATATATATAAATGACAATTTGCTGCTACTAATTCTCTTTTTCCTCTTTGGTTGATGTACAGTGCAGAAACAAAAGACCTAAAAGTAAAAATCAATGCTTCCTAATTTTGAGGGCTTTTTGGTTAGTAAATTGAGTATGTCACTGACTGCTACAGAACAATAGACAGCTTTAGGGATAGGATCTAAACAGCTTCCCAGATTGCATTCTCTGTAATGGAACTTGTGTTGAAGATGACAATACCCAGTAAAATCTGTTGTTCTGAGTATTATTCTGACAGTTCATTTGGTTTTGCTTCAAGCCTCTGGATAGTTTACGAGAAGCAATGACAGAATCTGCAGTGATTACATGATTTTTCACTTTGTTTTGAGGGGAATGCTGAGTTTTTCTACCTAAAAAAAAAAATAAAAAAGAAATCAATGATAATGACATAGGCAGACTTCTCAATTGCCTCATGGTGGCAAGTGTGCAAACTGAGAAACTGAAGTAAAAGAAAGACAAGCCCAGACCACTAATAAGATAAGTGTGTAAAGGGATGCTACCAGTATGAGTCCTTTCAGAGGCCTGAAGCAGCATGTGTGGTGCACATTGCTGAAATTATTCAGAAATTGAGAGCAAAGATGAATGCATGACCTGCTTTCAAATGAGAATGAATGCAGCTCCTGGTAGCTCAGCATGATATTTTCTTTAGACTCAGAGCCAACTGCTACAAAACAATAAAGAAAATCCTCTCCAAGCTGCATCTATCCTTCAAATAGATGAGCAACAATAGCTGGCAGGGAGTGGAAGAATCCTGCATTTGCTTTTGGTATATAATTTCAGACATCTGCTCTTCTCATGATTCCTACAGTAAAATCCTCTGATGAAAACTGGCCCCAGAAAGACTGTATATACATATTTATACATGCATACATATATGCACATTTCTATATACTACTGTGTTGTAAAATGAAAGTTTATCTGGAGAAATAAATTAATAATCCAAATTTCCAGTACTAAATACTGCTTACACAGAGTTCAAGATACATATTTTAAGTTGTTATATTAATTCTTATCACCGGAAGTAAAAAAATAATGTGCCTTTACATGGAAAAAATAAATATAGTTTCTGAAACAAATGGTGAATAATGACTTCTGTACATTGCTATGAATATGTGGGCATGACATGGTGATTTTACCCCTCTACTCTGCTCTGGTGACACCCCATCTGGAGTACTGCATCAAGCTCCGGGGTCCCCAGCACAGGAAGGACATTGACCTGTCCCGAGGAAGCCGCCAGGAATGATTAGAGGGATGGAGCACCTCTCCTGTGAGGAATGGCTGAGAGAGTTGGGGTTGTTCAGGTGAAAGAAGTGAAGGCTTAGGGCTGACCTAGTTGCAGCCTTCCAGTAACTGAAAGGAATCTACAGGAAAGATAGAGAGGGACTTTTTACAAGAGCATGTAGTGAGAGGACAAGGGGGAATAGATTTAAACTGAGAGTAAGGTTAGATCGGATATTAGGAAAAAAAATCTTTACTGTGAGGGTGATGAGGCACTGGAACAGGTTGCCCAGACAAATTGTGGATGCCTGTCATGGTTTGAGAGCCCCAAAAATCCAATTCCCTAGTCCAAGCCCCCTCCCACATCTCAACCCAGTGTGAGATGATTTTTCCAGACACCACACAAGACTCAAAATGAGGGAAAGGGAATATATTACAATGACTATACAAATAAATACTACAATACATTATATACAATCTAGCTATCTCTACCATGACATAAAAGTATTTACAATTGATCAAATCTCTTCTCCCCTCCAAATAAAAGTCCAGGAGGGAAGAAGGAAAGATCCCTTTCCACTTTCAGAGCAGCAATGTCTCTAGGGCAGCAGATCTATCTGTTTCGCTCTTATGCAGCAGCTGTAGCTGGATCTCTGCCAGTACACATGAGGGGGGTATCCAAGCCCCCTCGGCCACTCGTCTCCAAGTGAGGGTCTTCTTCCATGGGCTACGTTCACCCAGACAAGGTCGTCTCACCACGGTCATATCACGAAGCTCAGGGGTCTTCGTGATGGTCTGTATCTTCAGGGGATTCAAGTCCCTTTGCAGAGCTCTGTGCTCTGTCTCAAGCAGCGGGGGAGCCAAGGTCACCCTCCGCATTCTTCTTGGAGCTTTTTAGCTCCTCTGTAGTGCATGTTGCATCTTAGGACTTCTATCCAGTAGGAGTCCATCCTTTCCACTTAGGAAAAGGTCACAAAAGGAGTTTAGGGTTTTTGGTTCAGTTCTTACCCAAACTTTCTCAGTAGAACTCAGTTCTCTCTCTGCTGCTGGCTCTCGTTCTCTTTCTCTCTCTCCTTCCAGGAGTTCTCTCTGTGTTGCTGCCTGCCTGTTGTTGCTGCTTGGTCTTATCTCTTCTGGCTCTCTGCCACCGCTCCAGACAGTGTTGTTCTGCCGCTGCTTCTGCTGCTCACTCACAGTGGAGAAAAACTCCCAGCTTTCTAGCTACAGATACTTGGTCTAGTTTAACACTGTTCTAAGTCTCTGTAGCCCCCCTGCCAGGGGCTGGGGGGGCCCAGAAGCCCCAAGGGGCTCCGAACCCCTTCCTCGTGGCCTCAGAACATGACCACCTCTCTCAACAACAACCTTCTCTTCCGTTTCGCTTGTGATATGTTTATATTTTGCAGAAGTGCTCATTGGGTAAAACCTCAAAACTTCAAGGGTCATCACCTCCTGGGGTTTTACCATTTTATAACTTCAGGGGGGAAAACTGTTTCCCCCCACCACAATGCCACATCCTTGCAAGTGTTTCAGGTCAGGCTGCATGGAGCTCTGAGCAATCTGGTCTAGTGAAAGGTGCCCATGGCAGGGGGTTGAAAGTAATGATCTTTGATGGCCCTTCCCACTGAGACCATTCTATGATTCTATGATCTATGTGGTACAAAGGAGGATGTTAAATATTTAAGATTTATCATTATCATTCAATATTACCATTAGATACATGACATGCATTCAATATTTAGTTTTTAAACAATATTCAGCTAATTTTAAAGTTTGTAAATTTCTGTTGTAATTTTCATTCATCTTTGTTTCCTGTTCAGATTGATGTATCCCCCAAGTAAAGTGGATCTATGTGTTTCTTTCGGAAGTTCCTACTAGTTTGACTTTGTATCTTTCATGCAAAATACTGACTAATCAAGGGGAAAAAAACACCAATCAAGAGGATAGAGCTTCTTCAATATACTGTTTGAAGGCTTACAAGCATTGATAGATCATATTATTGTAAAGAGTATCAAAGACTGAATTTCAGCCAAGATAAACATTACCAAAGATTGGGTACTTCTCTGAAAGCATTTAGCATCTCTATGATTAGACTCATTCTGAGCTGATCAGTTTTCTCATGCATTACACTATCATTTATTATTTATATATTTCATGAGCTATATATATTTCATGAGATTCTTTAGTCCTTGAATTTTCTAGGGGTAGCTCTTAGAAATTATTAAGCATAGGCCACACTCTGAACCTTGCACTTTTCAGACACACCTTAAACTGAAAGCAGAAGCACAGTAATCAGTAAAACTGTGGGAAGTACAATATACCGCTCTGTTTAAAATGTAGCAGCATCAGTCTTTTGAGACTCATATGATAAATACAGAGAAATAAAAGCTTGCAACTAATCTAAACTTGTAAAGATAGTAAGAAAATGCTACAGGAAATACATCTCACAGCTGTGGTCTGAGTTGGAAGCTAATCCAAATAAGGAGAAATATACTGGGATGGTGCTACAATGCCATCATGACATACAGTATAGATCCATTTTTTTTCCGCTCACAGAGGGAAGCATCCTGAATCCTATGATGAACCAATCCTTTCCTAGGTGTGGACTGCATCTTTTCACCTTCCTGACTCAGGAATACTAGCGGATATACTGTCAAAATTTCCACCCCTTTCCTGCCTAGCCCTTCCCCTTTATCATCATAGGAGTTAGAATGGAAGCCAGGACATGAATCACAGAATCACAGAATGGGTAAGGTTGGAAGAGATCACAGTGGGTCATCTGTTCCAACCTCTCTGCTCAAGCAGGGTTATTCTAGAGCACATTGCACAGGATTGTGCCCAGGTGGTTCTTGGATATCTCCAGTGAGGGAGACTCTACAACCCCTCCGGGAAATCTGTTTCAGTGTGTGGTCACCCACACAGTAAAGAAGTTCTTAGTTCTTCCTTGTTTTTAGCTGGAACTTCCTGGGCATCAGTTTCTGCACATTGCCTCTTGTTTTATTGTTTGGCACCACAGAGAAGAGCCTGACTCAATCCTCATCACCCTCTCTTCAGATACTTACAGACATTGATGAGGTCCCTTCTCAGCCATCTCTTCTTGAGTCTCAACAGGCCAAGTTGCCTCAGCCTGTCCTTGTAAGAGAGATGCCCTAGCCCCTTAATCACCTTTGTTGCCCTCCACTGGATCTGCTCCAGCAGCTCCACGTCTCTCTTGTATTGAGGAGCCCCACTGAACCTGGCCTTGAACACTTTCAAGAGTGGGGCATTCACATCTTCTCTGGGTAACCTGTTTAAGTGTCTCACTACCCTCTGAGTAAAGCATTTCTTCCTAACACCTAAACTAAACCTTCCCTATTACTATCTGCCCGTGTAAAAAAGTCCCTCTCCCTCTTTTTTTCAATAAAGAAAAAAATGTTAAAAATGTTCTAGTGTTTTAATCACCTTGATGCCTAAAGGGTGCTGAGAAAAAAAACTCCAGAGCAGTTAATTGAGGATTAGATAAGGGTTTAATTCGTGCCTAGGCATAAAGATCACAAGACGTGCATGCATTCCGTGCCTGAGATGTTACAATTTATAATACTATCTGTCCAATCCCAAGTGTTTCCACCCCGTAGCCTTTGCTCTGGTCCACCCCTGGCCCACCCCCTGGGAATTTGGTCTGGGGGCTTTTTGGGACCCCTTCTTCATCATCTTCATCTTCTTCAGAGCACAAAGGGTACATGGTCACCCAGTTCTTGACTGTTCTCTTGCAGTTCAGGCCAGCTTTAGATGTCTTCAAACAGAAGGGGCCTGCCTTGACAAAAGACTAAACATTTTCTGCTGGAATTCAGGGGATATTGATATGAGGTACATAGAATGGGGTAACAGGGTTGAGGAATGTATAAACTATTATGCTAAAGGGTGAGGGAATAAGGGCTGCAGCTTTTAAAATCTATACTTAACTACTTATAAAGCATATAAAATTAGGAAAATAAGAAAAACCCAGATGGATCTTACGGCATCAATCTCTTTAAATCTTTGTTTTAGACACACAGCAGGTGACGTGCTCTTCAGAACATCAGCCACCTGTACCTGAACTACTGTACAGATAATCTGGAAGAGCATACTCTGTATATATATTCATATATACGTATGTGTTATCATGGAAATCAACATCTTCATTTAAACCAAGAAGGTTTGGGTTTAGAGATTATTTTGACCTTAATAATACATTTATTTGAAGTAGCCTTCAAAGTTGAACAAGAACAAAACTCTGCTGTCTTTTCTTGTCTTACAAAAACCCAATGTATTATAGCTGAATTTCAGGACTATGGAGATCACAAGAAGTTTGTTAGGACAATTATACTAGTAAAGTCCTCTGCCAGAGAGATACATATTTGCAAAAGGAACTTGTTCTTCACCATAATTAAACTGTCTTCTTGAATGTCACAAGAAGCAGATTTCTTTATCCCCCTAATTGTGTTGGTTGCAAATGCGATTTTTTTTCCCCTACATTCATTGCACCTATGCTAGTAAAATGTCTGAAGTTCAGCCTCAGCCATTTTGTCTTTCTCCTTAGGAAGAGAGTTTCTCCTTAGGAAGAACATGAATATTTTTAAGAGCTAAGCTCACGCTGCTCACCCTGCCAGAGCAACACCTGCAGCAGCATAGTTTGCATTGGGAGTGCTTGGGAGTTTATAGAGCGGTTTCAGTAGCTGTGGGGAGGAGACACCTGTCTCTAATCATCTGCAGTCTGCAGAGCTGGCACAGGCCATGAAAGAGTTTCTTCAGAACTGAGGAAGAGACATCTGCAACACTCACTTGGGTGTAATCTGAGCAGCACATCTCTGTGTCCAAAATGAATATTCTTCAAAAACCTAATATATAACTTAACATGCAGGCAGATAATACAGGCAGGTAATATGGAAGACTGAAGATTCAAGTCACACACATGCATGTGGTGTATATCTCCGTATATATTTTTTTTCCCTTTTGAAGTAAATGCTCAGAAAACTTAAAAAAAGTATGTTAAATGACAGTTCTATAAGTTACAAATTCAAGTAATTAAAGTATAGAAAATGCCTAACTGTCACATGCAAATACGTATAATCACAAGAATATCACCTTTGTGCAACCACATTATATTTTTAACAGTGTTTCTCATGCACTGAGTGAATATTTCAGACATACATGAGAATAGGTAAGACTCTTCAAGAAACTGTATATCTCTGTTCAATATACAATTGAATACAGCCTTTCTTTTCCCGTTTCAGTACATATTACCTTTTGCAATGAGAATTTATCTTGTAAATTTTGTTTTCTGGATAAGAAATGAAGTGCCATTTTTTTTTTTTTTTGAGATATAGTCTCACTTCTTCTAAGGAGATATATCTTCTCCCTTGGCATATTTCACTTACCATTTTGACATGTATTACGGCTTATTTTATACAACAATTCATGGATGGGAAGCAATTCATAGGCATGGTAGATGTGAATGACACTCTGAAGTACAAATTGTGTCATTATGTTAGACATGTGGCTAGTAGGATTTTAACAGATGGAATTAAATGATTAGCATAACGAAATAGCTGATTTTAACTACACAAGGTGGTGCAAAGAATAAGTCCTGCTGTGTTATTAGTCTTTTATGTTTATTCATTCACATTTAAGTAGTTCCCTTCTGTGTGAAGTAGCCATCAATGCAGTAAGAATGTTGCTGCTAGAGTACACACTTGTTACTGCCACTATGGCATCGTCTGTGACACGGGTCTCCACTGGCAATAGTACGAAACAATTTTTTTTCAAGAAAATGGAAACAGCAAAGGGAATATGAAAATATGGAAATATTGCTGAAATTTTAACACTTCTGATTTTCACATTTTCTTCAAAGTGTATGATCAATTTTATTTAAAATTCATGTGTGATCATTTGCATTATCTATGTGAACTCATCTGGAGTTTCATCCAGCTGCATTTTATCTTGTCACAAGTTATTTCCACTTGTAAAGATTGTGCAGTTCCAATGATGTTTATTGTTATCACCATCTTTTTGATACCACTATCAAGAATTGCTCTTAGGACTTTTTAGCTCTTAATTTACATGGTGGTCAAGTAAACTTGCAACCCCAAAACCAAGTATTGCTTCTGTACCCAGAAGTCACATTGGAAGACAGAATAGCATCACCAAGCACTCAACAGAATTTTTTTGCTGTCTCATTTTTAGGAAGCTGATCTATTCACTAAGAACTCTTTGGAGAACCATTCAGTTGTGCCAGCTTCTGAGGTCAAACAATCATCATAGTTCTTTGTTCAAATATTAGTCAAAAAGTGAACCACAGTTTTGAGCATACATCTGTCATAGTACCTCACTTCTTACCTCCTGTGTTGATGCTAACTGTATCCTGAGCTAAACTTCTTGTTTGTGAATTATTTAAAAGAATAGATACTTGACCAAAGGTTTATCTTTGATTGATAAAAATTAGTAATTATGTAAAAAATTTCAAATAATAAGGGCAATAAATAAATAAATTTTATGCAAGTATGGAGTTAAGATTGTTGCAGTTCTATAAACTTTACTCATAAATATGCTTATTATGGGAGAAGAAAATGAATCACAGTGTCATTAACTGTGCATGCTCTTGATCAGTTTGAAAATGGTGTGATAAGTAGGTACATTATCATTATTTTAACTGGTTGCATTTTCTTCATTTTCTGGTAATTCATTTCATGGTGACACAGGGTGGTTTTCAACAGGAGCACTTGGTGTCTATTTATGGCCTCTCAAATGAACAGGTTTGTACTCTAGTTTCTTCCCAGCTCCTTGGAGTATTAAACAAACACTAGAAAATACAATATATTTGTAGAAGAGAGAAACAGGAAAAAATGTTTTGTTCAGTTTCTAAAGAAATATTTCAATGTGTTAATATCTCTTTTTACAACTAAACAGTAAATATTTCTATTAATTTTTAGTTACCCTAAATCCAAGTGAGGGATTTTTTGTGTAAATTAAGAAAGCTCTAATTCTTATGTTTTACTGAGTAACCAGATCAGCTAGTTCAGTCTCAATTCCTCTCCACCTTAAGCTCTTCTCAAAATCATTTGCTTCTGCAGGATATAAAAGCCGGAGAAGTCATTAGCTATTAACAGTAATATTTATGGGTAGGAAGGAACCTTTGAAACACTGGGTATTGTTCCTGGACTAAGCTGTAGTGCCAGAAAAGCTGTTGAAGTATCTGGGTTCTTTTTCTAGCATTTATATATTTTACAAAGATGGTGTTGAGGCAAATATGATACTATGGGGCACCACTGACACTGCCTCCTTGTCACTATAACAAACAATACAATGAGGAAAACAAACGATGAGGAAAACCATAGTTTGCTTTCATCCTTTTAGTTCCAGGTTCTGGAAAACAGGAATCGTGAGGAAGGGGACAGATGCATTTCATTTCAGGTTTTGTCTTTGAGTAATTCTTTCTTTCTTGTTGACTAAATGTTTAAGTTCCTACTTTCTCATTTTCTTGGTGAATACCTCCCTGTACCAGGTAAGAGTTTTTGAAAGACTAGCTTAACATATAACATTAAGAGTGAAGAAATCCTGGTCCTAATATATTGAAAGTAGATATTTGTTAGGAGAAGGCTAAGTTTAAAATATCAAATTTAAGTTTAAAATGTTAAATTTATATTCAAAGCTAAATAAAGCACAGAGACAAAATATTTTAACATTATATTTTATATTTATTTCATCTTTTTCATAAATCTAGTGGATGTTTTTATTATCTTCATATCTTTGAAGACTAACTGACCCTGTTTAATCACTATCTGGCTTATAGTTGCACTTCTGATAAATTCACACTTTATTAATTACAGAAAAATAATATTTTTCATCATAAATGTTTGAAAATAGCAGAATTTCTTATTTTAAATTAAGGTTGACTATCTACTCACTGTTAAACTAGGGTGATACTCCTGCAGTCAAACCAAAAGGCTAGGTCATAAAACATGTACATGGCACAGCCTGCAACTCAGTGATGACCTGTTTTTAAAATGACTTATGCATTTGAATACAGAAGAAATACCTCCATGTAGTTTTTCTCTTGCATTACTGTAGAACTTCTAGATCTTTGGTCTTCAATAGGTTTGTATGTACATGAGTGGTTTTCACAGTCTTTTCTCCTCTAATATAAGTCAGGTAAATAATTATTTTGTTGGTTTTGCTCTGGATTTTCAGCACAGATGTGTATCCTAAGCCCAAGCTTTTTGAAAAACAATATCAATGACACAAATCTCTTCAAATGTTAAAGGCTTGCTTTATTTCCTGTATTTCAGGATATTTGGAAATATCACCATACTAGTTTAATCTGCTTCCTTTCTATTTTTTCTTCACCTTTTTCTATTTTCTCTCAGCAATTGTTTTTGGTCTTTCAAATATGTAGTTCCATCACTTTCAATATTAAGGCCACATTATTAGATATCTTTGAAGTATCTTTCTCTCAGAACTGTCCATTTTTCAGTTCTGTAGAATTTTTCAGTTCATTAGCTGCTAACTGCCCATCTAAATACCTTTCCTGATCCTTAATAGAGCTATGTTCCATCCTATGATCACTGAATCTACCCCAGAACCATGTGTGTATATGTGGTGGAAAGTGGAGGTTGTCTTGTAAGTGCTTGCATGTGATTTTTTTTGCAGTAAGAACAGAAAATTTATCTTAAATGTATATTAGAAATACAATAAAAATATTGAATCAGATGCAGTGTAGATTAAACCATCTAGAAATCTAAAAATCTATGCTTAATGTTGAGAGTATCTTTCCTGCACAATTCTAAGTCTTATGAGTTGCAATGCTGGACAAAACTTATTCATGCTTTCTTTATGTAGCTAGTTTCTTAATGTTTTTCTTTTAACACAAGTATGGTATAATTGCCAAAGATGTCAAATACAAAATTTTAGGACTTACCTAGACATGGAGTCTAATTTTATTTCTTTATTGAAGTCCAGGATGCAAAGAGTTCAAATACATATATTACAATGTTTGATGATATAGCTTAAAACTTGTCACACATGGCTATACAAAACTAACTTTTCCATTTAGGAGAGAAAATGCTTCACTACACAGACCAACTGGTCCTTTGAAAATGTGTCATTTTTATGGTTTTAATGTTTCCATTTTCTCAGTTTACTTCCTATTTTTCATGTTTGATTTCTTTCTTCAGCAAAAATATTCACCTCTTTGTGTGAATTTTTGTGTTTTAATGCTGTTATCCGCTGACTGACATGCCTCAGTGTCCTGAAATATTATTTCATATATTGTAAGATTGTTTATGGATCATTGTATCCTTTATAATAAAGGATGCTGGCATCAGCTGTACTAAATCATGAACAAAGCAATGTAACCTGGTAATTTTATATTTGAAATACCATAAAAAATGGTAATCAAATGACAGTTCTATTCCAAAAATGGGAAGAAATACTAATGATAAAGGCTGTTTCTTTAGCAACAGTAGTCAGCAATAGGCAGATGTTTAGTCATAGAACTAGCTAATACTGTACAGCCTGTGAAATCTGAAGACCAAAAAAGTCAGTGAACTGACCAGTTCAATTTATATCTGACTGATTCTGACTGGCTTTTGCTTACCCATTAGCAAAGAAATAAATTAGTATCACGTGCTGGGTGTAAATTACTAAAGGCTAATAGACACATATTCAAGGGTAGCTTTTCTACTATTTATTTTACTTATCTCTACATATCATAGAAAAATTAAATGAAAAAGCAGTTCATTGCAACTTAATTAATACTTCATGGAGAAGAATACTTTTTTTTCAACTACTGCTTGTTAACCCTGGTAAGAAGTTCAGCCTCGTGCAGTGGCTTACTCACTGCCCCTGATTGGGATAGAGAGAGAAAAAGAATGGTAAAGCAGAAAACTTGTGGATTGAGAAAAAAAGTGTTTAACAGGGAAAACAAAACTATGCACACAAAGAAAGCAAAACAAGGAATTCATTCACAACTTCCCATGGGCAGGTAAATATTCATCCATCTCCAGGAAAGTAGGACTTTATCACTGCAGAACGGTGACATGGGAAGGCAAACACCATCACTGCAAATGTCCTTCCCTTCCTCTCTCCGTCAGCTTTTATTGCTGAGCATGACACCACGTAGTATGAGACGTCACTTTGGTCAGTTGGGGCCAGCTGTCCCAGCTGCATCCTCTCCCAGCTCCTTGTGCA
Source organism: Manacus candei (assembly GCF_025592945.1). Taxonomy (NCBI): domain Eukaryota; kingdom Metazoa; phylum Chordata; class Aves; order Passeriformes; family Pipridae; genus Manacus; species Manacus candei. Next base: position 16,914,700 of record NW_026138059.1, on the reverse strand, counting down.
TCCCCAGCATGCTCACTGGTGGGGTGGCATGAGGAGCAGAACAGGCCCTGAGGCTCTGCAAGCCCTGCTCAGCAATAATTAAAACACTGGTGTGTTAGCACATTGTTCTGGTCACAAGTCTGAAATATAGCACCATACCAGCTACTAGGAAGAAAATTAGCTCTAACCAAGCCAAAACTAGTACAATCAGTACAACTGTACAACCTCCAGAAAACTTTTAAACCTGACTGCATGTAGCCTTTCTTACTGCATTTCTGACTTGCCAGAATATTAATTCCTTGCTCTGAAAAGTCTGATGTCATGTGAGACTAGGCAATAACAATTCCTTCAGTTGACAGGAAAAAATTTCAAGCTGGTCGTCATACGGGTAGAACATAAGAAGCCAAGATTGTTGGAAATATACCCCTGAAAAAAGATTAGTTGAAGAAATTAACTAAAATCACATAGTTCCGCCAAGATTCCATGTGCTGCAATTGGCAGGCTCTTTAAATTGTCTTTTCATTGTATGTTTATGTCACCTGTCTCAGGAGACTAACTTCTAAACTTAGTCACTTGAATTCAGGCAGTGTGTACCTTCTAAATTTACATTACATACTGTAGTGTCATCCATTTTTCTTTGTGTTTTTCAAAATAGTTGAGCCCAAACTATTAGTCTTCACAAAAAATCCATGAGTCACCTTTGATGTTTATATATGCATGGGGACTTGGATGTTAGAGACAACTTATTAATCTGTGTACATTTTATAGTAACCAAAAATAAACTAAGAGACCTAGTTTCAAGTATATGTCTCTTGAAATCTTGACTTGAATATTTTGCAAAGGAAAGAGATACACTATCTCTACCTTTGTGTCAGGCTTGATAGAGCAGTACTTCATAATGCTCAGCTTATGAGTTACTTAAATGTAACTACAAGTTTACAGCCTAACAATCGCCATTAGTTTGTAATCATAAAATGGTCAAGTGAGCAGTAATTCTCAGGGCACCGTTATCGCATATCCCTATGATACATGAAATGCCTTTAGCAGGACTCATACATTTTTATGGAGAGTAAATGAGAGTTGTGTCCCTATGTCCGACTCTAATGGAAATTCGCAGTCTCAGATGTCAACATAAATCTTCCTGAGAGCTGTACACAACATTCAGAAACTGAGACAGCTGTTTCTGTCTTCTTCTGAGAAGGTTATGCATTTTTTTACCTCTGTGTTGTTGTACTACAGCAGATATTCATAACAACATACCTGTATAGCTCTACTGACAAAATGATACAGATGTAGGCAAAAATACATTCTCTTAGAAATACATAATTTTTTTTTCTCTTAATCTGCTAGTAGAGGAAGAATGGAATGCAGATAAGAGTATATTTAGTAACAGCAGATAAATAAATTTGAACGATATAATAAATGTACTTGGTAATACATATGAATTAGGAAAGGTCAAAACAAGAAAAAAGGAAAAAAGTATCACATTTCTGATAAGATGTATAAGAAGAAATAATAATAGTATTTAATAGAAAACATAACTCCCAGTTACAAGACTGCTGGTGTGTCCCATGACAAACTGTTTTAAGTTGACGATTATGTTCCAAAGTTTTGAGATGAACATTTTCCTGCTAAGTTATCTCTTTGAGGCTAAATTCTGCCAAAAGTCAAGACAAAATATTTTGTACGTGACATTTTTTTTCTTTAAAATGGTCTCTGGCTAATGTATATTTTGAAGAAATAAACCCTGAAGTTTGGCATTGGAAAAGGAAGATATATGCTGGATATATACTATGAAACCGTAACACTTTCTAGCTCTCTGAAAACAATATTTATAATTTAAGTCTGTCTGATATTTGCAGGGAACAGATTTCCTTTGGAGGAAACACTGATTAAAAACCTTGGGCATCTCAGTATATGTTGTAAGTTAAAACAACTGTGTTAGAAACAGAAATTCTTGTAATTAAGCATGTTTTAGATTTAGTTGTGACTTGATTGGAATCTTTGACTTTTTAAATGTATCAACTTTGAAAATGATTTTCAGATTTAAGTTACTCATTCAAATATTATCAATGTGTACATATACCCACATATAGATAATATGGATCTATTTAGAAGTGTAGAATTATTTTTTCAAACCAAAATCTGCTATAGCATATATTGTTAGCAGATAAGCATATCCTTTTCTATTCCTTTCAGTTCTTCAAGTACTTGTGTTCACCTCTATTCCTTTATTGTCTTGAAATGTGAAGCATTAAAGATGCACCAGCATAAAGTGCACTCAGTTATCTTCACCTTGCTGTGCTGCCAGGATTCTGATTTGCAAATTATCAGATACATCTTCTTTCTCATCAAAATGTCTTTTACTTTATTATGTACTGCAGAACCATCTGTCACACTGACAGTATTAATATCTGCTGTTTCTATTAGATAGTCTCCATTGTTTAAAGTGAGTGATTTTTCTGCTTAAACTACATTTTTGTAGCAGGACCAGAGTGCTATGGAGTGTGGAGATGTGTTCCTTTTGCTTCCATTATATTTTTCTTCTTGTTGCTCATTGTTTACAATTCACATGATAAACATTTTAGCTTCACTCTGAACCAATGCCCTACTTTACTTGGGGAACATATATTATAAAAGCTGGAGTTGTGCTACATTTAAATGAACCATGCAGGTCTACAGCAAAGCTCAGTGAAGAATTTGTTTTCCCCCTGCTGTAATAATCTGCAACTTGAATTATCCCTGCAGAAATGGTACATATTGCCTTTAGTACTACAGCTTAATCCTGCTTCTGTTTAAGTCAGTGCCTACTTTTCCATTCACATAGCAGGGCATCGTCAACAAGCCCTACACTGTAAATATGACTATAAAAAGTTTCCTATTTGACAGTCTAATCTTCAGAGATAAATTTATTTATATATCGTATAAGAAGTTTATAGTAAGATAATCTTTACAATCAGGATTATTTTACATACAGAAATAAATCAGTGGTTCACTGCTAGCCTGTCCTTTCAGTTGCTGTCGTTCTCACCTAGCTTTTTTCCTTTCCTGTAGACAGAGCTCAGATTTATTATATTTTTACGGTTAATATTTTACTTTTATGAAATGAATAGCTTATAACAGCTACGTCTTTCGGAGATGCCTCATTTTTGAAGCTTAATTATTTTTAAATGTTTTTTCAGTCTTTCCATAAGCATCTCACTGGTTGATTCTCTCCCTACGTATGTAATAGCCATTCTCAACTTGTTATTTATTCAGATACTGTCCTAAATTATTCTCTGATGAGATTAAGGCCAAACTTTAGATCTAGTTGCAGGTGTAAGAGTTATTCTCTCAGATTACTACTTGAGGGGCATATCTTGCATTAAACCCCATGAAAATTGTTTTAACTTTATGGTATTTCCCTAAAATAATCAGACAGTTACCAATCTCTATGGCTATCAATGCAAAACTATTTAATATTAATAGTTTTGTTACAGTCTCTGTTTTCCTTACTGTAACTGAAACAAAAAGAAACAAATGTAAAAATAAAACCAAATAAAGAAAAAATTCTACAAGGTATTGTGGGCATGATACCCACAAGAGACAGATCATTTTTGTTATAAATCTTTTGGCTTCATAAGAGACAGTGTAAGTATGATACTTCTGCTAGCTGTCCCATGATCATTTTTGTTCCTGATCATGTTTGTAATATGCCGTGAGTGCTGTACCTACAAGGAATAAACTTTGAGTACATGCTGTCTTTTGGAAAATCTTGATCTTCTTGGGAGGTTCTTTCTAGAAGCTTTACAATATTTTTTTTCTAGAATTTCTAATCTGCATATAAAATAAACACCTTGTATAGATTTTTTTTCATGTATTAAATTACTGAAAACCTCCTGATCATTGGGTTAGTTGCCCTCAATAGCATGACTGCATGTTTCTTGGCAAAGATGAGGCTAAGCATTTGAATGATAGCCTCTATATTTTCCTTCTTTTTATGATCAGTTTATAGAGAAGTTCATTGAACCAACTGAAGTACCTTCTGTTTTTCAGTCTTTATTTGCCTGCTTCTAATCTATGATTGAATTTATAACTCAGTTTTCATTAAAAAAACCAATTTCAACAAATGATTTGGCACAATTATAGATTTCAAGTGAAGCTTCATACTCTGCAGTGTTAATCTTGGCTGAATCAGTTTCAGCTTCAGACTTTAAACTGGTATTCAGCCTTTCATATTTGCATGACAAACATGAATGACATCAGTACTCTGTTGGTTTGAATCTCTTTTTCATGTACATTATCTAAGAAAAACACTTTGATATTTATAAATTGCTATCTGGGTTTGGGATTTCGTGGATTCATGCTGATTAGGATTCTGAGTGATAGCCTTTCAAAACATGGAGCTTTCAAAGTGTAAAATTCATCTTCTTACAGTGCATTTACCTCCCTGGGTTAAATTTGAAATGGTAGCAATTGTATTTTACCTATAACTTGATCATCATTAGCTACACTAACTTGTTTGAGGGGGGGGTTGTGTTTGTTTGGGTTTTTTTTTTTTTAATTCTAACAGCCAAAATAACTGTATTATTTCTTGTAGGCTGGGACTGTAGTTTCTTTCATACAGAACACAGTTTCTTCTCTATAGTGTTTCACAGAATCACAGAATGGCTTAGCTTGGAAGGGACCTATGAAGGTCATCTTGTCCAATGGCCCTGCTCAAACAGTGTCAACTAGAACTGGTTGCCAGAACCATATCCACATACGTTTGGAATAGCTCCATGGATGGAGACTCCGTAACTTCTCTGGGCATACTGTGCCAATGCTAAGTCACCCTCACAGTGAAAAAGCATTCCTGATGTCAGACAGAACTACCTGTGTAAAGCTTGTGCCCAATGCCTTTGGTGCTGTCACTGGGCAGCACTGAAAAGGGAGTGGTTCCTTTTATAGAGGAATTTATAGACATTGATAAGATCCCCCTCTGAGCCTTCTCTTCTGCAGGCTGAATATCCCCAACTCTTTTAGCTTTTTCTCATAGGAGAAATGCTCTGGTCCCTTAATCATCTTTAGGGCCCTTTATTGCACTCTTTTCAGTAGTTTCATTTCTCTCTTGTACTGGGAAGCCCAAAAGTGAACTCCAGGTGTGGCCTCACCAGTGCTGAGTAGAGGGTAAGGATCATCTCCCTTGACATGCTGGCAAAGGTCCTCTTAATGCACCCTGTAAAGGGATAACTTTAATACTCTTTGCTGTAAGGACACCTTTGCTGGCTCATGGTTTCAAGATTATGTTTTTTTTAAAAAAATTAGGGTAGATTGCAGTAAAATTCCTCAGTATGAATAAAAGTAAGGTGGGGTTGTTTTCGCTCAAGGAAGACATTTTTATCAATAGGCTAAGGTAAATAACTGTCTTTAGAAAGTGAGCTAGATTTGTCATCTACATACTCTGTAAGTTAGAAAGGATTTGGTTCTTTACATGGGAATTGCTTTCCAATCCTTGGGCTCAGGGGCACTTGCCACTAGTCAATAGGAAAAAAACTACTCTCAAATAGTGAGGATACACAATCAGTGGGAATAACCTGCATAAACAAGGATGTGGAGGGGGTTTTGTTTTCCGTGGTAATTCAAATAGACTATGCAACTACATAGTGACCTGGTTGCAGTTGGATCAAAAGCAGAGCTCTCTTACTCTTCTATACTACTTAAGTTCTGTACACCATTTTAAGTCACTGCCTATATTGGTAGATTTTAATCTTTTGGTTTGGGTTGTTTGTTCTCTCTTTTAATTAAAGTTTGCTATCTCATACTGGCCTCTAGAATGCCAAAATATTTACCAGTATCTATATTCCAAATAAAGATGACAGTGAGTTGTTAGGCGTTCTTGTTTTTCCATTCTGAAAATAAATAAATAAATAAAAAGATCTTCCCTCTTCTGTTGTATTCTAGCCCCACCTGTAGACTTCAAAGAATATAGCCATATAGAATGTACATAAAGACCTCCAGATACAACATACTAATGAACTGTAAAATTTAACTTCTCAGCCAACTGCCAATGGATGCCAATGCATCCTGGAGAATATCCAAGAAAGCAACCTTTCACAATGCTCATGCTGAGGTGTCTACCTGGTCAAACACCAGGAACATATGGAGTGATACATAAAACCTAAACTGCAGTTCCATTATGTGCAACTGTTTCTGCAAAATTTAGTTTATATCTGACTGATCTCACTTTACCAAAGTATTTTCTAAGTTCTGGCAAACATTTTATAGAAGTACATAGAGAAGAAGATTTTGCTTAATTTCTACTTCTCTCAGACTCTGAAATCCTGAGCTGGCTGAGAGTTGTCTTCATGCTCATCTGGCTCTCCATCAAGTTTTTCTGCAGGTCCTTGATTCAACACTGCTAGCAATCAAGACCTGTTGGAATATTTTATTTAGAAGGGAAGAGTAAATCTGGAGAATAGGTGGTGAATATCCTGAAGAGAGTCATCTCTATCAACTCCCTTCAATCTAACAATCACAGAATCCTAGAATGGTTTGTGTTGGAAGGCCATTCAGTTCCACCCCTCCTGCCACAGGCAAGGACACCTTCCTCTAGATCTTTTGCTCAGGGTCCCGTCCAACCTGGCATTGAACACTTTCAGGGATGAGGCATATGCTGGATGGGTGAGACACTGGACAGCCTGTTTCAATGTCTCACCACCATCATAGTGAAGAAACAAACAAAACAGTTCTTGTGGTAAAGATGTTAAGAACAACAGACCTGTATACATCTCGATTTTTCAGAGTGATTTCATGTCCCTTTCTTGGGGACAATTCCCACTAAAAGCAACAATAAACACAAAGTTTAAATAAAATAAAAAATTGTTTATGTATTGGTTTTCCCCCTATGTACACAATTCATTTTCTAAAATAGCCATCTGAGTGCCCAACTGTTCAAATCAGATGTGAGATGTTAGTCTCACATACAGCAAATCATTCTCTATAGAAAATATCACTAAAGAAGGTAGAGAACCCTTCTTTTCAGTGTAATAGAATTACTAAAATTGCAGAATTTAGCTTATATACACAATGTTCTCCTTGCATTTTCTGTAACTAGAGCAGTATTTAAAGATATTTTTTTAAAAATTACCAAAATGCAGGCTTTAACATCTGTTATGCTAATACATTGTGCATGTATGTGTGTAGAAACATGTGTGTCTCTATATAAACATATCTTTGTTTATGGGCATAAAATCAGATTAGCTAATAGTATCTTTCCTTGATTATAGGTACCTGAATAGGTTAATAAAGATTTATATTTTACTACTATATCAGAAAAGTCCAACATGATAATACTTCAGTATAGCTTTAATTGATTAGTCTAAAAAAAATGGCTTAGTTGCTTGAAGATTAAGACATAAAAATTTTCAGGAGAAATATCCCCAAACCGATAATTTATAAGTATTTTCATGAGAAATTACAATAAGTTTGAAATAAACTTGAAATAGAAGGGCTTTCATGAAGATTGTTAGCTGATGTGAACAACCATTTTGGTGTAATTTTTCATTTTGGCCACCATACCAGATCACACTAGAAGGATTGTGATCTTTTTTTTTTTTAAAAAAAGGATTGTGAAAACTTCTAAAGGTTTATGGTTAATGACAGTGTAGATTTGCTGGGGTTTTTTTACTACAAACTCTCATCAGCATGTAAATGGATTAAAACTGTAAAATATATACTTTGTTGTATGATTGTAGAAACCTTTTCACAAACACATATTGGGCTTTGAAATTTTGCAGTATAGAGGAGCCACTGAATATGCTGCACTTATTTCAATGTCATGGGGGTGTACCAAGGGGAAATTCAATATAAAGGTAATAAAGTTCTGCTGCCTTCAACTAACCTGTGCTTCTTGAAGAAAGCTTCCAGATATATAAATGCATATAGGATATTATGCTGAAAGTAAAACACTGAAGTACTGGTTTTAGTATACAAAATGTAAAATTAAAAAGCTTTAAACAGAAAAAAGGGAGAGTGGTTGTCACAAATGAGTGAATTATTTAGCTGATAAGTTGAAAAGACATTACAGGGGAAAGAAAGAAAATTGGTTTTCATGTTACATATAACAAAAATATAACTGTATGAAGAGCATGAGAGGTTATATATTTACTTTTTTATTTTCTTGTAGACTCTAGTTTAGGAGAAAAAAAAAGCATACCTTCTAAAAGCAGGGAATAAATGTAAAAACACTTAATACACTTATTTGTGGGTGTCTGGTGAGGCCAGGACTGATAAAAGTCTGTCTGACAGGACACGATATATTGTTTTAGAAAATATATTTTGTAGGCACCCTTCAAAGCAATACAGATTTATTTTTCCACAGTGTTAACTCACTTATTGTTTTATTTTTGTCTTTTTTTGTAAAAGCTGCAGTCATGGATTATGGGCTACCTGACAAATGAGGTCTGCTATCTGTCTCTTCCTGTCAGAATTTTCAACAGTGCTATATTACTGCTATATTCTATTACTCATATAGGTAGCCAAGGAAGGAAGCCCAACCTGTTTTTTAAACTCTGTTTAAAACCAATATAATTGAAACTAATGCATATAATGTGTACTATGTTGGTGAGTTGCTGAGAAACAGCTCTAGGCATTGCACATTCTGTCTGTCCTAGCTGTATTTCATGGATCTGGTTGAGTTAGGTAGGCAGAATGATGCATAGGCAGGTGCAAATGATGGTCAAATAGAGAAAAATCAATCCATTTTATTTTAAAATATTATCTTTGGTGAAGTCAAATTGTTATGTGAAGGAATCTTTTAAATATTTCCACTGATTTATTTCTATATTTTGTCGTGGTATTTAAAAAGGTGAGACAATCCCTTGTAGCTTATCCTGGAAGGGGTTTTGATGATGATGCAACAGACCCAAATGTAGATACCATGTAAAAGTTTTCTTCTATATAAAAGTGATGGCTATTTAAGCAGTGAGATGGTAAGCCGTTCATACTACGCAGTTCTATTGTTAAAAAAGTGAACTATATGCTTCCCAGAGATGGTTCAGAGCACCTGATTTGGTAACACTGGATTGGCCTCTAAATACTTACTGGAAAAGGAATTTAAACCTCCATTTGGTACACGTTCTTTCCAAAGGGATTTTAAAGGCATCAATCCTTTAAAAAAGAGAAGAAAGGAAAATAGAAAATATATAGAGGCTGTTGACAAAAACACACAAACCAGAAAAATGGCTTAAAGATGTACAAAAAAATAGTGATTGTAACGTCAGGTAGAAATTAAGAAAATTCTGCTTTCAGGCTATCACAAAAAAAAAAAAAATCTGTATTGGCCTGTAATGGATATCTTGGGGCTTCCAAGATTTGGATGTTAATTCTCTGACAGTAGGTTAGTCATCAGGACAGACTTAGAGCCTTGTTCTCATAGGTGACTTTAACCTGTCGGATCAGACCCAGCCAGCACGGCTTTAGGAAGGGCAGGTCCTGTCTGACCAACCTGATCTCCTTTTATGACCAGATGACCTGCCTGGTGGATGAGGGGAAGGCTGTGGATGTGGTCTGTCTGGACTTCAGCAAAGCCTTTGATACCGTCTCCCACAGCATACTCCTGAAAAAGCTGCAGCCCACGGCTTGGACAGGGGCACTCTCTGCTGGGTTAAGAACTGGCTGGAGGGCCGGGCCCAGAGAGTGGTGGTGAACGGTGCTGCATCCAGTTGATGGCCAGTCACTAGTGGTGTCCCCCAGGGATCAGTGTTGGGCCCAGTTCTATTTAATATCTTTCTTGATGATCTGGATGAGGGAATTGAGTGTATCATTAGCATATTTGCAGATGACATCAAGTTGGGGGGGACTGTCGATCAGCTGGAAGGCAGGAGGGCCCTTCAGAGGGACCTGGACAAGCTGGAAAGTTGGGCTGATTCCAATGGGATGAGGTTCAACAAGGCCAAGTGCTGGGTCCTGCACTTTGGCCACAACAACCCCCTGCAGCCCTACAGGCTGGGCACAGAGTGGCTGGAGAGCAGCCAGGCAGAAAGGGACCTGGGAGTTTGGATTGACAGGAAGCTGAACATGAGCCAGCAGCGTGCCCAGGTGGTTAAGAAGACCAATGGTATTCTGGCCTGGATCAGGAACAGTGTGGCCAACAGGTCCAGGAAAGTGATTCTTCCCCTGTACTCAGCACTGGTGAGGCCACACCTGGAGTGCTGTGTCCAGTTCTGGACCCCTCAGTTCAGGAAGGATATTGAGGTGCTGGAGCAGGTCCAGAGAAGAACAACAAGGCCGGTAAAGGGAATCAAGCACAAGTCCTATGAGGAGAGGCTGAGGGAGCTGGGGTTGTTTAGCCTGGAGAAGAAGAGTCTCAGGGGAGACTTCATGACTCTCTAAAACTCCCTGAAAGGAGGTTGTAGCAAGGGGGGCATCAGTCTCTTCTCCCAGGCAACCAGCAGTAGGACAAGAGGGTATGGTCTTAAGCTCTGCCAGGGGAGGTTTAGGTTAGATGTTAGGAAGAAATTCTTTACAGAAAGGGTAATCAGGCATTGGAATGGGCTGCCCAGGGAAGCAGTGGATTCTGCGTCCGTGGAGGTTTTTAAGATAAAATCAGTTCAGCAGTTTAATTACCTAGGCAGCCTCATCTCCTCGGATGGTAAGATTGATGGAGAGATAGACAACAGGTTAGCAAAGGCATATAGTGCTTTCGGAAAGCTTCATAAAAGAGTTTGGCAAAACAAACACCCGAAGAAAAGTACAAATATCAGTGTTTACAGAGCCATAGTGCTGTCTATTCTCTTATATGCATCTGAATCATGGGTCATCTACTGCCACCACCTGCGACTCCTAGAATGCTTCCATCAACACTGCCTCCATACAATCCTAAACATTCACTGATCAGATTATGTGACCAATACGTCTGTTCTAGAACAAGCAGCAATCACAAGTATTGAGGCCATGTTGCTGAGAACACAGCTGCGTTGGGCAGGGCACGTCTCAAGGATGAAGGACCACCGCCTCCCTAAGATCTTGCTTTATGGTGAACTTGCCACTGGCTGCCGCATGAGAGGAGCCCTGAAGAGAAGATACAAGGACTCCCTGAAACAACATCTCAGCCTCGGCCATATTGATCACCATAACTGGTCTACTCTGGCCTCCAGTCGGGAGGTCTGGAGACACACCATCTATAACGCTGCTGATGCTTTTGAGAAAGCACGCAGGATCACCCTTGAGGAGAAAAGACAATGCAGAAAGAATCGTGCCTTGCAGAATACACCATCTAAGGAGTCTTTCTGCTGTGCCTTTTGCAACCGGACATGCCTATCTCGTATTGGCCTTTTTAGCCATGATGATGGATGTGGCACTTAGTGCCATGGTCTAGTAACCACGGCGGTAGTGGATCAAGGGTTGGACTTGATGATCTCAGAGGTCCCTTCCAACCTGGCTGATTCTATGATTCTATGATTTACTGTGTTATAAGTACATTTACATCAAAATCATGGAGGTGGCACATTAGAGCTGCTCTTACTCTAGTCAATTACCTACTTGTTTGAGAAAAGCTCTTATAGGATGAAGTTTTGGATATAGATCTATTTTGCAAAAGTAGAGTGGCAAACAGTGGACACAGGTAGCCTTAAGACTGAGTATTTAAGGTGTTATTTGGTGGTTCAAATGGAAGTTCATCTGTGAAGCTTTACATTTCAGTTTGAGGTCAGACACTTTCTCAGATCAGGCACTGAAAGAAAAACAGTAGTACAGTGTAACATGGGGGCTGGGAAGTAGTTGAGCATAAGGACCACATTGACAAGTTTTGGTTTTGTACTTGTTCTCCCTTGACATCCCTGTCAAATTAGGAAAGACACCTAAGGCTTCCATTACTTTGCCCAGCCATTAAATGTAAGCCATTATAATTCAGCAATTTTAGGTCACTGATTGCTGTTCTTACAGTCTTGTTATTTACTGATGCACTCAGAGAACGGATCCTTAATTATGACTGCAAATATTTGTACTAATTTTTTTTCTATAGGTTGCTTATTTACTCTTTAATTTAAGAACCTGAAATCCATGCTGTTTTTCCTTGGACAATATTTAAGGGTCAGTCTTCTGGGAAATTATTTAGATGTTTAGGCATGCTTCTTCAAAAGCATGGTGAGTTTCAGGAAAATAATGGCTGGTTGAAGATGCAAGACAACTACATGGAACATCCTGTTGTCTTTTGTTAAGCCACATTCATCTGGCATGATAGCCTTGACAGTGAAATATCAAGTTGGTTTCCAAATCCTAGAGACAAGATATGTGACCTGAAATTCTTCTGTTCTACTATTTAGAAATAAAAAATTCTTTAATGTGCTGTTCAGTCAATCACTAACCCACTTCCCTTCTCACATTTTGGTCTTTAAATTAGAAAGGAGACTAAGAAAGAAGATTACAGCATTAATTAAAAAATCTACACTGAGAAACACAGCTACAGCAGGATGAATAATTAAAAATCAGACCTTAGAATTTTATTATTTGTCAGGGAGACAAGTCATTCTTCCATGGAAGAGGTATCTTCCTGCTGGGAACAAGAAGAAAAGTATAATGAATTAAAGAAGCAGAATTCACAGAATGATGATTTGTGGCCCATGCCAACATCTGGTTGTGAAATGCCACCACAATTAGGACTTGGAGGAAATATTAAGAGACATCCAACACTGTGTAAAAGCAAAGAAATTAGGTGAAATTGACCTACTCCTGATAACCCAAGCGAGAAGCTGTGTCAGGGCCATGTTTACACTCAACAGAACACACATACATGCACTGTTGCAATTAACTGCAACTTGTTCCATCGCCATTCCAGTGAGTTGGTATAGTCCAGCCTGAGGAAAATATTATCTAACCAGTCTCAGTGCAGTCTCAGTGCTAGACTGATAATTGAAAGAAGAAAAAAAAAAATCAAAATAAACATAATTTAATAAGTGAGGTATGAGAGAAAGCAAAAAAAAGGATGTAAAGGTAATAACTCATCAGTTCTCACCAGCTGATCAACTACACTAAGATTTCATGAAAGATTTCCAGATACAAAAGAGTCAGGTAACTGGGAATAGGCTGTTTGCACTTTCCCCAGGCAAATCATCTTTAACCAAGCTGATTGTCATCTGTGACCACTTCCATCCCTGTGGGAGACCAGGGGATATTTTTCATTTTGACTTTAAAAAGGTATTCAAAAGAGTTTTCCCCAGCATCTTTGTAGCCAAAATAAGGTGACGTGTAATGGATGAGTATGTTAAAAGATGTCTGGAAAACTGTCTTGACATCACCTCAGAAAGTAGTGTGCAGTAGTTTTACTCCTCTCTGGCAACTGTTGTAAATTAAGTTACTTATGATTTGGCACCAGGGCTGATATTACTTAACACAGATTGAAGGCACCTGGAAGACGGGAAAGAACATATCCTCAGTACATCTGACCTTGATAACAACCAAAGTGGGGAGAGCAGCTGACAAGTTGAGGGGCAGCATTTGCTGCCAAACCTGAACAAACTGGAGGAATGAGGCCATGGAACCTCATGGGTTATAACGGAGACAAATGCAAAGTCCTGCTTGTGGTACTGACTCCCTGTGTCAGTGTAGGTGAGGGACATAATGGCTGAGTTGCAGCTCTGCCAAATATGACCTGGGTGCCCTAAGCAACTTAGATCAATTGTTATGTAAACCTGTTCTGAGCAGGAGCCTGGACCAGATCTTCTCCAGAAGACCTTTCCAGCTTATGATTTTCTCTGTCTGTCTTCTATGATTTAGATGTTTTAGGCAAGGCTATACCAAATTTTCTCTTACTGTATTCTGAGGATGGCTTAGAAGGAAACTACATGGTGTTTGTTTAAAGATCAAATAGACAAAATGCAAAGATCAGAAGAAGAATTTTACACTGTTCAGAAATCTCTAAAACATGCCAATGTATCAAAATTTGATCCTAGGTGGACCCTTAGGAAACAATGGGCCCATAATCATATAGATGTTGCCTTACATCAGACATTACAACAAAGATACAAGTATTTTCAGGTACAGGAGAAAATACCTAACATTTTGTAGGTTTTAAGTGGGCAAGTCAGACACAGCCCACTAGCTACCATAGATTTAAAGGTTGCTAGATTTGAGACGTATCAACATACTATGATGCTTTGAAAATTACTGTGATCAGGATGGATAATCACAGCCTAACATCAAGTTCTCTATGGCTTATTCCTTCTGTATCAAGATGAAGGAGAAAGATAGATGCCTTTCATATGGTGCCAAATCTGAACCCAATATTTTTGGTTCTTTTTATTTTTTTTCCAATCCCCTTTCACTTATTATACGAATGGATGCATGGCTTTCTAATATCTAAGTAAGTAGTTAAATATATCTATCAAGCTAAGAAGTAAATTTAGATGTGGCTATATTATCAGAAGTTAATATATAATGAACATATATGTTACATCTAGTAGGAAGAAGAGATTTGAGGATCATGCTTATTATGGAAGATTTATCAGTGCATGCTAATTCACTGACACTTGTTTCAAACAAACCAATGAGCACTTCAGCACCACAGAAAATCAGCCATTAAAATTAGTCACAGATTGTATGATCATAAAATAACAAACCACTATGAGTATCTTTAATTCTCTGTCACTACAATGTTAATAAGCCCTATAGTATTATAATGAAATTCTGCCAATCTTGAGGTTGAATAGTCTTGGAATAGTTCCACTGATATGCAGAATTGCACAGATGAATTGAAGATTATTGGGAATAATTGAAGTTTCTTTACTAATAATACTTTGCCTCCCCTTGCATCTGTATACATTGAGGCAAAGATGTGGCATCATTTAATGAAGAAAATAAAACTCTGTAACACATTAACTGAGTCTTAAAATGGAGACAGTGTTTTTAATAAAATTAGGGATATTACTTATATTCTTATTAATGGAAACACTATCAACAAAAGGCCATCCAAAAATTGTATGAAGAGTGAAAAGAAACTTGCAAAACAAAAGACTACCTCTTTTTTTGTAAACTTGAATACAAAAGCAGTATAGTCTTTATTAACAGATGACTAGCTAGTCATATAATTCTGATGCCTATGAATATTACTAAGCTTCTATATTTTTGAAGGGCAGAAAGAACAAATAAATTGCTTCAAATCATTGTTCTACAGATGAAATGTGATCAGTATTCATCAGAGAAGTCCTTTATTTTCACCCCATTTTAATGTGCTAACATCAGAATAACTTGGATAAACAACAGCACTTTATAAAAGATGTCACTTTCATTTTGTGAATTAACTGGGAAATGAAAATAAAATTCTTCTCCGTAAAGACAATAATAGATCACTTTTGTGGTTTTATTCGATCGCATTAATTAAGAACACAGTCAATAAAATTTTCTGAACATGGGAAATAGTAATATTCACTGTAAAAATCAGAAAGTTGGAAAACTACTAAATAATTCTCAAAATCTATTTTATTCACTGACAGCTTCCATCTGAGTTATTTTTTTAACAGAACCTCATAAAATAATCAATGCTGAAATAAAAGGGAAAGTTTATCTTTGTTTCCTAGTGCAAGATATTTTCTAGTTCTGTTTAAATTGTGTTATTTTTACTAGTCTCCCCATAATTTTTATATAAGACCAATATTAGAAATTAGCATCCAGAATAAGAGAGGGTTTGTATCATATCTATCCTTTTCTACACCTGGTCTACATCAAGAAACCTAGCAATTAATATTATGTGACTTCTTGTGACTCTCAATAGTATTCCATAACTCTCTATTTCAAAATTATTTAATGGGTGCAGCACTTTTAAGCGAAGTCCCACTTCTACTGAGTTTAATAAGTGCTTCTATAATGCTTTGAAATGTGAGTGAATTTCAATTACAGATTAGTTCAGGATCACATCTCATTCCATTACTGATGTTCTATGTTTGAACCCAGACCCCTAGAGATTAAACATGGGTGCTATGAACCGATTATGTCATCTACCCATTTAAAATGTTTTTCATAATGTACTAAGCACAGCCTTACCCTCCCCCCCCCCTTATATCTTATTTGAAGCCCTGTGCTTTGGTAACACTACTTCATTAACTTGAGTGATACTGCCACAAACTTCTCGTTGTATAACCTCTTGTAATTCATGTGGTGTTTCCTAATCAGGTAGATTTCTCTGGAGAACAAGCCTTTTTTGTGCTTTGATAAACTAGGCAGTAATAAAAGGAATTCCTCCAGTACCCACAAGAAAGCTGGAGAGGGACTTTTTAAAACAGCATGCAGTGATAGGACTGGGAGTAATGGCTTTAAACTAAAGAAGGGTGGGTTAAGACCAGACAATTAGGAAGAAATTATTCACTGAGGGTGGTGAGAACTGGAATAGGTTGCCTAGAGAAGCTGTGGATGCCTCATCCCTGCAACTGTTCAAGAATGGGGCCCTATTACCTGATCTAGTGGGTGGTGGTCCTGCCCACAGCTGGGGTGTTGGAATAAGATGATCTTTAAGGTCCCTTTCAATCCAAACCATTCTATGAAATCTGGCATATCACACCAGCAATAAAACTCTACCTCTTGGTAAAGATCAGTCATTTTGGTACAAAATGAAAGCTCATTATATATTTATGATAATGCTTAGTTTGGTACTGAAAGTGGCAACACACCCTTACAGGTGACGCTTCTTTTTGTGTGCAATAGAGACACCTGGTGTGATTACCTCCAGAATAAAACATATACATTTAAATATCCACATGTCCCTATGTTTAGGTATAAACATAGGGACTGTCTATGCTGCTACTGTAGTCAATGAAAACCACTCAGTACTGTCACTGCAGCCTGAAATCAAGCCTCCCCAGACACATGAAGCTCAAGTGTGTTTCAGGCTTTGTTGCCTAAGCATTCATATAAATGCCATTACAAATGCCCTAGGGCACCCAAAACCTTCACAACAGACTTTTAGATCTATGGAGGATCTGGTAGCAACCTGAGTGTGCAGCCTCTAAAACAGTGGGGTGCTGATTCAGATCCCTAAGGACAGTCATCTGTATGTATCTCTGAGTTGGCTCACTAACTGTACTCGTTAGGTGTTTATCAAACATTATGGGATCCAAGGTAGGGCATACATTAATGTTTTAGTTTTTGTGGAGTGCACTTGATTGCCTGCTACGGTCCGTGGGGGAGGGGAGAAGGACTGCAGCACTGCACAAAAGGGTCCGACGAGATTTGAGGTTGTAATGCAATGCCGAGTTTAATTGGGGTGCACAAGAGCATTATGAGCTCTGGCTTGGAATGCACCAGAAAATGGGGTGGAGCATGAGACAGACAACCAGGGAAACGAATAGGGATAGGGACTCAGGTGAAGAGGGAGGAACGGGGGAGGAACCGAGGAAGGAAAGGGCGAATGGTAGCTGTCTCCTCTCTGCAGCTTCTTCAGCCTATCAGAGGGACAAGTGGGGAAGTAGGGAAGCCGGAACAGGCATGCCTGGGCAAGCCCAGGAAATACAAATCTCGAGGAATCATACAATGCAAAACACATAATAACTGTAATAAAGTCCTTTCAATCGCTGTATATCTTTTTCCATTCCTGAAATCGTTCCCATTCTGATCCTTGTTCCTCCACAATTGCCTGATTTACAATGCTTTGATTCATATAATGAAGTGGTCTCAGAGTACACGAGTAACTTTGGTTAAACTAAACCAGACACAGCACCAGACTATAACTACTGTTAAGTTAAAAAAAAAAAAATTAAGAAAATCATGAAATGCATAGAGTAAGAATGTCAGATCCTCAGAATCAAATTATTTGACCTGCAATTCCTCTCCTATCATGTATCTTGCAAACATAGTTTGAGCCTTAGGTACCCAAGCATATTCACTTGTTTCTTAAATTTAGCTTCTAGCTTTGTATATTAATATCAAGTATACACTACCTACTGGATTAGGCACACTTCAATTTGTGAAGGCAATGGGGACATCTTAGAGATAACAATTTGATAGCATCTGTTTTGTGAAAAAAAGTTATACAGCAGCTTTAAGAGTTATAGACTCTGTATTTATAATTGATACTCTGACCTGTATTGGACCCCATAAAAAACTTGTTGCTTCTTCCTTAACTTAAAAATAAGGCTGCACTTTAAAAAACAAAGTTAATTGCCAGCGTACATATACCATCTGTTACAAGGCACCCTTATTTAACACTGATTTAAAGCTATATCAGAGAGGCAAACCGCATTCTTAATTAGTATTGATTGTTGATGTAGCATTGACCAGATTTTAACAGGGGGAATTAAGGCTGGTATGGCTGCAAGAACAGAACCACACTCCCCAGTAATTTAAAATACTAGATTTATTTACTTGTTGAGGTGGGTATAGTAACTGTACAACAATTCCTATTCTACAGTACACACACATACACATTCATAACAATATCTTCACATTGATCAAGGCCCCAGATCCTCTGGTGTGGCTGTGGCTAGTGCCATGGACCTGGCAGGGGTAACAGGACAGTCACTCCTGGCTGGCCCCAGTTCTGGCTGTCTGCCTTACCTTTACCTGCAGCTCTGTATTTCAAGCTCAACCCTCACTACAGCATCATTTGTTTGCAGACAGGTTCCCTCAAGGGGCTTCTGTTTTCAGTACTCATTGCTTTTTAATTTCAATGATTAGGACAATGCCCTTGCTAGTCAAATCATCCTAGATAAATCTTTACAATTGTCTCCCCGCTTAAGCCAATTAGTAGACATTTCCTGGTCAGCTTAAGCCAATTAGTAGACATTTCCTGGTCATCGAGTCCAACCACAACCCCAACACTGCCAAGACCCCCACTAAACCATCTCCCTAAGTGCCACATCTACTCATCTTTAAATGCCTATGAGGACAGTGACTCAACCACTTCCCTGGGCAGCCTGTTCTAATGCTTGACGACCCTTTCAGTGAAGAAATTTTTCCTAGTATTCATCTAAAACTCTCCTGTACAAGTTGCACCCATTCCCTTTTGTCCTATTGCTTGTCACCTGGAGAAGAGACTGACACCCTCCTTTCATAGTTGTAGATGTAATTCATTATTTCATACAATGAATGCCATTATTTTACAGCTGTATTTTAAATGTAAAGAGAAGAACACAAAATACGTGGAAAACACCGTTTATCAAACTTTTTTTTCTGGTCATGAAATATATTTTAACTACTAATCGATTATTTTTAAATTTTTATATATTTCTTTCATGTAAATCTACTTGTGGAACATTTCTCTATCATGTTATCCTTTTTCAGTTTATATGTGTAAATGCATATACAGTATATGTGTGCATGTATGTATATATATATGTGTGTGTATGTGTGTATAGAGATTACTCCTATGTTTATATGTATAGCCATATATGATTTTTGTAGTAATATTTTCTAGCCATCAGAGCGAGCCCCTTCTGAACACTGACATAAGGTACTTACTACAGAATTGAACATACAATGAAAATAGAAGAAAAAAAATAGTAGCATGTTTTGATTCCTCATCTGCAGTCTATCATAATCACCAGCTCTGTTTTTAGTCACAGTCATGAGTCAATTAAGTGCTCCAGCACTGAACGCCCAGAAAAGTAAGAGGAAATAAATGGAAATATTTTTTATACCTAGGTTATGTGGCAAAGAGTTTGCTATTGAAGATAGAACTATATAGTCTCATTGAATACTTAAACACTAATCTCTTTACCCACTACTTCTATTAACACTGCAAAAAAACTGAATCAGGCTTAACCCTTGCTCAGGAGAAGATATAGCCTTGAATGATGATTTTCTTCCTTTGGGATTCTTCATTACTAGCAGAATAAAATGTCTGAGGAGGTCAGAATACATTAGTAGCTGATCAGAACAGAATCTATGAATAATCAAGTTAACATAAAATGCATTATGATATATATAATTTTTAAATATATATATCATATATATTTAAATATAATTTTTTGCTTTTTGAGATGGAAGAAAAATGTTTGAGTGTACATTATGTTGCAAGTGATAAAGAAAACCAGCTGGAAGGAGAAGGAAATTTCTAACAAATATAATTGTCTGTAACTGTGAGGCCTAAACAGGTTCTTCAAACATTCTTAGCTCTGATGAATGCAGAATGGTGGACCCAACACATGATATTTGAAAAAAATGAGACTATGTATACACAACTAGTTTAAACACGAATTGATGGGCTTAAAAAATAAATTTCTGGAAGGAGTTTTATGATCTGCTTTGGTTTTGTTGGGGGTTTTTTGGTTGGGTTTGGTTTTGTTTCTTTGTTTGTTTTTCCCCAGTAAACTAAATAGCTAGAGGTTGCAATTTCCCTGACTTTAGAATATATTAGTCTGCAGGACTACGCAAAGGTTGGATAGACAGGAATACAGTTGTAATGTTATTGGGGATTATTTTATTATTTTCCATGTTGAAATTAATTTTAAAATCTTTTGCAATATAGAACCAGATATTCTTGACTTCTAGTATGAAAATAATTCCTTTAATATCTTTAGCAGCCAAAGTATTATTAAGGAATGCTAAACTCACTTTTCTCCTTTGGCATCCATATTTCATGTTTGGATCACAGTACTGGCTTTTTGTCTTTTCTTACAGATAAGTTCACTATTTTTTCAGGTCCAAATAATAATTTCTTCATTGCCCACTCTTTCCTTTTAACAAAAGATACCTGGAAACAGCTTCCCTCCAAAGAATGACTAGTAATCCTTAATATTTTGCTAGTGTCATTTATTACAAAATTTAATATGATATTGAAAATGGAAAAATAAAAAATGTTGGTAAGTTACTAAGTTAAACCATACCTTCTTTTTCTGTTTTTTTGGGTTTTGTTCTTTTTTTTTGGGGGGGAGGGGTGTTAACATATGTATATTTACGTTATAATACCACTCTCATTGTTATTTTCTATCTGGCCATACAATCAGATCTCTTGCATGTTATAACACTGGAATAAAAATTTCTGATAAATACAAGGTTTTAATTTTCCATCTAAAAAAGAAGACTACAGAATATTTATGTTTTCTACTAGGGTCTGCCTTTTAGAAAACTAGAGAGCCACATCAAGCACTTTGTTTTCCCAGAGCAAGCACCTGCTGAATTATGAGATTATAGTTAATACCCTGGCAATTTGCCAGCACTTTTATTTATATAGATTTGCACACTGTGTTTTCTAGTAAATCTCTAAGCACACTTGAAATCAATAGCCTAAAACCAAAAGAACTCAGTCAGCTCTAATCAGATTCTGAAACATCTGCAGCTTTATAATTGACAATTGCTAGGTTTAACACAACTGCCTATTGAAAATGTTTTTTTTTTGTCATAAAACCACAGCAGTGTCTCTTCTTTGTGTATGCCAAGGTGCTTGAGATTGATATGTCTACTGATTTACATCTCAGCTGCATTCTACACGGCCTTCTTAGAAAACTGCTGTCTGGTTCTCTGCAACTTCTTCATTCAGAAGCAAATGATCCTCCAGCATTCAGTTTACATTAAAGCATCTGGTCACAGGAACAATACATGTACTTAAACATGCACATGCACTTTTGAAGTTGCAGACATTTGCATACATAAATCAAGTGCGTGCCCTTGAAAGAGGTTTCATGAATTTACAAGATTTAATGTACAATATGTACGAGTATTAAAATTTTTGAGGTACTTTCTTAATCTTTTCTGGACTGTCTGCATAGAATGTTAACTTGTAAATCATTCAGAAGCCAACACTCAGAAGAGAAAAAAACTCTTTCAAATGCACTTCCTTTGACACATAATGCTAATATTGTAACAGACATCTGCAAATGTTAGCATTTGTTGTTAAGATTAATTTATCAAAATTATTAAAGATGCCTCTGCCTGAATGAAGGTACAAACCAGACCATATGCCGAAGTCAACAGTACAGATTTTTATTTAGCAGTAAATGTGAGGTACAGAGAGAGAAAAAGAAACAGGGAAAAGGCGGGGGGGGGGGGGGGGGGGGGGAGGGACTGGAGAAAGAAAGTGGCAGAGAGACAGATTAAGCAGAAAAAAATATCACCACTCTATGGATTCCACTGATTGGTCCTCTTCTTCTGGTCTTCTCAGTGGTGAGAGTCCCAGTCTTTTCACGGTGATGGTTGCAGGCTGAATCTGTCAAGGGAAGCCCGGAGCGGTGAGGGAAGCCTGCAAAATAGAGTCTATGGGGTTTTATTATGATTCGACTTGGTAGAAATGCCCTAGTAGCTCCCCTGGGGAGGGAGTGTTACACTGGATGATGTAATACTGGATCAAGGGACATATCAGGAGTCTTTGACACCTTTTAAGATGTTAGAGCTGCCTGTTACAACAGTGGTCATTGCTCATTATGGCCCATCAGCAGACATAAATACCTTGAGGCTTCGTGTGAATGTTCTGGTACTGCCCCGGAGTGGAGGGGAGTTACTTGTGTAAGGACAAAGAAACCCTACTCTGCCTTGCAGGATTTCCCTCTTGATTAACAAGATTCCAGTATCTTGATTAACAAGATTCCAGTATCTTGATTAACATCCAGCCGGTAGCCTGAGGTGTCAGGTGTGCACACCCTCAGCACCTGAGTGGTTACTTTGCACATCAGCTTACACCTTGTTTGTTTGAGCCATTGGCATTCCAACCACTCATACTTGTGGATACATGCTTCTCCTGGGATAACTGGGCAGTAGTACGACCTCTCAAGTTCCCCTTGCAGTCCGAATTAGTAGACATATTCAGGCTTCACTGAGCAGTTGCTTCTTTGCACACTTTGCTACAGTAGACTAAAGTCTTTCAGTGATTTTTAACAACGTTTAAGCCATTAACAATTTCAGTCTCTCACAAATGGTAATTCAGTTTTCTTCTGTAGAGGCATTTTAAATATGCATGCAGGTGTTTATACGGACATAAGAGCATATATGTGTTTCAAAATGAAAGAGAATTAATAATGTGTACAAATAGATATTGCAACAGTCTAATAAAGCTACCATGATCCCAGATATAGAGGCAAAAACTGGAATCATTTATTGAACATATGAGTGCTATTTAAGGGTCTTGGAGGCTTACATGCTAATGAGGAGGCAGGTTATTCCAAACAGGGGTTTCCACAATCTATTAGCATTTCCAGTAACAGGGGTGACATAAGGGGAAAAATTATTTTACATTTCTTTGATACAGTATTTACATTTTGGGGGAAAAGGTTTGATATTTCCAGTAAGCAGGGTTACATTGGAGAAGAGTGAGGATTTACATAGAGAGGGAGAAAACTATGGGATATGTGATATCATCATGCAAAGTATCTCTACATCCTGCTGGGGGAGATCAGGACAATCCATACTAAATAAATGTCAACAGATCTTGTCTGGTCTTTTAGATGATGGTTTTTTCCCCAGCGTCTGTGGCCCGAGGTTTCCTGTTTAATCCTAGCAGTTCCTTTTCTGTTGATATCCGAATTCTGGACTGCAACAAGATATAGTTTCTCTATATGCCTTAAAAGAAAAGTTTTCATCACATTCCTGTTTTAGAATGTTTACCTGAAGAAGTGTATGTACCTGCAGAAGCTTATTCTGGCATAAAAATCTGTGTGTGTGTAGACATGCACACTTATAAAAAAGATTTTTTTATTTTCTAAAAAAGAACACAGAAAAGTATGAAAGTCCTTTTAAAATTCAGTTTTAGTTTCTGTCTTTAACAGATCAATATTTATTAATGACTATAGGATTCTGTTGTAGTGAGAAAAGGATTTTGTCCCCATATTATATATACTTTAATTTTTATTGTTTAAATTTTTTGTTGTTTCAATATAGCAATATAGAATGACACCTGTATTTAGAAAAATGTATTTTGTGTTTTTCTCAGCTGAGACATTTCAGGGCCTGGAAGAGCCAAAAATGTAAAATAGTGATTGCAGAGATATTTGCCGAGCAAAAACCCCAATTTCTGTTTTCTCTTCAATCAAAACACTTAATCTGTATACTCTATATTTAAACTTGTGTAAGTCCTGAGCTACTTTCAACCCTATTCTTGGTGTACAAGTATAGAAATGAAAGCAGGAGTTAGGGTGGTTAGAGGTATTTCTTCTTGAGAGTGCAAAGTTTCACACAGGTCAACCACATAAGACTTAATGAAGATATATGGAAAGCTTGAAGTGTGATGAATAGAGCCTAAACAGAAGAGGAGGCACTGTGTGCACACAGGGTACCCATTGAACAGGTCTCTACAAGGCATGTGAACTGCCCTGTGTTCAAAAGGCCATACCTCCCAAGGAAACTTTTGTTGCTGCTATTTTCTACTATTGACATAGATGGATCATTTCCTGCTGCCACTGAAAGCAGGCTTTAAATATTAACTGGGGTTCATAAGCCTCTATGCAACTTTTATAAATCATTACTGCAGAGCAGTAGTCAAAAATGCCATCTGTGGAATTTTTTAAGAAAGGCAGCCTGAAAACATAAAGAATGGCCTAAATTTTTCCTTTTAATTAATATGACAAAAGTAGTTGTAAACATCTGAAGTGATTACATATCTTAATAAACATACTCAGTTCTGAATTAACTCAGTGTTAATTGTATTATTATGTACATATACGTAAAAAAATAAACTTTGAAAAATCACAGGAGTTTATTTATACAACTGTGTCTTTTAATGTTGATTAATCATTTGCATTGCTGTTGAATGTTCTACAAGGCACTATTGAGAAATATAATACCAATCATCATAACCAACATCAGAATTAATCAATTACTGATTATTACTTCTGATTATTCTGTATTTATATCAGATAGGATTAGCAAGTCACTACAGATTCGTTAAAAAAAAGAAAAGCTAGAGGGTATTACATTAGGTAGAATAACATCCTAAATTTAGGTTGGCAAGTTGTTTATGTTACTTTCAAAATGGCTGCCATATGGAATGCCTCAGGGACTTTTATGGGCATAAAACCTCAGCTCTTTCTCACTGGTACTTTGGATGACCTTGAGTAACTCTATTCTCTTTGGCTGTGCTTCATGCCTCTGCCTTCATCTATTTGTACTGCTAGCACTTTCTCTTATCATGTGTACAGGCTCACAGATGGTGATCTGGCTATTTTGATGTTGCATTCATATGAATGATAATAACAGTGACAACAATAAATGTATCAGTGGTTTGATTCCAGTCTATAGGAAAAAAAGTAACACTTCAGTAGTGGTTTCTTTGCCAGAGAGAAATCAGCTAGAAATAAATTGTTTGTTAAGTCCTGTAAACATATGTATCCTTTTAAGAATTGAGCAGGGTCAAGGAGACATAATGTACATAAAACTGAACTAGTATTTTTGTATGGCTTGGCACACTGTAACTGAAATTATTCTCTCTTGTGAAAGGCACCGTTCTAGAATCCCTGCAGTATTTCATTTCTCTTTGAGAGTTACAGGGTAACAGCAGCAAAGTAGTTTGAGTCACTCATCTTCTTTAGTTCACATTCAGCCAAAGAAGTTAAATTAATGTTTTTCTTGTTGTCAGCAAGAGGCACAAAGAGATATATATTACTTATAACTTCTACCTAGTGAGCAGTTATTGACTTCAAAAGAATGAGCTGATCAGGCTTAGAAAGCCATTTAGTTCAGTTGTGCAAGGTCCCAGCATTCCAAATTGGCTGAAGTGAGAGAACAGTAGCATAAGGGAGGCATAAACACTGCAAGGGTTGGAGCAATTTAATCCTTTCTGTATGATGTGCTCAGAGTCAGTAAGAACAACAAAATACAGTAGGGTGTCTGTGGCTTCTTTTACACTACTGTAAAATGTACTGTAGAGGGTTCGAGGAGACTGAAGTTTGGGGGGGAGGTTATATGGCAAAAAGACTTTGGGTGTAGAGCTTCACACTCATGATTTTCAGTAATTTAGTTCACAGACAAAATCTACAAGGAGGAAGGAACAGACTAGTGTCATCCTGAAAAAAACATCTCCCAAAAGCGGTTATGTTTGTAGTTTCTCTAGTTCAATAAAGGTGACAAAGGATCCTTTACAGAGTTTGAACTCAGTCTCTACTGACTTAGTTCAGCTTCAGTACAAGGTGAGGCAAAAGTAGGACATTTCTGGTTGCCATCTAGGATGGTCTGAGAAGTCCTCTGGAGATCACCTGAGCATGGACTCACCACACACGTGCCCCATCTCCAGTTCCACCATGAGAAGGCATTTTTCTCCTTCATCAACCCCTTCTTGTGCAAGCACATGGCATGAACTGTCTGGGTGGTGCATCCAGGTGTAGAAGAAAGGCAGAAAGTGAACTTTTTTTGGCAGGTTTATGTTGGAATTCTCCCAGTTACAGTAGTTTTGGTGATGGAGGTCCCATTCTCAGGCAGTTTGTGAATACTTTATTTGGATAGCATTTGTTCCTCCCTAAGTGTTTATGGGGGTTATTTATATAAATTTTATTTTTTTGTCTGCTTTTTGTGCTTTTTGTTTTCAGAGCAGAGTTTGGGCATCAGGTTTCGTTTCCATTTCTTTGGTTTCCATTTCTTCCAGCAGCCTTTCCTCGCCCCGGCAGCAGCTGAAGCAGGTTATTCCTCATCCTATGTTAGCTCCGCCCTGGATCCAGGCTGCAGCTATCCACCTCTTCTGGCATCTTCTGGGGGCTTCCACAGCTAGAGGTTTCTGCAAGCCACTACCTGATTGCTGGGAGCCTGCTTGTTAGCTGTTTCCTGATAGGCCAGTAGTTGAGGCAGGGGGAGGGCTTCCTTTTTTTTAAGTCTCCATTTCCCCCTTCACTCCCCTGGAGGCAGATTTTATGGGAGGGAAGGTGCAGGTCAAATTTCATACTCATAGAATAGATGAACTTCATTACAAGGCCATGACATCTTTAAAGAGCATTTTCCTGAGAGCCAGCAGGGAAGTCTAAGTTATCTCCCATGTTTTCCTTCCTTCTGTGAACTCGTACCTGAGGAGTGGCTCACCTTCATGAGCACCCATGGAGTGGAGCACTGCGTCCCAGGGACATGGCTGACTCACGTGATTAAGTTCTGAAGAAGTTATAAAAGAAATAAAAGAAGTAGCTTACCAAGTGTTGGGTAACTTTCTTAATAGATATTTATGATAGTGCTGTGAGTGCCAGGAAAGAACAAATAAACGAAGAGGAAATCAGTTAAATCAAATCTTCAGGTGTAAATGCTAATTGTTGTTCCTGAGTACTTAATCATTTTAACTTCCAATATCACTTTCTGCAGTGAAGATTTTACAGTAGTTTTAAGCCTTTTACCTCATCAGATAAAGTCAGGCGTAGCACTGCATTCCGTACTGTGGTTTGAGATGTGGAATGCAATGGAAGTGACTGAAGGCATGGGAACTGTCCTGTGATGCAATAGGCAGCATTTTGTTGTATATACAGGGTTGCAATCGGTGTTAGGATGGATAAAGGGGAATCAAAAATACATAGTGTAGCGATGAGTTAGTTTTATCATCCTGGTGCTCTGAATTACCTAGTTAATACAGAAAAACACATTAGCAAATACAGTTTAGAGTTGTTACGGGAATTTTCAAATTTTTTTTAGTAGCTGCCTTTTTATTTGGCATTGTTCTTACACTTCCAGTATCTCTCCATGCAATAAATGCTGACATTTAAAGTTTTCCTTATACAAAAGTTTTCCTTATACAAAACCTGGTGCAAGCCATGAGGATGCTGATGTCTTCTCTGTGAGGAGGAGCTTGATGCTGCAGGTGGGGGCTCCTTCCTTTTCATTTTTTTGGGTCCACTTGGGTTTCTATAATGTAACCACCCACCCACAAAAATCTATGGTTTGTCTGGCAGTGACTTGGAGGGTGAATGTGACACTGTTCCCAGAGGGGCCGTCCCCAGAGCTGAAGCTGGAACAGGGAAGGCAGCAGTCACTGAGCTCAGCATAGATGCTACAACAAAGCAAATCCAGTTCAGATCCAAACAAGCTGAGACAAATTCTGAGATCTTGTAGTGTCAGGACAATGTAGGGCCCATATAATTCTATTGTTAGTGGCACAAATGGCATTTACTGGAGAACAAGAGGTGTTAAGTTCAACTGTAATTTCCCCTCTGAATCTGAGACACACACAGGATGGTAACTATGGTAGGGGACCTCTGTGACAACTAAGCACTTCTGGAAAAGTAGCAGGAAGCCTCATGCAATACATTAGGTTGCTGAAATGGCTACTTAATATCTCTGTAGGTGGCTGAATCCCACACTATAGCTAATCAATCCTTCTGTATGTGTTATAAAAGGTATGTATTATAAGAAAGTCCAAAGATTTGTCTCTATGGAGGACCTTGCAATTACACAGTATAAGAAGAAAATCAACTAATGTTCTAGTTAGTGTGAGGGCCTCTTATTTAAAAATCAGTTCTTGTTTTATCCCCATTAACATCTACATAATCTTTCCAAGAACTGACATGTAATATTCTTCTACATAATTCTTCAACAGTCATCTGGAATAAAGAATAAATGCATGTTACAAATGGCACACTAAGTAGAAAATTTGTTCTTGTTCTTAAGAACTTGGATGGTTCTTAACAGCTTCTCTCTTTTCCCACTAATTTCTTTTATTGTATTTTCAGCTCTCCAAGAACTGTTATAGCTTTGTCCAACCTTTCAAAGAGATACTCTGACTTTTTCTGTAAAAATGCTGTTTTTAAGAGTTTTAACTACATTGAGGGCAGTCAAATGTATCCCTTGATAAATAAACTGACTTGACAGTGTTCTCTACTACTATTAAATGAAGCTATAAGCTCTCCTGAAATGTCTGCTCTGCAGAAATTGCTGTGGATGCTAGGGATATGGGCAGATTGCAATATTATCTGATCATGCTTTGGGGGAATCTAAGGAAAAGCTTTCTTTTTAAATGAGTTTTTCCTACCCATTAAAGACATTTTTTATATATCACAGTTTGTTCTTGCTTGGTAGTTCACTTTCTCCTCTGACCACCACCGTGGGAAAACTTTTAGTGTTTCTCACTTCAGCCAAAGAAACAGCAGCAGTTATTAGTCATGAACATGGACTGGAAAGCCTGCCTTGTGAGGAAAGGCAAAGAGAACGGAGTTTGACTCCATTTGTTTGAATGGAGAATGAGAAAAGAAGGCTTATGGGGGAGACAACCATGTTCCAGTGTTCAAAGAGTGGCTACAAAGAAGGTGGAGACTCTCTTTTTTTCAAGGATTCACATGGAAAAGTTGAGGGGTAATGTGTGCAAGTTGTTCCTGAGGAGATTCTGAGGACATTTTTTCAAGATTAAAATAATCAGCCATCGGAATAATCTTGCCAGGAAAGACAACATTGAATGGACAACATTGAATATTTTAAAGATTCAACTGGACAGTGTGCTGAGGCATCTTGTCTAAATAATGCTTTTACCCAGAACGGTTGGGCTAGATGATCTTTGAGGTTACTTCCAATCTAGTATTCTGTAAAGTAGCATTCTTTCCAGGTGACGCTATTGCTTCACTTTTGTGAGTCAATCTGGGATTGGTTTTTGTCAGTGCTTCCAAATTTCATAGTGCTTAATGCTAGAAGAACCCAGCAGAGCCTGTAGTTGTAGAGTGAACTAGAGGTATGAGAAAAAGCTGAGGGGAAAAAAGGTTCAATGAAATTTTAAGTCTGTTTGCCTCTCCCAGCATGTAGCATTAAAACTTTGGTGTCTCAACTGCATGAGAAACGTACTTTTTATGTAAAACCAAGAATTTACTGTAGGTCTAATTGGAATCATAACAGTCTTGCCAAATAAGTATTAGTCCAATAACAAACCCCCACACGGTAACACATAATTTATTCTGTGCACGATAGAATGTGCCACTAGACTAGTGGCACTAGACTAGGCACTTGTTATCACTATCTGTTACTCAGAGTTATATCAGAATTATTATAGAAGACACATATCACCACACAATTCCACAAAGAAAAACAAAACTCAAACAAATTAGATAACAGTCTGCTACAACTAAAAAAGCTAAAGCAAAGCTCCAGGCAAGCATAAAACAAGTCCAGACAAATCATGCTTGATAAGCCCCAGTCCAGTGGCCTTGCCGTGCTGGAAGAAACCCTATGGTTTCTTGTTCAGCAGTACCATATTTACTAAGCTAAAGGACTACAAAAGTGAGACATGGGACAAACTGTGTTGATATTATTTGTAAAACTGAGAATAGATTCTCAAATGAAATTTGTTGCTGTTCACTTGGTTTTGAACCATTCACAGTAAAAATTACTAACACTGAGAAGCAACTGAAACTGCCACTGTGAAATGATCCCTTGGCATTCTAGCAATCGGCTAAGGGGAATAGGGAGGTTGATCTTGAAAGTAAATAGCAGCCTGCTTAACAGGGTACTCCCAATTCTGTATTATGACTATATGTAGTGGTTTGGATCTTGTTTTCCCCCAGAGGCTAAGAAAAAGTGGTAGACCCCAAGGGGTGGAAACCCCTGGAAGTTTTGAAGTTCTGTCCAATGGGCGCTCCTGAAGAAATGTAAACATACCACAACCAGACCGGAAGAGATGAGTTGTAGTTTTTGGGTTGTTGAGGAGAGGTGGCCATGTTGTAGAGCCACGAGGAAGGGGCTCTGAGCCCCACAGGGGGGCTTTGGCCCCCAGCCCCCAGCGGGGGCCTGCGGGGACCTGGAACAGCATAAAGCTGGGCTAGGTGCCTGTAGTTATGCCGGGAGATGTTTTCTCCATGGGCGCAGAGCAGCAGCCGGCACTGACCAGAGAAACGGTGGCAGAGAGCCAGGACAGATAACACCTGAACGGGAGGAGCAGCAGAAACAACATGCAGCACACAGAGAGAACTCCTAGAAGGAGACAGAGAGCCAAAAGAGAGCCAGCAGCTGAGAGACAGAATTTGGGGGTAAGAACTGATACCAGATTCCCCCCCAAAACTCCTTTGAGACCTCTTGGAGAAGAGGGACATGGACTCCTATTTTGGAGAGCAGTTTTGGACATGCAGCATCGAAGAGAGAGAGGAGCTGAGAAGCTCAGAGCGTACTGGGAAGCTGGACTGGGATGGAGAGGAATGCAGAGGGGGGCGACCTTGGCTTTTCCCCCCTTGCACTGCTGCCACGGTGGCAGCCTGAGAGACAGGGCACAGAGGCCCTGCAAGAAGCTTGAATCTCCTGGAGCTTCCAGACCGTCATGAAGACCCCCCTGTGTCTCATGATATGACATGGTGGAACAACCTTGTCTGGGGTTATGTAGCCCACGGAAGACCCCTTTGTCTGCGTCAAGGGGCCGAGGGAGCTTGGATACCTCCCTCGTGAGTGCTGGCAGAAATCCAGCCAAAACTGCTGCATGCATGTGAAGGAGAACCTGCTGCCTTAGATGAGGAGAACCTGCTGCCTTAGAAGATGCTGCTCCTTAAGGACTGGAAGGAATCTGTCCTTCTTTCCCTCCTGGACTTTTATTTGGAGGGGAGAGGAGATCTGATCCATTGTAAATACTATATTTCATGGTAGAGATAGTTGTGATTGTGTGTATAATGTGTTATAGTATTTATTTGTACAGTCATTGTAATATATTCCCTTTCCCCCATTCTGAGTCTGGTGTGTTTTGTCTGGAAAAAAAAAAACCATCTCACATTAGGTTGAGATGTGGGAGGGGGCTTAGACTAGGGAATTGGATTTTGGGACTATCTCAAACCATGACACTATCTTGCAGAGTTGGGAAGTACTTAAGTCTTAAATAATACTTAAAAAATTAGACTAATTAAAGTAGTACAGAACATTTTATATCAGAAGGGTATCTCTCTGGGTAACAATCCTTTTCTCCTGTTCTCCTTTCTCCTTTAGCATTTTGTGAGCTCTTCACTTGTTTTGAAAGTTAATATAAACAAAGGAGTTTAAGTCAAACACTCGATGTAAGGGAGTGTGAAATCTTGCAAATGCTCTATCACATTAGATTCTGTAGTAGTTCACAAAAGAAAAATATAGGAACAGCCTGACAAAAAAAATAATTACAAAACTCAACAAAAAGCTCCACGACAAAACTGAGCACCTCAACTGGAATACAAATCAAACACCAGCCTTTTCTGGTCCTGACACAGATCAGTTACAGTATGAAGCTGTGAGCAGTCAGTGGAAGCAAACTAGCCTGCAATCCTACTTACATAAGCAGAATTTGCAGACAATGACCAAGAACTTCAACTTCTTTAGCTGCTTAGACTTCTGCAAGTTTTTGAGACAGTGAGAAAGGATGCCAACTCCCCAAAGCTCTCTCATTTCATTCCCCAAATTGAGAAGCAAGAACAGTAAGAGAGAGCAGAATCTTGTGCATCTTAAAGCAAGGCCAGAGGATTTCTCCTCTTAGTCTGTTAGATATTTACGTTTACACATCCAGTCAGGAGTGGGGCTGTGTCCAAATTCAAAAAATGCAGATATATTCCCTACTAGGAATCCAGCCACATTGACCAACACAGCAGTGCCTTTACAGATAGATAGACAAATATATGAATTGCTCTCTGGAAACATCAGCCTTGCCCTACTGAAAACTGTGAGACCTTAGATGACTTGAAACGGGGGGCAGTACAAATAAAAATTGCTTTCCTTATTTTCTGTCTTGGTTGGAATAGGCTGAAGACCATTTTGACTATTTTTATCATCATTTGATGGCTGTTTCAGCACAAAGAGATCACGACGAGATTCAGGAGCAATGCCTTTAAGTTGATCTATATAAAATCTACCGATTAAAAACTTTCATTTTCATGTGCATGGTTTGCAACACAGTCAAATAAAATTTAAACCAAGGAAATTGGACAAGTAAATGAGGAATAAATAAGTGATGCATGATATTAATCTGTTTTGTTGTATCTAGGATTGTGAATGAGTGCCTGGATAGCAGAGACATGTCAAGACTGATATTATAAGAATTCACATCAGCTAAGGACCTGTCTTAACTTATTTGTTCATTTAGAAGAACTATTAGTAAAAAGCTCAGAGAGACTTCTACTTGAGAAAGCATTGACCAAATGATAACTTTGCTCTATGTGAAATCTAAGTGCAAATATGAATTATTTTAGCAAACAGCTGAATGGTGGTTTTTCATCAGTTCTGCAAGGACAATACACACACACAACATAGTGTTCCTCCATTAATTCTGCCCACACTACTGGTGTATGAAGAAAGGCATCTAGTTTCCAATTGGGAAGGTTAATAAAAGAGTGAAAGGAGTGTTTTAACTCTCATATATTTTCATCAAAGCTTAGCCATTCTGGTTATTTTACTGTATTCATTCTAGCTTGATATTCCACAGATTAACCTTTCCTTTAACACTGTCACACCCCACCAACTGTGATTTAGCAAGTACATAATTTATCACTTAATAAGAATGTCCGTGTTAAGCACAGTGGGAGTTTTTACTGGCAGTAAAATCTGATTTTCTCATAGGAAAAATAAAGACTGAATCCAAGTGGACTGAGAAAGTTTAAGGTCTCCTTTAATGAGAATGACCTTAGAAAGAATGGAACCTTTTATTAGCAAATATTTAATATGTGTGGTGGTTGTCCTGAGACATTCTTTGAGAATAAAGACCCTTATTTACCTTACATTCATAAAGGTGTAGACAATGTCCAGAGTAATACTGTGTGTCCTGAGTAGTTAAAAAATAGTTTTATTTAGCCTACATTGCATTTACATTATTATAGTCAGGAATAAAGCTCTAAATATGGTCCTTACTGCCTTATCATTACATGGTTGGGGTTTTTTGTTGGGTTTTTTGGGTTTTTTGGGGGGAGGTTGTGTTGGGGGGGGTTGTATAGAAGTAATAAGTTCTCTATTCTGTTAACTATCCTTCAAGCACAGAAGAAAGCTGAAAAGTTGCAGAACTTCCAGCTCCTATTTTGTCTAAATGACCTGAATCTTTTTGGGCTGCTACATGCAACATCCCTCCTCCAGGAAAAAGGATTCCCTAGACTAGAGTATCTAGCATATCATGCTGACAGGGTCACTTTTATAAAAGGATGAAGAATACTTCTGTTTCCTTCAGTCTTTAAAAAGTGTTGATGTATCAGTTTCATTCTTGCATCTACCCTTGTAAGTATAAATCTTAGGCAATAATATGTGGTAGAGATGGGGACAAAACCCAGCTATAAATGTCTGATATCTTTAAACCAGTCAGAGACTTCGTTAAGTCTGTGGTAAGTTCTGATTGTTAGTGAAAAGCTGGGGCTATGGATAAGGTCTGAACCTTATGATTCGTAGGTCCTGTTCTAATAGCAGTTCTCCAAGAGAATGACACTATTAATTATATTTTTCAAATTCATTTTTCCTTTGCAAATCTATATTTTGTAGAAGCTAATGATGAATATGGAGAAGTTCCTGACTATCAGAATCAGAACATTTACAAGATCTGAACTCTTGTACTATGTATGTGACTGTTCTTTTCAACCTAATTTTTCTCTTATAATATTTTCATACTACTCTAAATTATGTTAATCATTGAATGACCTCTCCCATAAAGAAGGGAAAGACTTTTCCCATAAAGAAAACAGAAGGAAAAAAGATTACTCTTGTTACTTCAGATTACCGTTCTCTAGTAGGGTTTCTGATGCTGATATGATGGAAACATAACTTGAGATGAATAAATGGAAGAAAGCCCTCTAAAATCAAATATACAGTCAAGTAAAGAGTTCACTAACTAACTGATCCCAGTTCGGGGATAGAAACTGGAATCTTTATTGAACATGCGCTTCACAGTATAAGGGTCCTGGGGGCAGGACATGTTAATGAGGAGGATGGGTTATGCTAACTAGGGGATGGATTATGCTAACTAGAGAATTACACAATTTTCTGCTACGGTTACACAGTTGGTTAATATTTTCCCTTTAGCTAGGACCACATGGGGGGAAGAGAACAAAGAGGTTTCTACATGGTCTGATAACATCATCACAAAGTCTTTCCATATCTTGCTGGAGAAGACAGGACAATCAACACAGCCAAACATTAATAGGTCTTGTGTGGAAGCATCCTCAGAATAAGGAGTTTCTCCCAGCTCCTGCTGTCCATGGCCTGCTACATAATCTCATCAGCTCCTTCTCTGCTGATAGCCGAGACCCAGATCCCAATACTCAAGTGCATTATTACTATTTTTTTCTTTTTTATTCACATTCACAATTCTTTAAAATAGAACTAACATTTCCTGACCACCATGGAGAGCTATAATTTATTTTTACTTCAGTCTATGGAAAATTTTATTTCAGAGGTAAATAAACTTAGTTCATTCTAGACAGTACATTAAAGGAGAATGCAGAGAAGGGAAGAGAAATAAAAAAAAGAAGCATGATAGGCTTTACTTGTAGCTTAGGGGAAGCTTCACTGTCAGTGTTCTAAAATTAACAATCACAGCATCACCTTTGGGAAGGGTTTTAGAGAAAATAATCTGTGAAAAGCTCTTGGGAGATATTTGTAAATTCCTTACTGGATGCTTTCACAGAATCTCTCCATAGAAACATGCTTCAAAGTACATCAGGAGAAGGAATTTTCAGTAGCATTAATGATAAGGCAGCTGACTCACTTTATTTCAAACACGGAGTCATTTGGCTTGTGGAGACAATGGGTTTAACCCACAGTGAAACCACAGTACCAACAAAGATCTATGCTGCTCCAACATAGGATCCCAGAAATCACTAAGAGTTCACACACATGTGCACACAAAATCAATGTTCTTTTCTTCCTCTATCAATTTTTCGGTCTCTAAAAGCAATAAACACGTATTTTATTTTTTTTAATAGCATCATCGACTAACATCCACAATCTTCAGACCAGATGGATGACCACACAGGAGATAATTTGCTTTGATGCAGTAGCTTCGTTTTTCAGTTTTCCATAAGGAATTACTGCATCTGAGCTTAATATGGTAAAAGCTCAAAATCTGTAGATGGTAAAACATACATGGGACAGTTTCCACCAAGATAAGCTCATGTCCAGTATCCGCATTTTTAGTGTTACTTGAAGGCCATGGTAAAACTCACTATGAAAGTTGTTTTAAATGTATGATGCAAAACTTAGAATAATGGAATATCTGGAAGAAAGCTTGAAGTGATTTGCTATAGAAGTTACTTCTAAAGCAATGAGGAGCTTGGCCGTTGTTAGATAATTATAAAAACTTCCTCTCTGAATTCTCTATCAGCTTCACAGTAATATCTCCATAGCTAATCTTACCTTTATGAAACAAATATTTCAAAAGTTTCAGTATCTTGATAAGTGAAACAATAATGCTATAAAAGATTCTACTGCCAATAGGTTGGGGTTTCTTTATATTAATCAATTTAATGTTATAATCATCAATTACAGCATTGTGAGAAATAGAAGGAAAAAATAGACCAAAAGTGTTGTCACCTGAAGATGCTATTTTGTAATTTTGTCTTAAAGGTTTTTGGTTAGTTGGTTGGTAGGGTTTTTTGTTGGGGTTGCTTAACTTCACTCCTTTTTTCCAACTCTTCTGCCTCCTTATCCTTCCCCCACGTGGTGTAGGGGGAATGGGGAATGGGGGGTTGTGGTCATTCAATGTATAACCTGATGACAGTGCTTCAAATATATATTAATTTATGAGGCAATTTTTTTCATGTGTGTGTTAAGGCAGTACAGATAATGTATAGGCAGATTTGTAAGATAAGGAAAAAAGAACACACAGAAATTAGAGCAGCAAAGTTTGAAAGAAATCAAACAATCTAAACATTAAAAACCTTATGAATGTCACATTGTAACTTCCAAATGAGACAGATTTCATAATTCAAATCAATGTTGATAGGGTCAGGATTTTGGTTTGCTGTTGTATATGTTGAGAAATAAATTCAGTAAAATAAAATAATGTTTGTCTTTTTTTTTTTTCTGTGAACAATTCTACTTAAAAGGGCAAAAATTATGCATTGGCTTCCAGTAAATTGAAACTTATGGTCCAAAAGGTTAGCTGTTAGAGAGTGAAGTATGATAAAAATTGAGAATTTATTTGTCACTGTAGAAGAATTTAAAAAAAAAAAATTTAAAGATTTAAGAAACCGTGTTGTAATGATACATATATTTAAAATGAATCAGTTCTCATATTAATTGTTTTCTTTTGCAGAAGTTTGTAGTGTTAATACTTCTCATGAAGGTCATACCTCAGTAATGCCAAGACAAGAGTCATGTATTTCACAGGAAAAGTCTCTAATAATCCTGAAGGTGTTTAAATTATCTGGTTTTCCTTGCTCTTCCTGTGTGGTTTTTTTTTCCAAGCTAGCATATGAGCATTGATTAAATGAATTATAAGGTCCATGTTTGATCAATTTTTCACTTTTTTGATTTAAAAGGTACAACTTTCTATCACATTTGAAGTTGAAGATTATGGTTGAGATAATAGAGGTCTGATACCAGTGGAAGTTAAAAAGGAAAAAGTTGCCTCGCAAATGTCAAGGCACCTTGTGGTCCAAGATGATTAAAACTAAACTGTTTGCTATATGAATCCCAAGGTACTGCTATATCTCAGGTTCCATGACATTTAGCCAGTGACTTTTCATAGCTTGTTAATAATGTATAGCAATCCTAGCATAAATTTGCAGTGACAGAGCTGGCCTGTTACAGTAGAGCAGTTAACTAGATTTATTTTGGACAGAAAATGCAGATTTGAAGATGAAAAATAATCATGAATAATGTCAAAAGAGATTGCACATTTACAAGACTATTTTAGGCAAGACAGTTGCTCGGGACATGTACTTTTCATATTGATCTATTATTCTGCCAAAAGTCCTAATTACCTAACTGAGAGGTATTAACAAAACATTACCACAGTCGTCAAGGTTCACACTTACAAAGAAAAATTGATGTCCCAAACAAATTTCATTGTGTGGACTGGTCCACAAAGTACATTGATTTTACCAGGTTGAATAAGTCACACAGGCAGGTAAAGGTTACAGCATAAATGTTTTCTTCTAAGTAAAATTGCAGTTAATCCTTGCTCCCTGACAAACCTAATAAACTTTATGTTGTAGAAACCATGTTTTTTTCTGAACCTCATAGCTCACTAATACACAAATTATTCATAAGCTTTAAAAGGTCACAAGGCAGATGAAGAAAGAGAGGGAAAGAAGGAAAAGGGTACAGGTAAAAAATAGACTTAAAAGATGAGTTACAAAACAGACTCAAAGAGTGGCGAGTTACAATAGGATTTAAATCAGAATTGTAGGGGAAAATCTGGCTGACATTTGAGTTCTTACATATTTGCTCTGAGTTTGAAAGTTTACTAACATACAAAAAATTTTACTGTGACTGCAGCCATAATTGCCATAGACCAAAACCCTTCATTTAATTCTCTTAATAAATTATTAATTAATCACTTCGAAATTGTTTTAAATGTACTATTTGGTGTAGTAGAAATGTTTGCATGCAACTAGCCCTTAGAATGTAAAATTACATGAAGTAAGTATGACAACAGTTATCACTTCTGTTTTTTAACAGGGATCTTCTGTAGGACATCTAGGAGTTGAAGTCTCTTATTGATTTACTCACTCTTTATATGGAAATGTAAAAAGTACAAATATTTTTGCAACCCCAAATTTGTTATTACAAAATTCTGATTGGGCTTTAATAACTCCATTTCAGAATAAAACTCTTGAACAAGTTTGTCAAGTTCCCTTACCCCTTCTCCGATGACTCCTTCCAGAATCTAAAATAATTTATCATCTTATTTAGCATAATTTTCAGAAGTAAAGCAATTGAGGGGTGTTTCAGATTTGTCTAAATTTAATGTTTTGATCAATAATCTTTGATACAAGAGTCTAAGAAGTTGAGTTTATGTTAAAGTAGGAGGCACTCTGGAAATCAGCAGACATTCAGGAAGACCTTTCCTCAGATGTGTTCTGATTCATAAATAGATTCCTCTGCTGCTCTTTTAGTGTTAATCTAAAAAAAAAAAAAAAGATTGGTACTTTGATTTGGAAGCTGATGTCATTGATGTTCTTGGGTTTGATCTGACGAACTCCAAACTAATGGAAAAATAATTACTTCTTTCTCTCAGTCTAAGTTCTGCTAATTCTTTGCAAGAAGTATGTATTTATTATTGATTGATAAATCCAAATTCCAAAAAAAAAATTAAGGTATCCCTTTTTTTTTAATTTGGTAATTTTCCCTGCTACACTTACAATTTTAATTATTTTATTTGATATAATGAAGGGCAGGAGTGCAGACCTGTGATCATTCTCCTATGTGCTACATTAGATTGTTAAATATTATATGTAAAGCAAGGATGTTTCTCATTACTTACAATTAGCTGGGGTCTGATCCATTTTTATAGCCAGCCTTGGGGTAGGATGTCTACAGCACTGAGACAGAGATACTTAAATCAGGCAGGTGGTATTTTCTCTGACCTTTGTTTGATAAAATATCAATAACATTACAATTTCCTGTAGTTCTGTAAGCTTATCAATATCATAGTAGCAAATGTTTAAACTATGATTTAAAATTACTAAATCTGTGAATACTTCTTATGACCTGGTTAGTCCTTCCTAAACACAGGTTGGTAAAACGCATATAAATAATACTCACTGTCTTTCTGTATCTATATAACTTTCTTAGATTATAGATCGATGCTTCATTATATTAATAGGCAGCCCCTTAGACTGCTATGCCCTTGTCCTGAATGAGTCATCTTTATTTTAGCTTGAACTGTGTATGTAGCTAGGCCATCTTCAAGCTTGCAAATTGCTTTTATATTTAGTCCCTTACAGACCTGTTCTCCAGACCCTTTCCTACCAGTTCCTTGATTCTGTATATTGTCTTGCTTACTCTGTTTAAACGTCCTGGCTGTTTTTTGCAAAAAAAAAGACCTTCAGTGCATAATTATTTTACTGAATCAAAGTACAAAGTCCTGTGAGACAGGAACAAAGAGCAGCTTCTGTGAACCCATAATGAAACTCATCTTAATAATGCTAGAATTCTTTATCTGTCAAAATAAATCTTCACAACTGTTTTGGGTTTGTGTGGCAAGGATTTTTACGTCTGACGGAGCTAATACCAGATGGCTCCGAGATAGATCCACTGCTGGCCAGGGTCGAGATCATCAGTGACAGTGGTTGCACCTCTGGGAAATGTATTTAAGTTGGGGGAAAAAAGTCTGCTGCAGGTAGAACAGTAGTGAGAGAGAGGATTGAGACTATGTGAGAGAAAAAACTATGCAGACACCACACTATGCAGGTGTTGTTCAGGACCCAGACAGCAGTGGTTTATTACTGCTACCCAATGACTGAATCTTCCTAGGTATCTGCAACCACTTGTGACATCAAGTACGAGAGAAAAGTACAAACCTTTGAATTTTTTTGCCAACTAGCTCTATAAGCAAAACAATCTTCATGTCATCAAGGCTTAACATGACAATTTGTTATCTCAGGACTTTGGGGGACAGTGAGAGTGCAACCATCATGTTATGGAATCATCCAGTGATAACTGGTGAACTTCTTAAACTGAACATCTCAGTGAAAGTAAACTTTGAAGATCCAACTGTAAGAAGTACAACTTCTTTAGAAGAATAGGGCTGGAAGTATATATGCATTATAACTCCCAACACCCTCCAGAAGTGCAGGGGTACAGGAAAGGAAGAGAAAGTCTAAGGTAGATTAGCTCTAGTTACTGGAGACCGACACTGAGGATGAGGAAATTAGTATTTACAAGCACATACAGTCTATACCCCAGAATTTTTGCTTTTTTAGACTTTCAGATGAAATGGGCATAAAAAAAGTCATGGTCCTAATACAGCATGACTAGGGTACCAGCTCTTCCTAGCTCCAGATGGCCAGTGCCTCAGCAACTTTGTCACTCAAAGGGCAGGGCTTGACCCTTCTCTTCTTTCTCTTGATACCTTTTTGTCTTTTGTCACAGAAATAAAATTTCAGAACACACACTTTTTAAAGTTTATTTCCCTTTTCTTCAGTGACTCTCGTGTGTTCAAAGGTG
Organism: Manacus candei; assembly: GCF_025592945.1. Classification (NCBI taxonomy): domain Eukaryota; kingdom Metazoa; phylum Chordata; class Aves; order Passeriformes; family Pipridae; genus Manacus; species Manacus candei. The sequence goes on along the minus strand of NW_026138059.1, from coordinate 16,873,876 downwards.
TCTGCTGTTTTGATCTTTGTATTTTCCTACTCTAAACATTCCCAGCCTCTTGTTCTGTTTCCATTCTTACTCTCTCTTAAATGTCCCATCTGTTCTCTCTCAAGTTTTATATTCAGTAAAATAATTGTTGACAAACAAACTAATCTGTATAATATATACATTACTATATATTCTGTGTTCATATCAACCAGTAGCCCAAAGCATAAGCATGAAGAGAAAGCACCTCTAAAATGATCAGCGAACCTTTTTCTTGATTTAGGAATTAATTATATTTTGGAAATGTCTAAATGTTATAGTTACACTTCAGGACCATTTTGACTCACAGATTTCTTAGATGACTAGGGTTTAATTTACGTGTAATATAGGTCTTACCAAATAGGTGGAAATTGGCCACTGATTCTAAGCCTGTGTATATACAAGGTTGTTTAGACACTTAGAGGTATGGCTGCTCCTCTAGTTTCAGTTTTTCATTGTGATACTTAATATCATCATCATCACGGCTAGGCTTCGCGAACGAAGATTTGGAAGGGGCTCTACCCACGTCTGTTGCAAGCGCATTGGTGGCTAAAAAGGCCAATATGATATAGGCACGTCTGGTTGCAAAAGGTACAGCAGAAGGACTCCTTAGGTGCTAAATTCTGCAAGGCACAATTCTTTTTGTGTTGCCTTTTCTCCTCAAGGGTGATCCTGCGTGCTTTCTCAAAAGCATCAGCAGCGTTATAGATGGTGTGTCTCCAGACCTCCCGATTGGAGGCCAGAGTAAATCAGTTATGTTGATCAATATGGCCAAGGCTGAGATGTTGTTTCAGGGAGTCCTTGTATCTTCTCTTTGGGGCTCCTCTCATGTGGCAGCCAGTGGCAAATTCACCATAAAGCAAGATCTTAGGGAGGTGGTGGTCCTTCATCCTGGAGACGTGCCCTGCCCAACGCAGCTGTGTTCTCAGCAGCATGGCCTCAATACTTGTGACTACTACTTGTTCTAGAACAGACATATTAGTCACATAATCTGACCAGTGAATGTTTAGGATTGTATGGAGGCAGTGTTGATGGAAGCGTTCTAGGAGATGCAGGTGGTGGCAGTAGATGACCCATGACTCAGGTCCATATAAGAGAGTAGACAGCACAATGGCTCTGTAAACAGTGATATTTGTACTTTTCTTCAAGTGTTTATTTCGCCAAACTCTTTTATGAAGCTTTCCGAAGGCACTATATGCCTTTGCTAACCTGTTGTCTATCTCTCCGTCAATCTTACCATCTGAGGAGATGAGGCTGCCTAGGTAATTAAACTCCTGGACTGATTTGAGCTCTGATTGGCCAATGGTGATATGGAGATGATGGAAGACTTCCTGAGGTGCCGTTTGATAGAGAACTTCTGTCTTCTTTAAGCTGACTTCCAGCCCAAAGAGCTCAGCAGCATCTGCAAAGCAGGATGTTAAACGCTGCAGAGCTGCTTCTGTGTGGGCGACAAGAGCGGTGTCATCAGCTTAAAGCAGCTCCCAGACAAGGTGGTTTAAGGTCTTATTATGGGCCTTCAGTCGCCTTAGGTTGAATAGGCTTTCATCAGTATGGTATCAAATGTAGATACCATCTTCTTCATCGAGGTCTGCTGTGGCCTTTGGAGCATCATGCTGAAAAACATTGTGAATAAGGTTGGTGCAAGAACACAGCCTTACTTCACACCATTAGTTATTAGAAAGGGCTCAGAAAGTACATCACCATAACTGACTTGGCCACGCTGATCCTCATGGAGATGATCATTTTAAGGAACTTGGGGGGACAACCTAAATGTTCCAAAATATGCCATAGACCTTTTCTGCTCACAGTATCAAAAGCCTTGGTGAGGTCGACAAAGGTTACATGGAGACCTTTGTTCTGTTCCCTACACTTCTTTCGCAATTCTCTGAGAACAAATACCATGTCTTTGGTGCTCCTGTTAGCTCTGAAACCACACTGACTTTCAGGTAGAATTCCTTCTGCTATAGTGGGTATTAGTCTGTTCAAGGGTAGTCTTGCCAGGATTTTGCCAGCAATGGAGAGCAGAGTAATACCACAGTAATTTAATCAGTCTGATTTAGTACCTTTCTTCTTATACAAAGTGATGATGCCTGCATCACGAAGCTCTGATGGTAGTTTGCCTAGTTCCCAACAGCGCACCACAAACTCATGCAATTTAGCATGGAGTGCAAGACCCCCATGTTTCCAGACTTCAGGTGGAATTCCATCAACCCCAGCTGCCTTGCTGATTTTCACCTGCTGTATGGCCTTGAGGGTTTCTCCTGAAGTGGGGGCAGTATCCAATTCATACTTTACCAGTTGTTGTGTGATGGACTGAATTGCTGAGTCTTGGACTACATGGCTAGTACTGAAGAGAGTCTGAAAGTGTTCAGACCATCGATTCAGAATGGAGGTTTTATCTGTCAGAAGCGTTTGACAATTGGCACTGAGTAGAGGGCTTTGTACCTGGTATGTAGGCCCATATGCTGTTTTCGGGGCCTCTGTGATCACCTGTATCTGCGCATAATTAAGTTTTTTCAGCTAGATTGATCCACCACTTGTTCTGGATGTCACAAAGTTTCTGTTGGAGCTTGCTGCATGCAAGACGAAAGGCTGTTTTTCTTGCGTGACAGGAAGGCAGTGCAAGGTGTGCTTGGTAAGCGGTTCTCTTCTTCCTCAACAATTCCTGGATTTCTTGATTCTTTTCATCAAAACGGTCCTTGTTCTTCTTGAAGAAGAACCCTAAGGATTCTTCAGAGGACTGCAAGATGCTGTTTTCTATATGGTACCAAAGTGTTTCAGGAGAGGCATCTGTAGAATCTATGGAATGGTTTTTGAGCCTAGTTTGAAATTTGCCTGGAATCTGTCTCTCACTGTGGTTGATTGGACATTGTTAACTTGGAGTCTCCTCCTTGGATACTGCCCCTTTTGGGTTTGAACTTAAGATTGAAGTTAAGTTTACAGCGCACCAGTCGATGGTCTGACATTCTGCACTAGGCATCACGCAGGTATGGTGGACATCACAGACATCTCTCCGTTGCACCAAGACATAATCAATGAGGTGCCAATGCTTAGATCTGGGATGCATCCCGGTTGTCTTCAGACTATTTTTCTGCTGAAAGGTAGTGTTAGTGATGGTGAGCTGTTGCTCTGCACAGAATTCTAGCAGAAGTCAACTATTATCATTGCAGTTTCCAACACCATGCTTGCCTAAAATTCCTTTCCAGGCTTCAAAATTCTTTCCTACTCTGGCATTGGAATCACCAAGGATAATGATCTTATCATCTGCAGGAAGCTTTTGGGTAAGGCGGCGCAGGTTGGTGTAAATTTGTCTTTTTCAGCAGGGTCAGCTTGGAGAGTTGGGGCATATATACTAAAGAGGACAACATGCTGCTTGTTTTGTAGTGGGAGGCGTAAGGAGATAATGCGGTCAGAGTGACCTGTCGGCAGATTTTCAAGTTTAGGAACAATAGAATTTTTGATCATGAAACCAACTCCTGAGAGATGCCTTTCAGTTCTGGATTTACCTGACCAAAAGAGTGTGTAACCGGCACCATGTTCTCTAAGGCTGCTCTCCTTGTGAAGGCGAACTTCACTGAGAGCGGCTATGTTGATGTTGACACGTGTCAGTTCATGGGCAATTAGGGCAGAATGACGCTTGGGACATCCACTATCCGCAGAATCAAGCATGGTTCTGATGTTCCAGCATGCTAGAGTTAATTTGGGTACACCTTTGGAGGCAGGTATATGGCTTTGTCTTTTGATCTTTGTGTGACCACATTTGTAGAAGATGCCCATTGGCTGCGGTTAACCAACCAGGTGAAGGGGGAGATGAACTTTGTTTAGAACACCTTTTCTAGGCCCCTCTCTGGGTGAAGCAAGCAGTGCTGTCTTTGAAAAGGTTGCTTGGACATTCAGAGTGCTGCCCAAAGAGACTGTCATCTCTGGTCAGTCTCTGACGACCAAAATCCTGAACCGCCTGCATGCGGGGCTGGGTCTGCGGCTTCCAGTGCATCTTTCACCTGCCGTTTCGACCCTCACCCATCACTACAGGGCTTTGCAAATGTGGGTAAGGCCTTTGATCCTGCACAATGGATATTTTAGGTGAGATGCAGTATGTGCGGAACTGAACCCACCCTTTAATCCTAAGGTTCATCTGCTGGGGTCGAGCGAGCTTGGACGGTGGCAGCAAGGTCCTCAGGACATAGGTTTGATTAGAGTGTCCTTCTCTTAGATGGATGGCCTTACAGGGCTATGCGAGCTCCATCTGCCCCAGTTTGGGATTAGGGTTGTCCTTCTCCTAGGAGGACTACCAGAAGGCTAACGAGCATATTCTGCCCAAGGATGTATTGTATCTGGCCCTACGGATTTGACCTGTCTGGCATGGGTGACCCTACCGAAGGCATGTACCATCACCAGCATAGCTCACAACCACATAGGAGTACGCAGGCTTCATTCCTATTAAAACGATCAGGGCAAGTGTTTCACTTCCTACTTTTCTGCCACCTATCTATATTCAATCCCAAGGAAATACCCAGGAACAACCCTTTGTCCTAACCACCCTTTCAGGATGTAACAAATACATCCAGAACATACCAGTAGCCACAGGTGAGCCAAAACCAAACAAATGAACAAAACCATTCCGGCCTCCGTACCCACCAGGGCTCGAGTACCTCTCAAGGCCCTAGCCTGGCCGAGACTCCCAACACCCCAGAAGAAACCATTATCCACCCTGACCTTATCCTCCCCCCACTCTGTTGCCTCATATCTTCCCACGCACCGCTTACCTGCGACACTTCATGCAGGGCTGCCCCGCCTGCCCTCCTGTCAGTCTGAGGAGCCGCACAGCCCGCCCGGCACCCTTCCACTCCCCCAGATTGGACCAGAAAACCTCTGTGTGCTCCGAGGCCTCCGCTCTCCTCTCCCACAAGGGCGCAAAGCCTTGCCAGCGAAGCTCTCCCTCTCCTTTCCACCACCGGGGGCAGCCCTGCATGGGCCCAGGGGCAGCCCCACTCCACGCAGAGGTTCCGGCGGGGGGGGGCCCCCGGGGCCACGCAGAAGTTCCAGCGGGTGATACTTAATATAGGTGCTATTGAAACTGTGCTTCTCACAACCAGGGCAAGTGCCTGTTAGCTTCCTGCAGGACATTAATAAACTCTTGTATTCATAGTAGAAGATAGAGCTTCCATTTCAGATGAGATTAGTAGGAAGTGAGGAATGATTGCAAAATAGAAAGTTTGCAAGTATAATTTCATCACAATTTGCAGATAATGCCAGATGCAGGTTAAAAATGGCAAAGAACTGGCTCCTACAATTAGGAGTGATAGTAATGCCTCTGTGATGACATATTTAAGAACAGAAGGTTGTTGCTCTGTGAAGAATTAAAGCCAGGGAAGAGCACAGTGAGAACACGTGAACAACAGTGTAGACCAAGGTCAGTGCAGAAGGAGGGGGGGCCTAGAGGTGATTGGTCCCAGGAGAGTTCCCCCTGAGGGACCAATTGGAGCTGTTCTTTTTTGCTCCTGTGAAAATCAGATATCAACAACAGCCAGAAGTTGTTGGCAGAGTGTGTGAGAGCGTGTAAGAGAGAGAGAGAATCTGGAGGGGTGGATGGGGCCCAAATTCTAATTACCCAGAGTGTATTTCATATAAAATAAAAAAAAATGTGCTCAAATAAAGCAAAAATAAACCAAAACATAATTACTGATACATAGTGCAATGATCCTTTAGGCATACCTGTTTCATGGTCCATCCTCCTTCTCTTTTGCTTCAGGGTCTGGAAAGCTTAAGATAGACACTGCAGGTACCTCATTCGAATGATATGTTTTGTATTCACACCTTAAGGAGTAGGTGACATGACTGTTTGAATTTACTCAAAGGTAATTTGTTTATGTACTCATCTTTCTCTAAGCAGGGCATAAACTTTTATGCTTTTCATTAGAGCGAAGACAACACAGAAGATGTGCACCACCCAATTACTAGCAGTTTTTGAATACATTGTCTCGTGAAATATATCTATGTATAACGCATCTCAAAATAATACATGTAAATACCATTATGGGACCCTGTTTTTCAGAACATATTTGTGTATATCAGTAAAACTGTGCAAGGATGTGTTTCAATAATGAGATTAGAAGAATTTCTGAACTTCATTAAAGGTCTTGTGAGTATTGTATGTTGAAATTATATAGAACTATTTTGATATCAATTATCCCATAGAATTTACAACCACAAAACTACAGAAGTGTTTTTTCAAGATAACTAATATTTGATATCTAGAATGATAATGAAATCATTGTCCCTGAAGGTTATCTTTTATGCTGTAGTTTACATAGTGTAATATTTGTCAACAAGCAATTTTTACAAACATAGACTGCAGTTACTTAGCTAAACTATTTCAGTAGGTAGTCTCCCAAGAGAACATTAAGAAAGGTTTGTATTCAGCTTGCTAAAACCAGTAAACTGTAATTGAGACAGTTATGTTTGATTATGATCCAGATGTGAAATTCGTGGATGGATTTTGCCATCATAAATCCCCTAAAAGACCACCATAGGTTGCAACATGAAACTTGGAAGAGTTCCAGTAAACTCCTTAAAACAAAAGGGAATATATGGGATCGTGTCTTGCTAATGCACATATATTAGACACATTGTTTCCACACAAGGTATATTTTATGTGATGTTTATACACAGTATAACACTTTGGAATGTTGTTTACTTCAGGTGTCTTGCTGGATTTTCTGGACAGTTTTGTGAAATAGAAGTTAATGAGTGTAATTCGTCACCTTGTCTACATGGCTCAACCTGTGAAGATCATATCAATGGATACACTTGTAAATGTACACAAGGTAATTGCTATGTAACAGAGCAGTCTTAAACAATGATAGTTTTTAATTATCAGTGTTAATACTGAGAAATATTGTTAAATCATATCAAGCTCTTTTTTTGTATTTAACCTACAAGGTACAAAAAGATTAACTATCTCTCTGGCAAGATTTTTGAATGAAATCTAAAGAGAATTAACTATTGCAATAAGCATGTTAGAGGGGCTTAAAACTAAAACCAGCTCACTGAGTTAGCCAGAAGAATGACCTAGAGCTAGGTTTATTTTTTATGATCTTTTCTAATGTAACTTAACAAGCAGTCAAGTAGGCACTGTTTAATGGCTAGATAATTTAACTACTTATAAAATAAGACTAAAAAAGAAAATTGAAAAAAAAAATTCAGAACATTTTAAGTATTATTATTGTTGTTATTGTTAATAATAATAATATTATTGCTCTTATTATCATTGCTGTAAGACATATGTTTATGTCCACTGGCTGGGATTAAAAGGAATTTTTTGAGCTATTACAAATAGAATGAAAAAAGGCACTTTCTTAAAAAGTGCGAGTTGTTTTCTTATGGTGACATAGATCAACTAAAACAGTTCTGGTGACTTAGGAAAGTATAAGAGATTTAGCATCTATACAAATGCAAAAGTCACAGTCAGCCTGTGTTGTCACACAATCACAAATTTAATCTGTTCTGGACTACTCCCTGTCATTTCTATTAACAAAAAGCCTTTTGGCAACATAAGTAGTATTCCTGGTCCATATCCATAAGTAGCATTCTGCTCCACATGTTACTATTAAATTAAGAATTTTATTAGTACCAACCTCTGAAACTTTAGTTTTTCAGTTTATTATTTACTATTGTACAGACCAACACTGCTGAATAATTTATTTGATAGTATGGACACAAGATTTCTTATTTATTATTTTAGAGATTATTTAGAAATATTCTGAATGATATTATTCTGAGTGGTTCTATTAACTTCTGATATCTTCATGCACCTGATCTACTTACTTCCTTTGTACTGAAGTGTGTTCACCTTCTTGGTTAGAATTTACAAGTGAAAAGATCTTGCAAAACTCTCCTGAAGTCAAGTGACCATATATATATATCACACTTTTCTGCAGTCTTTCTAGCAATCTGTTCATATAATTTCTATTCATACTTGTTCTACATTTTAAAAAAAAAGCACATAGGGAATTGAATAATAACATACTTTATTTTTTTTTCAGTCTGAATTGTCCCTAATGCAGTATGTAAAACTGCAAAACATATGTAAGAGAATTTTTTTAAAAAAAAGTATGAAAGATATTGAAGCAAGAGAGAGCATGTGTGTAATGAGAGCCAATTTGGCAGTTTATTCATTTGTTTAATTGGTACTAAGGAATGATACTCTGATATGTAAGACCTAAATCCAAGTATCTTTGGCTTACTGGAGCCTGATTATGTTTAGGACTAACTTGCTTAAAGCTTAATACTTTCATAGCAACTTTTTTAATGTCAAGGAGATACTCGATGATTCAGAAAAACTCTATACTCCTGATTTATGAACCAATGAGTGAAAAATTTCTGGACTTTGCCATACAGAAGGTCAAATTCGTGATAATAAAGACCCCCTCTAATCTGAAAAGTCAGTCGTGACCTATCTTCAATATGATATATTTGTTTTCCTCTCAGCATAGTCACACAATGGAAATTCCACATGGATTAAACTGTATGTTCTCTCACTCTTCCTGGTACTGCATGTGGCCATATACCCCTTCACCAATACAGATGACTTAAAAACTTGAAAGATGTGTTTTTTAGTCATTACAGTGCCTCATACAGAATACATTGCCAATTTCAATTTTTTTCTCCTTTTTAAAGCTTATTAAAGTAATACTTTAAATATAGTTGTATATAGGTATTCAAAAATTGCTTGCTAGCCAAGAACTGTCACTGCTGCCTCTATGCAACTCTACGTGAAAATGTTTGGTATAAGTAGAAGAAGCTTCTCTGGGGCTTGGAACTCACTCCTGAAGCTAACATGTTTTAAACACCTTCCAACCCGAACATGAGCTGTCTTTCCTTTGTATTCCATTTAAAAATAGCATTTATTAGTGGGGGTGAAAAATATCTACATTATTTCTTGACCAGGAAAAGACATAGTGAAGGAACCACATGCATTAAGAAGATATATAATTTTTATGTATCTTGCTTCTTTTAATTAATATGATATTTGCAAATGTTATTTGAGTCTCTGAAACAGCTGAGAAGGTGAGAAGGTTACAGCTCAGAAAAGGAGTGAATTTGGAGAGGCCAGGAAACCTTTGGGAGGAATAGCTTTTTGGAAAGTTGCACAACTGAAGAAAGAGATTGAAGAAAAATTATCATCTGGAGATAGAAAGTAGAAATAGTTATTAAAAATCTATTTGCAGGCTACTACTTTTCCCATATTATAGGTCTTGGATTTCTCTTCTAAGCTTCACCTATAGAAATATGGGGCTGGGATTGAGGATTTTTTGATCTGTAATGGCAACTCTGGGAAAGAACTTTCCACAAGGTAGATAGTCTGATATACTCTGCAACAGATTCCCTGTTGCAATTTAATAAAATGGAACAGGGATGGTACCAAGACAAAAATAGGAACAAGGCAGATGATTACAGCTTCCCAAAAACCTCCAGAGAACAAAGTGAAGCATGTGGTGACAGTATGTCATACCAGGAAAGGGAATTGATTTAGCTCTGACAAATGCATTCTGTAATGGATCATGAATTTTGTCAGCTATTGTCCCATAGAATAATAGATGCATATTCAGGATCTGTGGCTGCAGCTTCAGGCTGTTCAGGTGAGGAAGCAGAATGGAGAGATGTAAACTCTATTCTAACAGCGTCTCAGGGAGCTCAAAAGCAACACCAGCAGCCACTGGAACTAATAGCAGGCACATGGATGAAGTCTTTAGCTGGGCAGGCAGGTAGACCCATTTATACCTGCTCGGAAGCAAAGGCTGAACAGGGGCAACTAGATTTGTATTAGCTGAGGACTGCTAGGGGGTTTATGGGTCTGTTGGGTTTTCTTTGTTTGTTAGTTCGTTTAGAAATAGGAAAATTTAATTGGAGAAAAAAACCCAAATCTGTAGTGGGAGTATTGTGGCAGAAAGTCTGTGTTCTTCAATAACTAGCCATATTTTACAGAATTCTGGGATTGTGTTTACCTAGCAAATTTACTGCTTCCAGTTTGGCATAGCTTCCAAGGAGCAAGTTCAAGACAGGCTCAAATTACATGATCTAAACCACAGTTTCCAGATGAGTATTTGGCCTCTCATTTATGGGGTGTGCTTAGTGGTAAAGGAGATCTTAATAAGAAATGCATATTAATAAAATTGCAAGTAATCTGATTAATGGGGTTTGTTTTTCTTTTTTTTTTTTTTCTGACAGGATGGGAAGGCCTCCATTGTGAGTTGGATGTTGATGAGTGCATATCCAACCCCTGCATACATGGTATCTGTGTTCAGAAGGAACCTAGCTTTGGTTATTCCTGTTTTTGCAAGCCAGGATTTGTGGTGAGATGCTGAAATTTTTTTTTATTCTTTCCTTAACCTGATTATTCATTGTTGCACAGAAAATAATGTAATCCCTTTCTCTTTAACCTCACTCAGATAAAACTCAACCCTTCTGAGTATTTTGGTTGTTGTTTATTTTATTTGTTTTACTACAGAAGCTCTGATGTTCTGGAGAAGTAGTTACCCAATATCAACAAAAAATGGAAAAATGTGATATGTAATGTCTTTGTTAGTCATCCATGTTAATTTTTAAACTCTTATTAATTTTTAATACATAACGATTAATATTTTTATCTCGCATAGCAATTAATGTTTTTACATATTGAGGTAACTCACACTTGACAGGTATTTTGAAAACGAGTTCCCTGAAACTAAATCAAAAAATTCCTTTGAATGCTTGACCTTGTGTGGCTTAGTTCTATGTTTTTCTATAATACTTTGAGAGTGGCTAAATGTCAGCACTGTATTTAACTAAAGTTGAAATTTCATACTGCCACCATTTTCTTATGACAGTTCTTTCTGTACTTGAAGGCATGCAATTGGTTCCTACAATTTGAACTTGTGCTTTACCTCGTCACAGTTCAAGCTTAGTTTAATAATACTATTTAATAGTTTGAGATAAGTAACTAGAAGAGAAAGGAGTACATGATTTTTAATTTTTTTTCTTACTTCAGAAATTCTTGTCTCTACAACTCCAAGCTTGAAATGTTTATTTGAATGTCTTTTCTTTATAAATGATGGCAGCGATGCTTGGTTTATTATCTGTGCACCACGTATGTGGTGTATTTACATCTGTAAAATAGAAGGAACAGAATATTGCAAGTAAGATTCATATTTACTTTCAGAGTGACTCTGCAACGGAGTCAAAAAAGAAAATTAGTAACTTTTCAGATGCCAGCAAGTTTCAAGGCTTCTTTCTACAGTAGAAGATTCTTATTTACTGTCAGAGAGGGAAAAAAATTACTGATGCAATAAAGTGGAAAAGTTTTGTGAAAAAGTGAAAAATACTTCTGTCTTCAGCTCTTTTCAGGTGCCATATTGATCTCTGCCCCATGTTCATTGTCTCAAGGAAATCCCCAGTACATACTAGCACGTGTCGAGGAAGACAAGGGTCAGGCAGGCTGCTCCACAGGAAAAGACAGGACAGGAGCCAGGCATAGCAGCGAGATAGGCAAGGGCAATGATCTTATAGGAAAGAGTTGAAGTCTCCCAGAATCCAAACAATGATAGCAAAACAAGACCAGTGACAAAAGGTAATTTCAGACAAATTCATGATCATGAAGCAGGTCTAATGTTAAGCCAGGAAGTCACGGAAGCAAGATAAGATAAGGATCAGCAAAGTACTGGGCTTACTGTAGTGGACTTTAGTTTCATTGTAAGATCAGTGAAGGACCAAGAGCAAGGACCTGAGCTTAACGCAACTTCTGAGCTCGGATATGAAGGGCCCTGATGAGAAATCTCACACATGTTTCTCACAGCTTAGCTGTTTTCACCGCAGGCTGATCCAAAGTTACACAGCTGCACCAAATCAGACCACAGGGAACCAATGAAGGAAAAGGTTTTAGAGATGGATTGAAGAAAATGATGAGGCTGATTAAGGTCTTTGCAACAATATGTGCAATTCTAAAATACCAGAAGACACTTGTGTTAATGCTTTTATCACAGGACATTTCTAAGGCGTTCTTCACACACACCTCTTAAACATTCAGAGTGGAACTTCCAATACTAAGCAAACTTCATACCCAGTGGCTCATCACCAGCAAATGATGAAAGGGCTGTCTTTGTGTGGTATAAACATGGCACCAAATAATGGAAGCCTTTATAGGTAATGAAACCACTTATAGGTGGTTTATATTTGCTTGCAGAATAAGAGATTAGGAATTCCCTAAGTTTGCATCCACATTAGCCACAATCCAAAATGTGGAGAAAGGATTCAATGTAACCTTCATTAATCTCAATATCATGATAAGTCTCAGAGGACTAAATATGTCTGAACCTAGAAGAGGGAAAGTATCCCTATATTTTTTTTTTGTTTGAGCTATGATTCACTTCCAGCGTTAATGTAAATGAGAAAAAGTAGAATACCCCCTTATTCTAGAGTTAGAGACTATCAGTTTCTCTACTTGCCTATAATGCAAAATCATGATTCTGGGACCAGTAAGTTTTTTATGTAAGGTATCCCTGTAGAATTGACACAGAAAGGATTTTGTGGAGGCAGAGATTTTCTCTAAATAAAGTAGATTTTACTCAAATTCCTCTGGAGAATTATAGAGGGAAGATAAAGGTCAATTTGAATATGGCAGTGGATTCATATCTCTCTTGAACTGGGGAATTCAGAACTGGATTCATTATTCCAGATGTAGCCTCACCTGTACTGAGTAGATGTGAGGAATAAACTCCATCAGCCAGGGGAGAATGATTTTCCTATTGCAGCCCAGGATTTTGTCAGTCTTTGCTATAAGTGCATATTGCTGCCTGGTGCAGTTTGTCATCCACCAAGACCCCTTTGTGCTTCTCTCCAAAGCCATTTTCTAGTGTGTCAGCCCCGAGCATGTACTGATGCAAGGAGTTATTCCACCCCAGGTGCAAGACTTTACATTTCTCTTTACTGAGTTTCCTGATGTTCCTGTTGGCACACTTCAGTCTCTTGAGGTCAGTATAAATGTCAGCAAACTCATTTGGTATTTCAGGAGTTCCTCCCAATTTTGTAACACATGAAAACTTGCTGAGGGTGCACTCTGTCCTATCTTCCAGTACTGAAGACTTTAAGTAGTGCAGAACCTAGTATGAAATCTTGGGATACACCATTAATTATTGGCATCGGGCATGACTTCCTGCTGCTGATCACTAAACACAACCCTTTGAGCGTGGCAGTTCAGTGTTTTCAGTCCCTCTCACTGTCCACTCATCCGTGGTTTGTCAGCTTGTCTATGAGGAAGTTAGGACAGACAGTGTTGAAAGCCTCACTAAAGTCGAGACAGACAACATTCACTGCTTTCCTCTCATCCACTAAGCCATTCATCTCTTCATATAGGGTTATCAGCTCAGTAAGGCACTTTCCCCTTCATAGCTCCATGTGAACTATTCCTGATCACCCTCTTGTCCTTCCCATACCTAAAAATGTTTTCCAGGTGTCACTGACTTTCTTCCCAGGAACTGAAGTAAGGCTGACTGGCCTTTGGTTCCCTGGATCTACCTTGCTTTTCTTGAGCACAGGAGTGACACGTGCTTTGTTCAAGCCACCGGGAATTTTTTCCCTGTTTCAGTGACTCTTTGCCCACAATTTTGTAAAGTCTGTATTTTACCATAAAGGCTTGGTAGGTTAAAAATGGATTTTAATAATCTGACTAAATTTACTGACAAGCTATCCGGAGAAGAAAAAGACTATCTCATAAGAATGAATACTATTTTTGTAGGGTGCTTCTTACAGAGTACAATGGGTACCATTGATACTTCCCACAGACCATAGCAACTGCTCTCTTTTTGTCTTCAAAAGCAGATTGGCATTCAAAACGATGTCAAGTGATGATGAAGGATATATCATTGGAGGGACATGGTCTTTTTATGTGGAAAACAGTCAGACCTCAAGTTAAAATAATCTAATTTTTTTCTTTAAATATTCATACTTATCCTAAATAAACCACAGTAATTGAGAAGATCAGTTACACATTTTTTTTAGTATTTTTGTCTCACAAAAAACCTTCTAAATGCCAAATAAAATCATCAGGAAGGAAGCTTAAAATCTATTTGTAGAAACTATTTTTTCAACTGATGCAAAATTTATTAGTACAAGTCAGTATTGCATGACACTGTAGAGATCAAATTACAAATAAGCTCAAGGATGGAGTCCAGAAAGAAGATAGATTCACTGTTAGTCAAATAACTCTTCTAAATATTTTCTTGGCTTAGGGAGTCCTTGATTTACTTATTGCCAGAAGTTAGAATGGTGTATTTGGTGAGTTATCAGATATAAACTCTACTTGTTTTCTTACCCAAGAATTCATTAATAGCTCACTGATATTGAGGCTAGATAGATATTTGAGCCATGGGGGCAGTTTTTCTATTAATACATAGCTTGAGCATTTAGTGTACAGTATATTGCAGAACAAGCCCTTACAGAAGGAAAAGTAGTAAAGCTGTGAAGTAGCTGGAATTTAAGATGTATCATCTTTTGCTTTTATTCCATTATTCGTTGTTCCATCTTCAGTTCCTCGAATTCCAGTATGCTTTGGGAAGGCCATAGTAGAGAAAAAAAAAACATGGTGGGGAACTGCCCAGAAAAACATTTAACATACCTGTCTCTAGTGTGAAAGATAAAAAGTTACATTCTAAATATTTCAAGAGATATATTTGTTAAGCTCTGATGGGGTTAGGCCCCTAACTATGAGTAAGTGTGGAGTAGAAACAGTGAAATTCCCAGAGAAATAAGTGTTCAAGGAACTCCAGCTACAGTGTGTTAGATAAATCTTCTGTAGTCTTCTGTAGTCTATGTCTGTACTGCTACTTGAAGTATGGATCATATGGTATGGATCATGAAATCTCTCATCGATTTTGAGAAGAAAAGCATAGTTTTAGTGGTATTTGACATAGATGTTTACTTTTTAAGTGAAAACATCTATAGATATATAACTACTTTTAAATACAAATCTGCACAAGCTAAATGATTTTATCTGCCTGCATGGAAATTGTTAAAGCATTTACAGGTACTTTCAGTGCTATCAAATTTATCTATGACTATTTAATGTACCCTTCATGCACAGTGGAGGTTATCCACATCTGCTTTGTTTCTATGAATCATAAAATCATAATAAAATGCTCTTCACCATTAACTGTAGTAGTCATAAAAATGTACTAATCTGTCACAAGGAAAGTAAGAATGAAACATAAATTTTATAGGATTAAGAGTTTGCTCAAATTGATAATTTGTTCTATGTGTGGAATTAGAAGAGAGAAAGGAAGAAATGTGTGGAAACTGACATATAAATTGGCCTGCTGTTCCTTTCTGTTTTGGAATACCGATCCAGTGAGTGATTTATAAGGTGCCATGAATATACCAGATAACCCATCTACTTGCCAAAACAAATTAAGAACTTGATTGAAACAAGCATGGATGTATCTAAATCATCAAAAAACCCTCAATTTATCCTCCTCTATTTTAAACAACAAATGATTTAAACTACTCGTATAAAAAGTAATTGCAGATTTTATGTCTACATAAAATTGCCTGTCTCTCACTTGCCCCTCCTATTGTTTTTTAATATTATAAATGAATTTAGTAGAGTTGACAGAGATCTCAGAAAATGTAAATTGTCTCAAGTTCTGTGTAAATAATTAGCCAGCTAGACAAGCAAGACTAAACATCTTGTGAGATGGAAAGTGTGTAATGAGCACATGCCTCTTGAGCTCTAGAGAAGGCTTGAATCTTTTTACATGTGCCTCAGTTGCAAGAGAAGATTCAGCTGGAAATTATGTCATGATGATATGTTGTCAGACATGTATGTCTTTCAGAGATGGCAGTGTGTGTATTTTAAATAGCTATCCAGATACGCAAGATCATTCTGGGACAGCTTTTAGCTCTATCTCTTCACATAGCCTATTAGTTCATTGCAATAGAAGTGAAAATAAAATGAACTCAGGCCTGACTTCAGCAGATATTTATTTCACACTTCAAGAATACATTTAATTAACATAATTATTGCTGCAAAAGAAATACATTATTTCTTGCCTTTTTTTCAGACCACTGAATACGAACATTTTTAGTTTATTACTAGGAAGGATATTTCAGGCTTTCCATGAATTGTTAGTCTTGATGAAAAATAGAAAATGAATGCCTGGTCCAATTTGAGACTGCCACTATATTTTTCCTTTTCTAAGCATTATCTCTAAGCATAATGTATTAGCAAGGTGCTGTGTGAGGATTTGGTAACAGCAGACAACAAAAAAAGAGCTACAATGTACAAAAATGAAAGAATATTAGTTTGTAAATCAGAGCAAACCATAGGTTTTTAAACAGCTAAGTCCATTGTACAAAGTTTTCTTTAACTACATGCTAACTAAAGTTGATTATTTTAACCAAATTTTTTATTACTGGTGACATTGTCCTTGATATTTGGTAATTACAAATCTGTGGGGAAATTATTTTTATTGATAATTTGTAATAGTAAATTGTAATAGTAAATCGGAGTCAAAATAAAACTGTTAAAATTCAAAATATACAATTCCATTATTAAATTAATTAAGGAATATTACACTTTCAAAAGTGTAAAGAGCTTAATACAAGGAAACAACATTTTAGAATCAAAAGAAAGCAATAATTTTAAATAACATGACTATGAAATGCAAATTGCTTTCAAAAATTTTTTTTTTTTTTTAAAAACTCTCTTTCAGGGACGAAGCTGTGAGCTTAATTATAATGATTGTCTTATACAGTCCTGCTCCACTGGGTTTATTTGTGTTGATGGAATAAACAATATCACCTGTTTACCTACTATGCCCCAAAGCAAGAAAACTGTCACTGAAGTGGCCAGAGTGTTTCCTTCTGAAATTTTAGACAATGACCTTCCATCAGCCCTGGCTGTGTCCATGGAACTTTGGTCTAAACATGTTTCTCCTGATTTTCATACAGGAGAGGTGTCCCAAGGTAAGTAAAAAGAGCTTCTGAGCAATGCGTATATAAAACTTTTTCCTTGTTAATGCTTTTAAAATAGTAAGAACATTGGAAATGTAAATCATTTTCTTCTTAGAAATGATTTTTTCTACTTCCTATACTGCCTTCTATTTTTTTTCATTGGTTCCATCATCAGTTCTTAATTGCATTTATACATAATTGTAAAATTACTCTTTTCTCTCAAAAGAATTTTTCCCAGTATCTTATGCATCCAGTAAGGAAAATTGCACTTTCTCTTAGCTTGGTTTTTAGTTTACTTTGCTATAGTGTACTATTTCATATGTCTCATATTGTGTTCAGTACTATTTGATCCTAATGCCAATCTTCTCTTCTTCCTTGGCTAGTCAGCAGCAGAAAGATAATTTACCAGGCTCCATGGGGACTTTAGTTCTTCTCTTCTAGTTCACATGTTTTCTGAGTGCTTGACTGAGTGTGCTTTTTCTGTGCATCTAGATGTTTTTTCACTAAAAATATCTGGGACAAACCTCTCATCTTCTCTGTCATTATAATTGCTTGTAGTGATATTTCTGGGAAGCCAAAAAATTGTGTATCCTGTTACTTTGGAAACATTTGCAGAAAAATCAACAGTAATAGAAGTACAACATTTTATTATGAAGATTGTGCCTTCAATGTGGCCTGTCCATTTTACTGAAGATAGCATTATAAAGATAGCACGTGTATAAGACATCCTTTCAGTTTCCGAATTTTTTGTTTATACACTCTATAAAAGTGATTTCTTGTATAAAAAATTAAACCAAAAGTCCCCTTTTATTTTTGTATGTGTTTTTTTCTGGTTTTTGGTTTTGTTTTTTTTTTAAATTTGGTAAATGAGCTTTAGTGAATGTGTGATTTTGGTACAGAATATACCTAAACTTTTGTTGCATTCTTAATAGGTAATATTCCTTCTTATGTAAGTAACGACACTGAGTGAAATGCAGTTAGCAAATACAGTTAAATCTGTATATCTTCCAAAATATTCTGAGGTTGTCAATGGATAACATTTGTAATTCATTCATTTCATATTGTTTCATAGTTGCAGTTTTATTTAGAAATTTTAATACTTCTGTCCTGAGCAGTGCTATTTGTTCTGATGCTGGCCCTCATAAAGAAAATGAATAATGAGAATTTTGCATTTACTCAACTCTGGATGTCACTAAAATTGCTTCTACACTTTTATTAAGAATGTGATTTGCAGTGTTGGGTTTATCTTCTATATAACGCTTTGGTATTGCTATCCATGTAATTTGCTGAAGATTTAACCCATGGCCAAAGTTATTAATTTTTTTTCTTTTCTCTTACATAAGAGGGGTTTTTTTTGCTTTGTTTGGTTTTGGTTGTCAGTTTTTTCTTTATTTTTAATCTTAAATGTCTGAAAAAGGCAGATATTTTCAACTGTGGGATACTTCTGACCACTCCTTTGGCTAAACTAAACTATGGATTAGGAGGACTAGTTGCCACTGGAGACTCTTCAACACTATTCAGGATAGCAACTTCAACAGGTGTTCTCTTTTCATGCTTTCTTAGTTCCACTGTTCAGGTCTCAGTGAAAAAAAGTCTGATATCACACCTGTACCATATGTGGCTGCCAATACTTCCACAGTTCTAAGGTTGGTACCTCTTCCCCAGCATAATTATGATACAATCATCTTTCTCATTCGTTCTTTAATGACATTTTCTGTTTTCACTACACAAGTCTCATCATTGGAGCAGCACCAGACTGTTGCTTTATCTGCCACAAACGCGAGTTCAGTAATTACTAACATACCAAGGGCTGAAACAGAATTAAATAGGCAGTCACTACTCTCTTGTGAATCAGTTTAAACTGATTCTACAAGTGCAGCTTCCATTCTCTCTAGGTGGCCTTGAAAGCATCCTGTAAAATTGGCAGGTGTTCTGATTAGCATCAGAAGAGCAGTAGAGATTGTACAAAGTCCTTTAATAATTTCTCGTTCCCCCAGTAAGATATATATCTAAAACCAGGTGTCTTCCCTTTGTTAGTTGATCATGAAACTCAAATGTAAACATCTCTTCCTAGTGGATATCTGGCTATTACTACTGCATCATCCAAAGACTCACAAGCATCAAATCACAGCTTCTTCGAGTGAGTTAAGCTAAATACGTGCAACATGTTCTATGATGATTAAAACTGATGAATTCTCAGACCGAGATCTGCATATCAAACAGTCCCCATTTTATGAGATGTTTTGGATGTACTCAGCTGGTACAAAATAATGGGAACTACTGGTGGTATTTCTGGGTATTTATTTTCCTTATCCATCAAAATAACGTCAGCAAAATTCGCAGAACTGTCATCCTTGTGTGCCATTACAGGAAATGCACACACATATCTAATTGATTGAACTGTTTGTTCTTTCTTTTCCTTCACAAGAATCACATACTCATCTTCCATTTTTCGACTGATATGTCTAACTATTTTGCCTTCAAAGATTGTCTCTTTATAATTATCATTTTCACCACTACGTCCTTTAAAGAGACAAATATAGACTTGACAAAATGAGTAGCTACTATTAAACAACTGACAACAGGAAATTCAACAGTTACTGGAGGCAGAACTGCATGATCCAGTTATAGAGACCTGTTATTCATGAAGCTGGGGTACTTTCTAAAATGTTCGACTGAGTCGTGCATCTCAAGAACTACTTTTAACCCACAAAGTAAATAGTAGTTCTGAGCTCAAAACACATCTACTAATAAATGTAGGTGAGACTCTTAAAATGTTTTTGAAAATAATCTGATCAAGTATTCTTGATATATATCTTCCTACAAAAACTTCAGGTATAGAGTTACTGATGGGTACCCTGAAAAGTTGTCATTTTTTCAATCTCCTAGTGATGAGATATCCTACTTGGTTTTATTGACACAAGTTCCATCTGTACAAACAGAAATTTGTAAAATTATAGTGACAGAGAATTTATCTTTACCTATATGTTATCCTATTTCAAGTTCTACCTTACAAGTGCATTAGCAATATTGTACTGAAACATATGACTGTTATGCATGATAAAGAACTTCTCGTGAGTCTAAACACTGTCTTACCTAAACTTCACAATACATCTGCATCAGATTCAGTTTCTGGCCTTTTTCAGCTGATGTTATGTGTTGAGTTTCTTGTTTCTATTCAGACAACTTTTTGAGGTTGTGGAGTGTCTGTCAAAGCTGCCAGGAGCTTGAAAGAGATTTATTGTAATAAGGTAGCAGCCTGTTCAATGGATATGGCACCTGCTGCTGTATCTGACACAGGTGGCTATTCTTCATGTTCTGCCACATAGGCTACTAGATCTATATAGAAGCAGGTTGGAGGCTGCTATAATGCTGACAAGGCAATCAGTAACTGAACAGTTTCACTTCACTGCAGTAATCTTTTCAGGATTTCAGGTGTACCTTTCATCACACTTATATATAAATTCAGGAGGTATTTCTATGGTTACAGTATATAAGTACATTTATTAGCATTTTTGAATGCAAAATAGGAATAGAGAAAAATGTATTTTCAGCTACTGAGATAATATTTTTTTCTATATAGTATAATTAACTTGCCCCTTCTCATTCCAAAATGAGACAGATAATAGCTGGATTTTTTTTAAAAACTTTTGTAAAAACATTACAACATTTTGGAAATAAGTCTGGGAAATTAAAAGAACACAGAAAAGCTTACAAATTCTAGAATTAAATATTAAGGACTATTGACTGGTTTGGACTACATTTTTAAGCTGTATTTTTATAAAGCAAAATGAATACCCATAAAGCAAAGGTGCGGGTTTTGACTTTTAATTACTTTTCATTTTTAGCTTGGAGGTTTGTGTTGGAAAAAAATCACTTTATATCGTTGATTTAAATCTTATAGGAAAAAAAAACAAAGTAGTCTAGACCATGAGAGATATGTATAAAGGTGCCAAAAGACAAATAAAACATTTTTCTGGATTATAGAATAATGTGGGGTTTTTTCTGTGAATGCTTGTCTACATAGGTTTCATTCTTGGTATGCATGCACAGGTACACAGATCAAATTCTTAGTGCCAGAAGAATACTGTGCCTGTACTCATGAGGTCAAGTTGTCTGAGCATACCACTGTGGATTCCCAGCTGATCACGATATGACCTAAAAAGTCATATTTTCCGTGGCTGGATTTTTTTTTATTTTTTATTGTAGTGAAAAGAATAGATGAGGAAGAACAATGAATCCCCAAAAGAAATACTTGCCCTTGTTTTGATGCATAAGCACATATATGCCTTATTTAAAGGAGGAAATAGGCCTATTAAAAAACCAAGTGAGAAACGCTCTTGGATGAATAAGATCCTTAATACATTGGTGTGTCTGCAGTAGAAGAAATGTGTCAAGCTGTTAAATCTGATGTATGCTTCTATACTTACTAGACCTGGTGTATTACTTAAACTTGGGAAAAAAATACTGATGATCCACCATAGATAACTTGCACTCACTGAAAGTTGGATACAACATACTTTTCACATAGTTTAAGATTCTTATTCTCATCTGACAATGAGTACATGCATTACAGCGAGTTCTAAGAAAGTTCAAAATAGCAGGGACCCCTTTTCTAGAAAGACCTCTAATCTAGAAAGGACCTATGAAAGATGGGACATATTTGGCAGAAAAATATATGCTTTGGTCCAGCCTCCAGGTATATATTTCCACTACCATACCATTGCTTGTGGTAAATAACATTTTGTAAATACATTTGTTCTGAGAAAAAGATATGTTTAGAGTTATAGAAATACTTTCATGTGACCAGTTTTTAATCATATGGAAATGTCTGTTAGCACTCTGCAAAATTCTGTATGCCTGTTTAACAACCCAATCCGTAATATGACCATGGTCATGTAGATGTGAATATTCTCCCTATCACAATTATAATAGTGAGTTTTGAGTTTCGAAAGCTCTTCAACAAGAAGATAGTAAAAAAACCCCAAATCTTTAGAGGTAGTTTCCACAGTTATCCAAAGATTGTGAAGACGTAATGATTTGTTCACTTGGTACTTCTGAACTAGATTGTAATGCTACAATGTATTCTATTACCAGCTTGAAAAAATAAGCCCATTTTTAAAAATGAAGGGCTATTTGGGTAAATTTGGTCTGCACATTTACAGACCACTTCTGTAGTAGTGGCTTCCATACAGGATATCCAGAAGCAGGAAAGTCTAATGAAAATGCTGAACAAGACAGGGAACCTAAAGACAATGGACTCAGAAAAGGCCAAGGTGCTTGGTGCCCTTTTTGTCTTATTATTCACAGGTAAGACTGGCTTTTGGGAGTCTCTGACACCAATAAAAAATTCTAGAGCAAGGAAGGCTTGTCCTTGATGAGGATGAGGTGAGGGAACATTTAATAAAATTGGGGATACATGTGCCTTTTGGACCTGAAACAGTGGCACTCCCACAAATGCTGAGGATGCTGGCTGTAGTCATTGTGATGGTTTCCTGATAGTCTTTGAAAGCTCATGGTGATCAGGAGAGGTTTCTGCTGACTAAAAGGAAGCATATGCTGCTCCTGTATCCAGACTCACTTCAATTCCTGAAAAGGAAGGAAGAGCGAGGAGGTGATTTGGAATAGATCACATGGGGCTATGAAGGGGAAATAGTGCTATCCTAGTTTTGTTTGGGATACAGTTAGTTTTTGGTTTGGAAGCTGGTACAGTGCTGTGTTTTGAATATCGTATAGAATAATGTAGATAACACATTGATGTTTTAGTTGTTGCTAAGTAGTTCTTACCATAAGTCAAAGACATTTTCAGTTTCCCATACTTTTCCAGGAAGGAATTGACATGAACTGAAATGCAGGAAGTTCTTTTTCTTTTCTTTCTTTTTTTTTTTTTTAATTATTTTTACACTATTAGGGCACTCAAACATTGGAACAGTTGCCCAGAGAGATTGCAGAGTTTCCATCCTTGGAGATGTTCAGAAATGAACTGAAAAATGCCCTGAGCACGCTGTTGTAGCTGACCCTGCTGTAGAGCACATGTGGTTAATCAGATGAACTCCAGAAGTCCATTCCAACCTCAGTTATTCTGTGATTCTGTGATACCCTGTAATTGTCAGGAGACAAATGCTTTTCAGACATTGTTTATAAAGACTTCTGTGCAAGTATCTAGTTAGTCACCAAGAGTGGGATTAATCTTACTTGTAGGTATCCATTAGTTAGTCTGTGTAAGTTATACCACTCTGTAGTAAGTGAAGAGAAATGGTATCATCTGCTTTAGACATCTATTCTAGGATGGGATGTAAGTTTTTTCTCCTTTCCTCAATGTATACTATTCTTCCTCTTTGTACTTTTGGTTTTGGCAAAGGAATTGAATATTGAGTCAACTTTTCTGTTCATGTAATGTATGTGGATAATGGAACTCACAAAGGCATTTGAAAGACCAAACCAATAGAACCAGATATCAATGTTAACAGTACATCTCAGAGAAATTGAAGCTAGTATACAGCAGCTAACTGAATTTACTTCTATTACTTACGGCGAAAAAAATTCATTAAATAAATACTTCACTGAAGTGGATTTTCATCCCTCTGTTGAGTCACATACTTCCACTGCCTAAAATGTCTTCAATATTTCGTTATTTCCTTTAAGACTGACTAACATATGAAGAAGGTTCTGAAAATATTATTAATAATACTCAAACCGGCACATGCTACAGAACACTTAATATCATTTTGTTTAAAATTTTGCTCTACAAAATTCCAAATTTTGTTAAGATGCTGTTAGTTAAACACTCTTAGCAGAAAGCAAGATTCAGAGTTTTGATTTTGACACTGTTTGCCTTCATAATGTAATGTTTTTTCAACTTTCTCCTTTATCAAGTTCTATTTAATTATAGGAAAGCGTATACCAGGGTTTCTGAAGAATGTTGAGATTACATGACACTTTTTGCCTTCTAATTCTGCTTTATCATATTGAACTGTGTATGTTGTATTCAATAGATTTTTCATCACTCTCATGATACCTTTAAACTTTGTCTTTTATCAGTTCTGCCAGACATATTATTATTCATCCCATTTTAGTTTCCCTGTTCTCAGTAGCTGTAATCACATGCTGTTTTTAAACACATCTTGTTATATCTGCTACATCAAGGAGGGAAACACTTTTAGCATAGTGAAGTTACTGGCTATGTAGGTTAACATGGAATTTCATGCAAATTGAATGCTTTGAACCCTGCTCTATTATTTGCAATATATTTGTAACTTCTAGAAGCTTGAAACTGGTAACTTTCCAGACCTCTTTCACAAGCAGTCATTCTCTCTAGAACTCTGGTAAAGAAGATGTAGAAGTGTTAATGCCATCCTGGCCTGCTTCTGCTTTTACTTAAGTGGAACCTGCTCCCCTGCAAGCAAAAGTATTTTGATAGTCTGTAACTTTTAAATGCTTTTCTTACTCTGACTGCTTTGTACTCAGTCTTCTAAGCAAACCAGATACATAGGCAAATGTATGGGAATTCTAGTAAATATGTCATAACAACAAAAAGGTTAAAAAAAATATTAAAATTAATCTTTCCTTTAAAAACTATACATAATTTTATATTTTCTAAGTTTCTATACCAAAGTGAATGTATTCATGGGAAATGGTTAGTGATCTGCTACCCCATACAGGTCTGTGGGACCAGAGAGGATCCACCACAGGTACTGAAGGACGTGATCACCAAGCAACTTTCTATCATTTGGAATCATAGTTGTAGAATCATAGAATGGTTTGGGTTGGAGGAAACCTTGAAGATCATCTAGTTCCAGCCCTACTGCTTTGGGAAGAGATGCCACTCACTAAATCAAGTTGCTCAGGGCTGCATCCAACTTGCCCTTGAACACTTCCAGGGATAGGAAATCCATAGCTTTTCTGGACAACCTGTTGCAGAGCATCACTCTCTGAGTAAAGAATTTCTTTCTAATATCTAGTCTAAACCTGCCTTCTTTCAATTCAAAACTGTTGCCTCTTGTCCTGTTACTGTCTGCCAGTAAAAAAAAAGTCCCTCTCCCTCAATTTTATGAGCCCCCTTCAGATACTGGAAGGCCACAATGAGGTCTCTCTGGAGCCTTTTCTTCTCCAGGCTGAACAATTCAAGTTGTCTCAGCCTGTCTTTGCAGGAGAGGTATTTCAGCCCTCTGATCATTTTTGTGGCCTCCTCTGGATCTACTCCAGCAGTTCTACATATTTCTTGTGTTAAGGACCCTGGACCTGGATGCAGCACTCAAAGCGGGGTCGCACAGGGGCAGAGTAGAGGGGGAAAATCACCTCACTCGACCTGCTGGCCACTCTTCTTTTGGTGCAGCCTAGAACACAGTTGGCCTTCTGGGCTGTGAGTGTACACTGCTGGCTCATGTCCAGCTTTTTATCCATGAGAACCTCCAAGTCATTCTCTGCCCATCTGCTCTCCGTCAGTTCTTCTCCCAGTCTGTGCTCATGTCTGGGATTGCCTCAACCCAGGTGCAGCACCCTGCCCTTGGGCTTGTTGAACTTCACCAGGTTCCCATGGACCGACTTCTAAAGTTTGTCCAGGTCCCTGTGTGTCATCTGCAAACTTGCTGGGAGTGCACTCAATCTCACTGTCAATATCATTGATGAGGATTCTGGAGAGCACTCTGGTGGTGGGGAACACCACTTGTGACTGCTTTCCACAGGGACATTGAGCCATTGATCAAAACTCTCTGGCTGCGTCCATTCAGACAATTCCTTATCCACTGAGAAGTCCATCCACTGGAGATAAGGATGTCATGTGGGACTGTATCAAGTGCCTTACAAAATTCTAGATAGATGATACTTGTCATTCTTCCCTTGTTGACCATTGCAATCGCTCCATCATAGAAGGCCACCACATTATCAGGCACTATTTGCTCTAGTAGAGATGTGCTGGCTGCCTTGGATCACCGCCTTGTATGTGCCTTAGCACATCTAGAAGGATCTGCCTCACGATCTTCCCAGGCACAGAGGTGAGGCTCACCAATCTGCAGTTCCACAGGTCTTCCTTTCTCCTTTTTTTGAAAGTGGGAGCATTGTTTCCCTTTTTTCCAGTCACCAGGGACTTCACCTGACTGCCATGACTTTTCATATACATTAATGAGTGGCTTGGTAACAATATCAGCCAGTTTCCTAAGGACCCTGTCTGAGAAACTGAAATGGTTAATGGCTTAAACATTGTTAAGATCACTGAAGCCCACTCCCTACCTGAATATGCCTCCTGGATTTCAGGGAATTGGACTGTGAGTTAAGCCTCCTGACAGGAACTTGAGATAAGATAAAGGCAGTATGAGATCTTCTAATCATCTCAGGTTTAAGGTGAAGTAAATGAGACTAGGAGGAGGTCATAGCCCACAGACTCATTCCCACACTCACAACCCTGTGAGAGGCTGGTCAGTTAATGCTGATGGCTCAAACAATCAGCAAGGTGCTTTGCAAACAACGTGCAGAGTGGCCTTCGGATGCTGAGGAGGTGCACAACCCACACCTCAGGCTACAAGCTGGGTGTTAAACAAGACAAAGGCAAATCCTTGGAGGTAAAATAGTGTTTCTTCTCCATATCAGTTGCAACCAGTTCACCCTTCTTGCTTATCAGGGAGGGTAGACTCTCCTTGATCTTTCATTTCTATGTATTATGTATGTACATTTACTTATAGAATCTCTTCTTTTTATTCTTCGTGTCCCTTGCCAAGTCCTGTTCCAGCTTTGCCTTGGCTTTCATGACCCCATCCCTACACATTTGAACTGTATCCCTGTACTCTCCCCAGGTCACCTGTCCCTCAAGTTGCACCAGGGGAGGTTTAGATTACATATTGGGAAAAACTTCTTCATGGAAAGGGTTGTAAAGCATTAGAATGGACTGCCAGGGAGTTGGTTGAGTCACCATCCCTGGAGGTATGTAAAAGAAGTGTAGATGTGGTGCTTGGGGACATAGTTTAATAGTGGACTTAGCAGTGTTAGGTTAACAGTTGGATTTGATGGTCTTAAAAGTCTTTTCTACCCCCAAAAATTTCTATGTTTCTATGAATATAGTGATATGTAAAAACCTACATTTGTAAATTATATATATTGTATATACACATACCCTGTTGTCTATAAGGCTTGTAAAATACACTCACAAACACACAGAGAAATGTCCATACACGTACACATTCCGTACTTCTGATATAGACAAATATGTTCCTCAGTTCCAATACGAACAGGTCTTAGTTCAATCATACTGAAAAATAGTTTGTCCATTCTGAAAATACTGCCTTTTAACTTCCCTTCATCAAATATTTAGTTCTAAGGTCAACAATCCTTAGTAACCATCTCACCAAAATTCTATATCTGTGTAGAAAATGATGTTTCTTTTCTGTTTAAAAATTGCACAGATATACAAAAAGTCTATCAACATTTGTTAATGTCATACTTTCAAATCTGTAATCTGGTTTGTCATAACAATACAGAATGATTTGAAAATTTCAGAGGATCACTTTCAATCTGTTTTTTTATATAAATCTCTTTTGATATAAGTGAAATGTTGATAGTGGAGGCAAAATGGTATCTCAGGTGATATTTCTAATTACAGTGAAATATGGAAGACACATTTCAGAACAAAAAGAGGGAAGGAGTTTTACTCATTTGAAAGAAGTATCACAATGTAATATGTGACAAGTCCCCAGTCTTATAGCATCTATGACCTATTTATAAGAAAATGGGGTTGACAAAGTGTGAAATAGTGGTTTATATATCATATTATATAGAAAGTTTAAACATGTAAATGAATGACAGTTCACAGACTGTAATGATTAAGTCCACTCTGATGTATATAACATATAATGAGCCTCTTAGTATTGTAACATACACAATATTGAAAATATTTACACTGTGTCTGAAGAGCACAGAAGAGGTGTTGATCAGGTGATGGACGTTAGAACCTTCAGAGAAAGTGAGGTTAAAGCAAGCATACTCCTTTAATAATTTAATGTTCCTGACATTCCTTCACATTTCCATTTATTTTATTATGCACTATTAGTCAAATGAAATTGAGAGCAATTAAGCCAGTCTGTTAAAATTAGGTCACCTCATTTTAATTTCAGAAATATTTTACCTTGATTTTTCACTTTTTTTGCCTATGTTATCAGTAGACATAAAAAACATAAAAATATAAAGCTCAAAAAATATAACAATCATAATGACTTCAGGCAATATTTTTACTAACCATTTTAAAAACTGCTATGAGAAACTAATTCAATGTATTTGTAATATCTGGCTGTAGAATATACTGACTAGTTTCTTTCCACAGAAATTGACAAGGAGACTTTTCAAAGAGATTGCATACAAGGATATATCTATAATGAAAGCCTTTTTTCTGATGACTGTGATTTGCAGTACTAAAAAATGCTTTGTATAAATGGCAAAATAAATTATTTAGTCACAAAAATGTATATACTTATTTTATATATATATATGTATACACCTCTGAGAGATATATGTATATACTTATGATATATATATATGAAAATTGTATCCCAGCACAGGAAAGACATCAACCTATTAGAGCAAGTCCAGAGGTGGACCATGTAGATGATTAGAGGAATGAAGCATCCCTCCTCTGAGGAAGGGCTGAGAGAATTCGGACTCTTCAGCCTAGAAAAGAGAAGGTTTCAGGGTGACCTAATTGCAGCTTTCCAGTACCTGAAGTGAGCCTAAAAGAAAGAAGAGAGAATATTGACAAGACCATGTAGTGACAGGACAAGGGGGAATAAATTCAAACTGAAAGAGCATTGATTTAGATTAGATGTTAAGAAAAAATTCTTTACTGTGGGGGAAATGAGACACTGGAACAGGTTGCCCAGAGAAGTTGCAAATGCCCCATCCCTGGAAGTGTTCAAGGCTGGGTTGGATGGAACTCTGAGCAACCTGGTTTAGTGAAAGGTGCACCTGCCCATGGCAGGGAATTGAAACTAGATCATCTTTAAGGTTTCTTTGAACTCAAACCATTCTATGATTCCAAGATATTTGCCAAACATATAATGAGATTAAGCTTTTAAAAATAATGTTACTATTTTAGGTAGGATGTTGTTCTAAGAAAAAAGGTGTTATAGATACTCACCTGTGATAAGTTAAAATTCGCTTTTGAGTTAAAAACTATATTATGCCTTCTAACCATCAAAAGTGTTCCAGTAATATTTAAACATTTTCTAGACTTGGCAATGTTCATCTGTACAGAAGTTCATTTTACTTGATATTCCCAGTTATTCTAAAACAGAAAGAATTTTGATATTGGAAATAAAATTCTTGGCACACCTGCCAGTGAAAGCAGATTTTGAGTTTCAGGGGTGGAGAAGTCATTTGAGAACTATATCTATGACAGTCAATAGCTCCTGTCACTTAGAGTTTCAAAGCCAGTGGGATCCATGAGTGGCATCTTCTCCTGGGACTGATAAATTCTTGATAACATCTTCTGTCTTTGAAAAGATAGCACTCTAGGAAATTTTCTACAGGCATAGTTAACATATGATTGGGAAAAACAAACAAACAAACAAACTAACAACCTCCCCACCCCCCAAGAAAATAAGTTGAACAGTACAAGTATTTCTGAGATAGGGAAGTTATTATTTTACCAGTAACTCAAAATATTTTTCTGGTTTTGTTAAAAATGCATTTTATGTTAAGATTGTGTATATATTGTTTTAATTTAAAGACATTTGAACCAACTGAACTATATAGCATTTGAGCTAACATTCATCTGCATAACCAAGAGTACAGTTTTGAAATTCTTAAAATGTCGTTTGTGTGATTGGTTCTGAGGAGCCTAAAAAGAGTAGAATTGACTTTATTTGAAGAATAGCAAATGAAAGATATGAGGTATTCCATGCAGCTCACACTTTACATTTACGTTTTGGAGCAGTTAGTGCAATTACTGAATTAATTATGCTTTGCTCTTAAACTCTTATTTTTAATATATTCAAAATAAATCATAATGGTCAACTTCTATGGTAATGAAGAATTTTAAAGTCATGAGAAAGTCCTACTAAGACTTTCTTTTGTTATTTATTTGAAACACCTATTATTTGTTATAATATGAGAAGCATCTCAAATGCACAGATTGCTCTTCAAAGATACTGTTACATGCCCTGGAGTTAAGTTATCCTTAGGGATGATTTAGCAGCACTCAGAAAGTATAAATACTGTCACTTCAGCTGTTCCTTTAGCCTAGTCAAGGAAGTAAATATGTTCCCATATGATTCCCTCAAGTGAGTAACTCCTCACCAACAGTGATAAGGTCTGATAGTAACTGGACCAAAGAGAAGAGTACAATATGAGGGTTGCACCATTGGATTCTAGCGCTAAGTCTCTAATCCTATAGCTGGAAAAAATTGTTCAAATTCTGAGCAAACTTGACTTATATTGAATTTTAAGTAATGTGAATTCTCAGACTACATCCTGCTAAGACAAATTAATAAATATTTAAGGAAAAATAATTCTTTTCCTTTGATTGGGATCACTGCTTGCACAGACATCATAGTAAAATAGAGGAAGTGTAGGCTAAACATTATCTATAAATCTTAGTTTTGTTCTCAAAACAGTCATATTTGTATAGATATAAAGAGGCTAACATGGTTTTGAAAGTAAAAGAAGGAAAAAAAATCTCCTCAAATGCTGTGATATGTGTTTGCGTTGGAGGCATCTGTAGGATTGGGAGACCGAAAAGGTAAAAACGTTTGACGTGGATGGGTGGAGAACACTGCAGGGTCAGGACAGGATAAACAAAAGTGTGTGTACAGTGAGATAACAGGGGAAAGGAATCAAGCAGAAAACTTTACCGAGAATGTGAGATATTGAGGATAACATGTTGAGAAGCAAGACCTGAAATGGTACAACAGGTTATTGGCCCTGGAGAAGACTGCAGTGCCTGTACTCTTCCTGGATACCCTTCAATTTCTGTCAATGTAGCAATCTTAAAATTTTCCATATTTACTCTAGTGGAAGCAAGAGCTAAATACCTTCTCATGAGCAAAGCAGTAGTCCTCCTACTATGTGTCATGTCAGCTCACTATTTTACCCTCTCATTACCTCAAATTTTAACAGGCTTGTAGAGTTGTGATCAATGGTGGATTATGCATCTCAGACCTTTGACATGGGATTTGTCTTGTTTCAGGTAGCTGGTAAATCTTTGTGTGCAGTTATGGGAAACATAAAATGACTTCATAAGCCAATCCTATTTTTTCCTTTAATGTCACATGGGTCACTTTTGTCATAAAGACTAAACTGATTACTTAATACTCTTGAGATAATTGTTCCTGATTAACAGTAAGTTGCCCTGTGACATGGCTTGACCTCCTAGCAATTTTTCATGCATGGCTATTCTTTTTTCTTCTTCTTGAAAAGAAAGGTGCAACACATTTTTCACTGTTAGTAAGTATACAGTGTGGAGCTGGAGCAATTTCTCTCTTGTCTTTACTGTCTAAAACCTGCTTCAGAAATTAGAGGTACCTTAAATACCTTTATACACCTCCTTCCTAGCACTGCCTGTCTGTGTACAGTACAGTATTAAACAGTTGTACAAAGCAGTTGATGATAAATGTCTGTTTGCGAAAGAAAAAGGCTATGCTTTTTCTGCACGTCTAAATAGGTCAAGAATATATCAGATGAAAAATGTTTTATCTTTCTTATTGGATGTAAAAAGCTGCTCCCTATCTAAAGGTTGTAACTTACAACTTTTGGGTCGCTGTCGTCTGTGTTGTGGGGAAAAAAAAGTGGCTTAGTCTCTCTTGGTATAATTTATTACAAGGGTTCTTTTTTACTTCCAGGCTGGGCAGGTGCAAGCATGTTAATCCCTACATCATGACTTGCACTGTAGCAAACCTTCATATATTCAAATACCAAAAAAACTCTGCCTTTTAAAGTATCACAAACATTTAACTATATGGCAATTCAGTCATTGTGTATATCACAAGTCATTGTGTGTATCGCAAGCCGGTTTTGTATTAGTAAATCTAAAAACTTAATTTGAGAATAACTGATTAGAACTATTCAGTGTTCAGAATCTACTTAGTATCTGAATAAAGAGTCAGGAAAGTTTGGAGGCAATAAAACGTACTGAAGATGGTCACTTTAGAAATGTGATTTAAAATCTTATCCCTTCTTTCATGATATAAACAGGAATGAAAATATTTTTCCTTACACAAAACATCAGCTCTGTTCCGATGTAGTGCTTCTATCATAGATAGCATTGTGTCATTAGATGCTTGAGCATGTAGTTTTTGAACCAAGTATTTTCAGTTTCTCCTGATTTCCTTGTTTTCAGTCTGGATATTCAAATATTGATGTTTTTAACCTAAATTTGGAGAATTCACCAAGTACTGGCAAATATTCTAGTATATAACAATTCACCTTAATTGTTGGTGACTACTGGGTGCTCCTAAGAGAATACCAATATTGATGTCACAGTTTTATTCAATCTTTTTAATGATATTTTAGAATTGTTAAACAAAAGGGAGTTAAATGTGCACAGTGCAACAGCACATTTAACAGTTTTTTTAATGTAGACTAAGAATACTCATTTAAAGTAGGAAATAACTGAGATAAAATAATATCATAAAGTAAAGCTTAAAAAAATTCTCTAAATTATCTTCTGTGGGTCTGGTTTTAAAGATCACATCTTAAAAATTGCAGTATATGCAGTTGCATAATGAATTTTCCTACTTTTTTTCTTCCTTTTGTGTACAGAAACTGGCACTTGCATCCTTGTTTTTCTCTAATCTCCTTAGAGATAGTGTCTTCAGTAACATTATTTTCTCTATGTCTATGGCCACCTAGTGCCACATAAGAACGTGGATCTGGAAAAAAGTTTAAAGATCATTGTACTTCGAGTTATAATTATGAAGTATGAGATAACTTTGCCTTCAATATTGTGCTTATATCACATCTATTTCTGTAAAGGATGGAATTTTACTTAATGAACACTTTTTCATAGAGTCATACAATCACAGAATATGCCGAGTTGGAAGGGACTCATCAGGACCATCGAGTCCAAGTCTTAGCTCTGTGCAGGACACCCCAAGAGTCACACCAAGAGTCACACCATGTGCCTGAGAGCATTGTCCAAATGCTTCTTGAACTCTATCAGGCTTGGTGCTGTGGCCACTTCTCTGGGAAGCCTGTTCCAGTGCCCAACCACTCTTTGGGTGAAAAACCTCCTCCTGATATCCAACCTAATTCTCCCCTGACAGAACTTCATGCTGTCTCCTCGGGTCCTGTTAGTGGTCACAAGACTGAAGAAATCTCTACATCTTGGAAACAGATGTTTCAGCTATTCTAGAGCTTGTGGCTTCTGCAAACCCTTGTCATATAAGCAGAATATACTTCAGACCTTTGTAGAAATATCATGGCTTCCAAATCTGAAAGACAGTCAGCCTCTGAAACTACAGAACTCTTTCATATATTTGGCATTCCAACATGTGTTGCATCTGATTAGCCCACCTATCTCTGCATGAATCCTCATAATTTTTAGAAGAGGGAGAATAGTATTTTTTTAGCCACTCTTGACTGCAGGTTTTAGTTGTGTTTATAAGACATCTGGTAAATAGGCTTCACATGATTACTAGATCTATGTGAATGTGGTTACCACAGAGGTTATTTTAGGGCATAAAAGATTTATTTTTATTAAATTCATGTTAGTGTTTTGGAATTTAAAATCTTGAGTTTTGAAACTAAAGAAGAAAATTAAGAATTTCACTATTAGGATTAGAAAATATTAATTTACTACATTTTTTAAGTGATTTATATTAAACGTCCAGTATATTAAAATGGGAAAGAAGTGAAGGGATTTAATTTTTTCCCGTGTATTGCTTTGAAGCAGATAGATCTATTTTTGTACTTATTTCTTAAGTTAATGCTTCTATTTAAAATATGTGAGTAATTTTTTTTTTCTAGTAATAATTTACCTTTTCTATTCCTCCTTTTTTCTTAACATCAAATGTAAAAAGGAAATAGAGCACCTATCAGCGATGCTCTGCTGCTGAGTTATGTTCCTGACCACTTCTAAAATCGTGAACCATTAAATCTTACAGTTTTTATTTAAGACTACTGGACAGCCATCACGTTGAAAGATAGTTTCCTGTTGAAGACGAAAAAATAGAGCCAAGTTCTGTAATACTGACTCATCCAAAATCCCTTAGTTATGTGAGCTTTTCACTGTAACTTAACTGAATTTTTTTCCACCTTGAATAGACTGTCTCAAGATCAAGTAAAGTACTATTAAACCCTATTATTTATTTTATCTTCACTTAAAGATGGTAGCTTCAGAAATCGCATAAAACAATATGTCATGGCAAGTACTTGGCAAAATTTCAGAATTTACACTTCTATGTGGTCAATAATACAGGTGATGAACCTTAGTAGCTCACATAAATAAGAATGTAAGAATGGTTTTGTTATAAATTCACCCTTCAAATTTTTGTCTGTTTTAAGACAGCTTATTCACATTAGCAGCATGCTCTACATATTAGAATTACCAGCTCCTAATTCAAGAACAAAACCATCTGAATATTTTTACCACCGTATTCAGTGAGAGTTGTATCTATATTGACTATGAAGCACTTCAGAATAAAGTCACTGGGTATTACTTTAGCTGCTCCTACAGGCACATTGTATCTTAGATAATCAGATCATTTGTTTCAGTTATTCTCCCACGAATTAGTATGGCTGGTCAGGAATCGGCACTACTGGCATAGAAACAGTATGCACTGAATTTTGGTTTAGAATGAAACATACTGTCCTTTAAGTCTGCTTTATCATCTTTGAGACCACAGGAAAGAAATGGCAATGGACTCTCTTCCAGTTTAACTTCATGCCCTTTCTGTCTCGTATTCTCTTCAAAAGTATACTAACATGCCTGACACAGTACCACAGTGAAGCACTTGAAAAAATAAGTTGTTTAGACATCTTGGGACTGATAGAAATTATTGAGTTTTCATAAAGTGAAATGCTGTTGCTTTCCATCTTTTGAGATGCTTTGTGGTATCCTAATACATTTATGGATCTTGAAGTCTTGGAAAACACTATGAATTCCAGCTTCCCAAGTTCTGAAAGGAGTTCTTTTTGTCCTTGCAGTTTTTTATAATTACAGGTACAGTATTTTCTATATTTCTCCTGGATTTTGGAGATCTTTCTTTTTTCAGTTCTTAAATAAGTGTCACTTATTTGTGTTGCATATATATAACTGTGTACAATGAATGCTGGAAACATACAGCAGATAAGTGTAGATGGGGACGTGCTTTTAGGGCAGCAACAGTTCTTTCCCCTTTGCATGTTCTCAGAAATGAAGATAGCTAGAACCTCCCTTCTGTATCAAAACGGTAGTAAGGATAACTACCTTTACATTAAGATGTACTTCCTAATAAAAGTAAAATATTTGCAGCCATCTGAAAAAAAAGTTATTGTAATGTACATTTCTCAGTAACTGCTAGCTTGTAACTATTCAATCAGCACTAATAAGAGAGTCAGTAAAAGCACAGAAATGAGAGAAAAATGCATACATATTATGATCTGCTGTTTTTAATTTATAAATAGTTTTGTAGTCAAGTCTCTTACATTTTAGAATGATGTTTCTTTGTAACAAGTTGACTTCACTAAAATATTTACTTAGAGTTTAACATAAATGGTATAACTGTGTGCAGAATTGTGACTTCCATTTAATAGATAAATAAAACATTTCTTGAAGGTACAAGTACAAAATTCAGGAGTTATTTTAATTGTTGTGATTATTTATAATATACTTTTAAATTTGCCACTTCCCATCTAGCAAATAAATAATATTCTGAGAGTGAGTTTTCTTTCCTGGAAGTCTCCCTTGTAGTAAGCATAAAAGGTTTATTGTTGCATCCATTGTTACTGTTGTACTCATTAATTTTTTAATTTTATATTTTGGATTCTTGTTTTGGTTTTCTGATCTTCTTTTGGTCTGGAACATATCTGTAACACCAGATATAAGCAATGTTTCCTTGAGCTCATAATGCTAACAATAAAATATTACTTCAAATCCTTTAGTAGAAGAATCATCTGAAAGGCAGGGCATCTCTTTTTATTCTTCAATGTTATTATCAGACTACATATAAATACATAAAAATGCTCATATTTGTGTAGGTATATGTTTCATAGGAAAGCAAGTCCTTTGTATAATCTTATAAGGATTTGCTAATGGGTGTAAATGCTTCCTGTCATGAACTTGATTTTACTATATCTTCAGCTAGCTCTATGTGTTTTGTTACATCAGTTTTAAAATCCTTATAGGCTCTATGAGCTTTTCTGTTAAAAATGTAGATAATTTTTTTAATGTATATTATATATCAATCTTATATACCTTTTTTCCAAGGTCTTGGAGTGGGTAACTAAAATTTGTTTTTGTCAAGTGTAATTTTTTTTAAATAAGGAAAAAATCACAAAACAAAAACAGTTGATGTTTCAGTGAGTTGTAGTTAGATAAGTATATTTCAAATGATTTTTATCAAAGCACCATTTTTGCTTCTTAAGAATCATTGCTGTTATTGCTGTAGCAACTGCTGAAAGTATCATGCCCTGTTTGCAGGGTAAGCAAGTGTGGGTCACATGAATGATACAAATGTTCTTGGACTTAATTTGTAAAAGCTGTTTAAACACCCATTTCACTGAACTTCAGCACTATAAACCTTGTTCTGTATGTTTTAGAGCCATTAAAGCTTAATCCACTACATTTGTAATGGATGATTAATTCTTGTTCTTCACTAATTTCAATTGAGAACATTTTAATACCAACGCTTACTTCAGTGAAATAACTGTAGTTATACTAATAAAGCATTAACTTTGATGAGATTGCAAAATATCCACTCCTAAGCTGCTAAGGAAATCTGACTTTGAGTGTGGAGGTGTAGTTTCCTTAACAAGAAGCACCAGTAACTTTTTTCTTCGTAGGCATGATACGAGCCCTCATTGCTGAACTTACTTCGTTTCCTTCATATTCCAACTCTAGAATTTAACAGAAGAAAAAGAGCAAACAATTGCAGTATATAGAGTTAATTGCTGACAATGATCTAAGTGCAAATGCAGAGTTTAAAAATACTGTCTCATAAATTTATTAGAGAGTTCTAATTAATAAAAGACAAAACCTCTTTCCTTAGTTCCTGAATTATTACTGAATCTGAAAATGCTTGCAAATAAGTGTGTACAATACCTAACTTGAAAATGCAAAGCTATCCAGGGCTTCTGCAATGGTAGTAACAGCTCCTTGAGAGTTAAAGTTATCATCAGGATAGCTTTCTATTTTGCATACTTTCGGTTTTCAATACAGACAAAAAATGGTTTAAGAAACAATGATTGTAAAATAAGGTGTATTTATTGAATATTATAAGCAAGGCTGTTAAATATGAAATTAAAAAAAAAACAAACACACATCTTTCAGGTATTTGCAAAGTAAGGGAGTTAATGAGAGACTGTTTTTCACCACCAGGATCTATGACTTATTTGTCACATTGCATACAACTTTCTTCTCCTCAATGTGATCAAAGCCCAGTCTCCAAATTAGCTAAAGACTGCCTGGTGTTTTATTGTTTATAAGGCATAACAACCGTGATGCTTCTAATGCCTCATAGTGTTGATTTAATCACCTGTCACTTTATTCAGCACATATCAAGTATCACAGGCTGTCGAGTTATAAATCTGCATCTAAAAAGCATACAAGCGTTTAGGAACTCTTAAGGAGTGCAACATGCTGGAATATGCCAGGAAAGGGAGGAGAATAGAACCTAATCAGCTATGGCTTGTCTGACCCTGTTTTTTAACTCATTCACATTTGCATTTAAAATATGTTGATGATTTGTGAAAACAGCCCTGAAAGCAGGGATGGAAAGCAGTAGTCTGTTCTGACTGTTCTAATCACAAGACTAGAAAACTGGGTATTTAGTACTCTTTTCTACAAATGTAAAGCAGTAAAGATAGAGATTATCTGTCATTGTAGAGTACTTAGAAATGGACTACATAAAGTGCTAGAGGAAACTGGTATGGCTAAGTATTGTCTAAATAAAGAAAATTAAAGACAATAAATTCTGAAACTCTGGCAGGCTAAACATAAAAATATAAGAAAGATCAAAAAGTCTTTGAAGAACAAGTAGCAAAATGTGTCTAATCTAATAACATATTTTTCTTCTTTATTTCAAGGGCAGGATGTCAGTGAGCAAGTTTATAAGGTTGATAGATAAAGGTAAAAAAAGGGTAATGGAGAAGCCAGGAACATTACAGAAAAACTGAAATCAACCTTTACATCTTTTTTCACTTTATTCTGTCTTCACTTAAAAGAAACTGAGTAAGCATTTAGACTGGATTCCTTCTTTGAGTGTGAGCTTTCTAAAGGATCTTTTTGTAAAAAAAACCTACAGTGACAATAGTTAAATAAAAGAGGAAAATGAACATTATACAGTTTTGGTTTCTTTAATGCCAAGTCAGGTTTAGGCAAGACATTAACTGTGATCCCAGAAAAGGTTTTAGGAGAGCTCCAGGAAGCTACAAGCCATAAGAATAATGTCCTGCTGTTTTAGATAAGGTAATAGAAATAATATTTAAGAATAGAATTGGTGAATACACAGCTAAATATGACCTAGTTATGAACAATCATAGAATCATAGAATCAACCAGGTTGGAAAAGACCTCTAAGATCATCAAGTCCAACCCTTGATCCACTACCGCCGTGATTATTAGACCATGGCACTAAGTGCCACATCCAGTCTCATCTTAAAAACCTCCACAGACAGAGAATCCACCACCTCCCTGGGCAGCCCATTCCAATGCCTGATTACACTCTCTGTAAAAAATTTCTTCCCAATATCTAACCTAAACTTCCTCTGGCACAGCTTGAGACCATGCCCTCTTGTCCTACTACTGGTTACCTCGGAGAAGAGACCAACCCCCACCTGGCTACAACCTCCTTTCAGGTAGTTGTAGAGAGTGATGAGGTCTCTCCTGAGCCTCCTCTTCTCCAGGCTAAACAACCCCAGCTCCCTCAGCTTCTCCTCACAGGACTTGTGCTCAAGTCCCTTCACCAGCCTCGTTGCTGGACCTGCTGGACCTGCTCCAGCACCTCAATATCCTTCCTGAACTGAAGGGCCCAGAACTGGACACATTACTCCAGGTGTGGCCTCACCAGTGCTGACTACAGGGGAAGAATCACTTTCCTGGACCTGTTGGCAACACTGTTCCTGATCCTGGCCTTCTTGGCCACCTGGGCACACTGCTGGCTCATGTTCAGCTTCCTGTCAATCCAAACTCCCAGGTCCCTTTCTGCCTGGCTGCTCTCCAGCCACTCTGTGCCCAGCCTGTAGCACTGCAGGGGTTTGTTGTGGCCAAAATGCAGGACCAGGCACTTGGCCTTGTTGAACCTCATCCCATTGGAATCAGACCATCTCTCCAGCTTGTCCAGGTCCCTCTGCAGAACCCTCCTGTCTTCCAGTTGATCAACACTCCCCTCTAACTTAATGTCATCTGCAAATTTACTAATAGTGGACTCATTTCCCTCATCCAGGTCATCAAGAAAGATATTAAACAGAACTGGGCCCAACACTTATCCCTGGGGGACACCACTAGTGACCAGCTGCCAACTGGATGCAGCACCATTCACCACCACTCTCTGGGCCCGGCCCTCCAGCCAGTTCTTAACCCAGCACAGAGTGCCCCTGTCCAAGCCTTAGGCTACCAGCTTTTTCAGGAGTATGCTGTGGGAGACGGTGTCAAAGTCTTTGCTGAAGTCCAGATAGACCACATCCACAGCCTTCCCCTCATCCACTAGGCGGGTCATCTGATCATTAAAGGAGATCAGGTTGGTCAGGCAGGACCTACCCTTCCTAAACTTGTGCTGGCTGGGTCTGATCCCTTGTCCATCCTGTAAGTGATTGCACTTAGGATGATCTGCTCCATAACCTTGCCAGGCACTGAGGTCAGGCTGACAGGCCTATAGTTTCCCAGGTCCTCTTTGCAGCCCTTTTTATGGATAGACGTGACGTTTACCAACTTTCAAACATCTGGGACCTCCCCAGTGAGCCAGGACTGTTGGTAGATGATGGAGAACAGCTTGGCGAGCTCTTCTGCCAGCTCCCTCATCACACTAGGATGTATCCTGTCTGGTCCCATAGACTTGTGGGGATCCCAGTGGCTCAGCAGGTTGCTAACTGTTTCCTCCTGGATTACAGGGGGCTATTCAGCTTCCTGTCTCTGTCTACCACTGCTGGAGGCCAGTTGTCCAAAGGACAACCTGTCTTACTGTTGAAAACTGAGGCAAAGAAGGTGTTGAGTACCTCAACCTTTTCCTTATCTTTGGTGATTGTGTTCTCCTCCATGTCCAACAAAGAATGGAGGTTTTCCTTGCCCCTTCTTTTGCTGTTGATGTATTTGTAGAAGCATTTCTTGTTATTCCTAGCAGAAGTGGTTGATTGAGTTCAGATTGTACCTTTGTCTGTCTAATTTTCTTTCTACATGATCTAACGTTATTCCTAAAATCTTCATGAATAGCCAGCCCTTTTTTCCATAATATGTAAGCTCTCTTTTTTCCCCTAATTTCCTTCAAAATCTCCCTGTTCAGTCAGGCTGGCCATCTTCCCCCTCAGCTCGCCTTTTGGCACACTGGGACAGCCTGCTCCTGTGCATTCAAGACGTGCTTCTTGAAGCATGTCCGTCCTCCTGGACCCCTTTGTTTTCAAAGTCTCTTTCCCAAGGTACCCTCTGAACCAGTCTTCTGAGTAGGCTGAAATCTGCCCCATGGAAGTCCAGGGTAGGAGTTTTATTGATGGCCTTCTTCGTGTCCCTGAGTATTGAAAACTCTATTATTTCATGGTCACTGTGCCTCAGATGGCCTCTGACCACTACATCTCCCACCAGCCCTTCTCTGTTTGTGAACAGCAGGTCTAATGAGGCCCCACCCCTGGTAGGCTCATTTACCAGCTGGAGCAAGAAATTATCCTCTATACACTCTAGGATTGTCCTAGACTGCCTCTTCTCCACTGTGT
Organism: Manacus candei; assembly: GCF_025592945.1. Classification (NCBI taxonomy): domain Eukaryota; kingdom Metazoa; phylum Chordata; class Aves; order Passeriformes; family Pipridae; genus Manacus; species Manacus candei. Next base: position 16,832,843 of record NW_026138059.1, on the reverse strand, counting down.
TGAGTTCCCAGCAGACATCTGGCAGGTTAAAGTCGCCTACAAGAAGGGCTGGTGATTTTGAAACATTTGCCAGCTGCTTGTAGAATAATTTGTCACCCTCATCATCCTGATTAGGCGGTCTATAACAGACTCCCACCAGGATGTCAGCCTTGTTGGCCTTCTCCCTGATTCTGGTCCACAGGCACTCAACATTATCATTACTGACTTCAAGTTCTAGAGAGTCAAGTGTCTTTCTAACATACAGAGCCACCCCTCCACCTTGTCTCTGCCCCTTCTGAAGAGTTTGTAGCCATCTATGACAGCACTCCAGTCATGCGAGTCATACCACCACGTTTCCATGAGGGCAACTACATCACAGCTTTCCTGCTGCACAGTGGCTTCCAGCTCCTCTTGTTTGTTACCCATACTGTGTGCATTGGTGTACATGCACTTCAGCTGGCCTGCTGACATCACTTCTAACTCTGGTTTCCACCCGTAGGCTCATCTCTGGAGAGCCTGCTTTCAACCCTTCCCCCTTCAAACATAGTTTAAAGGCTTCCTGATCAGCCCTGACAACCTTTGGGCTAGATCCCTTTTGCCCTTGCTAGACAGGTGAAGCCCATCTGACTCTAGCAGGCTAGGTACCATAGAATTTGCCCAATGGTCAAAAAAACCAAAATTCTGCTGGTGGCACCAATCCTTTAGCCACCCATTGGTAAGATAGGTTTTCCTGCTCCTCTCCTCATTCATCCCAACAAGTCTGGTTTGTTTTGTTTTTGCTTTTTTTTTTAAGAGAAATGCTACTGTAAGACTTATTGGAAGGCTTGGAAGAGTTAGCTGTTGTGTGGATAAGAGATTGATGGAAGATTTCTAAATTTCTAAAAGGCTGCTGCTGAGTCCCTAAAAACAGATTTTCATGGAAAGTGATCAGCTAGAGGGCAGGAAACAGTAAAACAGTAAATGTTTATTGTAGACAGAGATCAGTAGTGAAACTACAAGCGGAAAAGTTCTTTAATACCTTGAAAATGGAATAATCAGCAGAATGAAAAACAGTTCACTCAGGAAATCAAGTTAATCAGTTGAAGACTGTAGAATAAAGAGTCTTATGACAGTGTGGAACTGTATTATGAAATAGCATAATGAAATTGAGCATATGTGTGAAAAGGTGTACAGGCACAGAAGGAAGATCAAAAAGTCCTGACTCAGCTCACAGTGACAGACTAAGGAGCAGTTTTCTGTGTTCATGCCTGATATTTGTGTGTTTCAGCTCAGTGTAGAGTAATCATAAAAAAATACCAAATCAATTCTTGGAAATTATTAAGAAAATAAATGGGAGATTCTACAGCATCAAAGATACGGTGTAGATGTTTGTATCTTGAATGCTGTGTGCAGTTTTAATCTTCCTATCTCTTTTTAAAGAATAGAAATGTGGATTATCAGAGATTGAAGCTATTAGTGTGAAAACCATCAAAGTTATATCAGAGCTGAAGAAAAATAGGAGACTAGCAGAGAGACTTGTATGTTTCATCTGTTCTTACCTTTTTATATTCATTCATTTAAAGCATTTATGGAGAATGAGAACTTCTGAAATTGAACAATAAGGCTGTTGTCACATTTTCTGTGACAAAATTTGGAGTTTCATCCTCTTTCTGACAAAAGGGCTGATTGGTTGTCATAAACCAATGCTAAATAAAAAAATAAGAACAAATCATTTTTGGCTTATGTATCTTAGTGCAATTCAATAGTTGAATTATTTTGGAATTTTGGCATTGAAATACCAATATAGTCTGTCCTTTTTACAGTAACATTAATTTTTTTATAGTTTTAGTTCTTCCTTAAAGATAACTTTCAAACTAAGTCACTTCCTTTAAGATTCTTGCAACACTGTTCTGAACAATTGGTTACATTACCCTTCTCCCCTACTTTTTTCCCCTCCATATGTAGTGCAAAGAAGACATAAAATTAGTCGAATTCTATTCCTAGGGATAACTGAAATGTGGATTTTCACAGGGAAGGGCATAGAACTTCATTGTCCTCACATGTTGATTTCTTCTCTCTCACAGCCCCTGGAGCAGAAATTTCCAGGCTAGAAGTATAACATTTTGCCAGAACTTGGAGCAGGTGTTCCATGAGTCTTGCTTTTAACCAACAACCTGATAAAGAAACTGGAAAATGTGTCATAAAACCTGGGACTTATTCTAACTTTCTTTTCTAGTAATTTGATCTTACTAGAGAAATAGAGCTTAAAATTTTGACTTCCTTGTGACAGCAAGAATGTAGTGCTTGTCCCAAATCTTGATAGCTGTTGAGGTACAGTTAATGTCAAAAAAAGCTCATGTTGTCTTTCTCTACATAAAATCATGTGGAATAGGTTTGTCTAATGAAAAAGGAATACATAGAGTTAACTAAGGCAGGGCTAATGAAGCAACTGTACCACATGGAAATTTTCAATGCAAGTTTGGTCAGTTAAAGTCATAAATTTAATACGCCAGTTAAGTTTTTTAAAAAATAAGCAACAAGATATAATCATCAGTGTCAGGTTTGAAAGTCACAGTAGGTATGGTGGTTTCATTATTTGTTCTGAAATTGTGCTTGACAGTTGAGGTGAGTAAACCTTGTTATTTAAATCATTATGAGAACTTTGAACTCCCTCAGCGTGGTTACAGAACTGGAGATGAAAAGGGCTTACTAGGTCAAACATGAATCTGTTCTTCAAGGTTTGGAGATTTCTATCAAAATCACTCTGGAAAATGAGAAGCAAATGCGCCTCTTAAAAACAACCAATAAAATGTCCAAACCTAAGAAGACAGATTCCTGTGTTCTTACTCTTCCTGGATTTTTTATTATGTTTTGTATTGAAAAGCTGCTGACTTCCAGTTTGTCTTTTGTGGTTTTTTTCATAGTATGTTACTGGTTCTCTTGGAATCACAGAATTATTAGAGTTGTAAGGGACCTTTGGAGATCACCTCATCCAACTCCCCTGCCAAGGCAGGGTCACTTACAGCAGGTGACACAGAAACACGTGCTGGTGGGTTTTGAATGTCTCCAGAGGGGGACGCTCCACAACCTCCCTGGGCAACCTCTTCCAGTGCTCTGACACCTTCAATGTAAAGACGTTCTTCTTCATGTTGAGGTGAAACTTCTTGTGTTTTAATTTATGGCCATCAGTCCTTGTCCTGTCACTGGTCACCACCAAAAAGAGTCTGGCACCATCCTCTTGGCACCTGCCTTTGAGATGTTTATAGGCATTAATGAGATCCCCTCTCAGTCTTCCCTTCTCTAAACTCAGTCACCAGACTGTAGGGCCTACTCTTTAATCTTTCTTTCTAAACTTTTTAAGAGCATTACTTTTTGAAATTTTCAGTGTTTTCTAACTTGGCAACTGAGTCCATTAATTGCATATTCTGGGTTATAACAGTTTCACTTCTTTCATAGGACAAGTGGGAAGTATCTCTATAATCTAATCATCAACAAACAGAAGCCATAGATTTCAGTAGTTTAAGGTAATAAATGGCCTAAAATCCAGCTAATGGCTAATTAGCTGAATGTATGAGCAATTGAAGCCTAGACATCTACAAAAATAATGACTTTGTTTCACCCCCTAAATAGGTGTGAATGTAAAAGTGCTCAGAATGCCAGTAATTCTAGATCCATACAGTAGCAAAGCATGGTTACTAAATCTCTCATGGGGGGAAGGTATCAGTAGTTTGTGATATTGGCTTTGTGTATGTTGAGGAAAAGTGTAGGAGGCACTAATCATCTTGTTCAATACTGCCATATTTCTTGAGGTACCGTTAAAGTTTGATACCTATGAGAAAGGTAAAAAAATCAACTGAATTTGACTTAAATTTAATGTTACATAGAATTAATACTTTGACTGAAATCATAGAAATATAGAATCATTTTGGTTGTAAAAGACCTTTAAGATCATGGGTCATTTTGCTCAACACAGAAATGCTGCTTTAGACTTTGGAAATATCTCAGTTTTATATGGTGCTGAATACCTGCTATATAGAATTATATTTTAAGAAGAAACTCTTTTTTTTTGCGAGGACCTATTGAGAGCTTCTTAAGAACCTTTGTGTTGGTATGCAATACTGCTTTGCTCTGTATTTTTCGTATCTTTAATATTTCATGAATGCTCGAATTCTTAAAAACTTTTTTCACAGGGGTGTTTTTTGTTTATATTTGTGGAAAGAATATTTATGGGTAAACTAGAATTATGTGGGAAAGCTAGCAGTGTCTTAACATAAAACATGAAGGTGCTTCTATAACCCTAAGAAAGTGTTCAGCAATAGCTCCTGCCCTTCTGGATCCAGAAAGGGGTTTTTTGTAAATTTTTTAGGGATTTTCTTTGTGGTTTGGTTTTTTTTTGTTTGTTTTTGACTTATGAAACCTACTGCAAAGTTTTGTGGTCTTTTCCTACTGTGTGAACTTTCAGATTTTAGAGGTTTCAGCGGGGAGGAGTAGGGGGAAGGTAGAAAATGTAGAGAGGGAAAACAAGTTTACACAGGAATCTTGATGGAGAAGAGAATAAGGAAGCTGAAATGTGGAACAACATGAAGAAATGTGACCTGGCTTTTTGGTGAAAGAAAATGTAGGGACTTAGAGAAAAAGTGGATGAGGGATGCAATAAGAACAAGCAGGGGCTTGTAGTGGAGTGCTGAGTTAGGAATACTCCTGACTTGCAACAATCATGGGAAATGGCAGGAGAAGAAATACTTTTTTGAACAGGAAGCAGGAAAGATAAGATAGGTTATGCAAGAAGAACTTTTTGGATAACTCTCATGAAATATTTTGGCTTTTTTTTTCATGTAACTGTTAATTTTTTCTTTTATCTTTAATCAGGACACAGTAAACCTAGAGATGTTGTAACACAGATGTAAGACTTTATCTTTCTATGTGAAGTAGTATTGTGGCTGGAGAAATGAAGGACAGACTACTTGAAAGCATAATTGTATAGTGTTTGGTCTTCTAATATCAGTCTCTGAAACTAAGTTTTGTACTTATGTAAGGACTATGAATTTTTACATTCTTTAAAGCTTATGTACTTTAAAACAGAGGAGAGGTTTGACAGCAAAAATCTCTGTATAGCGTCTACTGAGTCCCTTGGAAAAAGTCTTACTGTCATCACTAAAGGGATGTTACTGTTTCCTGCTTCTCTCAGATACATGTTATTCCTCATTCCTGTTACAAACTCCTTTCTGGAAGTATGTCTTACTCTGTTTATCCCAATGGAGTAGGTTTCTGGAGAAGGACCATTCTCCTTCATCCTCAACTTGCAGTGTTTCTACTCACTGGTAGTGTAGTAGAAGGGCAAAAGCTAATGGGTATTTCCTTGTTACTGCTGGGAGTCATCCCTTTAAAAGTAAACTATGAATAAACAAGATAAAGCCTCTGTCATCACAAAGTTATTCTCTACATTAAAAAGCCTATCCTTGAACACAGTAAACTTTGGTTGAACTCTTTTGAAGATGGAGAGGAAAGGGAGAGAAAGTGAGTGTCAGGGAAATAGGATAAATGTTCACTGACTTAAGTGAAAAAAGCTATTCATGTAAGCAATCACTGGGGAAAACACTGCAAAATATAGAACTTTAAGTACTCTTGGGATCTTACCGAGTGAGAATTATGATAATTAGGTAGTGTTTTGACTTACAACAAGCTATGAGTTGAGCCAGTATATTTTCTCAAGTGGATATCTTCAGTGGTATTTCTGAAGTCAGAAGTAGTGAGTGCTTTATCAGCACTTCAACTTATTAATTAAATCTAGTGAATGAGTGGGGTTTGGGGGCAGATAAAATAGGGATAAAGTGACAGGGAAAGGAAAAGTAGTCTGGGATTTTTAGACTCCCCTCCCTCACTAATATACTCAGTGTTTCTATCCCTTCTCTCTCACTCTCTCTCCTTCTCTGAATCTCTGTGTCTTCTGCTACACCTGTTTGATCAAAAGTTAATCAACTTATTCACAGAATGGTGTGTCTTAAAATTCCATAATTTCTGATACTGATGAAATGATACCCCTATTGCAAGTAAACAAATGATCTTCCTTCAAGAGTCAGTTGAATTGGTTTTCATTTTGAAGTACGTTTTAGCATCAGGACATGAGTGAATACCAGCCTTTTCTCCATGCTACAATACTTCAAAATGTAACTGTTTGTTAAGTACCAAACAAAACAGAAATTGAAATATTAATGTCAAGATCTTTAAAAAAATCAACCGAAAAAAACCCCAAAAACATAAAACATAAAAAAAACCCCAAAACAAACAACAACAACAAAAAAATAAAAACAAAAAACCAACCAAAAGAAGAAAAAAACCCCACAAAACCCAACAAAACAAACAAAAAAACCCCCCTATGCATCAGTTAATTTCAGAGCTATGAAAGATTGATATCTATCTTTCAACCTTGAGGTCAAGGAGAAAGGACCTTCATATTTTATTTCGTTAATATCCATCGGCTTTATGTCAGTAGATTGCTAAAGTCAGTAGATATAAGAGTAGAACATGATCAAAGACTATTTGTATAAACACTCAGATTCTGTTTGTGTATTTGATTTAAAGTATAAACTGTCATTTGTCTAAACTGTGAAAAAATCCACTCATATGCATGCTGTTTTAAAAAAAACATAGTGATTGAACCTGAATAGAGTAGTTCACAATTAAATTAATTTTTAAATAATATTGTGAGTGTTACTTGAGTAATGTTCAATTTGAACAGAAACAACAAGACTGCTTGAAAGTGTTCAACCAACCAGTTGCCAATATCTACTTTACACTGACCAGTGAGTGATATGAGGTTTAATTTTTTCTGTTTTGCATTTCCATTGTTTACATATTTCCAAAGAGATTTAATTATTCATATTTCAAAGTCACTGGCTGAAATATGGTAAGTGAATGAGAAAGAATTAAGATTATGTTCAGTCTTAGCTGACAGTGAATTATATAGTTTGGAAAACATGGTGAAATTCTATAAAAAGAACATGAAGTTGCAAGGGCTTTTTTTGTTGTTTGTGACTTTGTAACTTGACCTAATTTGTAGGCAGTGTCTACTTTTTAATAGAAAACAAATAACAGGGAAAATCCTTTAATATATCCTGACTTAATTTTTGTCTTTTTTTTCTTACAAGGGAAGAGGGAAACAAATTTCCCTTCTTATAGCTCCAACTGGAATGGGGCAACCTCAGATGTACGTACAGACTAGGGAATGAGATGCTGGAAAGCAGTGCCGTGGAAAGGGACCTGAAGGTCCTGGTGAATGGCAAGTTGAATCTGAGTCAACAGTGCCCTGGCAGCCAGGAGGGCCAACCGTGTCCTGGGGGACATCAGGTGAAGCATCACCAGCCAGTTGAGGGAGGGGATTGTCCCACTCTGCTCTGCACTGGGGCAGCCTCACTCTGAATATTGTGTGCAGGTTTTTTATAAGATATTAATTCTATTAGAGAGTGTTCAAAGGATGACAACGAAGATGGTTGTGGTCAGTCTGCATCATATCTGAGTTATGGAAGGTCTCACATGTCCAGGAACATTTCAGAAGAAGAGTTTTCTGGAAATCCTTATTCTTTGAAAAGAGAATAAAACTGTGACACATAAACTGATAACCATAAAAGTAATGCAAAATTAAGACTTAAACTTGAGGAGGTTTTACTATAAGCACAGTGAAACTGCAGAGGGAGACAGAGATGTGTAAAATAGGCTGGATGTGTTTGAGAGAGAGGTAGATTAGTCAGGATGGAGTTGGAGTACAAAGTTATGGGGAAGTTAAAACAAGTATAAACTTGGGAAGAAATAGTGCTGCCAGTGAACTTAATGTGCTGGTGTATGTGAAGTAGGAACAGTGGAATTGAGTTATTGTTAGAACCTCTAACAGGAAAATATGGTGGACTGGGACATTTGGTTGCAGCTCTCTTGAGAAAAACCTGGGGCTCTGCAAGCTGAGCATGAGCCAGTAGTGTGCACAGGTGTGCTGCTGATTCGTTTCTCTTGTCCTTTTGGTGTCACTCTCATGTCCATCCTCCTCCAAATCTTGATGGTGTTGTTATGTTGGGTTCTCTTGAGAAGAAAATGCCAGTGGCATTCATATCACCTCTTCTTTACCCTTTTTTCCAACCTACTGGTTTTATCTTCTCTTTTGCATTAGGAAACCCAATAAAATGCACACACAGAGCTTAATCAGTTAGTGTGCAACACTTGTCCATGATCAAAGCACGTTCCAGTCAATGCTAATAGCATCATAAATATGAATAACCTATAGAGAGTTTGAGCACGTCCCAATGAAAGCTGAATGGCTATCGTGGTAAAGTTTAAGCACCACGCTATTCTTCCATCCTTTCTAATCTACTTAGTGAGAAGGTTTTTCCAGTTCTACACTGCCTACCTATGAGATGGGGAGGCCAGACCACTCCATATTCATTGTATGGGGACATCACCAGTACATGAGCCTAATGAGACCTTTCTATTTCCTTGTCTCTATGTTCTTAGTGCCTAACATTACTTCACACTTATCCACATGGACTTACATTTACCATTTTACTGTTCTGTAATGTAATATTGCAAAAGCCTTCTACACTATTTCCAGTTTACTTGGTGTAATAAGCATCAACTCAGTAACTTAAGCCATCATGACTTAAGCCATTGCTAAAACTAAAGGAAGGAATGTAGCTCTGTGGTTTGAGGGAGTTACTTCAGTTTTCAACAGGAAGGTTGAAGAGTCACAGTGGGCATCTGATCTCAAAACCAGAATAAAGTGGAAGTGCATGGTTATTTTTTTGTCACAGTGACTTTTACTGCACTGTATAAATTATAATTCACTGCAGAAGTAACTGTTTTATGCTGGGTATCTCACTGTTTATGATCAAATTTCTCCTTAACCATTATTCCTATTGTAAATCTAGGTAAATTTTATATGTACACGTGTAGATTTTTTTTTTCTTGCTTTCAGAAGGATAGGATGTAATTCCCAGAGGTAGGCATTAGGCAATTTATCAAACACTCCTTGTCAGGATCAGGCTCTTTTCTGTCAAGACTTCTCATCTTTTGCTCTCACGATCAGACCATTATTTTCGGTCACCCTCTTGATCATTTCCAGGTCTTCCTTAGAGGCAGAAAAGGTATGAGATTCCTTATTTTGAGCAAGACAATGTCCCAGGAAGAGTGAGATATAAATCTAAGCTCTCAGAATACAAAGAAACATAGACTCATTACTGATGTAGGTATATAGTTGTAATTAAAAGTAGCCTTTATATAGGGTGAGAAATTGCAATTAGGACAACTGACTTCTTGCCCTGAAAAACAAACTAGAAAGAATGTTTGTGTCTCCTTTCCACCTTCTGCAACCCCCCAAATGAAAGTTCTAAGAGAAAATGTTCAAACCAGAACTCAAGCTGGGGAAGGAAATTATAGCATTTCTAGCTTCTTTAAAAAAGAGATAAATACAGCTAGTATTGAACAATGCCTGGACACTGGAAGATAGCAGGAACATACTAAATCAAAACTGTGTTGTGTTTTATATAAGTATGTCCTCCAGTCATGAATCAGACGTCTGATTATCCTTAGAAGTGTTTCAGTGTAGGCTTTTTCAGATTGGTCCACTTCTCAGTACTGTTCTTTTCAAATCAATCAAACCCCTAAAGTTTCTTTTTTTTTTCTTTTTTTTTTTTCTTTTTTTTTTTTTTGTGGTGCATGGCTAGTCCTTATCACACTGCAGAAAAGTACTCTCTTGGGTGCAGTCAGTTTTGTGTTCACAGCTTAGCACTAATCAGTAAGATTTGAGTCCTCACTAATGTTGGCTACTCTCTTTCTAGTTCTCAGTAAGAACTTCAAGCTTCTGATCTGGCAGATGGAGTCCGCCTTCAGCAGCAGTAAATCAAAAGTACCAGTATACTCTGCTTACCTAACAATTACATTGTATCAGTTTTCAGAACAGATTTTGATGCCTGACCTCTCATGGACTTTGTGGAATGAAATGCAAACATGGACTTTTGTTCAAGGACTAGATGCAGTAAAGCATTTAATACCTGCAGTAAAGCAGCATAATCACTATATAAACACCTTAAAATATCAATCTATTTAACATGCAAGAAGCACATCGGAGAAATAAGATAGAGTCAGGAGACAATGATGATAAGAGAGAAGTTGAAAGAAGAGAAAAAAGGTCTGGCATTTCATTAAAAGAGGGAAAGGGAAGACAAACTTTGATCAATAGAAATGTTTTTAAAAGATATGTCGGTAAAAGAGATGAGCAGTCAATCACAGTAAAAGGTAATGATAGAGCTATAAGCAACATACATAACTTCTATGTTTTTTTGTGATGCTTGGCTTATAGACAGTTTTATAGCATTTGTGACAATACAATGTGTTTCCTTCTTTGTTTTAGGAGAGGAAAGCACTTTCAGAATGTAATGGTTTTTAATAAATGTGTGGGCCATTACTTTTTAGACTTCCTAATGCATACTGTTGCTTTGAGAAAACCCCACAAACATCCTTGTAAAGCTCTCTGTAATGGCTTCTGTTACTTGGAAATTCTAAACATATAGTGATTTACCTGCTGAAGGTTTTCTTTTTTAGTTATATGACCCCAATAGCTGGTTATATGAGAAACAGCACCATGTTCAGAATATAGACTCTGCAGTTGCTGGTTCCTACAGTTTACTGGTCTGTGATTGGCAATAGCTTCTCCATTTTACCACAGCTCCAAAATCATTTCAGGTAGCTGCAATAAGCAACCTAACTGCTGTATCATCCTTTTCATGAACAATTCCTGTTAAACTGTGTATCAGCCAAATTCTTGGGGTGAGGGATAGGTAATGGAACAAAACTTGGTCTATACGAGATACTTGTAAAACTGCCACAGAAACTAGTGTATCCAATTTCAATTTGTAGTAAGGACAATACTGAAAGTATTGTCTCCTCAAACTCTCTCTCTTTTTTTTTTTAATTATTTTTTCATTGATTTGCTTGCTATATGTTTCTCTTTTATGTTTTATATTTGGAGAGATCAAGAAAGTCTATATATTTATGGTCAAGGTCTGCCTTGTGATTATTTTGTTCAACCTAGAAATTTGAATGCATGCAGTAACTATCCATTTTATTCATGTACTAGTATGATTTGAGACACGTATATATATATATATGTACATGTATACACACGCATATATATATGTAATAGATTTTTAGTTTAGACAGAATAAGCAAATTTTTACTGAGAAACAGTGATTTCACTTGATTGTATAGTTTTAGCTCCATAAGCAAATTAATAAGTTAGTAAGATCATCAAAATAGTCTTTGGACTTATTATGGAACTTCAGAATTTCAGAATAATACTGTCAATCAAGTCCCAAAAACACCCATGGTAAATAAAAATTGGAAAAAGACAATTCATAAGTTAACATTAATTTATCTTTCACAATTTTTAAAGTTGTCATTTTCATTGAAAGTTCATGTCTTGACAGAAAATCATGCTGAGACAGAGATAGCACAAACAGTATACTGATTGTTTTTCCAATGAACCCAGAGATAGCAAAAAAGGTCTCTTAAATGATACGTAGCAGTTTCTACCAGAGAATTCCAAGACAGAGAACAGAAGCTGCTGAATTACAGCTTGCCCTAGAAAGTTTGTCTTTGACACTTTCTACCATTGTGTCATTAATCTTTTCAACTGACTTCCGTTTTGTTCCAGACACATAATATTATTTTTCTTACTTGTTATCTTATTTTCTTACTTTCTTTTTCTAGTCACTGGTCTCATTTTCTTTTTATGTTAATGGAGAGAAATTTTGTCTACAGTTCAGTCCCGAAATGACTGCAATTAAAAAAGTCATTGTACTTACTTTTATGTTTACTTGTTTATATGCTCCTACATAAATTAATGGCAGACTTTTAATGAATTGGTCTCTGATGTTTTATAATCAACACCAATCTAAAATCGAATTAGACTATATTTTATTTTGTATGTAGTCATCAGAAATCAGTTTTATTCGTAGTGTCCTTTATCAAACTGATTTCTCATCAAATTGCATCCTCAAATGCTACCATACTAAAGATAATAGAATTGTCAAGATGTAATTTAAAGTCTATTTGGGGAATAGTCAGTTTCCATAGAAGTTGCCCAAGGAAATGCTTGACCTGCAGAATCTTTATTACTAGTGATATTGTTCTTTTTCTTAATTAGGTATCAAGTTGACTTTCAGATCCTGACCTCTTTCCACCAAAGAAGTAATTTTCTTACAAACTTTTGAATAATCATGCACCATCAGGCACAGAATTTACAATACAATTTAGCCATCTGTTTTTGGAGTATACCTATCTGGCCTCTTTTTTTTTCTTTTTCTTTTTTAATCAACCTTAATAAAATGGCAAGTACAACTCTCATTAGACTTCAGATGGGACTGGAACAATGATGTATGCTATGGCATAAGAAAAACAAAACTAACTGTGGCCAGTGTTTTTCAGCATTCTGCAAAGCTTTTTTCTTTTTGGTGGTAAAAGCACTTCAAAACACAAAATGAAGAGATATGAGTGGATCTGGTGTACTGCTTCTCCATCTGCTCATACTATTATCCTGGCAAGACAAGGGTACTTGTTCACCTCGGAATTTTCAAGAAGAAAGTTTGTAAATAAATGAAAAAAGGATACATTCTTCTAAACAATAACGCTTTGAGGAAATGAGCTGTCTCAATAATAATAATGTGTTGTAGATTTTGGAAAAATCTTGAACTTTACTGTTCTGGAGTCTTCATTTCTACTCAGATTCATTCAAATCCATCCATTATAATGGACCAAGCTAATCTTTCAACCAAATATTTAATGTAATGCCATAGTACTCAAGTCCACTTACAGGTCTCAGCTGACCTCAAACTTCTGCTAGACAATTTTCATATGTGGTATAAAATTTCCATGAAGTTCTAAATAGCTTTAAATATTTCATCTCTGCATTTGAGCTGCACAATAACCTAAATCAAATTTCCATTTCGTGATTCAGTGGGGCTTTTTTTTCTATAGAAGTAGAGCATGGTGAGTATCTGGTGAGTTAAAGTGATGTCTTGCTATTCCTGAGATGGATTTGCTGGTCCCTGTCATGTGGATTTCAGTCACTAGATGAACGCTGTCTACCTACAGGACTCTTCAGTTCTACCTCTGCAAGGGAAAAAGTTACACATTCTTAGTTTTTACCCTGCTATTCAGTGCTTTGGGCAGAGGTTTTTTTATATATAAATGGTCTATTTAGGTATAGAGCCTGTATACAACAGTTTGAGTCCCAGTCTTCCTATGAAATGACCAAATAAAGCTGTTAACATTGAAGAGGTGTCAAGAAAAGGGTCTGTAAAGATCCCATCTAGACTGTGTGATCATCCAGTGGAAAACATGCTTTTAAATTCACACTTACAAACCAGGAGACCCAAGCGCAAGTTTTCAATAACAGTTTTGGTTCCTGATGTTCTTTTACCCTGGAGAGAGAGGACAGGTGGTTCTGTTTCTTGCTAAAACAATTTTTAGTTTCTAATGGGAATTTATTGGTTTCTAAAGAATTTGCTGTAGTTTACTCCTAGTGTGAGTAATACCTTTGTGGGTTTATTGTCTTTCTAATAATTAGTGAATGTGTTTTGTGTGTGCTGCTAATCTTGGCTTGTATATGCTTTTCCTGAATTGTGTCAACCCTGAAATATAGAAGAACTAGAGGAGAGAAAGTAACAGGCTTATTTTTTCCCTTGGTATGTTTCACACAAAAACATTTTTGTTTTTGCAGTTGAGTAACAAACATATTTCAGTTTACTTTGCATTGGAAGTGAGGAACTTGAGAATAAAAATGCACATTCTGCTAAAGGAAAACATAGAGGTATACATGACTGAGGACCTTTGTCACTGTATGCTGTGACCTCTAAAATTTCTTGCTTTTAAGTGAGGCCTGGGATCTTTTTTCATACACAGTCTACCAAAGTGTTCACTGAACTAAAAGTTAGGTATGGGACTTGTTTTCTATGTGACCTTGGGGATGATATTTCTTTATCCTCTCTGGCCATGTAGCTTTAGTGGATTATCCCCTGAAAAGTGCTGTAGAGTCAAAAATGTTACTTTCTTTGTTTCAGTACAGTCTTATTATAATGGCAGTTTAATGCAAATAGTGCACATAACTTACTCTTTGAACTAAAGAAGAAAATAATTAAAATTACTTTAAAATAATATTTTAAATTTTTAAAAAATTATTTATTTTAAATTTAAGATAGCTATTGTACCTAGACATTTCTTGTTAAGTAGAGGATTCACATATGTGCTTCATTGCCTGTACAATGGGAAATATCATTTAAAGAAAAGACTTGGTTGAAATTCCTTGATCTGAATTTTTTCTAACACATAGTTATAAATATAGTTAATAATAATAATAGTAGTAATAGTAATAACAATCAATAAAAGCAACCCCCAAAACAGATCAGCATCTGAAGGAGGAATATGAAAATTGTGAAGGGCCTAAAGGTGAAGTCGTTTCAAGAGCAGCTGAGGTTACTTGGCTTGTTCAGTCTGGAGAAGAGGAGACTGAGGGAAACAACTTCCTTGTGAGGGAAAGCAGAGGGGCAGGCACTAGTCTCTTCTCTCTGGTGAGCAGTGACAGGATCCAAGGGAATGGCATGAAGTTGTGTCAGGGGAGGTTTAGGCTGGATATTAGAAAAAGGTTCTTCACCCAGAGTGTGGTTGGGCACTGGAATAGGGGAAGTAAGTACTCACAGCACCAACGCTGCCAGAGTTCAAGTGTTTGGACAATACTCTTAGGTACATGGTGTGATTCTTGGCGCTGTCCTGTGCAGAGCCAGGAGCTGGACTTTGGGGATGCTTGAGTCCCTTCCAACTCAGGATATTCTGAGATTCTATGAATTATTTAATTTTACCAGTTTGAATTTACCACTTGGCTACTTTAACTTTTAAAAAATAAATCTTACATGTAACAGCTTTTTCAAATGGTTTTACGCATTCCCATCAGCTGTTAGTATAATTTTCTCATTTGAGTACATATAATGAATACTGCTAGATCATTTTGTGCACAGGTGTGTCCAGGCAGTTCAATAAATTCCTGCTGTGATAAAAAACACCAACCTGTTTGGATTCCCACAAGGGGGCCACAGGGATGGCAAGTGATTATGTTGTGTCAAGAAATGTTCAACCAAGAGCAGGTACTGAATTACAGTGCTGAAGATCTCTGTGTTTGTGACACAGACATCTGTCCCGTGACATCAATTCTAGACCGACTGCAATGCAACAGTATTCATTATGCTGTATCTAGTGTAGCACAGTCCCAACTTTAATATTCCTACCAGTGTAATGGTTTAATTCTTGATAGCTTTCCCAGAGTTTAATTCTTGATAGCTTTCCCTGAATGTGAACAGGGGACAAATGCCTGGTGGGTGGCCGTTTATCATTTAGTCATGTCCCTGCAGAAAGCAGTCATTTGAGCTAGATTTAAAATTAGAGAAGTCACAGACTTGGGCACTTACAGAGTTTACCCTTTACCCATAATGGAGAAGAATAATGAATTTCAGTACAAATTGTAGGGACTAAAAATACTGCTTTGTGCAATGAAAATTGTGTTGTTATATATCACCTTCCCCTGACATTTTCAATCAGCTTGTCAGCTTTCACTGGTAGATAATTTGATGAAAGCTTTGCACTGAGTAAGGTTTTTTGCTCAGTTATATACAGCAAATATATTGCTTGTGTCAGGACCAATTAATAATGCTGAGTGTGTTTTCATACATGTGAAAAGTTACTAGAAATCCTTCTTCCATGAAACACCAAGATCTATAAGAATAATGTTAGCAATAGGTATTAATGACATACTTTGTGTCTGGTCTAAAGATGTTAAAGTAGTCAGCTGATAAATATGATGACAGATGACAAATTTTTGATACATTAGGATGCCTGTAGAATCCTGTCAACATATTTAAAGCTTCATTTCTTATGCTTAGCTTTAACCGTCCTTAAAGGCTGCAAAGCTGTATGGGTGTTAGCCCATACTAACGTTTCTCCATCCTTCTAGCCTTCAGGAAAATAGGAGCCTGGCAGTTAAGACATTTGATATTTAAAAGCTTTATCCGTGTTCTCTCTTTTTTTCTTTTTCCTTTTTTCTTTTTTCCTCTTGAAGCTATAAATGCCTATGACTTTCATGACATTTACAATCCAAAGAACATATTATTAAAAGGTATGGATAAAAATATCTGATAGGGAGAATATGAAATGCATAGCAATTTTTCCTTATAATAACAGAATCTCAATATCAAAATAGTTGGGTTTGAGGCTGATATTATTGGGCACTCAGAAGATCTTCCTATATTTTTTTTACTGGGCATGATATACGAAGAGCTAGAGAGTGCAAATACATTTGCAGAGTCCATCACAACTGCAGGTTCTGAGCAGGTGAAAATTGAAGTAATTGAAAAAGTTAATATGATGGACACTTGACTATTCTGAGTAAAGTGGTATTTTAACTGCTTCCATTCTCTTCAACGCCCTTTCATTTTATATACTAATATTTGCTCATAAGCTATAGAAAGCTCCTTTGCTGATGTGTTAAATAATTTAATAGTATTAACTAATTTTTTTTCCTTCCAGAATTTACAAATCTACCTTTACCTCTCAAGAGTGTAAACTACACATTGTATTTTCCAGGGAAAAATCCCGGCTGTTTTCTTTATTTTTGATTTTGTGACACAGCAGATCTACATTAGGAATGGTTAATTATTTCTTGGTAATTTTATAGTTCAGTGCTATAATTTTCACTCTTTCTTCAGCTGCAGTCTATATGGAGAACAAATTTAAAAGGTGTTTGATGGTCAGTTCTGTTTTTTAGCTGTTTAGTATGAGCACAGGTTGTATATCATTACTAGTTCAGAAGACTTCTTATGATCCCTGAGCTGTAATCAACATGTTCATTAGTAAGACCTTGTATGATTCACTCAATTCTTAATTCTTTTTCACTAAATCCTGATTAATGTGCATTACTTTACTGCTAGGCTTGTCTTTAAGTACTATATATGGATTGGCTATGTATTTTTCATGTTTGCATTCATTTAATTAGTTCTAACCAAAAAAACCTTCCTACTAACAAATCCAAATATTTCTACGTTTACTGATTTTTCATGAATATTCAATATTTAAATTCAGAAAATAACACCTATGGTATTTTTGATTTTTTATTTTTTTAAAGTACAACATTTGTAACTACAAAGGAAAAAAGTTTGGAGTTTGTGGTTGCATGTTTCAGCAGTTGACAGTCTTTTCCTAGAGATTTTAGCAACCCACAGAGATTTTAGATTTCCATAAAGATTTATTTAAAAAACAGAGGAAAACTAGACAATACAGTCTATTCCACAAGAATTGCACAGGAAATAAGTATAAATTCATGGTGTCTGGCAGTGCAATATTTTTTTTTCTTTTTTATTTGTTTCCATTGAAAAAATTCTGGTTGTAGTCTCAAGGGCTGTATTGTTGGCTGGGGTAGGAGTGTGATTGAATACACTCTTAGATATGTCATGTTTCATAGGAAAAAGAGGAGTAGATGAATGGATCCACATACAGATTATGATATCTGAGGACTGTCAAGTGAAATCCTAAAACATACCAGGCAATAATTCAGCTGCCTTACTAAGGTTCTCAGAAAAGATCATATCAATCATTTTTTAGTGAAAGCATCAATTGTTTCCATCTTGTTTCTGTTTTCAGTCCCTGCTTCTGATGCGTTGAGTTCATAAAAGTAATTTCAGCATGTCCATTTCTCCATCTCTAGAATGGGTGCTTAATATATTAGATCATGCCAGAAAAAAGCTTTCAGATCTGGTAATAGAAATGTACAATACAGTAACTTGTTATTACATATCTCTTTATCAAAGGAAATGGCTTAGAAGGAAAACACTACAAAAATCCTTTCCATTTTTTTTTCACTGCAGTTGATGAGTCTATGACTCTTCTTGCGAGTACTGCTACAAAGAAAATGTATAGGAAATCAGTATTTCTTGTACAGATGGCTGTGATACATACCCAGTTCCATTACTGAAGTCACAGTGCTGGTTTCAGAACAGAATAGAATCATAGAATCAATATTCGAATAGTTTGGCTTGGAAGAAACCTGTAAAGGTCTTCTAATCCCCCTTTAATGATCAGGGACATCTTCCACTAGATCAGGATGCTCAGAGCCCCATCCAACCCAATCTTAAATGTTTCCAGGGGTGGGACATATACCACCTCTCTGGGTGTTCCAGCGTTTCACCACCATCATTGTAAAAAAAATTATTCCTTATGTTTAGTCTGAATCTGCCCTCTTTTAGTTTCAAAGCATTACTTCTTGTCCTATTGCTACAGCCCCTATTAAAAAGTTTGTCCCCATCTTTCTTAGAAGTCCTCTTTAAGTATTGAAAAGCCACAATAAGGTCTCCCCAGAGCCTTGTTTTCTGCAGGCTGAGAACAGAGACATTTTTCTGTTTTTAACTTTCAGGATGTCCCAAAGTTGTCAGAACATTATATTCTTAATGGATCTTCCTCTGTGGGAACTTATTTATGATAAAGCCCAAGAGGACTGAGGTAAATCAGCTCCTGTTCTTAATTCCTTTGGATTTTTTAATATGTAAATAGTTATTTTCTCCCACTTTGTTTGGGGAAAAAAAAGTTACAAGATAGAAAACATGGAACCCTTTTGCCACAAGGAGAGGAGAAAGGAACACTACACAGCATGCCACTTATACATTTATCTAGTAAGTGGACCAAAGAAAGACTATTAACTGAGACCTATCCCTCTGCTGAGGGATGCCTGATGAGCAGGAATTATTGAGCATAGGAGAAGACAACTCTGGCCAGTGTCAGCACTGGGCTTTGGCCAGCAGCTTGGCATAAACACAGAACTGTTGCACCTCAGGTCCTCTGCATCCATGTAAAGAGATTTCACTAACATTAGTGCCGTTAAATAATTTGTAAGGTTAAATAATTTGTAAGGATGTAAGGTGCATTTGACTATGTCTTGTCTTACCCAGAGGATCTTCCTTTTAAAACTAGAAACTCTAAAAAAAAAAAAATCCAGAACTTTTCACAAGAACTCTTATAAACTGTTTGTGTATTTGTCTTGACAAAAGCATCATCCATGGTGATTTGTTGTTTTCTCAGTACAGGAAAAAAGGAAATGGTGTCCTTATTGCAGATTTTTCATATCCTCAGCATAAATCCTACTTAGATTTCTCTGATGTACTTTTGATTTTTTGCAGTGCTTTCTAAAAAAACCATTAATGGATTACAATAACTGGTGAGGTAGAATAGATCCTTGCAGTAGTCAGTCTGTCACATTGCAAAAGCAAACAAGTGATCTGACTCTGTGCCATAAATAATATATAAAACATGAGATGCATCAGGTGAACATCAGTTCAGTTCAACTTTGTTGTCATCAATGGCCTGAACCTTTTGACATACAGGCATACCTAACTCCTTCTGTGTGTGCAAAAGGTATGGTTTTGGGGATCCAAAGTTTTTTGATGCTACAGTGATTACTGGTACTTCTATAACCATACAGCATTCCCTCTGAATGAGACTACTGTTTTCAGAGTTATTTCGGTTGAAAGTTAGATCAAGAATGTAGACTGAAAGCACCCATGCTTAACTCCACCTTTGGGTTTGCTGAGTTTAAGACTTAATATATTGTGCCTCTCTTGATTGCTTTTATCTTTTCTTCGTTCAAGGATGCAATCATGAGATTCATGTGTGTTTGTAAAGTCTTCTGCCTTATTGTCTCCTGTAACTGTGATGTCCAGCTACAGTCACGCAAAAAATTCCTTAACTAGTGGGGCTTAGGTAAGAGAAAAAACATTTAGTAGGGAAAAATAAGAATAGAAGTTTCTGTGGGAAAATTTTGCAAACTCAAACTTGGAAAAAACAGTCATTTTGCAAGACTCACAGATGATGTGTAAATCTCTAAGCTTGGTAAGAAGTCCAGGGGCTGGATAAGAGAGTTGCTGTGGATTCATTCCCAATCTGATCTTTGTGATTTTTACCCTTTGTTGTAATCATGGCACAGCTGAGAGGGGGGCTAGACTGGACAGAGCTGTGATTTGCAAATTTCTGTAAACCATGGAAAGATGGAGATGCCATAATTCCAGCATTTAGCTGGAGGAATGCATTTATATAGGTTGAGATGGTGAATGTCTAAGTAGAACACAAAAGTTGCTAAGAAAAAATAGTTAAACTAGAAGTACAGATACCATAATGAAGTGATTAATAAAAGACAAACTATACCCCTGCTCTCTGCAGAAACTTGATTTGTTATTTTTTTAGGTATTTGGGTTTTGTTTGATTGGTTGTAGGGTTTTTTTTAAATTAAAAAAACCAACAAACACAAAACTAAAAAACTTTGAAACAGGATACACTGCAGGAGAGGACACAATTCTTTCTCTTTCTACATCCCTTTCCCATATATTTTGGTTTCTTTAACACTGCCTATAAAACTGTAAGGCTTACAAAGGGCAAGAAAGTTGAGAAAGGACCCACTGTGCTGCTGGTTGCTTTAGGTTCCAGCTGCAACATCTTAAAGTGTGAAACTTTGAGGATACAACTCCATTAACAGAAATGACAGAGTGAATTTTTTTCTTTCTTTTTTTTCTATAACCTGTGCAGTTTCTTAAGTGAGATTGGCATTTTACAGAGACATGGAAACATGGTCCATTTCCCCATAGAGCTGACAGTAAATGTGTCAGAGTGTACAAGAGATCAGCAAACTTAGGACAGGGAAAGAAAAGTGAGATTTCCAAGAAGGAAGGGTATGGTTTTTTGGTTCCTCACTCTGTATCCTGGTCATGACAATAACTTGACATTTGTTGATATGGCTTTAAAGCACAATGTTATCAAGAAAAAGGTACTACTGAGCTGGACCATTCATACTAAAACAAAATGGATTTTTTTTCTCCTCTTGTGCATTTGGGCATCATTCTGTAAAAAAACCCTTCAGGCTTAACGGAAAAATTTTGTGCATAACGATGGCAGATTTTGATTTCCTCCTCCTTCGTCACTCCAAAAACTGTGCTTTTCCTCACAATCCATCGTCATCGTAATGACCATGGTTAAAGCAATATTTAACTTCCACAGGAAAATTATCTTTGTCTAATAAAAATGAGATGTGTATATGAGAGGAAAATTTTGCCATACATTCTCTTTTCAGGGCACTAACATTGTGAGAGATAGCCCAGCTGATATTTTATTCCTTTGCTCAACTGTCAATTATGATTTATTTTTCTAGTTCTTCTGATACATGTGAGTGGCTATAGAAATATTGGCATTCAACATGCAAACTGTGATGGGTGAAGGAAAGTTGCCGCTGTTATAAGCAATTCAACCTATTGCTTCTAAGCATTTAAATTTACTGACAAATATGATTATTGAAACAAATCATGGATTAAGAACTGGAGGAAAATTTGGATTTCTTTTTATCTCCAGCAGTAGGGCTTGGGTAGGGAAATACTACACTTTATAACTATGACAATTCTGCACCTACATGTTCCTCATGGCACCTGAGAGGTCAGTAAACTACTCTATACTGGCAGCAGTGCTTTATTGTTGTTTATAACACTGTATCCTGATGCAGTTCTAAGAGCTTTCTGTTACACTCTCTTTTAATCAACCTTTCAGTCCACCTCCTGAAGCAGTATATTCTATAACACTGATATTAATTAGTTATCTCAGAGGCCTTGTCTCTGCATGCTTTCCACAAGCTCATTTAGTGTAGTAAAAGGGGATTTGTCTTCTAAAACAGGGAAAAAAAAAAAAAAAAAAGGAGGCCAGGAAACAATATTAGCAATAGTGAGAAGGATAGGATGAGGCCCACTTCTTAATTATCAGTTGTGGTTTTTAACATTGAGAACAGAAAATTCCTCAACTTAGTTCAGTTGGTTAGAGCATGGTGCTAATAAACCAAGGTTTCGGGTTTGATCCATGCATGGATTATTCACTTAAGAACTGGACTTGTTGATGCTGTGGGTCTCTTCCAACTCAGAATATTCTGTGATTCCGTGAACTAATGTCAGCTTTATGAAATTAATTTTTCTTCTGTGTCTACGTTCATCTTGGGTTGTAGTTTCATTTCTGTAATGTTGTTTTGCACACAGTCCTCCATGAAATTACATTTATTTACCCCTGAGTATTGATCACATAATTACTAAGGCTGACAGTTTTTCACTAAGATAGAACAAGTTTGTGCCATCAAATGAAAGAAGGAGAAAACTCTATGAACTGCTGTTCCACATGATCCATGCAGAAATTGGGAGAGTAGGCTCAATGTTAGTTTTGTATATCACTCCTGTCTAATTGTGAATAGTTCAATTAGGTTCATGAGGCTTTTATCTGAAAGAGTTTGTCTTAAGAGTATAATGGAGCCTATTTTTTAGTTGTATGTAAATTTGATTTAGTTCTGTATTTTTATGCAAATCATAGTCAGCTATGAGATCCAGTAAAACCAGATATTGAGCCTATGACATTTTAGGACGCTGCTGAGATCCCTGATATAAATGGAAAATTCTGAGCGCATTATTGGTTAAATTGTATGGAAATATGATAGATCTGGTGTGGATGTCGCTGAAAAACACTGAGGGGGGAACACTGATAGCCTTAGGTGTCAATTATTACAAATGCTGAATTTTAATGGTACATCATTACTGAGAAGAGCTAAGTACAGAAACTAAACAAAGGCTTCCAAATAGAATTTAGCCTTTCTGTATTATGTCTCTATCTCAAGAACATTTCTGATTTAAAAGGTTCAGAAATAGCAGGTCAGAAATGGAAACTTAGGAAACTTTTTTAGTGTTACCCAGACCTGAGTGTTCTTACAAGACCCCTGCAGGATATGTAATTTTAGCTGACAAGTCATAAGCAGAGACAATGATTCAGTTCCCTGTATATCTTTAAAACATCAGTGGTATTCTTGCTACTACACTCATGATGCACTGTACGGAGCCAATCCATTTGCATGAGTTATAGACCTGCTATATTGAGATTTAGTCTGTTTTCTATTTCAGTATGAAAAGATATTTTAGCTCTGAGAATTACTAAAGAATCCTTAGGAAGGCTGACAACTCTTGAACGCAATTTTTGTAGATCTCTCTTCACTGAAATGCTTATGGTTTTCATTTCTGTATTCTAAAAATCTGTTTATGGAGTAGCTTTATGCATATGAACAGAGATCACATTTTGTGCCATCAACATCTAATGAAAAGACATTCCAAATAAAAAACAGGTTTCTGTTCAAAGGATTTTCAGTTTAATATTTAATTATACTTAAGGTCTAAACTATGTGCCCTCTGCAATTTTTCTTGGGATGTCTAGAAATAAAATGAAAGAATTCATAGACTGAGATTCATGGACTGGGATTGATTTCAATTATGAAAAGTAAATTTAGGTGTTTCTAACTGTTTCAGGTGACTGAAATGTGGTTTGTACTGTCAGTGAAGCTATTCAGCTGACCAAGAGTTCAATTCTATTGACTAAGGAGGTGTCAAATGAAACACTAGGTTATTCTGTTCATAGGACAAGCAAGAGCTCTTACAGAACTATGAACAGATATCTGATACTCTGATCTGTTACCTAAGAACTGTTAGTTTTATGCTAGCTGCACATTTGAAAACTGTATGCAGGGAACTATCACCTTTTTAAAAATACAAATATTTGGTGTATTTTAGTGTGAATTTTGAAGATAGTGAGTAGAAATAAACTGACAGGTGTGCTTTTAGTTACTGACATGCAATTTACATCTATAATTATATTAAAGCTTGCTATGTATCGATCTCATTTGTCACATGAAATAGAGCTTGCACCAACTGGCAATGAGTAAAAGGGTCATGGCCTTGTAAGCCTCCCCTGTCCAATTGATCCAGCAGATCCATGTTCTTTCTGTTTTGGCCAGGTGTAACCTCCATGAGTCCAAAGTTAGCCAGTGTTCCTTAGGATAATTCCTCACCTTTTTTGAGTACGTACCTACTTTGCTTGGGTGTTTCCTGAGCATTTCATTTTGGTTATTTCCATTTGTTTCAATGTGGTGGGGTTTCTTCTGCATCTCTCAGCCCATCTGAAGAGAACATGAGTACTTAATTTCCAAAAAATTGAGCACCAAGCTTTACCTCTATGTTTGCCCAAATTAGAAGCACTAGAGAGTCACTGTTGTAAAATCTAAGCTAGAGAAGTCTAACCTTGCTGATACTTTTGTCCATTTTGATATTTAAGCTCAAACCCACAAAAACCCCAAAAGGTATTCTGAAAATCTTTATACCTGTAAAAAGGTGGATCACTACTTGATTAGGTATATATTTTAAAGTCTGTTAGCAACTTTATAAAGTATATAAAAGGTTCTGGATGGAAAACACTTTCCTAGTAGTGGGACAGGTGTTGACTGAATTAACAAATTAATAAGTAGTGGGCAGTATTTTATCTTCTTTAGAGAAAGTAAAAGGTATATCAATTAGTGGAAGGTACTGCCATTAACAAATAATAAATAAGGCTCACCTGCAGATTTTACTTTCCTTGTTTTTTTATCTCTTTGTTTTGGGTTGTTAATTTGTTTCTTTGGGGGTTTTGTTTGCTTTTTGTTTTTCTTCCATGCACTGTAATGTTTTAACTAATATATCATTTAAATGTGATGTTTTAAAATGATAGCATAAGGTAGGTGGTTTATATTTTGTGTTGTTTTTGTTTTATGATAAGTCCTCCAATGCCATTTATGCTTGGTAAAACCTATGAAGTGACAGATATATTAGCTAATGTTTGTCACCTTCTTAAGCTCAAGTACTGTATTGGACTTATCATACGTATAAAAGCTTCTGAATAGCAATTCACACCATTAAATGCCTCTCAAATTGCCATAAAAGGTTTGCCTGCTTATCTCAATTTGAAGCAGAAAGTGTTCATGGTTATAATAGATTTTCCATGATCTACGTTGACAGGTTTATAGGTGTTAAGCATCAAAAGGCTTTTTCTAGTTCTGCATCACAGGTATCATCACTTTAATACCACTAAAACAGTTAAAATGCTCAACCTCTCATATGTGAAGCAGTATTACAGCTTAGTGATATCATGTTAAATGAGGGACTAAAGGTAGAGTGAACTCCAGGAAGATAATAAAAACTAAGTGTATTATTTGGAATTAGTACATACAAACTAATTTTGAAATTCCCTTGCAGTCCCATCAATAACTCCGTTCTTGTAAACAGCCATAAGAAATTTCAGTGAAATCACAATCTGTATGAGCCCATTAATGGAAAACACTTTTGCAGTAAGAGTATTAAATGGAAAAGAAAGGTTTTTGTTGCAGCATATCCATCAGTGTCTTATTCATGCACTAATGATATGTGGGGCGTCTAGGTACGTGTCAGAATAGCTAGAAACAGTTAGAATTTTTGCTTACTGTTTTATGGCTTCCTTTAGTTTCATACTCTTCTGCACAGACAGTTAAATCAAATGGTGTTAGATTTATTCATCCACTGTAGTCAGGTGGAAGAAAAAGATAATAAAACACTCTCTGGCTTATTTTGCAGTGTTTTACACTTTTGTGTCTGGTTTTAATCCCTTTGAAGCATATTTAGTCTTGTAAGTAAATGAGTTTTGTCTTAGTGCCTAAGAGAAAAGACAGTGTTATTTAAACTCTTGTCCTTTATCATTAGATAACCTGTCCACAGGATGGGAAAATTAACCTGCTGAGGAAATTCTTTTAAAGGAAGTCTTTATAGGTGGAGGTTGTAAATGAATTATCCTCTTTTCATGATTGTGGTGTCATATTCTTACTCCTTTTTAAAGACCTTTCTTGAAAACACAGTAGTTGGAACCTTAGACAGTAGCTTAAAGGTGGAAATTGAAAGGGAAGGTTTTGAGAGAACAAATACATTTCTACAAACAACACTCTTATCTATAAACAAAGGAAAAATAAAGTAGGGTGTACCTAGAGGTAGAAAAGTACCATTCATGCTGGCTCTTTTCAATGATAAAATAGGTGAAAGTCTTTATGATAGACACTGAGTAGGCTACACTTGATTACAGAACTGAAGTTCAACCAGAAAAAAAAAGTTTGCACCATGATTCCTTTTTTTTCCCCTTTGTATGCTAAGCTTCTGTTGCACTGATGATGAGAACTTGGTCTAGAGGGAGTTAAGTTCTTTTTAAAGAAAATTTTTAAAGAAAATTCCTCCATGTGTTCAGTGAAATTCAGACCTCTAATGTAAACACCATTACATCATACATGACAAAACCGATTGCAGACACAAGGTTAATCTGTAATGAAATTATCTACTGCCACTTCAGGGAAGAGGATACTTTACCAGTACATTAACTGGAAAGAGAAGGCAATGGAGCATCTGTGTAGAAAGCAGTTATTCCAATAAATGTTTTATAATTTTTGCTGAAAGCAAGATTTTTTTCTTTTTCCAAAACTCTGAAGTAGTTCACCTTACAAGAAAAGTTGTATCTATGCTGATGGTTGAGTGCCAGGTCAGGAAAAAACGTTCAGGTCACAGTCTTGACTCAGCTGTTTAAGGTCATGCTGCTGTTCTTGGGGAACAACTATTAATCGTGAAAAGACACACAGATAGAACTCTCATAGAGAGTAAACCAACCTGTCAAGGAATATCAGCTACCTCTTTGTGTTATAGGCAAACCTCTACAGACCACTGTAGTTATTTATGTTCTCCCAAAAGTCTGATCCGGGTTGCCAAGCAACAACAGCAGTTTCATTACATGTATTTGATATGAACTACTACTGCATTTTTTTTCTTGCCTTAAAATTAACTGTGAGAAAATCCATCAGCTTAAATGTAGTTGTTCCTTATTATGGTTCTGTTCAGCACTACAGATTAGCTGTACTGGCCAAACTGTGTAAAAAAGTCCTAAGAGCAGCAGAAGGCATAAATGACAACAGGCTTCTATGGCAAAATGTAATTTTGTTGAAGTATTATATATATACAAAATTTTTAAGACACTATCCTTCTGTCAGGAAATAAGCAATAGATGAGGATAGAGAAATATTCCACAAAATGTGTATGATATGTACCCTTCCTCTTATAAGATGTAAAATATCTAGAGTCAATACTAAACAATCATAAAAGGCTGCTATTTTTGATAATATAAAAGTAGATATGTTAACTTATACAAACTAATGAGATGCTGATTAATCAGACTGTGTTTTTATTTAGATTAGGTTTCTACTAGGAATTATACCTGAGATCAAAACACAGATAAAAGTTTGGAACTCATCATACTTAAATCCCTGAGTAATTCTTATGATAGATTTGACCCAGCTAAAAGACGATTTGCAACACTAAACCCAGTGCAGTCAAAATATAAGATATGTGGTTTCTTGCGTTTTCTGCTAGCTTGGAATTAACCTTAAAATAGCCTTTTTTCCTTTTTAATCTATGGATGAATCTGAACATGTACTATAATGTCTTCCAGGAGTGATCTTTTTTGTTACCTTGGCAATACTAGCAATTTTATAATTTATTTACTTAATAGAGTGAAGGTTCTTGACACACTCCATTTAATTCTGATGACTGAAAAGTAAACAGTCTCTCAAGATTTGTTAAAAATGGTTAGTTTCATTTTCTAAAATTTAAAGGACTTGCTCAATAGGAGTGCAAGGAACTTGCCCATAATAGATTATTTTTCATAGAAAATGAAATATGAATATTACTGATTCAGTAATGTCAGAGGCTTCTGTTTGGAATCACCAGTGGGCAAAATTTTACTATATATTATTACTTTATCGGTTAACATGAAAATTAGAACCAGAAACAACTCAGTGATCAATAAAATCCTGATGTGGTATCCCTTCTTCTGTCCTTTCAGCTGAGTAGAAAGAACAGGAGTTTTTCTAATCAAAGTTCAAGTACACAGTTTAGTACTTCAGATGAGTTTTAAATAAACAACAAAGAATGCGGTAAGGGAATTGGTATGATAAAATATGTAGGAATCTATTGAATAGATATATAAGACAAATTGGGTATTGAATTCTTTAATTCAGTGTCCAGAAAAGCAGTAGTACTTCTTTATTTTATCTGGAAAAACTATACCGCTTCATTTTTAAGTTCATTGGATTTGAAGTCATCTCACATTCCTTGATTTGAAGCTTCCTTCTCAGAGAGATTAGGGGATTTGGGGAAACTGTGAGAGAAGATGAAGGTCAAGATGTCATTTAATTAATTGAGCTTCTCTTGCTTCTGCACACAAGTGAATAGTTTCTACTCAGAACTTTGCAAGTTGTTTTTACCAACTATCAGGTTTAGGGCCAACATTGCTGCAAGCTGCTTCTTTTCTTTCTCCCTGTGGCTTGCAAGGACATACAAGGTAACTATTAATAACATCAGAAAAGTAAGCTTTGCTTACTTAAGTTGCAATAGCTACTTACACTCAATCCTTAAGAGTCCATAGTTAGTCCTTAGCAAGACTTCAAACATCATCATGACTTACCTTGGAGATTAATTATGTTTTCCATATGGGATCTAGGTCATCAGTGCAGCCCAGTAAATATGCTTTCTGCCCTCAGCAAGGGTCTACCCTGGCTGAGCACTGACCTGGCAGTTCAGGGGCTCAGACTCACTCTGGCCTCAGCTGGTGTTGCTGGTTTAACCCCTGTGCTGCTGTCAGTGGCTGCTGCCTCCCCTGCTCCAGCTTCAGCTCTGGGGTGTCCCTGCTGGGGAGGGGGTGACATCCCCCACCTCTCACTGCCTGACAAATCACAGCCCTCTGTGTGCATAGGGCTGAGGTGGGGCTGGAGGCCACTGTCAGGCTGTAGCTGGCAGTCTAGGAGCAGGAAGGAGGGTGTGACAGGGAAACATTTAAAAAGAACCCAAAGCAGTGACCAAGCCTGAGGAGAAATAAATGTGACACTTTTTCTGCTGAAGACTTGAGGATGCTGACAGCTCACTGTGACCTCTCCTACAACCTCCCACCCCTGTTACTCTTGAGGAAGACTGAAGAGTCAACCTTAGGACCCAGCAGAACACAGGAAGAATGAGCATAACAGCTAAGAAAAAGGATAAATACTAGGAAGACTTTATTGCATAACAATTTTAATATTAATGTGGCATTTCCATACTAATTGCATAACATGTGCTAAGAAACCTTAAAAACACGGATTTCTAGTTACCATGTAAATGGTATTTTCTCTTTTGCCTATGGCAGGATTTGGAGTCTGACCCTAGACTGTCTCTGTGCAAAAAAATAGATGTTTTTAGGCTGTGATTCACCTCAGGGAATGCATCTAAAATTATTCAGGTAAATCATGCTATAGAAGTTCCTCTATCCCCATCCACCATAAAGCAAATCAAAATCATTCTGTGTCTCTTTCTCTCAGATAAGTGACCTCATCTAAGGCTACAAAATTTATACTTTTCTCCTCGCTTATATATTTTCATGAATTTTGTCACCCTGAGGGACAAAATACCCTTTGGACTAGCTTTCTGTCTAGTAGCTAGAACATTTGCTAATACATAGGAGGTACAGATATTGAGTCCAAGACACAGAAAAAAAGTTAATCTGTGTCTCCCACTGGCTAACAGTGTAATAATTGCTTTGTGGCATAAAAGATGAAACAGAACCACTACCATCACCTTTGTGGCACTGCTGTAAAAGAGAATAATGATCCCTGTTTCGTTCTTTGAAAGAGCAATTGTACATGACAATGCACAGCATAAATATCTGGCCTTCAGCTTCCAGGCAGACAGATCTGCATGCAGTCTTTACTCACATACCTGGAAGATAAGGAGAGGTTAGAGTACCAGCCACTGTCTTCCCTGTTTTTTGTTATCTAGTATTAGATAGTTTCCTGCTTCATTTCCAGATTTTGGATTATTGCTTGAAAATGTTTAATTTCACAGGTCCTGCATAGTTCTTGATCCCATTTTGAGGGGCAGAAAGACAGAGTATAGGGATTTGGTCACAATCACTCTAGTGAAGATGGTCCTTAATCAGTAATTCCCTGAATTATATAAAGAAACAAAAGCAGAATATTCATTATTTAGCAAACCTCGAATTTTTAGATAATTATTTTTACAGTGGTTTTCATTATTTCGAGCCTAGTATATCAGATTATAGATTTTTTCCAGACTAAATAAGAGCTTTAACCCATTAAAACTCTGTGATTTTTTTTATTTTTCTTTTTTGGGCATAATGCAACTGATATAAACCACCATATTTACATTGTCATTTCCAGACTTCATTTGCAAGTGTATTTCCTCTCCTTGATTCTTACAAATGTTTTCTCAGCACCCATCCAAAAATTATGCACTCTTTTTACAACATAGAATTTCTTGGAGCTAAGAGATGACCTAAATTCTATTCTTCTCTGTATTGGTGGTCCAGTTAAAGTCATACAGTCAAAATCCTTTTACAGTACATAAGTCCTCTGAGGTTTCTAGCCAGGTGACAGCCTTGTTCACTAGGCTGTAGCTAAACATCTTGGACATATCCCCCCTTTTCTCTGTCCCAGAGGATTCTGCATTCAGTTCTGGAGAATGGCATTATTAAGACATGAATATGATCCATAACACTCCAAAGGACAATGACAGCTGTAGATTAAACTTCTTCAGGCAGAGGGCTTTTATAATATCTGTCTGTTCTTTGTAATGTGTGTGTGTGAATTGTTGTCGTTTATTAAATATGCCTGGTACCTACAGGAGAAGAAAATGCTTTGCATTCCTTCAGAAGGCTTAGCACTGTGCTTTTTATGGATGGAAAAGCCTGCTTTATACTTTAAATAAGGGAGCTGATTTTAAACCCTTAGAACTTGAAGCTGCAGACCTTAATGTGCTGATTAGTTTAGTGCTGTGTTAACTCATTTCCTGTACAACAGGAGTATGATTCCCATTAGACCTTTACAACAACGAAGTTTTAAACATCAGGCCATTTTTGATTCTGTCCTTAGAAAGTTGATAAAGCTTGAAACTATGTCGAAGGAGAAGTTCCATAATGAAGCTGATGAAAACGTAAGCCACGGAGCTTTCTTCTTGAGAAAGTAATTTTTAATACTAACAATTGGTAACATTGAGATTTCGCCTTCATGTAAAAGCTTGAATTTGAACATTTGAAAGACATAAGATGAATTTCTGATAGTTTGGTTTATGTAGCATCCAATAATCTAAATGTATTCAACTGAAAAACAATAATTCAGTGGAGGGCTATAAAAGACACAAGCTAGATGTTTGATTTTATTTTCAGGATTTTTTTAGTATTTCTCCAACATTTATTTATAATATTAGATATAAAGAATATCATTTGGGGATGTTGAGCATAGTCATTATTAGCTAGGTTTAAATTTTACTTAAGTTAACAAAATTGATTATAAATTTCCCATCCTGTAAAGTGAAAGAAATAAAGGACCTTCGCAAACCAGTTAATGAAGACACAGTGAATGACATCAACATTTAGAATCAATATTTCTCTAATACTGAAAAGACCACCCTAGGTAATACAAGCATTGTATAGTACCATACAATAGATTGCACTCTAAATTTCTGTGTGCTGAAATAATATCAATTTTTAGGACAAAGCCTGCCTTTGCATTCCAGGGTCTTTCTGGTTTTTATTAACAACTGCTGCTCTCCAAAGTGTGCAGAGCACATGATCCTGTTGTTATGAAATGCACTGCAGCTACTTTTTTTACTTTTAACAGATTAAGGATTGAAAACAATAGATCTTAAATACTATAGTGCTTCTTTTTAAACAAGTTATTTTCACATGAATATTTTTGGTGAAAATAATATCTATCATATAAATAAGAGGCAAGTATTCTTAGTTTTTTTATATTTTTTATGTCTGAAATAATTAGTTTCAAATAGATTGTATCTAATGTACCTAACATTTCTAATAATTCAAACTAGGATTTTGG
Organism: Manacus candei; assembly: GCF_025592945.1. Taxonomy (NCBI): domain Eukaryota; kingdom Metazoa; phylum Chordata; class Aves; order Passeriformes; family Pipridae; genus Manacus; species Manacus candei. Next base: position 16,800,997 of record NW_026138059.1, on the reverse strand, counting down.
AGGGAATTTTGAACACAGTTGGGTAAATAAAATGTTGTTGTACCTGATATTACAATTGATATTACAATTAATATTATTTTCCAGATTTTATTTGGTGTAAATAAGGGATTTTTTCCATCCTTATCTATATCTGCTGACCGTTCCTGTATAACTTTCAAAAGAAATGAAATATAGTGTACTCTAACTCCCAAATAATAATCTATTTTTGCAGATATTTTTCTTTCTGTTTCGGTCAAAATAGAACCTAGTGTTTGCCAAAAATTTCTCAGTGGCTGTTGCTATGTGGTATTTAAGCATAAGTCAGTATTTGTAGTTTGATTTTCCTGAATAATCTTTACTTGGAGGCACTAGAGACAGTGTTGTTTTTCTTAAATTGTATTTTATATAGGACAGGTAAACAACAGGTTAACCAGAAGTGAATTTTAGATTTCTGAGAGATTTAACAAGTACATTTAGATGGAAGTACTTGGCATATTACCAGATTATGCAGAAAATTGAATAACAGAAAAGCAACAACTAAGAATTCTGCAAAGGCCCGGTTGTAAAATTAGACTATTTCCAACTCCTACACAAATTGTAATTTTGTACCTCAGTCCTTCCTCAAATATTTCTGTCTTAATTGTTTATATTTTGTGTAGATTGGAGATATCAAAAGCAAACTAGGTGGTACTTTATGTTCACCCTGTTTACAAAGATTTTTATTTGTTAGAGGATAAAGATACAGACTGATTTTAGTGCTATGCACAAGATATAGAAAATACAGTATATTTACTCTTACTTAATATAATTAATATTAATTCTACTTAATAAAATTTCAGCAACATAAACAGTCATCATCAGAAAATTATGTAAAGGTTGCTAAGTATAAATTTGAAATAGTGATTGTTCTGTTGCTGTAGCAATATTTTTGAGTGGAATAAACTTTCATATCCATAAGAAAATTGTTGAAAAACTAATAAAGAAATAGATTACTTTGTTAAAGCTATGGACAAGCTCAGTTGATTTACTTTGTAAGTGAATTGTCAAATAGCAGTTGTCAGAGAATTGTCTCTATCTACAGTAACTCCTTAGCAGAGGAAAACCATGACACAGGAAGAGCAATATTTTGTATAGCTAAAAACTATATAAAGCTGGCATGATTTCTGTTACAGTTCACGATGTTGTGCAGTGATTTCTGTGACCCATATACTACAACAGAGGAAGAGAATGACTCCGATTAATAAGGACATCAGCAGTGTTTCAGCACCTCTGGCAAAAATGGGTGCAAAATCTAAGCAGAGAAACAGGTGTTTTTTCATATTTTAAGTTAGTTTGTGTTTTATAATTAAATATGTATAAAAAAAACTTAGTGGAGAAATTGATTAATGGTGCACATCACAAAAGTATCTATGACTGTAGATTTCTAATATGTGAAGATAGACTGTTCACTCACTATAATGAAGACATTTTGCTTATGATAACAGATGAAATACGTAGCAAAACAGAGACTATAAAGATGATTAAGGGGATGGAGCATGTCTCTTATGAGGACAGGCTGGGAAAGTTGAATCTGTTCAGCCTTGAGAACAGATAACTGAGAGGAGACCTCATCAGTGTAAATCAGCATCTGAAGGGAGGCTGCCGAGAGGGTGGATACAGGCTCTTCTTGGTAGTGCCAAGCACTCGGACAGGAAGAAATAGGCAGACACTGATAAACAGGAAGTTCCACCTGAATTCAAGGAAGAACAACTTTACTGTGCAGGTGACTGAGTACTGTGACAGATTGCCCAGGGAGGTTGTGGAGTCTCCCTCACTGAAGATATTCAAGAACCTTCTGCATACAGTCCTGTGCCACATGCTCTAGGATTACCCTGCTTGAACAGGGAGAATGAAACAACACAATGAGGTCCTTTCAACTTTATCCATTCTGTGATTCTGTGAAAGGTTTGGTTTTTCTCCTATTACAGGCCTAAAACTAATCATATTCACTGCAAAAAAGGGATTGAGGTTTCTTTTCATTTTTACCTTAGAGATAAACTGTATCAAGAGTAGATAGTGTTTTAAATCATCTTCTTAATTCTGTCTTGATTCTAAGATGTAGTTGTTGCCCTTAAAGGTAAGTAATTACAGCCCAAGCAGAATTAACTATAAATTTTAGTATGGCAATTTCTGTTCTGGCTATCACTTTCTGAATTAAATCCGAATAAGTTATCTGAAGACATCTATCTGAACAATAGTACTGGGCAGATTATTTGGAGAAGTTCAGATCCCTTTGCCAACATAGTTTTAAATACTGAGTCTCTCATTTATGTATTAGAATTCCTAAAGATTACTTTGGTTTCCTCTTCATTGCAGAAGAGCCAACATCATGCCATAAATGCAAGAAGAGGTATTGCTGTTTTGTGTGTGTGATATGAAATCCAAGTGCTCCCCTACTTGCCTCATCTTACTCCAGTGCAAGCATAAGGATAAAACTGGCAAAGACTTCTACATACTAAATTAGTTCTTTTGCTGTTGCAGATAGTCAAATAGTATAAACACTTCGAATATTCTTCCACCTGAGTTCTGATCACACACAATCCTACCTTTTAGTTTTCACAGTTTCAGAAATGTCATCCATGTTCCTCTTTAGTCTGGAACTCTTAACACTTACATTCTACTCAGCTTAGTGACTGTGATTCCATTACTATTCATCCCTGGTTTTTCCCTTCTGCTCTCTTTCACCTAGGATCCTTTGCCATCTTTTCTTCACTGTTTCTTGCTTATCTGAATCTCATTATATTCCTAGTTTCTCAACTAGCATACATCTAGGAGGAAGAGGGGGGCGTGTAACCTACTACCACCATCTTCTTTACTCCATACATGTCTTTCTTTGCATGTGTTCTAAATTTGATCAGTGTTTCCAGCTTTTGATTTTGTCATCTTCATTTCCGAGATCTACTGGAAAATTTCATATATGAATACATGCCTTCATAACATGGATAAATATTATGTATTTTGCATGACTTCTTCAGAAGCAAAAATCTTGTTATTGACACCTTAATCATTTGTGACATCTTGATAACAGGCATCTTTACCCATTGACACTACAGTCAGGCACTATACAAACACAAGTATTTGCTCTGAAGCAACAAGAAGCTTCTGATTTTACATTACCACCAACAAATTCCATACACATAGTTATTTGGGAAGATGTTCTGTGTCTGCACACTTTAATCTTCTCTTTACGCATCATGCAAAATCTGTGCTATAAAAAATTTTTGTGAAAGTTTCTTTTATCACAGTGGGTTCTTCTGCACAGGGGAAGTTATTCTACAGTGCTTACATTGGATTCCAAATGTAAACTTAATTTTTTCAGCATAGAAATTACTTCAAATGCATATTTTGAAATTAATTACCTAAGCAACACCATCATTCTGAATCTTTCCCATCCTGTGAACTACCAGTTCCCACATTAAAAGGATACAAAATAAGAATTTTCCATTTTTATGTTGCGAGGGACTGGATCACATACGAAACAGGAGGGGAAGCAGCTGGTAGTACATATTATAATATATCTATAATTTATAAATCATCCATTTTAGGTTTCGAATTTTGTTTTTCTCTATTGGGTTATGTGTCATAAATGATGCCCACTAAATTTTCTGATCTTGTTTTTAATTGGAGTTTCTTTTGTGTGATCCTCAAAACACTCACTGAGTTTTATGTGTTATAGTGCGTGATCTGTTACTAATGATTCATTCCTTATTTGTATTCTTTAATATTCATGGTAGCATTTGTTTCCATAGGGCTTGTTCAAATGAGCAGATCGTAGACCACTGTGATTCAAAAAGTGAAACAGAAAGTGACATGTCATATGCATCTACCTTCTGCCTCCTGCATTGAACATCATTGAAGTAGATAGTACTGTGAATGATGCATGTTTTTAACATTCACTGAGGGTTTTTTTGTTGATGCTTTTTGTGCATGCAGGTCTTCATTACAGCTCCTAAGTAAAAAGAAGTTGCATACCAGTCCACAAGACAACCTGCAGGCTTCTAATACATGATGTAAGATGACGGAAGCAGAAATAACAGTCTCCACACTCCGAACTGAGTACTTTAGTATTTCTTTCATAAGACAACTGCATATTTGCACTGTCTCTCTGGGGGAAAGGAAAGCAGAGAGATACAGACAGACTGAACACAGTACTATATGTAAGATGTTGGTTGAAAGAGTCACAATTTCACCAGAAGGAGTGAATGAAACATTATTTCAGAGCACCATGACTTTACTGTTAGGGTCATTAGTGTCACTCCTATTTGCAAAAGACAGCTTTATAAGATACTACAGTGAATGCTGTCCATGTCTGAAGGTGCGGCTTCAGCTGGGACCGTTTTCAGGTTCCATGTATCCAAGATAAAGACAGATTATGCAGCTGATGTGCCTGCCCAATAACAGTTTTGCCACCACCCTGAGAGATGTCATACATAGCTGTGACAAAAACAAGTCATAATGAAGATAGAAACACACATTTGACCAATTTAACTGCAAGCCGTTGGGCAAATATGCCCTTATGCAAAGTCACAACTGTGGTAAATACAACATAGTTATAAATACAGAACAGATAAAATTTTACTGTCAATTTATTTAGGTGTGCACCGCTAATAGGTAAAAGTCATTACTATAAATTATGAAGAACAAGCATAGCTACTATGCAAACCTTACAATGCCATCTTGACACAGTATTTAATCAGTGACTGGTAGAGGTAGTTTTCATGATAAGCATGACTTTCATCTCAGGCCTCCACAAGAATTTTGCTAGTAACCTTCAACAGGAAAAAGCCCATTCCTAAAAATACTTCTCAGTAAATCACCTGAATTTCACTTCTCCCATAGCTGCATAATGTTAAGCAAATTCAAGCTGAATTACTAAATAGAAATGTTGGATCTGTAAAGATTTGGGTCTGGAACAAGAAGAAATTATTCACGGAGTGTTCCATTCTCCTTCTGCTATGCTAGGTACCATGTATGAATCCTCAACTATAAATGCATAGAATACACAATATTATTGTAAGTGTCATTTTCAAGCAAATTCCATAGTTGGATAGTCCATGCACTTTTCCTAATTGTTTGGTTTTTTGGGTTTTTTTTTACTCCAATAGAAAGACAAAACACTATGAAAAAAAATTCAAAAAATCTATCCCTTCTACCAGTGGATTTGACCAGATAGAAATATTGTCTTGTTCAGGATTCCACGATGGGTTTTTTTATTTGTTTTCCCGTCAGAAAATAGTCTTGCTTAAGTTACTGATTTGGTATTGAGAGTAAAGGATGATTACTGATGTATTTTTTCTTGTATTATAGACTTAAAAACTTGTACTCTCACTGTGCAATTCTTGCAATATGCTGCAGGATCTTGATTATCATGATATTCACATCTATATTTTTTATTCTGAATAATTGGGAGATAACTGCCCTTTGGAGTAGCCTATAGTACCATAAAGGACATTTTAAAGTTATGTTATGTGCATGTCACGCTTTGACCATTGATATTGGTTATAATCTTTAAAAAAGTTGATAATATGTTAAAATTAGTACAGTTCTGTTTGTTCAAGGTCTAGTTGTAGGAGAGTGAAAATAGGAAGTTGGTTTATGAATAAAGGGCAAAAACTTGGTTTCTCATGGATACGACTACTTCTCTCCCAGTGCTGGATCTAATGCTTTCTTTCTATGGGGTTTATCAACACATAAGCAGTGGCTCTGGGCTCGGTGCTGGTTGTGTGCCAGCTGCCAGCACTTTGTAAAAAGTGCAGCAGGAGGAAAAGATTTTAGCAAGGCTTGTGACGTTCTGCTGAGAGCAAGTCAAACTATTCCCAAGGTGAGAGCTGCTCCTGATTTCTGCTGTAATAATACTTGATTCTCTCTGTGTCCCTTGTAGCATATTTAAAAAGAAAAAAAATAACAGTCTTTAGGTGAAGCAGAACTGCACACTGATGATGTTTTTCCTGATTTTTACATATATATATATATTTTAATGTCTTCAGTGAGAGAATCTCTTCTATTCACCTGCTGATTGCAATAAACTTAACACCTCTCTCCATTATCTGTATGTTGATGAGCTAGCCCACATGGCAGACAGTCACACAAGTATCAGTTAATCTCACTAAGCTATTATTGCAATTAATGGACATAATCAAGTATTGGATTTGAATTTAAAATCTACACTTGAGCATGAACCAGAATCCTGCTTTAGAAACTAATAAGACTTTATTGACAATAATAAAACAATTTCCTGCACTAATTACATTTCAAGTGCCTTCTATAGTTTAAATGGTTTATTGTTAGAAGACTCTGCCCCTGTTTTCCCTGAGTTCAAGAAGGGGTCAAGACTTACCAGATTTTAAGTTCTCTGCAGTCAGTATTTTAATTTTTAAAAAAATTGAAAAATATTAAAAAGAAAATTTTATATTTATAGTTTTTTGTTGTTTCCAACTGTAACTCTTGAGCAGAATGAGGGGAGAAGTGAAAATTAATAGAAAATGTAGCAAACTGTCCCCTTTATAGTGTGAGTAGGGAAGGTAAGTGCAGATCTCATTACCAACAGCATTGCAGAATGACTGTTGGACATGAAGGAGTTAAGAAGCAAAACTTGGATCGACAGACATAACTGATGCACGCATGAGGAAAAGAAAGATGTAAAATAACTGCAGAAAAATAAAAGAACCTTCCTGGGATTTAAGATCTGATGTTCCATACCTTTAAGGCAGTTGAATTCTATCTATGTGTTTGTGAATGTGTGTATGTGTATATTTAGGCTAGAAGTGAAGAATTGTGAATTACAGAAGCTCTAAAACAGTCACAGTTTTCCTTTAGAAGAGTTTTGTGGTCTACTCAAATCTATGGCTCTGTGAAAGCATGAAAAAGAAATGGTAAAAAACATTTGTTTGTAACTGTTGTTTTTCTTTGCTTGAAAGCTACTTGTGGGCTGCACTGGCAACAGTTCTGGATGTTAACCATATTTTATTGCTGTCTAACACGCCACATTAGAGAATATTTCAACTTTTAGAGAAAAAAACAACTATAATTCCCTGCTACTCATGCAGCACAGACTTGTGTGACAGCATTAAACATGGGTTCACTGTAACTGTGGATATGTTATGTGGAACCAACAGTGAGGCGTAGCACAGTGAAATAGCATTGCAACTGGAAATAGAAATGATGGTTGGAGATCATTGTTCTACTCTGCCTTTAAGGTATTTCAGCTCAAAGGATTAAATAAAATGTATAGAAGTAAATGAGACATATTTGAAAATAAAGTGGAACCTTTTAAATGCTGATTGTAAATATGAAGTACGTTATTGTATTTAAGGGAGTTAAAAATAAAACTTATGGATTATTTTTATGTGGCTGTTTTTCACAACTTACTGGAAAGATTGACCTTATTTTAGAATGCAAATGAGAGTGATTGACATGACTCATTATATATGGCATCTCAAAAGAAACCCCCCAGAAATATAAGAAAAATGAAAGCTGAGGTACTTTCAGCATATTGAGAGTAAAAAGAAAACAAGAAACCACTGTTACATGCATAGGCCACAAGAAACAGAAGTTTCTAGAAGTGGTAACAAAAAAAAAAAGACATCATATTACTAATATTATCTATTAACCCTGCTTTGATATTCTGTAACATTAAAAAAAAACAAGGAGACATTAATTCTTTGTAGTTAGGACAGCAAACATGTTTCCACTGTGGCAAGATATCTGTTTCAATTTAGGACTTCAATTTATCCTTCTGTTATTCCTGTCTACAAAGAGCCTGACCGTAGGCTCTACCTCCTTTAAGACTTTTCTCCTTGATGGCAGGACTGAGGGCCCCCATGCCTTTCTCCCTCACATCTAGAGCTCTGCAGTCACTCCTGATGCACTGGGTTACCCTGGCATCATTGTTGGTGCCCATATGAAAGAGTAACAAGGGTTAACCATGTGTGAGCTGTGCAAACCTTGCTGGTCCCTGTGTAGAATCCCAGATCCTGACCCTGCCAGACAGCCAACTGACCAGACAAGCCTCTGAGGACATCAAGTTGGACTGTCTTATTGGTGCCTCTACACCTCACAGAAGAGAGTCTTCAGTAATGGTCGCACTCATCTTTGCCCCCTTCTGCAGATACCAGCTCTGGGCTGATCTGGCTCTGAGGGGTCTCCTGAACAATCTTGTTTGCTTTCAGCAATGCCCTGGGCAGCTGCAGGTCTGTTGGTCAATCACAAATTGTCCTCCTGCTGCCAGAGATCACAAGCCTCCAGCCTTCTCAGCAAGGGGTAAGAGGGGACCACAGTGTGCAGGGCAGCCGATGGCACGACCATTGGTGTGGCCATTGGAGGGGCCTTGCCTGACAGCCAGGCCCATGGAAGCTGGTAGCAGGTCTGATGAAACATGAACACACCCTCGCTGAGGAAGCCATGGCACTTTTTAGGGGGGAAATTAACAGGCTGTCCCAGGGGAAGCATTGTTACTTGCATGCTGTTTGTGTAACCCTGAGCCAAAGACAGCCATTGGAAGTCAGCTGTTGGGCTGGAGAGGTCTGCAGCCAAACCTGTGAAATAGTCCTTGCTCTGACTTCTTTGTTTTGCTTTTCTGAAACTTTTTTTTCACTTGGCATTCCCCAGTTTTAAACAACTTTTTTATTACCATGGTTTTATACTGTTAAGAGATGTGTCCCTTCTTCATAAAAATAAATAAGAATTTCAAATAGCAAATTAATTGTTCAGATTTTTCATGACAGAGTTCTTCCCACAAGTAGCAATGCTCTCTCTTTGAATTTTGTAAGATAATTCTAATTAAAAGAATAGTAAAGGATGTGATGGATGTGTCCATGAAAAAGGGAAGACTGATAGCTTAAACCAGAGTAATTTGTTCCAGGGTACTGCATAACAAAAGAGAATAGTAGAATACAGAAGAAAAGCATCATCATAATCCCCTTTGTGCCTGAGTCTGTGCAAATAGCAAGGTGTTCATTAGACATCGAAATATATGGAGACAAAAGCTCCATCACCAGGAGCACATGCTCATGGACATATTAAAAGTTTTTATTATCCCTACCTGCCTTTAAAAATCAAGACTTAAAATTGTGTGGCTTTCAAAAAGTTTTAAATTTGCAGCTCTCCATTCTGAAGCTGGTGCAGCTGAAATTCATTGGAATGGAGAAACCCAGTAGGTAGTGGCAAGAGTTAATGAACCTTGACATTGAACTGGGTTGCAGATCTGCCTGTGTATCCTCTTATCATTACAACTGGAACTCAAACCTTTTAACTTCTGACATTAACATGAATTCTCGTAAACAGAAAATCGTGGAGAGCTGTTGTGTACACAGGGGAACAAGGTACAGCTGAAAGGATTTTATAGGCCAAAGGGCTTACCTGTTTCTTAGGAAAGCAAATGTTAGACATTCATAGTGAAAGATAAAATACAGCTTCAATTTTTCCTTTTTTGTTCTAAAGGCTTGGGTGATGAGCAGTCTCCGTTAGGACAAAATTAATCTAGGAAGCCAACTCTAGAGGTCAAGTGAAAAAGTTGCATTTAAGTGTAGTAGAAGGATTATAAGCAAAGCTTATATTCTATAAGAAGAGATTGTGTACTGTTACGAACAACGTGAGAATCTTAATAGGTAAAACCACACCAGTGGTTTATGTTAATAGCTATTGTGGGAAGGTATGTAGCCTATTTCTGATTGGAGTACTATGTTTTTATGGATTTCACAGAAACCTGGAGCCTGCTAAATATTCTTCAGTGCTTTCTCTCATTAACTCTTTCCATGTTTATGGACATAGAGCAATTGTAGCAATTTTACTGCAGATAATTCTTTTGTGAAGTTCTCTGTTTAGGAGCACAAACATATTTCCCAAAAGAAGCCAAACTAGCCTCAAATACATATAATAGTGGATTGTATTGGCTTGCAAGGCATCATCACTTGTGGACATACAAAGATAAATAGAAATGGGTGTCATTTAGAATAAAGTCCATTTTTTATCTGCAGTGCTTGCTGCAATTATACATAGAAAGATAAATGTGGATGCCACTAGCTTGTGCTTGTTTGGTCTTCCTTGAAATTTAGTAGATAATCCAGTCTGTCCTCAGATTTAGGTTATAGTTTCAGGAATCATGAATAAACTGCTTTTTTCCCTTACCCACCTTTTTATTCTTCTCACAATTACAGATTTGACTCTTTTATGAGATCTAGGGGCTCAGATGCCTTTTGTTAGCAAAGCACTGAGGAGCTAATGTAGTTTTGACCTTTTCTCACATGTCGACTTCATTATATGCTGGACAGTGCAGAAAAAACCACAAAACAATAAAAACAACTCACAAAAAATTGAGAAGGTGACAGAAGGAGTTAGGACTACAGGAAAGAGATATTCTGTGCAACTTTGTTGTCTTTCAGCCAAGCTGATCTCCTAACTGGAGTCATGAAAAAGAGATATCAGTATATCTCTGATCTATATATATACGAGGTTAGATATCAGTATCTAAAGAGTGTGGGGATAACTGAGAGGTTCCTTGGAAGAAGCAAAACCATGTGCAGGAGCAGTTCAGGGCAAAAGGAATGAAAGATTTAGAGCTCAAGTGGCTAGCTCAGGAAGGAAACCAAACAACAGTTAGGGATTGGAGATAATTCTCTAAAATCTTTCCTTGGAGAAATTGTCCTGTCTGTAAAATTTAAGACAAAAGAGACTTTTTAAATATTAAATACATTTAAAATTATGAGGGTTTTTTTGTTGTTGTTTTTGTGTTTAGGGTGGGTTTTTTTTACAGCACTGGTCATTGATTAGTATTGCTTGAAATTTTTGGTCTATTTTACTGAAAGTTCTATGTGTGTGTATAATACAGATTTTTTATAGTACTGAGAATTTCTTAAGGGCTTTGTTTGGGGTTTGACCACAGTGACTTTGACTTTGTAAATAGGTTTCTGAAAAGTCATGAAAGGATAAAATTCAGCATATTCTTACAGTGATATATAGGAGTTCAACATCAATAGTTTTTATTTTTATCCAAGTATCATTGACATTGAGAATTTTAGCACATATAATGACGTATTTGCTATTGGAGTTGGTGTCACAATAGATTAAAATTTTGTCTGTTTTGTAAAATAGAAACAGATCTGTGACCTTCAAAGATACTCAAAATCCCTCTACAGATGATTCTATGACATTTGAACAAATTGAAATAGAATTATTCAGTTATTATATTTCGTATATTGTATCTAAGTTCATATTGTTGTACTGATGTTTTTCACATGATGGGTGAATTTTTAGTATTTCTTTAAATTTTTATTTGTTTCATAAAGTTGATCAAACAAATAATTGTATGTTGTGTGATTCAAATGAGACTAAAGCATAAACCTACTCCTGCAAAAAATAAAAATATTTAACTCCTTTTGTCACACGGATGGGAGGGGACCCACATATTTAAGTCCTTAAAAGCACATAATGGTGGTGATGTGAGGCTCAATTTGAGTACTTGAGAAGTAAAAAAACTAAATGCAAGACTTCATTTCCATATGAATGGGTACCCATTGTTCCTGTTGAATACTCTTCCTTTGTAAAAAGACAACACCGTGAAAGAGAGAAGAAAGGACGGAAAGAGAAAGAGAGGGAAGGGAAGAAAAAAACAAAGGAAGGAAGGGTAAGAGAAAATAGAAGAGAGAGAGAGAGAGAGAGAGAGAGAAAGAGAACGGGAAACAAAGAAAAATAAAAAAAATATAACAAAACAAATTGAAACTAAAAGAAAAGGAGAAAAAAGAAATAGAAAGAAAAAAGAAAGGGAGGGAGGGAGGGAGGGAAGGAAGGGAATGAGAGGAAGCAAGAAAGAAAAGAAGGAAGGAGAGAAGAAAAAGAAGAGGATAGGAAAGGGAAAGGAAAAGAAAGAAAAGGAGAAGAGGAAAGAGGGGGGAAGAGAGAGAACATAAAAAATAAAGGAGGCCCTTTTAGGTGTAGCTCTCTGTTATCTCTGATGGGCTTGAAGCCATGATTCCACATACCTTTTCCATTTAAATAAGAGCTGCATGTGCCCTTGCAAGGTATAGCACAGGGTGCTGAAGGGTAAGAGATATCTAGATAAATCAAACAGACAAGCTAGATGTAGTCACAATGGATATTTCCAGCTTTCACCCTAGCCCCACATTGTTTGTCTTAGAACAAAATAGTTGACGTATTTGAGATGTCACTTTCATAGTAAGATTGTAGAATATCTTGCTCCCTTTCCATAGCATGTGGTTTCTGTAAAGATTTCTAACCCATTCATTCCTGGATTTAACTTTAATTAAAACACCTAACTTTGAAAAAAAACTGTTCTTGACTTATGTTGAGCCAAAGCTACCAGATATGTACCAAGTGCTATTATCTTCATAGCCTATTCTTTTTTCATGTATTGATCCTAGCTGTCTGCTTAATATAATTTGACCAAACCTTTATGTATAGTTTTATAAACATTTTGTATTTTCTTTGACAGAAGAAAACTAACATCAATTTTCAGATTCGTGTCTGTCTCTTTGACAGAGTAAAAAAATACCTTTTATCTTTGCTTCCATTAGCAGAATAAGAAAACTGTGTGAAGAAGAAAAATGTGTTTAAAACCTTATATCTCTCAAAAATTCTATTTACAGATTTTAGTTATGCTCGCTATTATGGCAATTCTTACCTGGAATTTCAAGGCTTACATTTGAACACACAAAACTTCATCCATCTGCAGTTTAAGACCTGTAATCCTCATGGACTCCTCCTAAATATTGAACAGAGCCCAGAAACAATACATTTTTTAATTCGACTTTTCATCAATAATGGTACCTTACAGGTAAGGCCTCTAAGTATCCCACTGAAAGAGAAGTAAATGAAAGTAAGGATTTGTAAAAATTTTAATATTTTTTTCTTACTGTAGAAGATACTAAATAAATCTACAGAGAATCTTGACATTCTTTAGTATTTTAAGGAAAATAGTTATCAAACGCTGTCTGTTGTGGCCAATTCATGGCTAATACAACTGATATGTCCCATAAGAGGTGGGACTTAAGGAAAATCTTATATTGATTATATTTGGAATCTCATACAAAAAGTACATATTAAAACACAACAATAAAGAATGTAGGTTTTGTCTTTCAAAGTGATAATTAAGTTATTGTATTTAATATATGAAGCTTAAACTTACTGAACCTCATGTACAGCTTCATTAAAATTATCATAAGGGAGTGAAGTGTCATAGGAAAATTTATTCTGTGTCTCTGAGTAGAAACCTTTAACTTCATTTATTACTTAAACCACAGTTCCATATAATATGTCCATGGCTTTCAGGAACAGACTAACTAGGAATACATTTGTTTATAAACTTTAAGGAATAAAATGTGACCATAGTATATCTTTGTCTTTGGCAAAGAATTCCTTCTTTTCTGAGGAAGAGCTAAAACTTGAGCTTTATGAAGAGATAGGCAGATACTAAAGAGGTTATAAAAAGATATTAAAAGAAAAATTACTTTTCTCACATTTTTTCCTGCTAAAAATGTCCAAAAGTTGACCCGTAAATATATCCTTCTTCTGTAAGAACCGTGAAATGACTGTTAGAAAGAGCATATTTGAATTATATTTGCCTTATGTTTAAAAAGCATGACCATACTAAATAGATATATAAAGTGAAGATAAACAGAAAAAGAAGAAAATAACATTTTTCTTTATTTCTTTATATTGTGATTTACTGTCTTTTGTTATATTGTGACTATATTTATCCAAAACAAATGAGATTAGTCATTGACAGGAAGTTATCAAAAGTTTAGAAAATGCTGACAGATTTAAGTCCATCTTACTTGTATTCATGGTAATGTAATGATGAAGAAAAATATTTTTCTAACATATCATAAGCACCATAAAATATGAAAGTACTTTAATTGACACAAATCTATTCAGAGATCCCAGTGTGTCATGTTAAAACTAATTGAATTCACTTAATCATTCACAAAGCTGGCCAATTAAATGTATATTTAAAGTCCAATGAACAAATAGTTCTAAGCTCACAATCAAGTTACAATTACAAGTAGGCAAACCATGAAATCAAGTGCTTGTTCACATTAGTATAGGAAATTAAATGGTGTTCCAAAGTGCTCAAGCCTGCATGCTACATTACGTGTTTGGAAGCGTGAGGAAGCCATAAAACGGTGAGTAAAATTCACCCGTGGCCAATGTTAATTTCAGATGGGTTGCAGATGGTCAATTTCTTTGCAATTCAGAACCACAATATCTGGTCGTACAATACACAAAGATTAAAGCATTTTCATGCAGGCTAGGAAGCATGTATGTGTACTTGCATATTTCTGGTACAAAAGACTTCCTGATCCAGAACTTTTAATGAAACATTAGTTTTCCTTGATACGCATGACGTCCTTCAGGTTTTTATGAAACCATCTGCTATTTTAAAACTCAAGTTTCTAAGCCTGCAATTGTTTAATTATTGGAAATAATGTAATTAAAACTTTTTCCCACTCTGCAGTACCAGTTTCTATGTGATGAGGCAGCAGAAGTCAAAAACATCACTACCACTGCTAGAGTGGATGATGGACACCAGTATAATGTGCAAATTAGGTAAGTTTACTGTTGTCTATATTCATAATTGTTTCAAAGATCATATAGATTAAATCTCATTAACTATGAATGATACCTGAACACGTGCAATAAAATCATGTTATGGCAGTGTGGATGACAACAGTCTTGGAAAGAATTTTAAAACTACAGCACAGTTGGACAGTGCTCATCACATCCCTGATGTGCTTAGAGGAAATAAATTTACTCTCATTGAAATCATCTACCATAGCAAACATAAACATTCAGTCAGGGAAGATGCTGTGCAGTATGTCCATGACTTCCATTGCTGTCACTGACTTGCAACTCATAATAGGATTTATTATTCCTGTGAAAGGAAGAATACTTGCAACTGAAGAAGAATAAAATGAAAAGAAAATGAGATAGGTAGTAGGTTCTTTGTACATAGATGTGTCTAATGACCATATATCTGTGCTGAAAGAATCTACAGCCTTGGAAGAGAAATTCTTAGTTTCAATTTATAGGAAAGTTAGGCACCCAGTGAGCTCTTCAGGTGCCTAGTTCCTATTAGGCAGCTTGAAATAGGTCCAAGTCCTCTTGTCCAGCAAGAAGAAATCTAGCTGTCTGCTCATCTCTCAGGACTAAATTACTTCTTTAAAAGTTTGTGGAGGAGTACAGGAGGAACAAAAGCCTTTTACTGGAATAAACCATTTATAGCTGTATCTGTCCAAACGTAGTTAAATGAAAAACTTTTGCAGGGCAACAATGGGAAACTAGTGGTGAGTGTATCATTATATTGTACCTTGATGCCTCAGGTATGGCGGTGAGTAGTCAGTGAGACTGACAACACAATTTGTTGCTGCATTTCAGCTATCGTCTCATAATTTTTTTCCAGCATGGAAACCACACTTAAGCTTCAGACCACGCAGTAACATCACAAATTAATGTAAGGAACAAAAGCCAGTAATTCACTGCACTTGTGCTTGTCACCCAGAAAGGGAATACCATAAACCAAGCCATGCTAATGGAAGCTAAAAGCAAGTGCAAGGTTCTCTCTTACCAGAAAGAAATAGAACACAACTATCTCTATGACACTGATAAAAGCAGTATTCTCTAAAATCTAATAACATGTGCAGTCCTGGTTATAACTCCCTTTCCATGTCAAAATAGAGAAGACAGATTTAAAAATTATTTTTAGACAGGAGATATAAATATCATAAGGCATTAAGCAGCTTCTGTATGAATAGCGGCTAAATACTCAAGTACTCTGCAAGTCCATTAAAGAAAACTAAGGGAGAATGCCAAAGTGGAAAAGAAAGTGGATAAGGACTGGAGACATAAAATTTCTAGTTAGTTAACTAGTTTAAATCCCTTAGAATTCAGTTGTTATTCTTTTTTTGTTCATTTTAAGAAAGATTTAAGATCCTGAAGAAAACAAAAGTATGAATACCTGAACCCTCAGCAATGTGGGAGAACTTAAAAAAATCAGCCTTTCCTCTGGTGCTGGAGCATTAGAACTGTCATGTCATGGTCATCCCTCAGAGATCCAATAATTTCCATGGTGCGAGTACACTTATTTTATGCATTTTCTCCCCACTCCATTGAGTAGAAAATAAGTTGAACCTGTAAATCAGGTTAGCTGGAAAGAAAAACAAACTAATTTCTTTTTTTTACCTTTCCTTTTGAGCCTAAAAAGGAAAGGAAGAAAGAGCTATCTTCTTTCCTTTGCAGAGAAAATACACTCTTTCAGGACAGCTCAGGCAATGGCCCACACTGATTTTTGCTACTGAAAAAGAAGGAATGCATACCATTTTTGTGATTCAGGTTAATTACTGAGCAATTAATAGTTAATAATTCTATTCACTTTAGAAGACTGGAAGCGGTTTTGGACATTGTTTTAAGATGACATTCTGCAGATGACACCAAGTTGGGAGAGAGTGTTTATCAGCTCAAGGGTAGGAGGACTCTGCAGGGGGATCTGAACAGAGTGGATTGATGGGCCAAGGCTAATTGTATGAGTCTTATGTGAAATAGCTAAGGGAGCTGGAGCTCTTTAGCCAGGAGAAAATGATGCTGAGAGAAGACCTTATGGCTCTCTACATCTTCCTGAAAGGAGACTGTAGTGAGGTGAAGGTCAGTCTCTTCCCCCAGCTAACAAGCGGTAGGACAAGAGGAAACAGCCTCGAGTTGCACCAGGGAAGGTTTAGGTTGGATATTAGGAAAAGAAAATATTCACAGGAAGAGTTGTAAAGCATTAGAACAGGCTGCCCAGGGAAGTGGTTGAGTCACCATTCCTGGAGAGATTTAAAAGTCATGTAGACATGACAGTTAGGGACATGGTTTAGTATTGGACTTGGCAGTGCTGGTTCAGTAGTCAGACTTGATGGTCTAAAAGATCTTTTCCAACCTAAACAATTCTGTGATTCTATGATTCCAACATTTAAAACCTTAGTGACACAGATGTCAGAAAGATTTGGAATTGCATCTTACTGTCATCTCCAGCATTTTCACATGTGCTTCAGTTAATTAAAAAGATATATATGTTGTATATATAAAAATGTTACATTTTTTTTCTTTATTGACAGTTAC
Organism: Manacus candei; assembly: GCF_025592945.1. Classification (NCBI taxonomy): domain Eukaryota; kingdom Metazoa; phylum Chordata; class Aves; order Passeriformes; family Pipridae; genus Manacus; species Manacus candei. Next base: position 16,783,873 of record NW_026138059.1, on the reverse strand, counting down.
ATATACATCGTTGACAATTGGCTTTGATAGAGTCATTCTCAAAATATGTATTACTTGTATAAAGTTAGCATTTAATTTAATTAACCGCAAAGTAATACAGCATAGTAAGACTTTAAATAACTTTGATGGGAAATTACTGTAACTTATTCAGCAACTTTTTAGAGCTTTGAAACATTTACTCCTTTAGGAACTGGTTTTCAGTGAGATAAGTACGTTTTGAACGACGGTATCTGGGAAGTTGGCGAAGGCAAGATGAAAATGTAGGAGATACTGCATATTCTAACAGTGGATGTGCAGAGTGTGGAATTTTCTTTGTTGTGCATATGTTAGGTATTATGAACAGACACCATGGATAATATTAATAAAAAATATTTTGCAATTTTTTTGAAAGAAAATGCTAATTCCTACTACTTAATGTAATCTTAAATGTTTGGAGCTCTTTTGATGTAGTCCTATGATGGAAAAATTTTTGTCTTTCCAATTCACTAAAAGAAATGCATTTCAGCTACTGAAGATAAGCTATCTTCAAAGAATATACTACCTCTACAATTTCGTACTAAATGAAACAAGTAGACTTAAACGTAGTGAGAGTTGTGTAATACAAGTTGAAATACAGTGAAAATTAGACAGTGATAGTATCTTCCTTTTCTGCTTACAGGGGAACATTTTATTGCTTCCTTTATCCAAAAGAAATAATTACGGGTGTGAATTAAAGAAATGTCACACTTTCTAATGTTTGTAAATAAACATGCATATTACTGTCAGACTGCTTTTTGCAGTTCTCGTAGTTCACCAGAATAGTCATGCTAAAAGTCATTATGATGGAATATTTTGACTACAAAAATTTAAACACTTTATTAAATTTGGATATAATACAAAGACTGGATTGGCATCAAAATCTGGGATATCTTGGATAATTTGGGATAGGATATAACATTTTGCATCAGATTAATCTAATTTATGGCATTGGCTGCTAAAACCAGCACATTGCCAAGGTTTGCCTCAGAGAAGTGCCTGAGAGTTCCATTTTAGATGTAAACTAATATAGTTGTGTACTAGGTCTATTAATGAAAGTCATTGTAGCTGTTTCACTCATATGTCTGACTACCATTTTGATTTTCTTTAAAATGTTACCAGGTAAGTGAAAAATGCAGTGAAAAATGGATATGGGCAATATCCCAGAGGATTTAGATTTGTGCAGGATATTATGAAGGGTAGGAAATTTTAGACTCTCACACTGTAAAGTTATGTGTTTGATTTTGTACTGAACATACAGTTATTTGACTGGCAATGAGGGGGATGTTCTGCCACAATCTTCTCATTCCAACCCTTAACTGCCCTTATTAACTGCTTTAAGATTTATCTTCTTCAATCTTTGTCACAAAACCCAGTTCATAAAATAACATGTATCGCAGAAACTACCCAAACTGCAGCAGCAATATTAGAAATTTGCCTTTTCTTCATCCACTCTTCTACATTTCAGCAGCAATTATCTCAATACTAATAAAAATAGTTTCCTTAATTAAATAAAAAAAATAAATTTTACTTTTAATCTCAAATCACAATTGCCCATTGCTTTAGCAAATCTATCCACTTTTAAATGGGTTATGCAGTAGATGTCATGAACGCAACTTCTTTCTTCAATGTGACTCTGTCCACTTTGAAATTTATTTTTAATAAACTAAGACCATTTGGATTAGAAATCTGGTCTAGGAGTTCCATCAGCCTAGAAACTGACTACAAAATCTGGCAATTGCTTTTTAAAGAGTGCATTATTCCTCTCCTTTAATTCCTGTTGTTTGTAATTTGAGCTTTGCAGTAGTTACCTACAGAACTTTTGAGGATAGATTTTCTTCCTTTTGAGATGCAAAAGTTTTCTGATTCCTCTAGTAAGGAAAAGATCTTTCCAATCATGCCATAATGCAGCACATGCTCACTCTGGAGAGATTGTATATTGCTTGTTTGTGACAGTTTTTTATGAAGGTCTGAGAAAATCCGTATGGTGCAAAATATGCTGTATTATTATCCTTCAGAACATGCTACAAAGCTCATATTTTCCCTTGGGCTTTCAGGGAGGTAAGATAAGCAGATGATAGATAAAGTGGTTAGCAAAACCTGCAGATGCTTGTTTGGTTTTTTGTTTTGTCTTTGGCTGTTTTTATTTCACTTTCATTGCAAATTCCTGTTTTTATTTTATCGCAAAGGTGCAGAACATTGACTTTCATTGTTAACATACCAGCATATAGGTGAAGAAATCATTCATCTGTTGTGTCATGTACCGTGTAAATGCCATATACTCTTCTTAATGAAAATATACTTAATGGACCATATCCTCAAAAAACAGTGTCAGTCACAAGATATTATTAGCAATGGCTGCTGCTTAATTAGAAAAGTGTATTATATATCAAAAAAATGAGTAAGAAATATATTCTTGATGTAAAATAGCTTCAGGGTCTTTTAATTTTCTGGGCCTCTCCCAAGGAAGGTGTCAATGGATTTGCATCAGCTGCAAGATGTTTGTTGAAATACTTGGGGCATAGCGGGATTAAGCCTGTTTTATATTATTACCCATACAAAAAATTTAGGAAGTTGTTGGATCTCTAAACTGACCATTGACAGGGTCCTCACAAACATGCTTTTTTAGCCATGGATATGCTGGTCTTTTTTTCAGTCTCTCTTAAAGTGTGTAGTGTAAAATTAGGGTGAATGAAACACAACACAAGTGTAGAATTATCTCATAATTTCTAATTTTTATATGGTCTGAAACTTCTCCCAGCTCAGTGGAGCTTACTTGGAAAAAGTCCAGTTTATTACAATTAGTCCAATTTATTTATGGTGTATTAACACTGGTAACAAAATGACATTTGTATTTCCTAAATTCCACTGTATCTTGAGTCCTAATTAAGTTATATCTGCTACTTAATATCCAATATACATTTCAGAGAATGCTAAGTCAATGAAAAAAACTGATTTGAGAATACAGTTTTGATATAGAGGTATTTTCATTTAAAATTAATGGAAGTTATGATAATTTTGCAAATATTAATACTGCTGTCAAGACTTGGATTTAAGGTGGAAAATAAGAATGAGTTGATCATGAAGTATCAAGAAAATAGAAGAATTCTTTTATCAGAAGGTTTTGGACAGAGACAAAGAAATTTAACTTAAAATACTTCTGGTAGCTATCACACAGATAAACAGGAAGAAGTGAGGCATATGCCCTGAAAAGGTTATTATGGAATATTTCTGAAAGGGAAAAGATGCTGATTTTGCAATACCAAGGATTTACTTTTGGCACAAGTAGCTCAAAAATGGAAAGCTAATTTCTAGGGGCTGAAGAGTTCTGTTACACAGTGACACTACTACTACTCACTAGCAGAGCATGACAGTGCCAAAGAAAGAGTAATGCTGGATTAAAGCAACAGAATCAAAGGAGGCTCTGATTTATGAACTGTGAGATTGAACTCAAATAAGAATCAAAACACACTAAATAGAGAAAAATTTTGAAATCTTGCTAGTCAAAATATATGTGCTTTCTAGTTCATTCTGCTACCATGTACCATACATTTAGAGAGAATTAAGTAGATTTTAATCCTTTCACAGATAAGTAGAAGGGGAACCAAGCCAATAATATTCCCTCCTCTGACTAATTTTATTTCTTACTTTATCTCATAGACACTTTATAATTTAAATGTACTTTATCTTCCTATTTGGCAGTCAAGTGTTTAAAATAAATGATGGTGCTTCTTAAGAATAAATGTTCAATCAATAACAGTTTTCAGCTCATATTATATTTTTGTCCAACAACCCCATGCAGTGCTACAGGTTTGGGGTGTCTGGAAGGCTGCCCAGAGGAAAAGGAGCTGGGTGTGCTGATCAACAGCCAGCTGAACGTGAGCCAACAGTGTACCCAGGTGGGCAAGAAGGCCACTGGCATCCTGGCTTGTACCAGATATAGTGTGGCCAGCAGGATCAGAACAGCAATTGGTCCCCTCTAATCAGCACTGGTGAGGCTTCACCTCAAATCCTGTGTTCAGTTCTGGGCCCTTCACTGCAAGAAAGATATTGAGGTGCTGGAGCATGTCCAGAGAAGAGCAACAAAGCTGGTGAAGGGTCTGGAGCACAAGTCTTTCAGGAAGTGGCTGAGGGAGCTAGGGTTGTTTAGCCTGTAGAAAAGGAGGCTCAGTCTCTACAACTACCTGAAAGGAGTTCGTAGTCAGCTGGGGTTCAGCCTCTTCTCCCAAGTAACAAGGAAGACTTCCTGAGGTGCCGGTTGATAGAGAACTTCTGTCTTCTTTAAGCTGACTTCCAACTCAAAGAGCTCAGCAGCCTCAGCAAAGCAGGATGTTAAACGCTGCAGAGCTACTTCTGTGTGGGCCACAAGGGCGGCAGTGTCAGTGTAAAGCAGCTCCCGGACGAGATGGTTTAAGGTCTTAGTATGGGCCTTCAGTCGCCTTAGGTTGAAAAGGCTTCCATCAGTACAATATTGAATGTAGATACCGTCCTGATCCTTGAGGTCTGCAGTGGCCCTTTGGAACATCATGCTGAAGATTGTGAATAGAGTTGGTGCAAGAATGCAACCTTGTTTCACACCATTGGTTATTAGAAAGGGCTCAGAAAGTGCATCACCATAACTGACTTGACCACGCTGATCCTCATGAAGTGAGATGATCATTTTAGGGAAATTGGGAGGACATCCTAAATGTTCCAAAATCTGCCATAGACCTTTTCTGCTCACAGTATTGAAAGCCTTGGTGAGATCAGCAAAGGTTACATGGAGACCTTTGTTCTGTTCCCTACACTTCTTTCGCAATTCTCTGAGAACAAATATCATGTCTGTTGTACTCCTGTTGGCTCTGAAACTACATTGGCTTTCAGGTAGAAGTTCTTCTGCTATAGTGGGTATTAGTCTGTTCAAGGGTAGTCTTGCCAGGATTTTGCCAGCAATGGAGAGCAGAGTAATACCACAGTAATTTGAACAGTCTGGTTTATCTCCCTTCTTCTTATACAAAGTGATGATGACTGCATCTCGAAGGTCTGATGGTGGTTCATCTAGTTCCCAACAGTGCACCACAAACTCGTGAAAATTTAGCATGGAGTGCTTGACCCCCATGTTTACAGACTTCAGGTAGAATTCCATCAACCCCAACTGCCTTGCTGATTTTCACCTGCTGTATGGCCTTAAGAGTTTCTCCTGAAGTGGGGGCAGTATCCAATTCATTCTTCACTGGTTGCTGTGTAATGCACTGAATTGCTGAGTCTTGAACTGCACAACTAGTACTGAAAAGAGTCTGAAAGTGTTCAGACCAGTGATTCAGAATGGAGATTTTCTCTGTGTGTAGCACCTGACCCTCTGCGCTGAGTAGAGGGCTTTGAACTTGGTATGTAGGCCCATATGCTGTTTTCAAGGCCTCACAGAATCCTCTGTGATCACCTATATCTGCACATAATTAAATTTTTCCTGTTAGATTGATCCACCACTTGTTCTGTATGTCACAAAGTTTCTGTTGGAGCTTGCTGCATGCAAGACGAAATGCTGCTTTTCTTATATGACAAGATAGTCGTGCAAAGTGTGCTTGCTTAGCAGTTCTCTTCTTCCTCAACAATTCCTGGATCTCTTGATTGTTTTCATCAAATCAGTCCTTGTTCTTCTTGAAGGAAAATCCTAAGGACTCTTCAGAGGACTGCAGGATGCTATTTTTAATATGTTGCCAAAGTGTTTTAGGAGAGGGATCTATGGAATGATCTTCGAGCCTAGTTTGAAGGTTTGCCTGGGATTTGTCTCTCACTGTAGCTGATTGAAGATCATTAACTAGGAGTCTCCTCCTTGGGATACTGCCCCTTTTAGGTTTGAACTTAAGATTGAAGTTAAGTTTACAGCACACAAGTCGATGATCTGTTTGGCATTCTGCACTAGGCATCACGCAGGTATGATAAACACTGTGAACATCTCTCTGTCGCACCAAGACATAAGCAATGAGGTGCCAGTGCTTGGATTTAGGATGCATCCCGGTTGTCTTCAGACTATTTTTCTACTGAAAGGTAGTGTTAGTGATGGTGAGCTGTTGCTCTGCACAGAATTCTAGCAGAAGTCAACTATTATCATTGCAGTTTCCAACACCATGCTTGCCTAAAATTCCTTTCCAGGTTTCAAAATTCTTTCCTACTCTGGCATTGAAATCACCAAGGATAATGATCTTATCATCTGTGGGAACCTTTTGGGTATAAAATTTATTTTTTTCGTCAGGGTCAGCTTGGAGAGTTGGGGCATATATACTAAAGAGGACAATATGTTGCTTGTTGTGTAGTGGAAGATGTAAGGAGACAATGTGGTCAGAACGACCTGTTGGCAGACTTTTGAGTTTAGGAACAATAGAATTTTTGATCATGAAGCCGACTCCTGAGAGGTGCTTTTCGGTTCTGGGTTTACCTGACCGGTAAACCGGCATGGTGTGTAACCGGCACCACGTTCTCTAAGGCTGCCTTCCTCATGGAGACAAACTCCACTGAGAGCAGCTATGTCGAGGACAAGAAGAAATGGCCTCAAGTTGAACCAGAGGAGGTTTAGTTTGGATATTAGGAAAAATTTCTTCACAGAAACAATTGTTAATCATTGGAAGAGGCTGTCCAGGGAAGTGGTTGAGTCACCATCACTGGAGGTATTTAAAAGATGTTTAGAGGTGGCACTTAGGGACATGATGAACTTTCCAGTATTAGGTAATGGTTTGACTTGATGATCTTAGAGGTCTTTTCCAGCATAAGTGATTCTATTATTCTAAGATAATCCTCCCTTTTTAATGAGTTAGGACACTATGGAAATAATGATATTAAGGAAAGTGGTAGGCCATCAATGAATTTATACTTGCCCAGTTTGCTTTGTAAGTAAGCATGGATTTCTGTAGCTGAAGATCATTTTTGTTTATAGAAATAAGTTTAATTTCTGTGTACAGAAATAAGTTTCAAGTACAGTGTATCACTGCAGTAATATTCTATTAATCTTAGATATTTTTAAAAAACTAGTTAGGTTGAATTATTTTTTTTCTGAAAATAGAACATATTAAACTTCAATGGTAGAACTACTTTATCACAATTACGGGTTCTACTATTCTTTGAATTATCTTTATAATGAAAAACAAAATTATATTGTTTTTCTAGAGTCAAAAATTGTTAATTCTTTTCCTTACTTGCAATTGCCTTTCTTTGTCTGTCTTCATTAGAAAAAACAAAGAAACAACATGCCCTTTCTTACTGACTGCTGCATATCACTAAATGCCATATCTGTTAGAGATATTGTCTCAACAATTTATGTATTTGCTGGAGGCTTTTCCTCAGGACATGTCCTTAGCTGGTTCTCAATTTGAGAGTATCTAAATTCCGTTCTATCCCATGTGATCTATACCATATCTCCCAACTCTGTTGTTCACATGATTAATTTCACAGAACATTCATAATTTTCTTATCAAAATAACCCCAATTGCTTATTTTTAAACAAAGTAGTATCAACATCAGCTGACTTTTTTAATATGTTTTAAATAATTTTTCCTTATAAAAAATAATAGAATGTAACAGTATCCTATTTCTGTAGGGATTTTGTTTTGAAGAAAGCAGATCTAAAATATATAACACACACAATCCAGTACTTTCTTTTATATACTTAAATGTACTGAGTGCTTTAATTTCTTAATGAAAGTGATTTTAAGAACTCATGTTTTCACATGTGATAACAATGTATTTTATACAAATAGATGCATATTAATAAGGAGTAAATATACTAGCTATCAGAAAGGAAGCTTAGTGAAAAAAAAAACCAGTATAGGAATTAAAAAATAATTTATAGAATTTCTTTTTCCCTCTGTGGATGAACATGTTACATCATTTGAACACAGCAGCATAAGGTACCATAGGTTACCATTTCTATCTAAGATAAAATGTCTAAAATTTCTTGGGTTTAGAGTTTCAGGCCACACTTATTTGACCACCAAGGGACCACTGGTTTGCCCTCTTCTATGTTATAAATAACCAATATTTTGTTCAGAAAGACACAAACTTCAATTAAATGAAGCCCTTCTATTTTTAAAATATTTTCCTAAGATACACTTTGGTGTGGTCACCTCTTCCTAAGCCCCTAGCAATGGTGGGTAATTTATATGTACAGATCATTCTGTCTGACAAAGCCCAGCCAGTACTTCTGTGAAAAGCTGAAAATAAAAGGTGGGTAAAGATTCCCTTCTGCCCCTGCTAACCCTGTTTCTCAGGTATGTGACCCTGACTGTAAGAGTAAGCAATGACAGACATCTGAGAGGTGTAATTCACTCTCACCTCAAAGATTTTTTTACCTCCTATATATACTTTCACCACAAAACTCAAGCTCTCTTATTTGAGACAGGTCCCAGAGAATGGAGAAACAAAAATAATTAGCCAGTTCTACACATTGCATCCAGAAGCCCGAAGGCATAAATTTTTATTAAAGTCATCATACTGTGGCAAATGTGAGGCAGCATGAGTATCTGAAAGATGGTGCAAACCATCCTTTTCTCTACTGAAGAAAGAGGGATATGCAGAGAGCAGGACAAGAAGTATAGCTGTCTTGTTTATTCAGACAGTGTTGTGTGAATACTGTTACTTCTACTTAGTAAGAAGGAAGCTGTCTTTCTACTTTATCCCACATGATTCTCTTTCAGTCTGAGTTATCTGTAGGCAGAGAGATTGCGCCTCTTCTGAAAGCAAATAAGCTTTGTCTCCCTGAAGGGCAGGATGGAGCTTGCAAAGAGTCTGCATCAACAGCACAGACTGAGAAAATCCTGGGAAAAAAAAGCAGCCTGCCTTCTGTAGGTGGCAAACTCTAAGAGGAGCCTTGTAAGGACATAGAAGGAAGATTTTGTTTGGGACCAACTGTATATAGTAAAGTCAGAGAATAAATTTGCTTTCAAGGCTTTCATTAAATCTATCACACTTATTGCTACATTTTCATTATTTAAAAAGTAACTCTTTAAAAATCTGATTATCTTGTGTGCTAAAGAAAGTCTATCTTTAAAGAAGGGGCTCGTTTATGTTTTTTTTTGAGAAATCATTTTAACAAAAGGGGAACAATTCAGAATACCTTCAAAGGGAGACATGGCCTCAGGAGACATGGTTGTTTTTACCATGTTTAAACTGTTTTATTCTCCTTCTTTCTTTTTTTGTCTACTAACTAATGTTGCCAGAGCTTATATAGAGTCCTTTACCTAAACTGCTAGTTAAACCACACCTATAAATGTATAAGAAATACCAACGAGATGATCCAGGCTCCAGGATATCTGTTGTACATATTCACAGTCCTCCATTAACTTCAGAGTTTCTCTAAAATATTAGCTTGACACTAGTCTTCTTAAAATGATCAATTTAATTTTTCTTTCAGAAACAAGACTTCTTCAGTAAGCAACTATGGTGTTCTACTGTTGATGATACATGATCACAGCCCTTCTGAACACTATGTATTAAAGATATAAGTTCTGCATTGCCAGACATGGAAGAATACCTTTTGCAATTCTGAAGTCACTACAACAATTACTTTATTCATTCTTTAAGAACTAAGATTTCACAGAGATATTAATATTAATATTTCCATATCTTGCAGTGATTTTTCAGAAATTGAGAATAGGGAAAGTGGACTTTCTGCTTACATATCTGTCTCAATATACAAAAGAACTTGCACTGATCAAATCTTCTAATAAAACAAAAGTTTAAAACTTACTGCACTTTTTTGCAGCTAAATAGCATTATTTTATTTTCTATCAAGCATTATTTTATTTTCTATCAATGCAATGTTAAAAAAAACCTTAATGGAAATAAAAAACCATAATGAAATTGAAGCTTAATATGTTGTGCATGTTTTTTAATGTGCATGCTCCACAGAGTGGCTATTTTTCACAAACTTCTTATGAGGCAACAGAGAATAAGCAACTGCCTTTTCCTAACAACATCATTGAATGCACTGGATTTAATTATACTAAATTGATCATAATAACAGTTAATAGCAATTTAATTCCACCAATTAGTTTGATACAAACTGTTGTTTTATAGTCTCTTTAAGATAAAAGCTTACTTAGTCATACCACATCTTGAGTACAAATCATATTCTACACATCCTCAGAACTCTGCAATCAAAGGAGATGCTCAGACATTAAAATTTAGCTCCTGAAACAGACAAATCTGTGGTGTATAGTGATATATTCTTGTTCAGATTACTTACCTAAACAAATACTAAAAATATTCCTGTCATAGTTAATTTCTTTTGCTTTCGATCTCAAAAGAGATCATTAGTGTCACTTCTAAGAATGAAAATTTCCTACTTCTGAAACAACTTCTTGCAGGGACAAAACATAAAAACAATAAAGTAGGACTCTAGTAACAAGCAACATACCTAAAACTTTGTTCTACATTATTTTCTAAGGAATATCAAAGGATACCTATGGATACTACAAGTGGGTTCCATATTATATGGTTGCCTTGGCCCCATGTTACAAGTAGAGAAATTATATTAAGGAGCACACAGACAGGATATAGAGATCAGAAATAATGTTGGCCTGCAGAGTTGATGTAAATAGGAATTTCCATCATGTGATTATCTTCTTATTCAACACAGTCTTTCAGTTGCACTATAAATTAGTGTTGCAACTCTAAATCCAACTCTAAACTTTCAAGGGTCTGAATACTTGAATATAGTACTCTCATTTGAGCCAAGCTTTTTGCTAAATGACATTTTATTTACATCTACAGTTTAAATAAGTGCATATTGTTTTCTAAGTTTAATCTTTGTAAGTAGTATTTAAGGTTGGTACGATGAGTGCAGCAAGAAAAGTGAAGCAGGAAACTGCAAAGACAGAAAGGGCCAGAGGCATAGATCACTGTTTTTTCGCTAGCTAAATCTATAGTAGTAAATAAAACTGAAATCTGAAGGCTGTTCTCTGGACCTGAGGCTAACTAGATCCCAGGTCGTGTCTAAAAAAATAACTATGGTAAAATATTTTGTCAACAGGAGTTTGGAATGACTCCTGAATTGCACTAAGAGCAAACCTTTTGAGTTTCAGAATTGGAGGTGATAGCTAACCTTGGTGGCAACTGTAACAGGAAGAGTGATGACTTTGTAAAAATATGGATGATTACATGTCAGGATGTGAACTTATGTTGTGGACCTATTTAGTGTAGTAGTGTAAGTGTAACCTCTGTGAAAAGAAAATGGGGTACTGTATTTATTTATTCCTTAGAATATGAAACAAAGTTTATTTCCTCCTCACTTTGTATTATTAGAGAAATTTACATCATTAGCTTCATTTTTCTTATTTGTTTAGTTAAATTATGTTCTAAGGCCAGACCAAGAAATCAACTTCGGACCCAGTAAATATGAGTCTGCTGTCAGAGGGAATGAGAAAAAATATGTTGTTGGCTCATTAGTTCATCAGCAACATAAAAGTGTGTGTTACCTGATGTCTCAGTAGGGCAGAGTCAGCACCAACAGATCTGCTCAGTCTAAAATGGTGCATCTTGCTGCAGAGAGAAAATTTAATGACTGTGAGTGTAACTGGTATATATTCTATCTAAATAAATCTACTGCAGGTAATAAGAGATTCTGCCTTACTCTGTAAATATTAGTATGGGATTGCAGGAGTTTCTTTGATGAAGAAAGGTGTCTCAGGACTGTAGAATTGTAGGATAATTCAGTGCAGAAAGACTTCAAGAGGTCTCTGGCCCAACCTTGTACTCAAAGCAGGGACTGCCAAAAGCTCAGATGGGGTTGCTCAGGGCTTTATTCAATCATGTTTTGAAAATCTCCAAGGGTGAAACCTGCACAACCTCACTGATTAAAGAGGTCTAGATGTTCCATTCCTGAAGTTGCCTCAAACACCCTTGCAAAGCTATGAAGATTTCAAAACCAGTACTGAGTCAAAATTGATGCCACCTTTTAAAAGCGCATTAAGAAAATGTAAAATAATAATCAAATGTAATGAAAATGTTCTCAGCTTTAATTAAACAATTGTCTTCAATAAAAAAGAGGAACTTAGGAATTATTTCTTTTTTAGAATATGTGATAATAAAAATTCTTTACTTCTGGGCATTCAGAACTCATATTTGACATAGATGTTTCCAAATATCTTATTGCTTTTATTTAATTGACTGAATTCTAATATTACATCCTAAATAGTTCTATGGTTATTAGTTAATCGTTTATTATTGTTTAGCATGGTCACATTCAAAGTGAAATTTCGAGAGACAAGTAAGTTTCAGCCTTGTTTCTAGAACAAATTTCCCTTTCCTATTAGAAAAAAACAGGGTCAAGAATTTTTATTCCCAGCAAGACTGCACAGCACAACTGACACTTAATACTTTATCCGAACATCCCCCTTTCCCTCCTGCTCTTCCTCCATTTGTTTTGTTACCTTTTTGCCATTTTATGATAATCTCAAAAATGTCATTTAATCATCACTGAAAAATGTCAGAAAGTAAGGACATTCTGTAAAAGGATTTGGATTTCATACAGACAGTGTCATGTTTAGGTACTGTTATCCAGCAGTTATCAAATTATTGTCTGACCTTTCCATCCTTCTAACCTGCGAGACATTGGGCAATGGATTTAGTACTGTTTAGACAGAATTCATCTTCAGGTTATAATTAATAGGCCAATATTTAATCATTACATTTATGTGATTACAAATGAGGAAACTGTGAGCTATTACTGCTGGCTTAGACTGAGGCACAATTACTGGTAGCTTACCCAGCAAAAGTGCTTGAGAGTTGCTGTATGCATTTCCACATTTATAATTATGCAAAAAGCTCTATCATCTTACTTGACCTTTAAAGCCCCAATGTGCTGATTGTAGGAAAAGTATTCTAAAAGACTGATGGAAATTTCATACAGTGCATATATAACCCAGTGATTGTATCATCAGCAAATGCTAAACAATAAGTTTAAAGTTGTTATTCTAATTTGGCCAGACCTTGCTAGGTTCAATCAAACACAATCAGAGGTGCATGGCTGACATTCTAACAAGCTTAGGGTGAAGGCAGCTAGTGCTTTGAATTGCATTAACTCATTTTCTGACAAATACTGGGTATTAATTTCAAACATTTTTTTTATATAGGCACACAAAAATCCTTTTGGGTATCAATCACATAAGCTATTCAAGACAAGGTAACAAATCTGTCTAAAGCTGATGTGAAAAGAACGACATTTGTAAATAGGGTGTTTGTGTGATAGAAATACATACATGGTCATGTAACCAGTTACAGTGTTAGCACCTCAAAATATGTAGAAGTAATAGTAATTAAAAAAAAATACAGAAAAGAAGATGTTTGAGCAGGTTTACTTCATTTAGCACATCTGTCAATTCGTTACAAAAAAAACGCCTGTCAGTTCCATTCCTGACCCTCTTCCACTCCATCTTAAGTTGCACTAAACCAAGTCTGATTTAAAGTGCTTAAGAAATATTACTATCTTTATATAATGCTTTTATTCAGAATTACAATATCATTTTATCAGGAAGGGAAGAAATTTTAAATATTTGCAAAATCATAATTGTTTCCTTAGAACTCTCACCTCATCTTTCTTCTGTAGAATGAAAATATCCAAGATGTCACACTGGGTTCAAGCCTTAGGAAAACCTGCCAAATCATTGCAAATAGAGCTACAGAGAGTGTATGTGACAGTTACACACATTATCAGCAAACTTCCTTTGTAAGCCAATAATGAAAATAATGTGCTGCAGAACCTTGTGTGTATGTTTAGACATACAGCCATCATATAATATCTACAAAATATGTTAGGAAAATATTCCTTTCCTTGATTGCAGTTCTAGATATATTTAGCTCCTCTTTCTTATTCATGTTAGCCATTAATCAGCAAGTTCAAAAAAACTTGCTAGGAGGAAAAAAAATTCCATAAACTGATCCATTAAAAAATTATTTTTTAGTCCACAGAATCAAAACTCTAATTTATTTCTTTACTTAATTTTTATTTTAGCAGCAAAAGAAATTTTTTTTGTTCTTCGTCTGAAGTTATTTACCGTAGTATGGATGGGCCATTTTTCTTACAAAAACATTTATAGGCCTTTCTGTTAAAGAGATAAAACTATTTTGCATAATTTTCTAAAAGTATCTCAAAACAGAATTACAGGGAAAACATAGAGAACTGTTTGCAAATGTTGTTGATGTTAGCTCTCAGTCCTCTCAGTTAAAAAACTATAGAAGACCTTATCAAATAGTATGTGAAAAATCCTTTATATATCATCATCTGACAGAAAATAAGGAAGAAAACTTAATAAGGAAGAAATGCTCTTTTTGTAACTAAGAAGTTTCAGAAGGTAATTTTGCATTGTTAAATACAAACTGAATCATACTTTATGTATAACATTCTACTTAAATTACAGACTGTTGCTGTAATAGAGCTATAGTTTTGGAGTTGTTTTCCTTCTGGTTTTGGAGGGGTTTCCTGGATATGCTATTTTCACTATTTTTATGGTACCTATTTTACAAAGGCACTTGAGTATTTTTAAACATATAGCTGATTGAACTCTGATTTGTTTCATGTAAAGAGAGAAGGATAGACTGAAAGAAATTTCTACATAAGAGACTTGTTTAGTTCTGATATTTCTTCACTGTGCTTTCTTACATGAAGATGAAGTGCTCACTGCCACTTGGTTATTGTAGTGTGAATGACCTTTGCATCATTAAAAATTGAAGGAAACCAAATTGTTTGCTTAGTATCTTCTGTTTATTGTTGAAAATTTATGCCTGTTTTTAAAAGCAACACTTTTAAGAGGGTGTTTGGATGTGAGAGGGAAATGGGAATAGATATATTAATATCAGGGCCTAAAATTACTGCCTTCAGCTTTAGGAATGATGCTTTTGATGATAAGTATTACATATCATAGTATCTTAATAATGGTCTTATTTTTTTATTCATGTCATTATTATGTGTTTTGGTTTTTTTAGCAATTACTCTGCTCAGATTTACAATATGGCTTCATTTTAATGGAAGTTCAAACCCCAAAGACATGCCAGCTTACAGCTTCTTTCATGTTTATGGTCTGTAATATAAACCAGCTATGTACTTGATTTTCTTTCCTTGTTGCTTTAGTAACAGCCTAATTAATTTGTCAGATGGTAAAATGTGCCTATTTCTAAATTTACACAGGCAAAGCATAGTACCCTGTGAAGCAGAACTGTCAATCCTGAAGTTATCTTCAAATACAAGTATAACTAGAAATTTCTGGTCCGATTCACATTGGCTTAAAACAGGACCCATATTTGTTGGTGGTTTGCCTCATCGTTACACAACAAAACAGGTATTTTTATTATTGTTGTTTATTTTTATTTAAGAATGGCATGTTGAGTAAGATATAACTGAAGAGATTTAAACCATGCAAAAAATAAAAATTATTTACAGCTTTTTGAGGATTACATGTAAGTGACTACTTGTCAGTGTTTGTATATTTTCCACACATAGTGAAATAAACTAAACTGTTAGCACTGAGTTATTGTGGTCTGGGTCTCATTTATCTAAACACTGGTATTTGGACAGGTGTTACCCCACAACTGTAGCAAATTTAATCTGTGAGGTTTTGTTTTCCCAGTGCACAGTAAAATCATATAGTCAGAGATGGACATATGTAGTCCAATTTTAATTTTTTAAGCCATATTTTGAGTAGGCTTTACTTTGTGACAATTGATTTAACCTTTTTATTTCTGTTCTGTTCTTCAGTAAGTGAGGGTCATCCTATCATTAGGCAAATAGAGTAATTTCAAGTACCAGGAGGTTTTTGATGCTGCTATTATAATGCAGCATTTTTAAATTGCTTTTACCCTATAATAAATTGCACAGTAACCAATGAAGTGGCAAGACTGTGGAAATCCAGATTAGAAGTTCTTGTGAGTAGGTACTTTTAAGACTGTAAAGTATTTAGCCAAAAGTATACTTTTAAATACCACACACTGGCATTAAAAGAACACATCAGCTAGTATTCCTGTTTATACAACTTTCCCCTTAATTCAAATGATCATACACAAACTATCTATTCATCTGCAATATTTTATCCTGATTCCATACGAAATATTATTTTCTACAGAAATGTATCTTCAATAAATGTTCTATACTAATAAGATATAAGAAAATCATATTTTCAATGTTTAAATTACCTATCTTCTAGAAGTTAAGAGAAATGTTTTTGGGGGTACCACAAAGAATTTATAGTGAAGGTTTAGAGAATTCAGTCCATGTACAAGTTCAATTCTATGTATTTAGGAGCAGGTAAAGGAGCAATTTGTTTGAGAGTTATAATAATAATATGTATATGAGAATGAATTTTGAGATGAAAAACAGCTCTTCACTAGCTAAAGGTAACATAAAACACAGAAAAATAAATTTACCTTCAGGAAGTTCAAATAGCAATAAGAGACAATGGTTTAAGGGTAATTTACTGCTAAAAAATTTGCCTATATATGTGTTGGATTGTCATATCAACATGGACTTTCTTTCTTTAAGGATGTTGCAGTTCAGTAGATTATTCTATTCTTAATGCAAGATTATTCTATTCTTAATGCAGGTGAGATGCTGTGGTCCATGCTTGTCATCTAAGTTAGGTTATAGATGTAGGACTTGTGCAAGTGCTCAGGCTGGTGATACTTAACCTCTATTACACATAGAGAGGAAAGCATACATTCCTATAACTTTCCCAAAAGGAAAAAATACAGCCTTTACTCTCAGTTACCTCTCTAGTTTTCCACTGAGCTTTTTTACAGGTCATTACTTTCTGTTTGAGATGATCTCAGGCTTTTATTTCACTGTATTTTCTTTGCTTATTTTTTATTTTTGTGTTCATTTTGATCTTAATATCTCATTTTGCTTATTTTTTACATTTTTGTAGCTTTAGGCAAGTTTTATTTTCCTTGACTTCCCTATCAAAGTCTGTAGGCTCTAAACCACATAAGGTCTATAAAGGCTATATTTTTCCCTTTTTGTTAGGGAATGGAGAACTGTCTGTCCAAGTACACTTTGTGTGAGCTTTTCAATCCCAGTAGGAAACCGCTCCATAAAGCTTCTTTCTCAACATTGTAGACCCAGACAGTCAGGCTTCTACTGTAAAATCTCCATCATCCCTTAAACAGAAAAGGTCTGTTTCTGACCTTCACCCTGCAGTTTGCTTCAAGGGAGATTTCTGCTCCAGCTGAGACTCAGCTTTTTCTAGCAAGTGCTCTGATCACTCTTGGAGTCAAGTTCGATAATGATCCTTATGATAGCCATAGTATCGACCTAATAATACATTGTCTTGTTTTACTGGAGTCCCTTCTCTCACTGGAGTAATTCGCTCTGATGTTGGTTCTTCTACCTTCCAATATTGTGGAAGCTGGAGAGAACAGTTACTTCAGACCCTAACTCCTTCAGTTTCTGACTAAAAGGAACTTCTAGTTGTCAGTACCAAAAACTGTTGACACAGAAGTTCCATATTACTGGTATTGGCTCATGCAACACTATTAATTTCCAGGCTAGATTCCTTTTCCTTTCATTTTGAGTGAATTTTCATATGATCTGTGAAGCCCTCGGGGTAAAATATTGCATCCTCTGAGGATTTCCTATACCTCATTTTCCTAATCAGCTCTAAAGTGTCGGTGCATATTTTTCCTCATATTTCTCTTTTGTTTGTATGTTTATTGTTTGGTATTCCCTAGAGTCAGAGTGCCCTCCAAATGTAAGGCAAGGTGCAACAATTCTAATGGTTTCCCTAGCTGCTGCCACAGCTTGGGAAAGCAGTTAGGAGAGTAGAGCCTTAACCTTTAAGGTAGTGATGTATTTGAAATAATACCTGTGATATCTGGCAAAGCAATGCCATAATACCCCAGTAGATTTCCTCACTATACAGAAAATCTCAGACCTCCCAAATCACAAGGCCTAATTGCTGTGGTTGGTGAGGAGAAACAGTAGAGCAAGCCAAAGAACTACTTAAGTAGACCAGACATATAAAGTATTATGGAACCAGATAGGATGCTTACAAGCACACACCGCTGGCTGGTGCTGTCACAAGGCCACTCTCCATTACCTCTGAAAGCCTAGAGCAATCAGAGGATATCCCTGAGGACAGGAAAAAGACAAATGTGATGCCATGTTCATCTTCAAAAAACCAAAGAGGAAGATGAGTAACCATGAGCTGGTCAGGTCAATGGCACAACTCTTTCCTGAAATAAATGTAGAAACAAATGAGGGACAAGCAGATCCTTGGAAACAACCAGCATGGATTTACCAAAGGAAAATCTACCTGACTAGTATGCTTACCTTCCCTGTTGAGCTGACTGACTCTGTGGACAAACAGAGGGCAGTAGATAATCCTTTGTTTCCCAGACTCAACTTCATTCACAACTCATCTGTCTCCTTCCTCTGAGCAGCGCAGGAGGATGGGGAGTGGGAGTTGTAATCAGCACATAAGAGTTTGTCTCTGCCACTCCATCCTCCTGTTCATCTACAGTTCTTTTATCTTAGATATCCACAGGCCAAAGATGGGAAAAGTATTTGCCTGGATATGAATTCTGAAGTATCTGAAGGTGTGGGTAGAAAAGGTAACAGATACATGCACTGAAACACTTTGGATAAATTCATCCAAGTTCAAGCACTGCAATCTGTTTCGTGCACAGCAGGAAATTGTTTTTATGACTTTGTAAACTGTCCTTTGCAAAGTCTATTGGATTCATCTGATGGTGTAGGATGGCAGAGCTGAACAGTAGGAGGAAAATGAAACTATAAATAGCTGACTGGCAGACATCTTGTTCTGCTGTCTCTACATAGTGAAACCACCCCCCTTCAGTTCTGTGCCAGATTTGTCTATTACTTATTTTTAAATCGTGTCCTATTTTCTGATAAAGAATATGACGGGCATACTTCAGACTTGTCACATCTAATAAACAGGTAAATGTCAAAATCAGCTAAACAGTTAAATAACATCATCTTTCTAAAACATTGGGTTTATGATCACTGGTTTTTAAGACTTAAAATCAACAACAGAGGAATAGAAATAAAATTACACAGAGAAAAAAGACTTTTTCCATCAGAAATTAAAAAAAATTATTTCTGAAATCTCAAGACTTGTTTCAGAATAATTAATTTCATGTTAATTTTAGTATCATTAATTGTTTACAATAGCTTTTTCCTCTGCAGAGAAGATTGGTACACTTAAAGGGAAATTAAAGACTGTTTTCAAATATCTACAGCAGCAGTTGATTGCAGTAATACTGTTATTTCTGCTGCTATAATTGCTTCAGTAATTTATATTTCTAGACTTAATACAATTTTAGTATTGAGAAAGTTGAAATGCCATTATATCTTCATATTCCTTTTCAACACAAGCAGTTCTCTATAATTAAACTTTGCAAGTATTAAAACAGGAAAGTTTCAGAAGGAAAGGAAGCTTCTGTACCAGGAGAACAATCTTCTAAATAAAGATAAAAGATTAAGTGGAATGTATGCAAATATATCTATGGGCATCAGTAGGTTACTGATGGGGAAATGGCAAGAGATAATTGAGGGATATGCTCAGGATCATAGTGTGTTAATGCTGAAACTAAGATGAGATGGAAATCATCATACATCTAAAGACTTCCGGTTAGACTATGAGCCCACAGTAGTCTAGAGGGCATGCATTTTAAATACAAATGTATAAAGTAGACTGTGCATATCTAAGAAAACATGTAGTTTTCCTATGAAACAGAGTGAATGCGATATCACAATCATATGAACTCCCCAGTCTCAAGATATTCTCAGATGTATCCATATGTAGGTAAAAATGTTTTATTCATTTTAATAACCAACTGCTAAAACATATAAAAGTATGTTGTTTCTCTTGTAATAACTCATCCACAGTTATTATCAATAATTCAGTGGTATTGAGTGAAGAAATGGACAGTGGGGTTAAAAAATACAGAATCACACCCTTAATTTGGAATAATCTGAAAGGAGTTTGCTACATGTTACAGTTGATGTGCTTCCATAGGCTAAAGCAACAGTAACTGTCTAGTTAGACACAGTTTATGATCCATTTCTCTTGCCAGAGCATCACAAAGCAGTGGGAGAATTTAGTACAATCTGTGCAGTGTTTTAGATTTGATTATCTGGCATTCATCTTATCTGATAAAGCTGGAGCACTGACAGCAGCTTTCACATAATAATTTATAATAATATTATATGCACATGATGCTTTAACACCCTGCCACAGTAGACATTGGATGTGAGGAAATTACAGTGGTCCTGAGATTCCTGGAGAAGCCAACAAAGGAAAGGACATACAATCTGTCATAGGACTTCAAGGAATACTAGACTGTTACATGGCTGCAACTGTTTACTATACTGGTATAAGCAAGAGTGGGTAGTTTAAAGCCTTAGAGGGGCCAGTCCCTGAACCTCTGCAAATTTCCTGTTGATCCACAGCACATCTGAAATTTTCATACTTAATTATTAAGAATTCTATGTTTTGTAAAACCATTTAAATTTTGCAGATTTTTGACATAATTGTTGCCAGTCAAATTGTCGTATCTGCTCATAGAGTCCTCTAAGTTTAAAAAAAAGCCTGCTTGAGTTTTCTTAATTTATTTTTTTTAATCAATGTGTACAATGAGATTGTAGACTGGTTATAAGCCTAGTGCAAAACCGAGAGTTATATCTCTTGTAATTTCTCTAATGGTTCCAAAAAACAATTATTTACAGCATCTAAAAATGTAGTCCCTCCAGCATATTTTGTCATGATTTCCTACCAGACTTACGAGTAATTAAACTCTCTTATTACTGTGTTTCTACGTTGCCCCTTCTAACCTTCTCTAGTATTTAACAAGTGCTATCATCACTTTGGTGATATATAATATGGTTATAATAATATATTTTTCTTTCTGCATGAAATTTCAGTGTAAAGTGATTTGTGCCAATTTGTATATATTTATACTGGTGTATTGCCTTTTTTCAGTGTAGCCTACACCTTACATGGTTTTAACTCTTGCATCATAATATCCCAGTGTTTATTTTTCTACCATCAAGATGCTTATCATATTCCTATTGTTTGAACTCTTCTTTTCCTTTTTAGAATTCATATATTTTTCCATAGGCAGTTACTTGTCTTTTGAAAATAAATAATGGTTTAGTGTTGTAAAGGCTACAGATGATGATCTTGGACATTGCAGCATTTGAGATACCAGCTCAGAGGAAAGAGGTATGCACAGAGAGCATTGTAGTGAATAGTGCCACATTCCATTTTGTTTTTTTTTAATTAGATTAACCTATATGCTTATGGTTATATTATTGATTTGTTAATTCTTTTTCTTACAGCTGAGTATGTTCATGTAAGTGTCTTGGAAAATTCATTCTTGATTTATCTACTTGAAACAAGTTTGAATTCTTTCTGAGGATCAATATTAGCACTATGTGATCCTTAAAGCTGAAAAAAACCCAAACAAGAAAAGCTCATACAGACCACCAAAGTCTTGAATTTTGCTAGTTATAGTAAAATCTAAACCTAGACTTTTAATCAAAATGAACTATAAATTTTTCTAGTACATCTAATAAATTCTAAATTTATGGTATTAAAAAGTAGAATGAAAGACATATAAGTAAGTATAAGGACCCCTCAATTCTCTTAATTCAGTTACTAGTACTATTTCTTGAATGCTTCCTGATAAGTCTTTATTGAAAATTTATATTAATTTGGGTGATTTTATTAGTTATAGATTGCTCTTCATATTTTGTTAGGAAGATATTAAGAGAAGTGTTTCTGACATTTATAATATCAGACTTTTTTATTGTGAAAATATATATTTCTCCAGCTGTATTCTGTGATATTTTTTACTGCTTCTATTTTAAATTTCATTAGAGTTTGTTTAGAGAAGTTAGAATATCATATAAACATATATATGCATGTATTGTTATATTATACAGATAGTAATATTATTAATGCAAATATTGATATTAGTATTATTAAGATGTTTACAAAACTTTTCATTAAAGTTTACTAAAACCATAACAAAATAATCCTAAACCAGAAATCAAGAAATATCCTTCACTGTACACAGATTGGAAAGTATTGCTGGTAAGAAATCAAGATTTTTTTCTCACTGATTATTTTATGCATCAAATTAAAGAGGACACTTAAGTTTACATAAAGTGATATGTTTTGACAAAGCTGTGCTTCACAGAGGTACGAAAATCTCATTATTATCAACAACTTTAATTAATGTTAAAATGCCAAGATCATATACTTATTACAGAGCTACAGATCACCCAAACTGCAGATATTACAGCTACATTATACTCCTGCAGAAAAGAAGTCAGTGAACTTTACTGAGTTCATGGCCCCAGGCCATCTGTGCAACAGGCCTTGACTAGGAGCTGCCACACTGAATCAGAATGGGTTTGTACTCAAAGTCTGAGCAGAATCAGGATGCTGAGCCAAATGGTTTGTTTCTGTTTCTTGTTTATGTGAGACTCTTGATAAGCATGGCTTCAACTCTGTTCTCTAGAAATTCTTTTATGCAGCTAGAAATAACAAGAGATCTCTGTGCACAGGGAAATCAAACCCCTTAAGATTCTGAGTCAGAAATTAAAGGGAGAAAAGAAGGAGAAAAGAAGGAGAAAAGAAGGAGAAAAGAAGGAGAAAAACATTGCAAAGTCTCCTGCTGATCTTGAATGATGATGATTGCCACTGTCTCACTGAAATCCCCTCAGAATTTGACTTTATGGAAGTATTTTTCTCAAAAACATTTTAGTTGTTTCATAATTACAGTGCTTGAACTCAAGTTTGTGTGTTCTAAATACTTGAAGTAACCAAATAGCATCCTCAGCAAATTAAAAGACTGATACAAAGGCATCACTGAAAATGTCTCTGTCTTGTTCTCTTGAGATCATTAAAAAAAAAACAAACTCTGTATTTGGAGAATTTAATAAGAGATTTGAGTTCAGATTTCTGTTTAATGTCGAAGAAACATTTTCTTTTCTTTTTGACTAGTATTTCCTATAGAGGAAAAATATTTTGAGAAATAAAAGATAAAGGAAAAAGAAAATGGTATGATATTCAATTTCTAAAGGCAACTGGTGAGCATGCTCAGATGGATACATATACCACTGTAAAAATGCAAATCTGTTTGAAAGAAAGCGCATGTCATGTATTCCTGTGTGATACTAGAGTTTTTTTTTATTGTAGCACCTCTAGGGAATCTCTTCAATCTTTCTCTCCTCTTAATCAACATATAAAATGCAAGAATATCTGCAATCATTTCACACTGCACTGAGATGAAGTGTTCTTCTACTTGGTATTTCTTCCTCTGAAGTTGTCTTGTCTGTTGGAGTTTAGAAACTCAGCTTTTTCTCCATTCCAGCTTTGTGCCAGCTGTGGGATTTTCCTGCATTTCATGAAACGCTGGCACCAGTGATTCAAGTCATCTGACAAGACAGGTCCATTGTGGGTATTCACTTGTTCATCTATTAGGGAAACAACGGGTCCAGTGAGGAATGGGGTGGAGGAACTGGTTACAAATGGCATAGAGAAGGCCAAGGTATTTGATGACTTCTTTGCTTTGGTCTTTACCCATAAAACCAGCCTTCAGGAACCCCAGGATCCACCAGGATCATCACATCCATCTCCTGGTCCTGCACAGGACACTCCAAGAATCACACTATGTGCCTAAGAGCATTGTCCAAATGCTTCTTGAACTCACACAGGCTTGGTACTGTGAACAGTTCCCTGGGGAGCCTGTTCCAGTTCTCAACTACCCTCTGGGTGAAAAGCCTTTTCCTGATATCCAACCCAAACCTCTCCTGACTCAGCTTCGTGCTGTTTCCTCAGGTCCTGTCACTCATCATGAGAGTGAAGAGATCAGTGCCTGCCCCTCCACTTCTCCTGGTGAGGATATTGAAGACCTCAATGAATTTGATTAAAGTTTGTCATTCTGTATTGAGGTGTATTCTATGTTAAGATGCTCCTTAAGGTCACCCTCAACAGTCATTTAACCATCCTCACAGATGACAGCTCTTTATCCATCATGGATTGTCTGCATTATTCCCACCAGGTTGTTTCTGCATGTCAGCAACCTTAAGTATGTGTTGGAAGACTTGAAACTACTTTTCTCCTTTCTATGTTTTACTGCAGGCAACAACAGTATCATCTACTATCCTCTTTTATTTGATGCTTGTCTTTAGATACAAATGGTCATTTGATTAAATTGATTAAATTCACCATCTTTCCAAACCTATCTCAATTTTTGAGGAATGGGGGTTTAGCACTGGCTAAATGCCAGATGCCCATTCAGTCACTCCCTCAGTCTCCCTCCTCAGCTTGACAGTGGGAGAAAATAAGATTAATAGACTTTTGGGTTGAGATAAAGACAGGGAAGTTGCTTACCAGTTCCAAAACAGACTTGACTTGGGGAAAATTAATTTCATTTATTGCCATTTAAAATAAATTTGGGTAGTGAAAAAAAAAGACAAAATGAAGCAGTAACTTCCCCAAGCACACACACTTCTTCTTCCCAAGCTCAGATTCATTCCCAACTCCTTACACTCCAACCACAGGTGGTGCAAGGGGAAAGGAGGGTTGTGGTCAATCCATAACACTCCCTCTGTGCTGCTCATTCCTCCTCACGGTTTTTCCCTGCTCCTACCTATACTCTCTTCATGGGTCACATTTCCTTCAGGAAACCTCCACCTCCTCTGACATGGTTCTTTTCATGGGCTGCAAGGGAATGTCTACTCTGGCACCACAAAGCAGATATTGATTTTGATGTTTGCACTTACATTCTGCTCTCTTTTTTTTAATCCATGCCCTGTCTGCCTTTGTGGCGTTTTCCCATGGTGCTACTATTTTGGCTGCTGGGCTCAGCTGTGCCCTGTGGTGGGTCTGTTGGAGTTGGCTGGAACCAGCTGTCCCTGGCACTGGGCAACCCCAGTCTCCCCTCACAAAGGTCATCTCTTCAGCTGAAACCTGCCTCCTATACAAAAATAACCTAATTTTATAAGACAAATGCTGTTTTGGTGATATGCAGAGATATCATTTGATGATGTGCACAGATAGCATACTGTTCCTGTGGAGATTATTTCCTTAAAAACAAGAAAGAGCATTTTGAAAGGGTTGACATTGTTTTGAACTTCCATGCAAGTTGCTTTTATGAATTTACAAGTTCAAATCCAGATGATCATTTCTCTTTGGACATATTGGCAGGCCTGCAAGATCAATTTTTGTCTTTGATCTGTGAGAACTCTTATTTTCCCATAGCTGCCAGGCTGACCTGCTGTTAAGCTCTTCAGTTTGTGGCTGATGTTGCCACTTAATTAATCCAGAGCTCCTGCATATTACCACAGGATCCTGGCAACAGCTACAGTCCATTTTTGTTGGCTAGATGTCTCCTTGATATCTTATCTTGATGTATGATGTAGAAATCATCCTGGGATAAGGTTTTCAGTGTTTGTGTGATGTTTTCATTCTTTGACAACTGTGATTCTCTTATTATTAACCATTTCTCTCTTCTTGCTATTCAGTGTGCAAAATTCAGGGCAATTACAGACATTTGGGGTGACTCAACTCATGTTGAGCATATTCAGTCCTTTTTATCCAATAGCTTCCCATGTTCCCCAATTTCCTTGTTTACCTGGAAATGCGGCAGTGTATATGTGCATGAAACCTTCTCAGGTACCTCGTCATGTACTTCACCTTTGTTTGCCTATTCTTCATGGTCCAGTCAGAAAGCTCTTTTTAAAAAGTTATTGCTGCCTTGAAAGTGGTAGCATGAAGTATTATGGGTTGGAGAAAACATTCAAACAGTCTGCTGCAGAGGATCTGTAGATTTTGATGGAGCTATGCCTTCACGTTAATATCTTGAAAGTTGATGCAATTCATAATGAATATACCTTTGACTTGTAGGTATAGGTTTACTACCTCATGTTATACAAACAACAAAAAGAAATAATTGTTCACATTGTCTGGAAGCAATGAACCTCAACAGATGGCATCACCTGTGAAGATGACATTTCACTAATTCCTCTGTGTGACTCTTTGAGATCCTATTTTTGAAAATTTCAACAGGTCTCGTTGATGATAAAGGAGAAGTATGGCTTGAGCAGCTAACAGATAACTTTCACGAGCCCTTAGAGGATGTGTTTGGTATCAGGCTCTTCCAGCAAAGCTTAAAGCTTAAACTACAGTGAAGTGACTTAATGCAGCAATGCTCTTCAGTGCTTGCACCCCAGACATCTGTCATCTAATAGCTTTGAGTTCCTTCCAGACACTGACTGAACATTGCACTATTTCCAAGCAGCCTCCCAAAGCTTGGGAGGAAAAGCTGTAATCATTCATTGAATAAGTGTACTCTGGGATATTATGTAACGAGCTCATTGGCAGACTATCTACTTGGGCTGAAAATGTCTATGGGCACACTTTCTTCCAAAAAAAAGTGTTTCACACAGAAAATTTGTATGGCTTCTTGCTCTGGCTTATCATTCCGTTTCAGTCTCTTTTTCAAGGCAGAATTATATCTAAGAGTCATGAATGGTGGCCACTACACTCTTTCTATAAGCAATAAAGAAGAACAAAGAGCTAGGGTTTATCCCTTGGAAAAAGTAATGTGTTGACCATGTACCAACAGACACCAGTTAATGGCCTCTAATCTTCCTTTGCAGTTCTTGTGGTGATACAACCTGATAGTGTAAACCTAAAGGGGAAGTAATTGCAATTACTTCCATGTAGTTTAGGTAGGACCCTTCCAGCTTCAGGAGCTTCAGGAGAAACCAGACTATATTTGGCAAGGCAGAAATATATTTAGCTGCATGTATGTGACAGTCAGGCAACTACTACAATGATTACCCTAATGACCTATCAATCAGCAGTTCCCTAGGTTTATCACTTACTCTTTCCTTCTGTGTTTGGGAATTGTGGGTTCATCTCTTGGAGACTGGTTCTTTATGCAATTGATGAGAATGCACAAATATTACCTTGTGTTTCTTCATGCATTCCCCACAACACACAGTTAAAATCAAGAGCTAAACTCCTCTAGCTATCAATTTACTCATCTGTTAACTTGTTTTTGATAACAGTACGTGATGACGCATCAGCTGTAGCAATCTAACCACAAAACTCAATCTACATGAGAAAAAGCATGTTATGAAACTTCTTATCACATTTTAGTAGATAAAACTGAACTGAATATTCATCTGTTCCTATTTTATGTGTGTGTGATTTTTCTCAAAGTTTTTTCAACAGCAGAGAGGTTTATGCCACAAACATGAAGTTTTGGGTGTATAACTTCATCCTATTAAAATGCAAATCCTTGAGTTTCTCCTCAGGAAAAAAAAAAAGAAGACAATTTGCTGCTAAATCCCACAAAATCCCATTGAAAATTACTTTTACTGATTAAACTTCTGTGCTCTGGATGGCAGGTGGAGCAAACTGTTGCCACTTCTGATAAATGCAAACTCGGTAGTCAAAAACGCTCATGTTGTTAGAAAGTATACAAAGGTAGTTTAATTAATATTCGAAAACCGTATAGTGCCTCCTGAATTGTTAACAATAAAAGTAATCTTTGCTCTCACGGCTGTGTTTCCACAGTATTTTGGTATGGTAATTTTGGAGGTTTATTTCTTACCTCTGTCATCATTTTCACTAGTGTTTGTATGGTGCTGTGTTTTAGACTGGTGACCAAAGCAGTTTTGCAACACAGGGATGTTTTTGTTGTTGCTGAACATTGTCTACATGGCATCGAGGCCTTCTTTGTTTCTTGCTCTTACCCCTCAGCAAATAGGCTGGGAGTGGTCAAGAGGCTGTGAGGGGACACAGCTGAGACAGCTGATCCTAGGTGACCAAAAGGATATCCCATACCATATAATATCATGCTCAGCAATAAAATGGAAGGAAGTTTTTCCAAAGTAGTTGTTGCTTAGGGACTGGCTGGGTACCAGTCTTCTGGTGGTGGTTGCTTTTGCATCACTTTTTTTTATTCATTTATTAAACTGTCTTAATATCAACCCAGTAGCTTGCTGACTTTTCCCCCTCTTCTCTTTGCCATCCTAATGAGGGAGTGGGACCAAGAGACCGCAGGGGTCTTCTGCCAGCTAGGATATAACCATCACATTCCCTCAACTGAACTGTCACCTCAGAGGGACCTCTATGGTTAATTTCTGTCATGTACTCATGAAGAATCACACACAGTATTCTCTCTCATACCTCTGTTGTCATTGATGATTTGTGGGTCTTAGTAGACTTTTCCAATGGTGAGAGCCCTGCCTGACTAGCTGGTAATGCTTTCACTGGGAACTAACAATGTCTTTATAAATAAATAATAGGACAGTCAGTAGGAAGTTTGCTTTGCTATCTAGATATGTTTCAACTTGGCAATACTCAATGAACATCAGCGTTTCTGAAACTAAAAGAACATTAATAATTCTTTGGGTGAAGTGTGATCAAGATCTCATCTTGAAATATCTAGTAGTGGAACTATCTGGTTTATAAATTGCAGGAAACTATATTAAAAGGTATTCCAGCAAGTAAATAGTCATGTTATATAATTTTCCTAATCTTTGGGTGAAGGGAATTTTGAAATATGGGGGTTTCTCATGGAATCCTAACACACAGCTGCATAAATATCCTCCCAGCTGACAGCTTCCTGCTCTGACCCAAATTACTGGAATTTATCTGGGTGTGATATTCTGCACCATTTTGTTTAACCAAACAAGGCCAAAAGTCTTCAAAATAAGAAACATCCTAGGTTTTAGAAGAATAAAAGCTAGAATATTTATCCTCTTCTTAATAAAATCTTAGGATGAGGCTGGACAAAATAGAAGAAAAAATGGCTAGACACAACCCTCTCCCACACATCATGATCTTGCAGGTGGGTTTTTAGTCTCACTGCCTTTCTGAAATTTAGTGGATTTTCATCTTCTTTGGTCCCATTTTCTTTTTCATTATCTCTGAACCCAGGTTCTCTACTCTGTTCTCCTAACAGTAGTTTCAGTTGCTCTGCTTAAGCCGGTCTGCTGCTTCCCTGCTATGCCTATTGCCTTCCATCTGGGTTGTTACCTGGAAACCTTTTTTTAAAACAGAGCACTTTTTTTTTTTCCCTTGTGGAAACAAATCATATTTTCCCTTTCTACAGGTGTAAATGTTGTGCTCAAGGGAATATAATGTTAATTTAAAATAGAAGCAAGTGGAATATCAGCCTACTACAGCATCACAATGATAGACAACTGTCTAGGAAATTTTTTCTAGAATTGTTTCTCCAGTGTTAATAGGGAAAGGGTTTTGGTCACAGAGGCAGAATTGGTAACTTGGTCCTGTTCCTCACTTGTAGTCCGTCACTCTTCTTTTTTCTGTATGTTTATACTTTGTGTCAGGTCCAACTCAGTCTGAGTTTTGGCAAGTTTTATTTCATCTTTATGCTTTCTACTTCCAACATACATTATATTCTTTGCTGGGTTTTTTGTGCGTGTGTTTCTGTGTGTTCATTATTCCCAGTACCTTCTTCCAGCTGGTGATTGCTAGACATTCCCGTCACTTTAATTAAGGAAATTTCACACCTCTTGATGTTCACACCACCTGAAAACTGATGTTTTCAGTTCTTTGTCTGATCCCTCTAATTTTGTGATTTTTCCTTTCAAAAGAGAAAACCGTCACTGAAGATGTAGTTTTGTTTGCCTAGGCTCTGTTTCAATTGTGGTGATTCCTGTTTGCTCCTTCCAGAGTTAATCTGGGTGATTAGTGTTTCTGTAGTGTCTTTGACATTTGTCAAACTAAAATATAAGATATTATTATTTTTTTAGGCTGTGTATTTGATGAATAAAAAACCATCAAATGTTTCATCAAGGAATAGAAACTCTACCAAATTTAAAAGCATTTGATTTCCTGTTAAGTGTGCTAAGTGATTTCCCCTAGAACCTACTTCTCTAATAACGTTCATAATCTTTCTCTGCATTTACTCTCAGCGCAGGATCTCCCATTCTCATTGATCTTCTACATACAAGTTTCCATTATTTCAGTAACAATAAATTGACTTTGTGTTTCTTGACAGCTTTGCCATGTTGTTTCATTGCTTTTCCCAACAGCAAACAATATAGCAGAGACAGATTTTATAGAAAACTGTAGTAAATGGAGGCTGTTCCTGATCCCTGGCAAATAGCCCTTCAGTGCTTTTTACTTCATGACTTCACTCTAAACTAAGTATCTGAATGTAACTATTGGGCATGCAGTGAACATCTGAGCCTGAAAAATAGTCATATAACACATTTGCGAAGCCAACAGGAAATGCACTCTGCTCTATAGGTAGAGGCAGACTAAGATGCTGTAATATAAAGAAAGAGTCACTATTAAGAGAAGAACATAATGATCATATTGTTAGTAAATCTGTGATTTTTGGTAGACAAAAAAAGGAACAGAAGAACTGGCAGCTGTTCTACATGAAACCATTGTGATCTTTTATCTAAATGAAATGAGATTTGGAAATGAAAGAATATAGGAGGAGGAGGAAACATTTAATGAAATGGAACTGTGGGGGACACAAGCACAGAATCATTAATTTCCAGTTTCGTTAGTATTAATGGTATGCTTTTTGAAAGCAAAAAGGACTAAAGATAAGTAACTTTGTCAGTGTCTATCACTCTCTTCTGTGGTTTTAACCTCCTTATTTACTTACTTAGCTTTTACTTACTTTACTGTGCTTGTGGTTACAAATTATTGAAAATCATACATACAACCACGGAAAGATGTTTTTTCTGTGTATAATAGTAACAGGAAAAAGCATTATATGATTTTGTCACTGTCTCATTATACAGATCCTTATTCCAGGTTAGAGACCATGGTTTTACAGACTATTTTACAGCACAGGTAGAATAGTAAGGAAAAAAAAAAAGAGGAAAAAATAAAACCAAATATATTTATAGAATGTATTTTAAAAGTAACACAAGTTAACTATAAGATGAAATGTAAACCTGAAATAATAGAAATATCCTGACTTTTCACATAATCCTATAAATAGACATTAAATTTCTGGAAGGAGAAAGTGGCTGACCTTGTAGTGTTTGTCCTGCATAACAGTCTGAGGTATTTTGAGAGTAAAAATAAAACAGGTAAGGTTTCATCTTGAGAAGAATAGAGTAGGTCAGCATTGAGGCTTAAAGCAATATGAGGGAGGGAGGGAGAGGAGGAAACTCAGTTCCAGGATCTGAATGATGGAAGCAAGTAAGGAAGCTGCTTAGAATCTGCCATGTATGTTTAATTATTTTAATATGTGGGTTTTTTTTTTAGGTGAAGAATTCCTTTAAGTGAACTTGCTTCAAGCTTCCAGTTTTTAGAACACTGTTTGATTTCTCCTCTCAATCATCTAGTTCATAATGTTGTTTCATGTGAATTTGATCTTTTGTTTACTCTAGTTTTCCTGGGGACTATCAATTCCAAATAAAATTTGCAAATACCTTAGGCAAGGACTCTATATACATGAATCTCAGGGCAAGTGTGAGAATTTCAGGACTAGGTGTGTCTTTTGACAAGTAGTATACAAGTCAAGGCAGGGAAAAAAAATTTAGAGATGGAGCAAAACAAAATGCTCCAAATAAACCAGCATCAGCCTTTGACGATGAGTAGGCAGTATAGAGATAGTTCAAAGCTCTGAGAAAACATATTATCCTAAATGTCTCAGGACTGTGGCTCTCAAAATGGAAATTCAAGCTAAAACAAATAATTTGGTACCCAAATCCAACTGCTTGCCCCACTCCTTTGCTAAAGGTTTTTGTTTCCTCAGGAGAGATGAAAAAGTAGGTCATACGTCCACTTCTCAGTCTTGCCAACTTAAACTGCCATTAATCTCAATCTATGTTAATATGATGAATTATAGATATATTTTCCTGGTCTATTACATGTGTCTCAAGGGCAGTAACACCTAAATATTGTACAGGGCAGACAACAGCGAGTAGTAACTTGTCAGTGGTCTGATTAAAAATTAATGAAGGTTTTAAATTTTTACTCATGGGTAGAGTTTATTGGTTTTAGAACACAAAAATTTGTATTGTCTTAAGATAATTAAATGGATTTTGGATGTGCATGGATTCATCACCTTCTTTGTACCCCATGGTTAACATTTTTATGTTACCTGTCTACTCTAGATACACCTCTGATCACACAAATACATGTGGTTAACATCTTGGTACCATGGAATGCATGCTAATAAAAACCTTGTTATGTGTCAG
Source organism: Manacus candei (assembly GCF_025592945.1). Classification (NCBI taxonomy): domain Eukaryota; kingdom Metazoa; phylum Chordata; class Aves; order Passeriformes; family Pipridae; genus Manacus; species Manacus candei. Next base: position 16,751,658 of record NW_026138059.1, on the reverse strand, counting down.
GCAGCTCTCATTATTACCACATTCCTAACACAGAAAACCACTATTTCTTACCTGGTCCTGATACTTATATATGCCTCATTGTTAAACTTAGGATTCTCTGTAGCATTCTGGGGAAGTAAAAGCATTTACTGAAAGGTGTAGTGCACCAGCTGATATATTCCTTATCCAGTGTGTGAATACTGTGCTACCTTGCATCTCTTGCCTTGAGAAACTGGGCTAGAAAAAAACAAACAAACAAACAAAAAATTTACAGTGTACAAAACCAGACAAACCAGTTGCATATGTTTCTAAAAGATGTACAGCCATGATATAAGAAAGCACAGATCATAAAAATGTATGAAGAAATTTTCCTCCTCTCTCCCTTTTTTAGCTTAGAATATTCAGTTTTCTTAGAACTGATTAAATTAGGCCTATTGAACACTATATACCTCAGGTTATACTCATTAAAAAAAAGCTTATTTTTTTGGAATATTTTTGCTTTTATAGGCATATTTTCATTCTAAAGACATCCTTTGACATGCAGATGTCTTTGTTTTAGAGGTGTAAAACCACTTGTTTTAACTCCTCCTTTTTTCGTAAATCAGCATTCATAATTCACTAAGTGTTTCATATGGAATCCTCCTTTAGATATCACAGAACATCTTGACTTGAAACTGACCCATGAGGATCATCAAATCCATCAGTATATAAATGCATATACTTGATACAAACATCTCTTGGCTTATATCTTTGTAGATTTGAGTGATTGGTTATCGGTTGGACAAGAAGCAGAAATACAGAGGTTGACTGGCTTGGCCTGAAAACCAGTTCATGGTGATGGATTCCAAATACCTTTCCCTAATGTGCTGTAATGTGTTGGCATGGTGTTCAATATGTCTAACTCCAGCGTCGCTCAGAAAAGGTGAAGTGCAGGGAGGTGAGCTGATTTCCACAGTTAACTGACAGACTCTGTAGTATATAAGAAAGATAAGTCTGTTTTCCAAATTTCACTCTACATTTTCTAGTCATCTCCAGCCAATATATTTTCCATCTTGCTCATGCGCAAGGTATTGTACCACATTTAAGAGAAAGAATTGAAAAAGTTAAATTACAGTAATTGAACTTAGAATTTCAATAGCAAATGAAGTAAATGAATCATACATTATGACTATAAGCATAAGCACTGAAATTGTTTAGAAAAGGGGCAGACATTACTAGACATAACGTTTAGGGAGATTCTGCCTTACTTCAGAGTCTTCATATCACTTCTGATATGCAACATTGCACCTCCTTAACTGCAAGGCAAGAGCAAGTTTAAAAGGTAAGGATTCGGACCGAAAACAAACTTTAATAAAAATGATAAGGTAATTTCTCAATACTCTTGAATCTTTCAGACCTCCTGATTTTAATTAATCCACTGTGGCTTAATGAACCACTCCAAACTAGAACTGTGAGAATCATGGAAACCTGACAGTGAAACACATGCTCAAGTTTTACACTGCCAGCTAATTTAGATGAGGAAAAGATGCAAGAGGAATGTGAATGTTTCTTATGTGGTGATCTGGTTCCATCAGAGTCTGGGACCACTGTGAAGTACAGGAGTCCACAAGGTGATTTGCCAATACTGGTCCACTCACAGATTCAATGGGAGAAGATAGTCCCAGTTCCCTGCCCTGCAGCACAGGAGAGTGGAAGAACTCTTGACTTGCTTATTTCCCATAGTGGGACAATTACCAGGGTCGCAGGTTTTGCAACCCCTGATTTGAATGGCTATAACAAATGAGAAATGAAGATCAGAAATGTAAACCTCTACCATCCTGGGCAGTTTGGGGATTTATTCCTGCCTCCCCCCTTCTGTCTATTTGATTTTGCTTTATCATTCTTGCTTCGTGAAAGTCTTGCGATAGGGTTCAATATCCATGGCAGATACAATAAAAGCACATTCAGGATAATAACAATAAATTGTTAAAAATTTCAGTAGAGGTGGTTAGATGAAAAAAATCTGAATTTAACTTACCTCTTAACCCCTTTTAATTGTGTTAGTATAACCGAATTAAAATATATTTAGATATTTATATTCCGAATCACAATTTTGGACTAAAATCATCTATTATATTAAAATACGAATCAAATGAACTATTGGTGTTCTGCATAGGTTTATACAGTATTTAATTTCATGGCCAGTATTAGTCAGGACATAGGAGAGATTTCAGTTCCTTTGTGTTTCATGCACTTTATATATATGATGAAATGTATATTTTACCAGTATATCTTCCCATTTTGACTTTCCATTTCTATACTAGTACTAGGACAGAAGCTGAAACAATATTCTGTCTCATATATTTTAAGTGTTTTCTTTTACTATTTTTGTTTCAGAGTTAATACTACTTTCCATTTTCCTACACATTTTGAAATGTCATTAAACTCTTTGAGTCATACTACATTATCAAACAATAAAAATGCTTGTGGATTAAAATTGGAAGTGAGTGAGAAAAGTGTTTTAAAAGGTAAATATTAGAAAGTGAAGTAATGAACAGCATAAATACATCATACACACTGTCTACTGTCATCACACATCCCTGCCACTGTCTACTTCAGCAACATTTCTCAAAGGAAGGTGCATTTCTCTCTCATTAGTAGCTATACAAATTGACCAGAGTAAATTTTGTCTGTTTTGTTTAAACTACCAGAGTTAAAATGAATAAGGTTTAACTTTTATTAATTAATGTTTAAAAATTTTAAGTCAGCAAGAAAAAAAGTGTTAACATTTTTTGATCAAGGTGATATCTGAGTCACTAACGTTGATTTTTAATAAATCCTTGAAAACCTTTTGGCTTGAAGAGACTGGAAACAATAGATATCCTACCTATAGCATGTCACCTCGAATCCAGGCAAGTTTCAGTGCTCTGTAAATGGAATACTAAGGCAGAATAATGTCCTGTTGGATTTAAGTTTGAAATATTGCAATTTGAGAAGTTTGCAATTGTTTTGCAGAGAGTTCTACTAATCAGACTCCAAAACTGGATATATTTCAGGAATCCCAAAGATGTGAAAGACTACTATATAGTGTATTATGGTACACTGTAATATATATAGTGAGAATTTTTAAGATACATAAAATTTATCTTGAGTGCACACAATGACAAAAGATTGTGCTATACTTTGTTTTCTTTCCAGTTAATTGTATTTTTTTAAAATAAATGCTCAGGACATAAGCCAAAACCTCATTATACTGTTTATGAATCTGTGGCAAAATGACAGCATGCAAGTTCATTTCATTAGAAACTCAATTCTAGGTTAATTCTCCCTAACAGCAACTCTAATTTGGGCTAGTCAGTAAAGGATATTAATAAATGGTTTGGCATATATGTGTGAACTTTTCCTACGAGGTAAGTATCTGTACTCATTTTTGTCAAGTATAAAGGGCATTTAAAGAGCATAGTTACTATATGTCAAACATATCTCAATAGATTCTGAATAGTGAATTTTATTAAACTAAATTTCTGGTGTTGCTCTGGCCTTGACATTTCCAGGCAATCTAAGTATTACAGTTTGTTAGCATATTAATGTATTTTTGTAAATGGAAGGGAACCCAACTACAAGTGAAGCCTACATTTTAATCTGCTAATCACAAACAAGTATCTGCTCTCAAAAACAGCAGAATAAAAGCTGCTTACTTCTGAATATGTATACCGATAGCTCTTATTCCTACATATCTCAGAAGATGTTATTTTTTTGTATAGACAGCATAGCAGACCAAAGGCAAGCAATTTTCTGACTAAAATATTTATAATGCAGTTATAATTACAAAACAAAAAATTACTTTAGAGGAATGGATTACATTCAAAATATGTACATATCAATGTAAGAAAAATTATTGGGAGACCAAACAGTATTGAGGAGAAGAAAAACATGTTGTTAAAATATTCAGTGTTATAGTGCATGGGAAAATATGCAGATAAATGTTGATTTCCAAATCAAGTGACTAGTCTGCCCTTCAGTGTGCAAAATGGATCACAGATTGACAGTAAATTTTCCCTATACCAGAGATTCATAAAACTATATTGTATCTGACCTTTGTGTTTATTGGTTTCTTTTTTCTTTCCTTCTTTCTTTTTTTGTTTGTTCGTTTTTACAATCCCAAGAATGAGGACTTTTCTTGAAATACATGCATAGTATGATTGGGACAATCATAACTAACCTTTAGTTAAACCTTGTAACAGACTCAGGAAAAAAGAAGAAGCAGAGCTCTAACAAGCTGATTTATGTAGCCAATATTAAAACATTGTTTAATTGTTCATTTTTGGGGGGGCAATGTTATGGGTACCATGTAATTTCCAGCTCAGAATCCTGTAACCATTTCTGTCCACGTTCATATTAAATTTGCAACAGATTCTGCATCCTGTCAATTTGAAAATTGTTTTTCTTACTACTTATAAAAGGCAGGGAAAAAAGAATAACAAGGATCTCTTATAAAAATAAAAATGTGAAACAGTAGGACAACACATTTTCGAAGATTACCTGGTATAAATTGTTATGATAATGGCAGCAAAAGCAGACTGCTGAGTGTAACACTTGGCAGTCCATCACACTTATTTCCTGCCAAAGTGGCTGGCAAAGGAGGAAGAAAAAGAGTGTTCTGTTGTCTGTAATCTGTATCAATAATCTCTGTCAGCCCTTGTAGTATATCAAATAATAATGTTCTCTTAACATCCAAAGCGCAACTTTGAGGACAGTGTTCACACTGAGTTCTTGAATAAGATTTTTGTTTCTTAAGTTCCAGGGAGCCTCATTGTAATCCTTTGTGTCTGTTACACGCAGAGACCACTTTACCTATGCTGCACTTGAGCTTTGCTGACTTTAAATGCCGCCTTAACTGGTTACATAACTTTTCACAATGTTGCAGTGATGCCTTAAACCCCTAATAGTTTTTTATTTTTCTAATTTTTGTAAGCCTTATAAGTCTTATAAGTAATAGAAGTAGACTCTAAAAGCAGCAACCCTCACATCCCTTTCCCTGTTGCACCCTTAGTTTACACATTCCTTAACCCTCCTACCCCATTCCATGTTCTCTATATCACTCCTACCCCAGAATTCAGCAGAAATGTTTAGTCTCTTGTCAAGGCAAGGCCTAGACTGTTCAGAGAACAGCCATATCAGGGCCTGAATAACAAAACAGAGTCAAGAATTAGGTGACTATGTGCACTCTGTGCCCCGAAGAAGATGAAGATTGATGAAGAGGTGGTCCCAAAATACACCCCAGACCCATTCTCAGGGGGTGGACCCGGGGCGGATCGGAGCAAAGGCCACAGCGTGGACACATTTGGGATTGGATAGATGGTATTATAAAATGTAACATCTCGGGCACAGGGGCGCATGTTGTGTAACATCTATTGCCTTGGCACATTAAACCCTTTCCTTATCTCACCCTCAATTAACTGCTCCCGAGTTTTTTCTTAGCACCAGCTGAGCAGGCATCAACAGTGCAGTAATATACTTCCTGTAGGCCTTTGCTGTTAAAGAAATAAACAGGGAACTGTTAGTGAAATTCTTTGATCTCTCCCATGAGTTGGAAAGCCAGTGCATTTTGTTTATTGTGTATGGCATGGCATGGTATGTTATGTTTCAGAGTGGTTGAACAGTGCAGAGAAAAACAATTTTCCTTGCTTCAGCCATGTTGTACTTGTGCAGGCTAACTCTCTGCTGCGAGGGAGAGAGCTCTCCTTTCCCATTAATTTGACTGGGTTTTGACCTCATTTAGACTTGTACCACCCACAACATCCTATAGCACAGTTACACAACTTCATTTTGAGTTGTATGAAAAACAAACCCCCGTACCTTGCTTTCATCTTCACACTGATTTATGTAATTTCTTATCCTTTTGATCCTGTATTGTAAGAAGCTGTGAAAACTCTTTATTCATGTGTGCATTACTCTGTTCTAACTCTCCTTGATGGAGAGTTTTCCTGGTCTATACAGTCGCTCTGTTCAGAACCCCTCATATGTCTTGTCATTCCTATATAACAAAGTTTTTTCATATTGTGACTTTTTTTGCATATTGTGAAATGCTGTTCTCAGGATTTTTGGTTTGCTATCCTGAGTAATGCAGGAAATATTGAGCCACTTGTATACACCGAGGAGAATAGATGCTATTAGAGATTTGTAGAGAGAATTTCTAAGGGTTCTCCATACTGAGCTCACCATTTATTCACAATTTTTCTTCTTCTGTTTTAACCATTCTCTTAATTTATTGAAGGGCTTCCTTGTTATCCCAGGGTGACTGAGTTACTTTAGAGTCTTTTAGCATAGAAGCTTGGTAAAATCCTTTGAAAATCAAAAACCATGTACCAAGACATCCTTTTTCACATATTCAGTGTTCCTCCCGTGAGTTACAATTTCCCTTTTCAGAAACCTTCTCAACTATTCCCCCATACGTTATGTTCATTTATATATCTGTTGATTCTGTTCTTCAGTGTAATTCTTAATTTCTTAATGGTTTCTTTTGAATGTGATTGGGACTTACTGATATGTAGTTTGAGGTGTGCCCTTGCACGTCGTGGTCTTACCCCCATTTTCATAAATAATTAAAGCAAAAAACTCTAAAAAAAATCCACATCTACCATTCCCATGGTTTGGATGCCATTTTAAGTGATGACCACAGTAATTTCCCATAGGAATCCCAGGCAAATACTGTTTGCTACTGTTAACTTTTTAGTTTTCTTTAAAAATACTTTCCAGGAATAATTCAATTTGAGATAGATTTCTGATGAACCCGTACTAAAAAGGGGTTCTGCCATGGGAACTTCCCAGAGCTACTCTACATTAAATTTTGATTTGGTGAGTTCATTTACATTTCCTGCTAGAGCCATGTCCCTTTGAACATTCCCTTTATACTTAGATGGTCTGTTAGCCCTAAAGCCTTTCTGGCAGGCTTACTGCTCCTGTTGGGTTTTAAAAAGCATTTGATGCCTGCCATTATGCTTTTAGCAAATTGTTCCTCAAGATCTTTATCTTTTTCTTTCTGCAAATATCTAAACCTGACTTCAGTGTTAGAAATGGGTCCTTGGCAGTGTGTAACAATTTACTGTTCTGTGTATTTTCAGTACCCCTAAAGTGATTCCCATTTTTAGTAGGTCCTTAGGCATCTTTGAAACATGATTAATAGCACTAGATATCTTCTGAGCAGAGAAGTAGTAAACTTACAAGTAGATTTTCAAAGCTTCCCTGTTTACCATTCCCCGTGACCTGTGTTCCTCCATAAAAAATATCTGATTAAAGTTAGAGAAACCCACTTTCTGCTGGTGTTTCACCATACCTGTTGTGCTGTCTATGTGTCCAAAACTCTCTTTTTAAGTTTGTTCATTAGGTTTATCTTTAAGTCAGTACTGCTTATCTTGCTGTGATATCTTTTCACATTTAAATTTTTTTTTTTTTAGAATTTCTTTATAGAAAAAATGAGGATCAGATTTTTTTCAGGAGTAGATGAAATTATGCTACAAGTCTTTCTGTAGAAACTTATTTATTTTTAAAATGGATCACAATGGTAACAAGTAAAAGAACTGTGTGAATTTTTTCCTTTGTAGATTTCCGGACCTGTCTACAATTTCACTGGCTGTATACAAGTTATAGAAATCAATAATGTGGGACCTTTCAGATTCTCTGATGCTGTGGAAAGAAATAATCTTGACGATTGCAGGTAAACTGCCCTCTATGCCTTTTCAAATTGAAAGAAACTGTTTGTGCTGATTTTTCTTTCTTCCTTACACAGGGTGACCATTTTAGATAATTACAACAATAGTTACAGAGAAAAAGATAGAAAAAACCCTAGAGAGGCGATATTGTGCTTTCTTTTATGCTTTTGAAGCATTTTCTTTATGGAAGATGCTTTTTTTGCAGAGTAGTTCAATTAAGCTTGACAGCACATTTAGAGCGAGTTGTCACCCACTGAATGCTGAAACATAGTGTAGTAAGAAAGATAATCTGCAAAAAAATATAGGAACAGAGAGCAGGGTGATGTGCTGGCTGTGTTTTACTTATGATTTCAGGATTTCTATTAATCTTGTAACAAATTTGGATGACCTGCTACAGTTACTATACAAGAGACTGTGAACAATGCTAGAAAGCATTGTTTTTGAATAAGTTTAAAATCCCCAGTTGATTTCATTTTTACATATTCACATCACTACTGGTTATGCATTGATTTAAATAAAAGGCTACACAGGGGTAATGGGGTACATTATGATTCTGTTCTGGAATATAATAGATTTGAACATGGAAAAGTGGAAAGCAAAATAAAACAGAGGTGAATTGCATTTGTAGGTAATTAGGCCTTTCAGAATAGAATATCACCCTAGAGAACATTATATAAGCCTTTTTACTTGTGGTTTTTTTTCCTAAAATTTACAAATTTTTTTTATTAATGTTCATGAGCTTGTTTAAACAACATCTTAGAAAGCTAGTGGCACCTGGCTAGATCATTAATTAAGGACTCGTGAGACCTGAACTCTGCACCCTTTAAGTTCCATTTTATTTGGAATATGCTCTCTAAGTGCATTTAACAAATGGTTGTGGGTCTAGATCCTGCACAAAATAGAGAATCGTGCAAAAAATGGAGAACCCTGCCTAAGAAAGAAGTGATGGCTCCACTCTTGTCTTTCTGCACATTTTTTCCTAGTCAGAACTATGGTCTCCTTCAAAATGAGGGCACATATTCTTGTCTGTGAAACTATGCCTCTGTGCAGAACTAAAAATTCAGAAGGTAGAAAGCAAGTGAGGAAGCAACTTCATATCTTTAATTCAGGTATTAACTTAGGTGGACAAAAATCTTGACTTCAAGGGCTATCTATGTATTAGAAATATAATAATAATGGGGAAAAAGTCATAAACCATCTCAGTTGTCACCTCAAATTAGTAGTTAGGAAATTGTTCTCCATTTTGCATATGCAGTAGAACTTTGATATCACAAATCCTATGCAAGATGTAGCTCTGTTTTTTAAACTACTAGATAAAAGAGGGATAACTTTAAAATCAGGACTGTTACCATCTTTTTACTTTCTTTCGTTCTCCATAATACTTTCTCTGAGCTGGCTGTCTACATCTTTGGGTTTTACGACACTATTCTTTTTTTACAGTTTTTTCTATTGAATAGTTTATATAACTATTCCTTTAAGAACCAATATCCTTCAAGAAACAAGGACTTATGAGACCTGCTTTGTCCAGTCTGTGTATATAGCAGAGAGAGGGATATAGGCGGGAAAAAGAAAACTTGTAAGAAAATTGACTTTGTTCCTTTTTAAATTTGTTTAATAGCATGCTATATTATCTGTTATAATCTATAGAATTATATTACAAGATTTATTGCATTTTGTATTGAATCTGGTACTTCCCTTCATAGTCAATTAGAATATAAATATGGCTTATGTGGTATAATATAGACATTAAAGATCACTATATTTGAATCAGAACTTACTGACTACAGTCTGGGACTGTTTCTTGCAAATACTATGTTTATCTTACTGATTAGGTGAGTAAAATGGCACAATAATTTGTATAGAAGAACTGTGGAAATAGTCTTGTATATAAAAGGATACTGGAAGGATACTGGCTCATCTCAATCCTCTATGTTAAGCAACATGTTTCTTTTACCTCCTGGTTTCCTCAGAATGCTGCAGATGAATCTGACAGTGTCCAGCCCCATGCAGTCCACAGAGACCTGGCACCATCCTGGTCCAAACCAGAGTTATTCCTCTCTGAAAAGCTAAATTTCAACAGTTGAAATTGTTGGAATTAGTTTGTTGAAATTCAGAGTAATTTTAACAGAAAATTGAAATTAGTCTGAATTTCCCTTGGTGGGAAGGGAAGTGCATGGGAGTGGATTGTGGAGAAGCCTGGCAAGCATTCTCCTTACTCATTCCTGCCCTGTGACACATGAATTTCACAGAATCACAGAATATGCTGAGTTGGAAGGGACCCACAAGGACCATCGAGTCCAATTCCTGCCCTGCACAGGACCATCCCCAAGAGTCATGCCATGTGCCTGAGAGTATCATTCAAATGCTTCTTGAACTGTGTCAGGCTTGGTGCTGTGACCACTTTCCTGGGGAACCTGTTCCATATCTGTTCACACATGGCAGCTAACATCATTCTTTGCTTTTCACTTTAGGTATAACCCACATTCATCCCGACATCATCAGTCCTTACATATAAAGACTCCTTCCCAGAAAGCACCTAGGAAGCTCAGCTGTTGTTCTCTTTTCCCAAGACAGGCTTCTGGGGAAGATAGATTTATTCTGAGAAAGAAGGAGAAAGTGGTTGAAGAAAGTTGCTTAAATAACACCAATACAAATAGCTAGTGAATACTGGAAAGCCTATTGTATTTGCAGAAATCATGTTCTGTAGATGCAACATTGCTACAGTTGGAGCTACCTGATAGCAGCAGAGAACTCTACAGTGTGGCAGACAAAGCAAACCAATTTCTTCCTGCAAGAACATGCCTGTATATTGCCAGGTAGTGGCACTAATTATTTCTGTTCTTGCTGTGGTAGTTTTTCTTTAATTGACCTTCTGCTTATCATCACCTGTTTGTAGACTTCTAATCTTTTTGAATTCCCCTGTTTTTGTGTACTTAGCCATTCTGTAGTGGCACTGATTTACCCTGCTGGCTTTTGCCCTTCTGGGTGCCCCAGCAGCAGGGGTTATTATTGTGGACATGCTGACACTTCTTAAAATGAAAAGGTTTGTGAGTAAATGTTAAACTTATGATTTTTTAATAGGTTTGAAATTTACTCAAATGTGTTCTGTGATTTATTTTTTTTAATGGATGTACTTGAATTTTAAAATACCAAAGCATGATCTAATATATGCAATGAATATAGAGAACTTTCAAAAATATATTTTAGAAACGGTTCATTAACCTTTCCAAAACTATTGATATCACTACTTCAGGATAGGTCACTACCTTTCATAGGATATTACATACTTTATGTTGCTTATCTCAGAGATTTACATTCCAGTTTAAAAAATGTTCAGAATTAAGAAACGTAAAAAATTACATCATAACATTAATTTCACTGTCATACATATCTAGCTGTCTAGTGTCTAAAATGCCCTAAATATATTAGGGCAAGAATGCTATTTGTTCCTTTAGAATTCTATTTTGTAATGCAAATATCATATGCTACAAAGAAGGGAGAATTATTTTAACTTGGTAGAACTAAATTGGAGATGGGGGTAACATGGAAATTATATTTTATGTCATTTTGGAAACAGGTGCTAAATTCTACTTGGAATTCAGGAAGATAATTGATACAGGCAGCATTAGGCAATTGGAAGAGATTAAAGACCAACAACTTACAATGTCTTTGTCATTCGGAAAAATGCAAGATTTCTGCGCATGCTCAGAAGCACTGAGGTTTCAGACATGAGCCTTCAACTCAGCTAATCTGTTAAGGTCATGGCCCAGATCCTTCTGCTATTCACATGCATCACTGTTTAAGCCTGGAGCTCACCCATATGCTATAATACATGATACCACAAGGAGAGAGAACAGGTAGAAGTGATTTACTGCACTGAGCAATGCTCATCAGAGCTTCCTGCCATAGGATGTAACCAAGGTGAAGCAGGAAAGAGCAGAATAATGGTATGGGTAGGAGAATGAGTTAAAAGTTTGACTCTCTGAGAGAAGATTTGCAGCCATAAAAGTACTCTGAGTTACAAAGTTCTGCTTTCAGGAAAGGTTGTAATGCAACTGTATCAATTAGTAAAGGTCAGACTCCAAAATATAGTTTTCTAAAATTATCCTAGACTACATACTTAAATAAATCTTGTCAAAGTTTATTTTAAGATTCTGTTTAAACTATACCTGTCTCAAAGTTATGAATATATAGGTAATATATAATTGATATTATATCATGACCAACAGTAGTAGTAGAAAGAATTGGAAATAACAGATCTCTGATGACATTTTTAATAAATGGAATCGCTTTTTTTTTGTCTTCTTCTGAAGCAAGTGAGATACTTGTGATGTGTTAATGCAATATAAAGCATCTTGAAGTGTTTCAGAAAATGGTGCTGGAATAGATTTGCAGGATAAATGACTATCACTTCCAGATAAAGTTCAGATGACAGATATAAATGAAGCTTTGAGTCCCAGTATTAAAAGCTGGTGTTTACTGCAGTTTGCTTCTGTTTTAGTGTCTGGGAGCTATGACTGCTATATATTGCTGTAAGAGCTTACTCTAACAGTTATTGCATTTACTAAATTCAAAGGTTCCAAACACACACACACACACACACACACATATAAAATATATACATGTGCATATATATCTGTACTTATACCTATCCAAGCCATGATTTGTTCACTTAAATGAAAAAACAATTCCCAGCTAGGAAACATAAACACTGCTTTCTCTTTCCCTGAGGGAAGTCTTACTGATGGATGCAAATGTATAAGAGTGATTTATACTTTCAGAGAGGAACTAATAAGCTGAATTCTTCATTACTGCCAACTGGACAGATTTTCTGGTTTTTTTTAAAGATTTTACTTTGCTGTTAATTTATCTTAAGATTTGTTCTCCAGGCTGAAACTGAGTTTTGTTTCAGCAAAGACACTGATTGCTATTTGCGTTTAGGAAAGAGGCTCTTGAAAGTGCATTACCCAAGTTCCATTCCACCATGAGGACTGATGAGTTTCCTAATATATGGCAATTTTCTCAAGAACTGTGCAATACATTTTGGAGAGTTTTACATTTTTTCAGTAAGCTCTCAGTTTCACTTTCCCCTCACTTATACACTTTCCAACAAGCTCCAAATCCCCTTCCTTGTGTGTGAGTACTCCCCTTTCCATTCTGTAGTTTTCTATGATATTTTACAAACATACACACATCCCAACACATTTAGGAAGTCAGTCTCCTGTGCAATTTCTCAGGATTTTTTCATCTGTTGAACTTCCTGTTTTTCAGAATATTATAAAACATCACAACTCAGAGCACCTGACACCAGGCATCTGAAGGTGTTTGATTTCTGTCTTTGGAATGAACTGCACACTTTAATAAAGAGGAAAGTTCAATCTACTGAAAGTTAATTTTCAGCCAATTGTGAAAGTCTTGCAGTTACCATTCCATACCTAGAAAGGAAAGTTTATATTGGTGCATTGTTAGAGTTTATCCTAAGAGTCTGTACAAGATTCAGGTAGGCTTAAAGAGTTTCTTCATATGAATCCACCTGAGCTGAAAATTTTAAAGTCAATCAAACATACAAGCTGGCTCAAAACCAAAAGGGAAATCACAGAGTTTCGAATTTAAGCTCTTCTGTCTACTTACATCTTAGTCTATGAATAAATGCAAGATCCTATAAAAAGCATTGAGCTTCTGTTGTATGTGAGACTCTAAGTCGTATTCTTACATCTCAACATCTCAATTCTTACATCTTATAACATTTGTATGTTTGTATTTTCTCATTAACAGTTTGAAGTTACATGTTTAATTCTGAAACAGAAAAAAACAAAAACAAAAAAATAATATACAGTGCTCCTCACCATTGTGGAAAAGAATGATTAAATGAAGAATACTGACACTACTTGGTTTTATTTATTTAATAGGTTTTATGAGTTTTCTGTGGTTAACATGGACACTAGACTAAATGTTTCTGAAATACAGAACTGAAGATAAAACTTCAGAAATATCATGCGTTTGTATTCACCACATATGTGCTTGATATTACGTTAATAACATTTCTGTGCAATTCTAAAGTAGTGATAACAATAATTTGTTCTTCTTTGTGCCTTTATTTTGTTGCTTTTTTTTCTCTCTCATCAATTGCTTTTTCTGGCTGATAACCTTGTCTGTGTGTTTCTAATTGCCTCTTACTCATCTTCCAGGGCCTGGGTTCCTTTTATATGCTTTCGTCTTCTTTACTTGATTTGCTCTTCTTGATTTCCTTCATCTTTTACAATGTTTGTTTGTAATATTTTCTTTTTCCTTTTGCTGTCCTGTGCAGTTTTCTTTCTGCTCTCTATCTGTACACGAATTCTGACTATTTTTCTGTTACCTTTTATTCCTCTTCTGGCATTCCTGGTCAGTGATAGACTTCAATGTTTAAAAAGAAAAAGAAAAAAAAAGAAAGAAGTGATAGATCTAATCTTTCCTACTGATATAAATCCTCAAAGTCACTGTAAATTGTTGTATAAGCCCTTTACCTTAATCTTTTGAAGTATTCTGTGAAAATTTTTTCTGACGGATATTAGACAAATCCATGTGTCAAATATATGCAGGTGAGGTAATATATGTTTGTAAACATTACATTTCTCTCCTTGTTTCTGGAAAAGATTGTCTTTCATCAGGATACCACAAAACTAATATTAATCTTCTTTGGGACTCTCTATTTCTAGATTAGTAATCCTATTTGGCAATATTTATCTTTATCTTACTTATCCTTCTGTAACTTTAGGCATATGCATTATACCAACAGAAGATTGTTTCCTAATTCTGTCAGCAGAATTCGGTGGCAGTCACTGTCTGTTAGTACGTCTGTAATGAACAACAGTAATGAGATCACGATTTCTGCTGGAATTACCAGGCACTTGCATGGAAGCTAATAAGACAGGTCTTAAAGGACACCATGCATTTTTTCCTTCCATTTTTATCAAAGAGGCATTTGCAAATATAAATGTTGATGCATGCATAGAATGCCTAAATCTGAGACAGTTTGTTTTTGCAAGTAAATAATATGTCAAATTTTTTGGAAAACACTCTGACACAGTTGTGCAAAAAGGAAATATTTTTGTAAATATGAGCAACAGATTTTTTTTATGAAGTTGTCTTTCCATTACTGTTCATGTGTACTTCATTATTTTATAGTGTTTTGACTTTGTGTGCCAAAGAAAAAGTTCCAGTGCTGGAGCAATGCTGTTTTGCACTCCTGTCACACTTTTGGATCTATTTTTTTTCACTTATATAATATTTAATATCTCCAGTTACTGGTGATTCCTACTCTAGATTACTAAATTTACTAATGGAATTCATAAAGCTTCTTTCACCCCAAATACTTAACCATTGCGTATAAACTGATCCCTTCATACGTCACAGAATCACGGCATCACAGAATCACAGAATGGGAAACTTTGGAAGGGGTTGCACTGAGCAGAACACATATTATAGAGCTGAGTTTGTTCACATCCAGCTATATTACATCCAGCTTTGGGGTCCCCAAACAAGAAAGACGGGGACCTACTGGACCGAGTCCAGAGGAGGGCCACTAAGTTGATCGCTGGACTGGAAACACCTCCCCTGTGTAGATAGGTTGAGAGAGTTGGGGCTGTTCAGTCTGGAGAAAAGAAGGTTCTGGGGAGACCTTATAGGACCTTCCAGTATCTAAAAGGGGCCTACAAGAAAGCTGGAGAGGGACTTTTTATGAGGGCATGTAGTGGTAAGAAAAGAGGGAATGGTTTTCAACTGAAGGAGGGTAGGTTTAGATTAGATAATAGGAACAAATTCTTTACTGTAAGGGTGGTATGGCACTGGAGAATGTTACTCACAGAAGATGTGGATGCCCCATCCCTGGAAGAGTTCAAGGCCAGGTTGGATGGGGCTCTGAGCAACCTGTCTAGTGGAAGGTGTCCCTGCCAATGGTAGGGCAGGGTTGGAACTAGCTGATCTTTAGGATCCTTTTCAGCCCAAGTCATTCTATGGCTCTGATTCTAACTAGGAAGGAGAAATATGTGTTAAAGGCTTCTGTTACAGCAAGAGTCTTTATCTGCTATGCCTTCTTTACACTGAGTAGTAGATTCAAAGCCCCACAAACTATGATTAAAGTCACTGTATCCTTCTGTAGCACATTCTTAAATGGTAATTTGATGGTTGAAGAGGTGTAGGATTTCAGCTGTTTATTTTTAGCTCCAGCAAATGAGAAGGATCCCTTTTTTGCTTTACATCAAAGATCATAGTTCCAGGAACACTACAGATTGCCACAACATTTGCGTTGCTCTAGGTTATCAACAGCGTTCACTACCTTCTGCCAAGTTGCTTTGACTATTTATACTTCCCTGGAAATTCAGTTATCCGAACAAGAACCGTTCTTAAACATGATTAACTTCTGAAATGTAAAAGCATAAAAAAGTATAAGAAAAGACATCTTAAAGATTTATGAGAGACTCATTTGTTCATGAATTAAGGTAACTTTTTCATTTCAGATTTCAGCACAAGTTCTCCTAAAATCAAAGTGTTATTATCAACATAAAAATAGAAATTATTTGATACAATTTAAAAAAATGAATTGGGTTGAAAATATACCAACTTTCCTGTAAAACTTGAGCAGATTCACAAACTAGAAGCTAAATTTAAAGCCATTTTTCAAAGTTCTTAAAACTTCACTAAGTATATTTTTCACAGCATTGTCATAGCCATTGAAATACTCTTTGCAAACTTTACCTTAATTCTTAACAAAAATTATCTTAGCCACACAAGGCATCAAGTGGTATGGTTCAGTAACTTCCTGAAATAATCACTAAGACTTCTAATCAGACAAGTATGTGACTAATAAAACCCTCTTCTACTTTCTTAGAATAGAGAAAAATTATCTCAGTTTTGTTCTGTCCATCTAAAACTTGCAGATGGGTGCAGGAATGGTTTGACAAAATTATACTTTGAGAATATTTCCCTATATATCTAGTCTTACATTTATTATGAACTGTGGTTCAGAAAAGCCAAGTATATCATAGAAGGAATTATCTAAAACCAATTGAATGGTAAAAGAAATTATCTTACATGCTTTCTTTATTGAACTACAGTCACACTTAGATTTAGCGCTAGCATTTGCTGCCATTCCAAGTTACAGAAATCTAGAAATAGAGAAGAAGTATTTTGTTATATACTCACAAATAATTAAACTTTGGAACAGGTTTCCATGACTTTCATGTTATGTGCAGAAAGTGCCTCGTAATGGAGCTGTAGTTGCTCCTATTATTATATTAGACTGTATTGTGAGGAGAGGCATATTAGAGAGAATAGGTAAGAATGAGAGTCATACTGAAAGGAATAATTTGCCTACTGGAAGCTTGAATCAATGTAATACTTTTGTCATATGAATTTGATACAGAAGTAATAAGGAATCTTCAGAGTTGCCTTGAACTGTTAACAGACAGAATATCAAGAGAAAAGTTTGGAAGTTCAGTTTTATTCTACCTAGCAGCTTTCTGCTGGCATCCATCCCATGTCCTTCACTGTGTCAGTGAACTGACTGAGTGACTCATAAAGTATTTGTAGGTTTGTAAAAATCTCATTTAACAAAGCTAAAACATGAAACAATGAGTGTCACAAAACCTTCTGTGATTTTATAGAAAAAAAAGCTACCACAAATAATATTCTACTTTTTGAAAAGTATTTTGTAATTTTTTATAATTAAAAGGATGATTTGAGCTTCTCTTTGGTAGAGCACTTTTAATAACAACTATTCATTTCAGGTCTAAAAATTAGTCAAGAATTGACATTTTTAAAACAGGGGTTTTTTTAAGATGTACCTTACATTTTTAAGATAAAAAAATGTTCTTTACAATTATATATATTGTGAGCCTATAAATCCAAATCTGATATATTAATATGCAATCAACCTAATAAAAGGTATTTAAATTAAAATAGAAATCATCTAAAGTTGCTCAAACATTTCAGAAAAGGAAAGTCTGAAAAAAGGAGATATTAGTAATTTTTTGAAATTATTTTTGTACAAAACTTCATCTTTAAATTACTGGCCAAACTCCAAAGCAAGAGCAATATCCTGAAGAGCTGCTTTTAGCTAAAGTAGAAAAGCAACTCAATGTAAGTTTCTGGGGCAAAATGATAAATGTGATTTCTGTGTGTCTGAACAAGAAAGAAGGAAGATTAATTCATTTCTGTGTACACTATTGATTGTGATATTGGTTGTACTGTATTTCATTGTGTATTGGTGTGCAATGGAGCAGTACCTAAAAAATATAAAGAATAAAGGTATAATTAAAAAAAAAGGTATGCAGAAAGATACTTTAGTAATTCAGTCTTAGTTTTTTTCTAACATATGACTGAGGTGATTATAGTGTATACGAAGGTAGCACATGTGTTTAATGAGAAGAAGCACAACAGAGGAGGTTTCTTTAGCTCAGCAGAGACCAGTATGGTAAAACCAATGGCTGAAAGCTGTAAGCAGAAGGTCTAAATTGGTAATAACCCCCCAAAAAAAGCTGTAGTAATAACGATGATTAAAATTAGTACAAATTACCAATTGAAGTGGTGTCTTCTTCATGTATTGCTGTGTTAAAATTACACTGCATGTCTTTCTAGAAAGGGTTTTTAGGTAGCTTTAACTTAGTACAGTTGTAAATGCAGATTTGAGATGAACAGAAAAAATGGAACTGTGATGTAGATGCATTTTAAAAAAAGAAAGTAATTATGTGTAGAAAGGAATTAAAGAATAAATAAGCAGTCCTGAACGCAAAACACATGATGCAGGCATGATTGCATATCTACCATCTGTTGCTGAGTCATAAATTGTCTTATTATCAGGAATCTCTGCATCTTAGATGCCATCAATCTTAGGTCCTATAATAGAAAATATTAAACAAATTGATATAATATGTAAACATTTTTTTAAAAATATAATTATTTCTTATTTTAATACATTCTTGCTTAAATGACTGTGAATTGGATAGAATGTGTATTGACTGATAAATATATAAGGAAGTTATTATCTACGATGAATAAATGGGCTTCTCTGGGGAGCTGCTAAGCAAAATTTTATTTTCCACAGAGGATAGAGATTGTTTTTTAAGGTTGTAATATTAAGTAATGCAACACTAGAAAGATATATCATCCTTCAAAGGACCTTGGTTATAAACTTAAGAAAACAGTCTTATCCCTACAACAGATTACAGCAGAAAAACAAATATATTAACCTGTAAAAGACGCATTAATTTCCGTCCAAAATTCATATAAATATTTACAATTACCTAATTTCTCAAAACCTAAATTGATTATAAATAGTTTATGTGGGTTTTTTTCTGAATCTGTAACCTACAGGACTGTTTAATCTTATCCTGTCTGACTCTTGCTCTGCAGTACTGCAGATAAACAGTGCATCACTGCCCCCTGCAGCCTTGAAACACTAGTGTAACAGTTGAAAAAAACCCTGCTATTGATCTTTTTTGAAGTAACTATTCAGAAAAGGAACAACTTTAAATCATCTTGTATCCTTTCCTTTTTTGTCCTTCCTTCTGTAAAAGCAAAATCACAGCTCTTGAGTAAAGAAAAATGCTTCAGAAATGTAACAGAAAATTCAAGACAGATCTTGATATATTTGTGAGAATAAAAAATCTTTTTTTTCCTTCAAAAATTCTGGTATATATATGAAAAGTAGAAACCAGAACACAAGCAATTCAAAATATAAGTATAAACTTTAAAACAAATAGTTACAAAACGAAAGAAAGTCTGACTCTCAGAAGATCAATTTCTGTAATGTGCAGAATGTTCAGTGTATACAAAAATACTGTTTCATCTGTGCAAAACTGCAGTAGGTACTCATGTATATTTTCAACAATCTACTCAAAATCACACATGTAATATAAAAATAAGTTTGGGGTTTCTTTTCTCTCATTCATTTCCTACTCACATCTTTCCAAAGTCATTGGTAAATTTCTAGAGGCAATCTAAGTTATAGCTTTATGTATTTCTTTTGGAGCTCCAAAGTTTCAATGAAACAGTGGTTAGCAATAGTAGAAATGTAAAGTAATTTGTCTGTGTATGGGGAAAAGGAAGGTTTTCAGCTCACAAAACCATGATCTATTAAATTTACCAGCCATGCCAAAAAGAGGACGTGAACATAAATGGACTAAATTTCAAGAAACTAACTATCTCTATGCTGTGCATGAACTTGTTGAGATATATGTGCTCCAGACCAGCATTCTGAAGCCAGATTTTCTGGCTCTCTCTCTCTACCATGCTAAAATTAAGAAGTAGATAGGACAAGGTGCTGCACTACTAGTACCCATGCAACATCCTACTTGACATAAAAGTGTGACTTGGCATATCTTAACTGTCAAAAAAAATTTCCTTATTTAAATATCAAGATGTAATATGAAATATTTGCATCTGTAAGGATCAAGGCTGGAGGACAAATGACATTAGTCAATTTTAAATGCATTAATTTCTTAGAACTAACGTCTAACAAAGTTCACTGATGTTCTAAAATTGAGTAAGTATTGGATGGAAATTACAGGAAGTAATTAAATCTTTTCTGGGCACTATAAACACAAGTGTGACATCAATAACTGGCTTCCAGCACTAACCAATTATAAAATCCATTTCATAAAACAGAAGACATAGGATCTTTTTGACTGAATTAAAGTATATGAAATAAATTCACCAGCATTCAGAACTCTTAAGTGGTAAGATAGTTCTGGTTGCAAGTGAGATTAGTTTTATTTACAATAAATAATTTTTTCCCCTCAGAATAAATTTCTGATATGAAGAGAGTAAGACAAGTTCTCTAATTTGGGAATATGGCCATACAACGTTGAATGCAAAACACATGATGCAGGCATGATTGCATATCTATCATCTGTTGCTGAGTCATAAATTGTCTTATTATCAGGAAATCTCTGCATCTTAGATACCATCAATCTTAGGTCCTATAATAGAAATTATTAAGCAAACCGATACAATAGATGGAACAATGGACGGGGTTAAAAATTAGAGGAGACTAAGAATTACAGGGTAAAATGCAGCTGCTGCTCCCTGGATGGAAAGCAGCCGACATGCCCCACAAAGGTTCCCTAAACAATGATAAGCGCCTGCTACAAGGGATGGAGTGGAGCAGTGGAGTGAAGATGGTGCAGCCTCCCTCCATAGACATCCCTGCAGGGAGGGGAACATGGTGACACTGTTGTTCAAAGACCCTACAGTACTTGTCAGTCAAGGGAGATAGAGGCCAAGGACAACTACCCTGTTAAGTACTTATGACTTTGCTCACCTAAACCTAAAAAGATAGTATAAATGTAGGTTGAGAATAGGTGGAAAGTGGAGGAAGACTCCATCAAAACTGCTTGGATCAGTCGACAGGCTGAATCTGTCTTTGCCCCCACTATAGGGACACCTATTAGGTAAGAAATATACACAGGCTAAACGCAAGCTTGTGCTTGCTCTGTAGTATATTAGTAGATTGTTTGTATTAGAGCTTGTGTTTGTACTTGCTTTGTAGTATTATTCAATTGCTTTAAAGGTTTTTGTGTCAGGCACTATCATCGACAACCACGAACTTTATTAACCTGCCACAATTTGTATTAATAAAGAGTGTTATTCCATGAACTGTTAGAGTGAGTCCTCTACAGATGCTAGCAGTTACCCATGGCAGACAACATGTTGGGAAGGTCTGCTGAGGGGTTTCCCTTATGCTGTTGTCTTGGCCCCCCCAAAAAGCACAGTTGAGTCTCCTTCTAGTCCTGTGAATCTGCTCAGTGCAGGGTTCCCTTACAGGACACTGGCAGACTGGTCAGATATAAGGGTTTCAGCTTCCCTGGGACACTGACAGAGAAATAAATCACTAAGGGTTGAGAAAACCTCCCCATTCTTTGTTGTAGAGGTATGTGATTCCTAGGAAGTGCTTTTAGGAAATGTTTTGAATACCTAACAATTGTTTGGGATGTTTTTCCACTATATACTCGAAACATGTATAATTTTAAGTGTAACGTAGTGAGTAGAAGCAGGAATTTGTCCTGGCTCATCACAGTTATTTTACTCAGTTCCATCTCTAGTATACAGAGAAAGGTGGTTACTTTTCTTAGAATGGGATGAACTGGAGATGCCTCTTTCCTCATATAGAACATCTACAGGGAAAACCAAGATGATGTTCTCAGGCAGGTATTGAAGTTCTTTGGCAAATAATGTTTGACAAAGTGAATTCTGTCCAAGAGCTTTTTTGCAGATAAAATTTCTTCAAATATTTTGGAGGAAAAAGACTACCTGGGAGGGCATTTTAATGCCTTGGAGAATTAGGAATTGAAAAGAGATTGCACATCAGGTCATAAGTACTGAATTTCTTAATTACTTTGTTGCTGATGGTTCTTGTTGCTGCTATCAATGCCATTGTTACAGTATTTGTTCCCTCTCAAGTGAGAGTCTTCATTACAAAAACACATTTGGGCCAAAATTCAAATAGTTTTCCAATTGCATGAAAGATAAATATTCGTTACTCCAACATCTAACAATTTTCCTTTAGGAAAATCCAATTAGTAAGATACCATAACATTGTTTAGTGTACCCTTACAGTCATTACAAGAAGGAAAATTCACCTAGCAGCATTGCATCTTACGCTGGGACACTTTAAAATATGATATTGCTGTAGGGAAAAAAAATTACTAAATTGTAAACAATAGGATGCAGCAGATAACAGGGCACGCACACAAATACCCAAAATTGAACTTTTTAATTCTCAAGCAATTCTCAACTCCTACTTGATAGCTGCAATATGAGTGGTTGTAAATTTTGGTAATGTCTGGACCAAACAACAGTAGCACACCCTGAAGCTTCCAGTTAATAAAAAGACATGAGATAAATGCACCATTTAGGAGGCTGATCTCACTGTGTTTCTGCACAGAGAGACTATCGGTGGTTGGAGGCCATCTGCAGCATAGTAGCCATGAAATGATAGCTTTCAATTCTTGGCGCATTAAGGAAGGGGGTCAAGAAAACCTCTACCTTGAACTTACAGAGGGCAGACTTTGGCCTGTTCAGGACACTGGTTCAGAGTGTTCCTTGGGAAACAGTCCTTATAACTGGACTGTCCAGGAAGGCTGGACATACTTTAGGAGAATCTTAAAGCTACAAAAGGAGGCTGTCCCTATGTGCCAAAAGATGAGATGGCAAGGAAGATCTGCCTGGTTGAACAGGGTGCTTTTGCATGACCTCAGGGTTAAAAAGAGCATTTAAGACCTTTGGAAGAAGATGCAGGCAACCTGAGAACAGTCCAAGGATATGATTAGGTCATGTAGAAAATTAGAGAGACAAAAGTTCAGTTAGAACTCAATCTGGTCACTGCCGTGAAAGATAATAAAAAGTGTTTTTATAGATGCATTAAAAACAAAAGGAGGGCCAAGGAAAATCTCCATCCTTTCCTGGATGCAGAGTAGAACATCGTCATTAAAAATAAGGAAAAGGCTGAAGGACTTAATGACTTCTTCACCTCAGTCTTTAACAGAAATCTCCAGGGCAACTGGACCCCTGAGCTGGCAGACAGGGACAGAGAGCAGAATATAATGTAATTCAGAGGAAGTAATCCAGCAGAATGTAATTTTCAGGAGGAAATAATTAGTGACCTGTTGTGCCCTTAAATACTCACAAGTTTATGGGGCAAGATGGACAACCAGGGGATCAGGCCCAGTCAGCAGGGTTTAGGAAAGACACATCCTGCTTGATCAACCTGATCTCCTTTCATGACCAGGTGACCTGCCTAGCAGATGAGGGAAAGGTTGTGGATGTAGTCTACCTGGAGTTCAGTAAAGCCTTTGATACTCTCTCCCATGGCATTGTCCTGAAAAGATGGCAGCCCACAGCTTGGACAGGTGCATTCTTCATGGGGTTAAAAACTGGCTGGATGGGTGGGCCCAGAGCATGGTGGTGAATGGTGCCACATCCAGTTGGTGGCCAGTCATTAGTTGGGTTCCCCAGTGAGTATTGGGGCCAGTCCTGTTTACTATCTTTTTTGATGATCTGGATGAGGGGATTGAGTGCACCCTAAGTCAGTTTGCAGATGACACCAGGTTGAGTGAGAGTGTTGATCTGCTGGAGGCTAGGAAGGCTCTGCAGAGGAATCTGGACAGGCTGGATCAATGGGCTGAGGCCAAGGGCATGAGGTTCAATAAGGCCAAGTGCACTTGGGTCATAACAACCCCAGACAGTGCTACAGGACTGGGGAAGAGTAGCTGGAAAGCTGACCAGTGGAAAAGGACCTGGGGGTGCTAGTCAACAGCAGCTGAACATGAGCCAGCATTGTGTCTAGGTGGCCAAGAAGGCCAATGGAATCCTCACCTGTATCAGAAACTGTGGCCAGCAAGACCAGGGAAGGGATTATCCCTCTGTACTTGTCACCAGTGTCCAGTTCTGGGCCCCGCACTGCAAGAAAGACATTGAGGTGCTACAGCAAGTCCAGAGAAGGGCAACAGAGCTGGTAAAGGGTCTGGAGAGTACATCATATGAGGAGCAGATGAGGGAGCTGGGGTTGTTTAGTCTGGAAAAAAGGAAGCTGAAGAGGAACCTTTTCACTGTCTACAATTATCTGAAAGGAGGTTGTAGCTAGCTGGCAGTTGGCCTCTTCTCCCAGGGAACTAGCCACAGGACAAGACGAAATGGCCTCAGGCTTTGTCTGGGGAGGTTCTGGTTGGACATAAGGAAAAATTTCTTCACTGAAAGGGTGGTTAAGTGGTGGAATGGGCTACCCAAGAAAGGGGAAGTCACCATCTCTGGAAGTGTTTGAGAAACAACTGGATGTGGCACTTAGTGCTATTGTTCAGTTGACATGGTGGTATTCAGTTAAAAGTTGGAGTCAGTGATCTTGGAGGTCTTTTCCAACAATAATTATTCTGTGACTATGATTCCATGATTCTACTTTCATTGGGGAAAATGGGTGCTGGGTGTTCTGGAGAGAAAAGTGAGTGCTGAAAAATAAGAGTTCCTGAAAAGAAGATATGGTCTTGGACAAAAGAAGGGGGCTGAGAAAGAAGGAGGTAAACATCCTGGTTGGAAGAAATATCCTAGAAGTGGGGAAGGTACTGGTAATAAGAGAGAGGTGCGTGGAGATGAATACCAGGAGATGCACAGGGATAGTGGCTGGCAACAGTCAAGACCAATTCCTACAAACAGCAGCTCAATGTGAATCAACATGACTTTCCACTCAAGCTTCCCAATCAGCAGCAATCTCCCTGCTAGGAAGGAAAATAGAGACCTAAGGAACATAATAGGGCATGGGTGGAGTGAGGACATGTGGGAGTGCATGAGATAAACAAGTAGGGTAAAAGCTCTGATTTCCTCTGTTCTTAAGTAAAACCCTGACTATGGGTTTGTTGCTTACTCTCTCATCAGTGTCACACACTTTATTGACTATAAAATAATTTTTTCCTCCTAAAAAAAATTTACATGAGGTCTATTATTTTAGTTCCTTATTTTTTACCTTGTGAAATTCTATTTAGGATGTTTTCAGTAGTGCATTTTTTATTCTATAAGTTAATTATCATAGAGATTTTTGACCTGTCATATTTACAATGTTCTTTCTTATACTCTCAATGAGAATGAAGTAATATTTTAATTAAATGCCAAATTACTGATGAATAAATGATGCTTGTGTTTATGCATGCCAACCATTCTCCAGCATTAAGATATAATTAGAAATTAAGTCTGGGAGAAAGACTAGATGATACATAACAGTACTCTGCATTTTTAACTCTTTCTGCACTAATAATTTCTACATAACTGTCTCACCCTGCTTGCAGGACAGCTTTTATGGTAATTTCTATAGATACAGAATGCCTTATGATATTCCCATTTCTCTCCAGTAGCACAGTCTTTGAATAGCAATAAACTTTCTATCCGTCAATCTTCATTAATATTTAGAAAATGTCATGGTTTAACCGCAGCCAGCAACTAACCCCCATTCAGCTGCTTGCTCAGTCCTCCTTGTGGAATGGGGGAGAGAATGAGAAGGGTATAAGTGAGAAAAATTGTGGATGGAGATAAAGACAGTTTAATAGATAAAGATAAAGCCCCACACACAAGCAAAACAAACCAAGGAATTCATTCACCACTTCCCATGGGCAGGAGGGTGTTTAGCCATCTCCAGAAAAGCAGGGCTCCAGCACGTGCAATGGTGACTTGAGAAGACAAATGCCATCACTCTAAATGTCCCCTCTACCTTCTTCTTCCCCCAGCATTATATGCTGAGTATGATGCCATATAGTGTGGGGTGTCCCTTTGGTTAGTTGAGATCAAGCTATGCCCCCTCCCAACTCCTTGTGCAACCCCAGCCTCCTCACTGGTGGGGTGGAGCGAGGAGCAGAAAAGGCCTTGACGCTGAGCAAGCACTGCACAGCAATAACTAAAACATCTCTATATTACCAACACTGTTTTCAGTACAAATACAAAACACAGACCCATAGTTGCATAAGTGGAGATTGGTGGTCCTCTTAACCACAGAGACCACAGAGTGATTGACTTTAAAATCTCTACTGACAGCAGGAATTCAGAGATGCTGCTTGCCACTCTAGGGAGAAAATTCATGTGGACAAAGCTCAGCTGGAGTTGCCAGAAATGTGGGGGACAATAAAAAGAGTTTCTTCAAATATATTAATGGCAAAAGACACTATAGAAATATCATTGGCCCGATACAGGATGAGGATGGTCACCTCACAAAAAGCGACAGAGACAAGGCAGAGGTGTTTAACACATTCTTTGCCTCTGTCTTCAACAGAGATGATGGACCAAGGGGGTCTCAGTGCCCTGAGCTGGAGGACCATGACTGGGAGAATGATCAAGTCCCAGTCAATCCTGACTTTGTGCAGTATTTGCTGCTCCAGTTGGATCCCTAAAAATCTTCTATGGGACCTGATGGGATTCATCCAAGAATCCTCAAAGAGCTGGCTGATGTCATCATAAAACCTCTTGATGATTTTTGAGTCATCTCGGGAATTCAGAGAGGTCCCAGCTGACTGGAAGCTGGAGAACATTGTCCTGATTTTCAAGAAGGGCAAGAAGGAGGACCCCAGAAACTATAGGCCTGGTAGTCTCACTTCAGTGCCTGGTAAAGTTATGGAGAAGATTATTCTGGGAAGTATTGAGAAACATCTGAAAGACAACTCAGTCATTGGTCACAGCCAGCATGGCTTCATGAGAGGAAAGTCCTGCTTATCAAACCTGATTTTCTTTGATGACAAGGTAACCCACCTAGCTGATCCAGGGAAGCCAGCTGATGCAATCTTCTTGGATTTCCGTAAAGCTCTCCATGCTGTCTCTCACAGAATCCTTCCAGACAAAGCAGACAGCACACAGTTGGATAAACACCTCATGTGGTGGGTGAGCAATTGGTCCACGGGTAGAGCACAGAAGGTAAATGTGAATGGGGTAACATCAGACTTGTGACCTGTCACTACTGGGGTTCCTCAAGGCTCCATCTTAGGCCCTGTGCTCTTCAACATCTTGATAAATGGTTTAGACACAGGACTGGAAGGGATACTAAGTAAGTTTGTAGATGACACCAAACTGGGAGGAGATGTTGACCCCCTCGAAGGCAGGGAGGCCCTGCAGAGAGACATCAACAAATTAGAGCAGTGGGCAATCACCAACCATATGAAGTTCAACAAGGAGTCCCAATGACAGGTATAGTGTCATGTAGAAAAAAAAATTAAATAAAAAGTCCATTTTTCATCTGCTGAAAGAATCTTCAAGGAGGGAATGAAAGTATTTTTCCCTTTCAAAACCACTAGTTTCAAGAAACAAAAGTAGTTGCATAAATCAACAAAAAGATGCAGTACTCAGGCCTTTCAAGTGCTCTTTTTCTAAACAGCAGCTAAGATGAAACCGGGAAGAGATTTTCTAACTGTGATTATTGACTAAATGTAAAAGAGAAAACTGAAATTCAGACAGATTTGAGATTTGTTTAAATTTCAAAAATTGTAAGATTTGCACATTAGTCCATTCAGTGTTCAGTAGTTTAACTGTTGGGGTTTTTTTTGAGTTTAATATTTGGATGACAGAAGGTCAAGGTGGACTTAAAAAGGAGGATGGGAAAGGCTATGAAACGGCAAAACCATGCCTAAGTAAAGATCAGTGTGAAGAACTGAAAGACTCAATCAATGTTTACTTATTTCTCCAAGCAAGCCAAGTAAAAAGATGATGGAATTTGTTACAGAAATTCAGTTGTTCAGTTTTAGCAAAACTGTTGTTAGTCATGTCCTAAACTTAGGGACTAAGGATATTTTGTCTAAGGAACATTCACTTTATTGTCTTGTTTAGAAAGGTTTTTGCTATTAAACTTTCAATATAAATTATTGTTGCTGCAAATTCCGTGTCATATTAATTTATTTATCCATTGCAAAGTTTGTGGAATCTGTGTACTTTAAAGCAAACAGAACAAAAATATGTCTCTTACTACAAGTATTTCCTTTTCATCTTTCCCCTTTCACCTGTCTTTCCATAACTGACATTTCTCCCCACTGCTATACATCTGGGAATTTATAATTTTTTCTTTGTATTTGTAAACAGAGATTTCATAAACTTCATTATATCTGTTAATTGCATTCTCACATCCACAGCTGCATTGTAGATCCCACATATTTTTTGCACTGCTAAGAGTTTGCACCATTAAATGAGATACTGTGTGTGCAAAAGCAGTTGCAAATGATAATGCTATACCAATCATGAATTTTTAAATGAAAAGCTGCAACTACAGTATCACTGAGTTCTGCTACCAAATGTTGTGTCTAGTAGGAGGGAGAAGATGGACTCACAGTCTGGAACATACATTGAGAGTTAAATTTTTTTAAGAGGTATTCCTGAGCATATATCATCTCTATTAGGAAAACAGACCCCTGATTCTTCCAAATCAAACAAAAACTGTGACTAGTGAGGAAATCAGATTCACATATAAACTGCTGAATATGAATAATCCATATCTGGTAATCTCTTAAATTGTTTTCACAGTTACCATGTCAAATGATGTAAATGGTTTCTCCAGGAGGATAAATGCACAGATATACTGCTCTGTGGATTCATTGAAATCAGTGAGATGCTATTTAAAGTACTCTACTTGACATGTTTGTGAACAGTGAAATAAACAGCCTGTAAAAGGTTTTATTTATTCTTGCCAAATTACGTGCAAGGTACTACGTTTTTATTCCTGTTTAAACCAACATTTCCATGAAGTGCAGTTGTTTTCAGATTCATAAGGTTTGAAATTATATTCTGCCACTCATTCTAATGCTTTTGAAAAATCTTTCCTTAGGCTCCAAATTCTAAAACATTTGCTTAAAATAATATTCTGTCACAACCTAAGAAAAATGGCATATGCACACTTTTCCACCGAAGAAAACTGCAAATAAAAGCAGTTGATTTCCAGCACCAACTACTTTATTGACAAGCTAAAAATACAAACTTCCTTATTGCACTCATATCAGATAAGGCTAAATCCATTACTCCAGCAATGAAATGTTAAGTGCGTAAGTACCAGAATATATAGGCAGTGGAGATGTTATCATATCATTGGGACTCCCGTGCCATTGCATGTCTCAGCAGCCTGCTTCCTGGGAAATGTCAGAGTGCTTCTGTAGACACAGCTGCCATCAGCCTGATAATGAATTACTTGGGGGACAAGTCTTCTCTCTTTGCAGGTCTCAGTTTGAAGTCCATTATACAAATAGGTCCCTCTGGGGGGAAAAAAACTATTTTCTTCTGTTTAGGTGGAATTTCTTGCATTTTTGTTTGTGTCTGTTGCCACGTCCTCATTGCTGCACGTCCTTTCACTGGCCACCAGCAAGAAGAGTCTGGCTCCATCTTTTCCACTTACCTCCCCACTCAAGTATTTATACAAATTGACAAGATTCCCTAGAGCCTTCCCTTCTTCAGGCTGAACAGCTGCTTGGCCCTGGTGACTGGTGCCACTGCAGGGGTTAAACCAGCAACACCCAGCTGAGTCCTCATCAAGGCTGAGTCCCTTACTGCCAGGCCAGTGCACAGCTGGGGCATCCAAGATGGTTTGTTAACTTTTTAAGCTGCAGTGCCTCTAACTCCACACATTAATAGTTTCAGGCTGTTATTGAATAGATGACAGTGTAGGGCAGAGAGAAGCACAGTTGGTTTGGGTATGTGTGCTTTAGGTTTAACAACACAGAGCGTCATCTCTAAATGATGATTCCTGCCATTCAGTTCATCATACATCTCCTTGAGCATCAAACAATATAATATAAAATAAACAAGACTTCAAATTGCACTAAGGTCTATGTTTAGACAAGCATTTCAAGCTTACATGCACTTAGCTATGAAACACAAGCTTGCAGATCTTTAAAACTGAACTTTTTGAGTTCATTTTAACATTAAAAACAATGTGTTGTTGCTTGGAGCAAGTTAGAATATATTTGTGTGCATTATTGACCTGAGAGGCAGTGACAGGCTAGGAAATTGAAAAGAAAAAAAACAACACAATCATAAAATTGTGCCTTGTTGTGTAGTAACAGCGAATCAAGTTTTACTTGATATATTTTTGTTACACTTTGTCAAAACTTTTAACACCTCAATTGCTATTTTACTTTAAACACTTCCCAGCTCTTTATTCAAATAATGTTTTAGTTAAAATTCATTGAGCTGAGGTCATTGCTTATTCACAGCAGCAGCTTGAATGGCTTGCGAGCGCAGCTGCAGATGTTTGCCCCACTAACCAGCCCCAGCAAACTCGTCTCGCTTTTGTGGTAAGGCAGCAAGCTGCAGGGTGCCTGGAAGCAGTGCTGGCACGAACACAGTCAGGCACCATCTAGAAGCAAAACATCCAGAACAGCACTGCAAAGGCTGACATCCTGTGAAAAATTAACAAATGAACCAGGGAGAAATCAGCCTACCAAGGAGCTTTCCTTTCTTTCTTTTCTGTGGATTAGGATATGAACCAAAAAATGAAGCAAGGCTGTATTACTTGCCCTCATAAAATTTCATTTAAAGCACACTGCTGTGATTCTACTTTAGAGAAAAACAGTAGTTTCCCATCAGAAAGGGGATGTGAAACTTCCACAGCTGGAAATCAGTGCTTCCAGTGGACACAAGAATGCATGACCTGCCAGTCAGAGAGCTCTACCTCTTGTTCAGCATTTAGTCCTGACAGCAGATGTGACCAGGTTCAGAGGAGTAAATTTTGCATTGGTCATGCATAGGATTATCTGTCAAAAAAATGGTCTCTCTGATAGCTAGTAGTGAAAGCTTAGTTTATACCCTGTTTATTCCCCAACTTTCATGTAGTTTTTGTTGATTTTTTTTTCAGGAGTAACAAAAAAATCAACCCCAAATACCACTAATAAGCCCTGTGTCCCTTTCACTGTTTCCCAACATCCACTCCTTTTTCAGTTACTGTGCCTTTCTCTAGGTCTCCTTAGATATTTACTTTGCCCTGAATTATTTCTCTCATTCCTCTGCCTAGCTTCTTTTCCTTCCTACTTGCGTCTTGGCACATATGCTTTTTTGCTGTATTGAAAAATCAGAGAAGTGAGTTTTTAATAGTGACAGAGAAAACATACTTACCTAGGATATGTTATGGTGGGTGTTTGGTTTTTTTTTCAGAATCTCATTAAATTTGTTAGTACTTTCTAAAATATGGCTTCCAAAAGAGTAAATTATTAAAACTGGTTTTCATGTTGTCATGAATAAATGAAGTATGTAAAAAAGTTGGAAGCTACACTTAATAAGACAGATGCCTGATGTGGTGAATACAATGTCCCATTGAAGATGTCCCATCACACTGCTGTGTCCCCATCCACCTTACTTCTGCAGTTGCATTCTATTGGTACCTCATCACTTTCAAATGCTTCTTTTTAAGACATACTACAAACTCAAAAATATGGTGAAGCAGAATTTTTAGCAGATACAAGAGCAGGTGAAAAGCAGAAAGAGTAGGGCACAGCAGGGAACAGTATATGATTGATTTTTTAATTTTTATTTTTGTAAAGTAGATTTATGACACCATTTTCACCAAAATATGTAAGAATTTGACTGCTGATGTTTAACACATTGCCAAAAGTCCTGTCTTTCACCAGCTGTGGTGCCTATAAACCATCGTATTAGGCACTTAATTTCCGTGCTCTGTTTTGCCCAAAATGTTAGTGACATTCCAGTTCAACCTTATCTCCCTTTTATAGAATCATAGGTTTGGTTTGGAAGGGATCTTAAAGATTATCTAGTTCCAACCCTACTGCCATGGGCAGGGACACCAGAGCCTTCTCTTCTCCAGACTGAACAACCCTAACTCTCTCAACCTGTCTTCACAGGAGAGATGCTCCAGCCCTCTGATCATGTAAAAAAGTTTTTTTGGCAGAGTATTGAGACATAAGAGAAATATTAACCCAGTTTTAAGTTATGAAGGAGATATAAATAGTAAGATATTTTACTAGATTACTGTTGCCAAATTAGAATTCGGAATTAGAAGTTGCTTTCTGGAAAAAAATATGAACCTCTTGAACTTCAGAAAATCAAAGAAGAACAGCTATCTCTTACATAAAATGCAGTGAGAATAGTTTCTAAACTCAAAACCCTTACTAAGTAGTCATGAATCTTCTTGCTACTTTTGATTACTTTTGCTTTGCCCTCATCATAGTAATTTGTGTGATGCACAATAAGTTGTTCTGTTTGGTAAATTGGTAGCCTTACATTTGTTTGGTTCTAGTGAGTCACAAGTTTGATTCTCTGGAAGAGACAAAAAGCAGTAATAAGCAGAGTTGAAAAACAGGTGAAGGCTGTATTTATTTATCAATCCATTGTTGATATCCACCAAAAATGAATTATAAGAGCATGTACAAGCAGTGCCATATGCATGGAGGTTATTTCTTACTCCCTCAAAGGAAAAAATACCTTCACTGTGGCTTTGCTAGATTTCAGGATGGGGACTTAATTTGGGAGTTCCTCATGTACTCACATTTTCTTGACTGTAGTCTGAATTTCTAAAAAAAACCCAGTAGAGTTATTAGTTATAGCTTAAGTGTAGTAGCAAAATTAGATCTCATGATTTGCTTTGTTTTGATACATTGTCTCTCCTTTCAGAATTCCTGTGCCCACACAACTCTCAACAGCATCCCCTGTGGTTTCTTCTGATGTGCCTCAGTTGCCTGAACCTGTTGTGCCCTCTCCGATTTCCTCTGAATTGCCATCTGTATGCCAGGAAGGACTGTGCCATAATGGAGGGACTTGTCATCCTCTCTCTCTGCCTACTGGGGCCACCTCGTTTCGGTGTGACTGCCCACTACACTTCACTGGTCGATTTTGTGAAAAAGGTACTTGTGATTAATTTTTTCTCAATTAGTTGTGAAATGCAAGTTGTATGCTTCTTTGGAGGTGGAAAAGGGTAATGATAATCAGGTTGCTCTGCTTTTCATCCTGGTAACTGTTGGTAACTGAGGAGAAGATTCATTGAGGTAATTCTAATAGTACTTATTTACGATGTAAGATATGTCAGGCACACTTCTAAGAGTTGCAGACTTGAGGAAAAAAATAATGTATTATTGGTGCAAATTGTTGTGTACAGTTTTAATGCAAGTTTTTCAATGTAGTATTTCTGGAACAGAAGAAAGTTAACTTATAAAAACAAGAAGATTTCCTCAAAAGATTATATGTTTTCCATTTCTGTGGATTGAGTTTTATTCATCACTGTGCCTGGTCCTTTGTTGAAAAAGAATTTTTTTACTCTATAGCTCATTTATACTTCTATTCTACTACTGCTGCTCATAAAGCACAGAGCAGTCAAATGAACATATTTTAATTACAATTTGAATAAAAAGTAATTCTTTGAACAATTTTGGTTTCTTTGTAAAAAGAGTCAAGGCTATAAGGCAAACTGATCAATATTTCTGTTTTGTAATTGTAATTGCTTTGC
Source organism: Manacus candei (assembly GCF_025592945.1). NCBI lineage: Eukaryota > Metazoa > Chordata > Aves > Passeriformes > Pipridae > Manacus > Manacus candei. The sequence continues at coordinate 16,718,058 of NW_026138059.1, read as the reverse complement.
ATTACTGCTTCTCAGAATGTTCTTTTTAGAACAAATTCTATAGCTGGCTTCAAAACCTGCTTTAGCTTTTATGGTACCATGTGTTATAAATTGCAGTAGATAATTCTCATAGAATTAAATTCCTAGTGTCCAGGAAATTAACAAAAAAATTGTCTACATTATAATTATATAACTGTGTCATCCTCCTAATGAACTTCCCGTGGTATGAAGTAAAAGCAACTAGAGTTAAAAATGCCCTTGCCAGATTGCCAGTATATCTGAGCTAACATCACCTTGTATTACTGTCTAAAAATAGGTCATTACACTCACTATATGTGAAAGGAATCACTGACTGTCAGCTCTAAAAAAAAAATTGTCATGTGTTGCTTATATATCAGAGAATATTTTACCATTCAACCTTTCCCAAGTTTAAAACAAATTTAATAATATATTTTTTTAATTGTCAGTGTTACACTGAACTCTGTATCTTCTACATATTTGGTCTCTGGGAACACACTTTGCAGTTGCTTTCAATACACTGTAGCTGTGGAAACCGCAACATAAAATAATGGAACCACAAAAAGTGTGTTTCCATCAAACATAACAGATTTAGTTACCGTCCAGTGTGTGATTTGATGAAGTATTTTCAAAGTTTCAATAAAGTGTTCTATTTATTTACATACATTTTATGTGCCAGAATTCTCTTCTGTGTTCCAAAGAATGCACTTGGCACCCTTTGTATCAGCATCATCTGTGGTATTTTGGATGTGAGCAGGTTTTTGCTTTTTCCAAGGGTTATGCCAGAAGTAAGCAATATTAAATTTAAACAGGAGTTTGATAGACATCCTGTGGTAATAGGCCATATCAATGTGTGTGCACAACCATTCTGTCGGGTGACACTTTGTCCAGACTCCACCGGTTCCTTCCACCAGTGTCTGATTGCTGCTTTCTTCTGACCTTCTAGATGATCTGTCAATCTCCAGGAGTCTTCTATAGTTTGGCGTTTTTAATGAAAATTTACATAACTTGTGTTTGAATCATTGTCTGGGCTGGGTACTTACTCCCGTGTGCCACAGACTTTGGAGGAAGTAACTCCTCGTTCATTGACTGAAATAGCTACTTTTGAGTTGTTTATTCAAAAATAGGATTTTAAACCATTTTCTCTTTTGAAGATTAACCAGTGCAGCCCTGCTGAGTTCATACAATGGGATGAGTTGACTTCCAACTACATTTCCAAGTAAACTTTTCAAATTTATCTTACCTGTGTAAATGAAGGGGTCTCTTTCTTTCTGTGATCTTGTTTCAAAAATCATATGTGAAAATATGACAGAATTACGAGTACCTGAAGAGCAAATTAAAAGCATGGGTCTATTACACTAAGTCACAGTTGTAACCAAATCTCTGATGTTTAGGACTTGAGCACCTTACATTAGATACATCTATAACCATTCCATTCAATAAAATCAGAATACAAGCTTTAAAGAAACCCTGAAACAAGTAGCTCCTGTGGAGAATATAACCTCATCTGTATAATTATACCATCCTTTTAATAGTTGAACGTCCAGTTTTCATACAATATCTATTCTTTTTTCCTAAGAGTGGAAGAGATGTTATTTGCTTTCCTGAAGCTTTTAACCATGCCTGATGTTGAGATATTAACAACGATTAATATTTCTGTATAGGATGTCTTGTAATAGTTCTAGCACTGGAAGAATAACATTTCTCTTTCATTTTGTGTGGAGAAGACAAATTAAGGAGTTCCTCTTTTCACAAAGCTCTGCTTTTACCCTCTGTATTCCTTCAACACAAGGAACAGCCTCATCCTTTTTGCTAGTGCTATTGTGACATGCTCATTGGCAGCTCACTGGGACAGTTACATCCCAGAGTGTGCACTGTCACATCACATGTTTATGTAGATCAGGGTACGACTTAGTGTATCCTGTATTTAGTAGTTGAAAAGTAACTGCAGCATACTGTGATTTTATTTAATCCTAAAGTTTCAATGAGAGTGACAATTTACTGTAACAAAACCAGAAATTGCCCAACTGAACTATCACTATAAGCCTTTGATATTCAGAGACAAGTTCTTCAACAAACTTGGAAAGAGCTCATATTTAGAGGAGATAAGGGCATCTGTAGTAATTTTATAATTATTTACCATAGTCCTTGCAACGGAGAAAGTAAACTATCATGTAAGCAATCCAGAAACTGTGTTCCAGTCAAGGAAATTGTCTCAACTCCTTAAAGTTAGCTATGATCTGTTGTAATTTTGCTGTAATGTATACCTGTACATTTCAGTAGTATATTCTCATTATTCATCTTTGTGATCTGCCTTGTACCTACCATTAACTAAATTTCAGCAAGAAAATATGTCATACACTTAACTGGCATATTAACAGTCAGCATGGCATACCACATACAAACACTACGTGGATATCTTGGTTTCACTAGAATGTGTGCATTTGCTTGTTTCATTTTTAGGGTGAAATACACCACTTAGTTTCTTAGTAGCAACTGTACGTTTCTAACAGTGTATAAGACCATCTTCTAGAGTGAAAACAAGTGAATGTGTTTTAACTTGATTGTGTGTTAGAAATGCAATATTGCATTTTTCCTTTTTCTATTCAATTGTTCCTTGACTAATAAACTCCAGCAGGTTGTTCTGCCCTTACAAGAAATATGTTCAAATCACAGTTGTCATTATGGATATACTAGAGTCAAGACAATTTATTTAAATACACAGTGTACTTACTCTAAACAATCAGATACTCCTGAAATATCTCTAAATGACAATTTTGAAGAATGGAAGTCTATCTCCATTTTTCTAAGGAAATAGGAAAGTATGCATATAAATCAGTGCATTTGCAAAGTTCAAACTGCAGCTATTAGTTCATTTTAAAAAGAGTGTAAGTTTATGGGTGCATAAATAGAGGAAAAAAAAGAAAGGTTTATTCCCTACTTCCTATCAACAAGGGATGTCTGGCCACTTCCCAGAAAACGGGGTTTCAGCACACTTAGCAGTTTCTTCAGAAAGGAAGCATTGTAAATAACAAATATCCCCTGCTTCCTCCTCCTTGCCTTAGCTTTTATATCTGAGCTGACATCCTATAGTATGGAATATCCCTTCGGTTAATGTGGATCAGCTGGTTCTAGTTGTGTCCCCTCCCAGGATCTTGCCCACCCCCAGCCTCTGGATGGGGTGGGAGGAATGTTGAGAGACAGTGCTGATGCTGTGCCAGCCCTGTTCAGTAGAAGCCTGAAAACACTGGTGTGTTATCAACAACATTCTTTTTTTGTTTGATTTATTTTTACTAATAATTACCAAAGTTACTTGGAATTTAGAAGTTAGTACAAGGTTTATTTTAAAATCTTTCTATTTAAATGCAGCATAGAAAACTTGCTTCTCATATAAAATTGCTCTTCATTACTCAGTAGCAACTGCTGGGTCGTGCAATAGCAAAGAAGTATTTTGTAGATAAGGAATACAATCAAGGGTAGATAGTATACTCTGTGCTACCCTTTTCTCTTTTTCCTTTCTGTGTAAATAAACTTCTTCACTTTAACATGAAATGTATCACTCTTTATTAGCTAAACTATTTTATCTGCTTCATTGTGAAATTCCTACAAGTGGAAAAAATGCAATGCTTCTGCTTTAGCTTGAAAGCAGATGGTTGTCTATTACTGTAAAGTTCATAACGATAGATTTGGAATATCACTGTCTCGAATGTGCAAGACATGTCCTTGACTGTTAATTATGTCCCTGACTGTTAATTATAACATTAACATTTTTAAAGTCTCCAAGATTTTTAGTATTCTGTAAAAGTTTTATAAATTGTTCAATAAAAAGAGTATTTAAATGTCATGTGGTAAAAACAGGAAATCTGTTTAATTTGATATGTTGCCTGTGTATATTCTGTACATTACTTAAAGGTCAACTCCTTTGACAAAGCTGTAAAAGCAGCAGTAAAATGGAAGGCTGTTATGGGCATTTATGTTGGAACAGTCACACCTAGAGGCTTTGCTACGTTTGTTCCTTGGGACACATTTGTTGAATTCCTGATTTGTTGAGTAATACTTGATAATATCACCCCGAATATTAGATGCTTCTTTTACAGTAGCTTTTCTAGACACTGTTCCTAACTTAACATTTCTAACTTTTGTCATTGACTAGTATCATTCATCTCAGACAGCTCTGGGGGCGGTTGTCTTTATGTTTGATATTATATTTGGTTTTGAGGAGAAATGCAGTTGGTCCAATTCCTATGATTTCAGACATATTTAGAATAATCTCACATCTCCAGTAGATCTATTTATCTCCTTAGTAATACTTATACTGTGTATGTGTGATTTAAAACAAGTCTGTAACATTTTTGACCAAAAAGAAAAGTGAGCAAATGGAAATGATATAGAGAATTGTGGGTGAGAAAGGACAATTGTGCTTTCATCTCCACATTCCAGTCTCAGTTTGAGGTGCCCAGAATTCAAAAATGGGATGCTGTTACCCCAAACATTCTGGTTTTCTTTTTCTGAAATTCAAGTTTTCTTTCATTCATTTTGTCCTCCTTCAAAATTATTCATACCTTTTAGGACTTTGTGAACAGAAAAAAAAAATAATGTGTTTAGAGATATGTATAAACTTTAGTAATTAATTTCATGTCATTAACCTCAGCCAATATCTAAACTCATGAAATATCTATTGATGTCCCACAAATTGCATTCATGTATGTAAAACTTCCACATGAACTCTCTAGTTTTTGGGCTAGCTTTGGAAAAATCATTGTTTTCCCATCAGACTTAATTTTATTTTTAGAGAATGGCTTTTAAAATCAAGAACACAGTAGGCTAGTAAAGACCAAACAAAGATTTAGCCAGAAGTTAAATAACTTTGTATGCTGGCTTTGATACACTAGTTGCAATTTTATAGGAAATAGCTAACCATTCCCACACAGTTTACTTCATTCAGTAAAATTCAACAGAAGTACTATTTTAGTAAGCAATGCAAAAATGAAATATATAAATTAATTTTCTGCTCTGCACTTTCACTTGTGGATATAGTCTCGCACTTTGATATCAGACTAGGTAAACCTTGTGAAATGTAACTTGTGCCTGTGAGTAACTGTATTAGCTGCACAGTCACTTGGATTTAGCATATAGTTCACAAAACTATGGAGAAGTTTCTGAAAGTGTCTAAAATATCTCTAATCCAGTGCCATCTTGTTCTATCAGTTACTATGTATCAGTGTTTTATTTTACTGTAGATTAACTTGCTGAAATATTTTGAAATCAAGGGAAAACAGGATTTTGACAGAAGAGCAGCTGGAGTCACAAGGATGAGGTGAAGCAATTTTTGACTAATCCTTCTTCCACTCTCTTGAACAGTTTTGTAGTATTTTACCACTTCAAAAGCAAGTGTCAGTATGAGCTTTCATACAAATTGGTATTACATTTTCATCTAATTTAGAAATTATGTCCCAGATTCAGTGCAACATGTAAGCTTTACATGTATTTAAATGTAAGAGTGTAAGGAGTCTGTGTGATTCATGTGCTTGATGTTAAAGATGCAGGTATTCTGCTACATTAGACCCTGAATTAGGATCCATCCACTCTGTTAACGTTTATGTAGCTTATCCCTAAAAAACAACTTACATCTCAAATCCCTCCAGACGACTTAATGAAATTTTAAAGGGATGTGACGGTTTTCTACGACTATTAAGACTAGATTAAAAATGTAATTAAATGAGAGTTTAAGCCACACCTTAGTTATACCTAGAGGGAAGATGACAAGAAAGAAAGAGCTTGTTGAAATGCAGAAAGAGCTCTTCAAAGCACCAACCAACTCTTAAAAACTTGTGTCCTAGTCTCCATAAAGTTGTTTATGTTTGCAACTGCCATCTACCCACAACCAACTCGCTTCAGAACATCTATAAGGTCTACTGCTATAGTGTATAATATAGAGCTACATGGTATACTGTAGCGTTACAGGATTCTCTTACTGAACAGAGATTTAATATATATTTAACAAGTCTGTTCTCTGAAATTATGGAGTCTGTTGGGCATTTGTTGCTTTGAGAGGTTTCTGGCAAAAAATAATTTATAAAAGTCGTAGAAAACTCTTTGTCTCCTCATCTTGTAGAACAGACCTGTGAAATTTTGTCATTTCTAGTATTAGGTTTTTGAATTACTATTTCTTTAATGTGGATGAAAGTTTTCCTGTCATAGTAACCTTTAGGAGATTTGTAAAATTTGATAACAAATACTACTTTGGGAAAGAAGAGGTAACATAAAGTGAAATAATGGCGAGTTTAGAATTTGCAGGAAACAAAATTTCTTCCCTTCATTTTCTGCTTGAAAATGCCAGGATAAAAGTTGATTGTTTCTAGAGCTTGCAACCTATTAAGCTGTTAATCTCCCAATTCCTTCGAGTCATTTTTTGTTTGAAGGTATTAATTGTTGCATAGGTGAAAAATACTTACTTTTTTCCTTACTTTACTTCTCCATTTATGGCATTTTCTGGAAAAACCTTGTTTCAGTAACTCCTGAATTGCAGTCATTTGTTCTGTTGGTGCTAATTTGCTGTTAATCAAGTCATCTGTGAAAATGTGATGTGTCTCCCCCGGCAGTATGGCAATGCTTATTTTCTAAGCTTGACTCATTTGAGTTCTTCCACAGGAGATACCATGTAATAAAGCAGGTGAGGTATTAAATACAATTTTTGAGCTTTATTGTGTAGCCTGTAAGGCGTAGAAGGCTGTGACTGTGTTTGTTTTTATAGCACAAAATAAGCAATAGTTAGTTGGGCTTCTTACCAATGCAATCATCTGTGTTACTGAGTTAGGATAACAGTATATTTTACTACCTTGACATTTTCTTTTCAAGAGTGATGTGATTAAAAACAGAGGGGGTTTTTCATCCCTGGATACAAGGTGTGCAGCTGCTGGTCTGCTCTCAAACCACTCTCAGGATCCTCAGCCAGCTGAGAGAGTGAAGTGAACATGAGAATTCTCTAGAGACTTCATGTCCCAGAGTGAGTGGTCATTTTGGAAGGACACTGGCTACTTACATGATGTGGAAACAGCTTTGCTGGCCTAAACATAAATTTCTGACTTAAGCATGAAAACACACATTATTTCTAATTAAGAGTGCCTGACACATTCCTTTTCATGGATCTTCATGGAATGCTGGTCTTTGCAGTCACTTAAAATCTCAAACTATTTTTGTTTAAAAAGGAGGAAAATATATCATATAGGTGTTAGGAAGTCACTGTATTGAGGCTTCTCAAGCTTCAAACCTCCCCCCCGAGGAAGTAATCTTCTCTTATGTAATATAAAAAGCCAGTTTTTCTTTCCACCATTGTAGTTTCTTTATATTTTTGTATTAACAGTTTGTGGTGATAATATGTGCAAGTAGTTATATAACAAAAATGTTTTAGCTATTTAGCATTTTTAGCTACCCAGGAAATTCAGGATTCAGAAGGTGAATTCCCAAGTAGCACAATATATTTATCTATTTACATTCTACATGGGTGTATATCAGTTCTGTACAAAATCCGTAAAGGTTCTAGAGCTTGGGAACATGTAGAGTCTCCCTGTGTTTCAGTGTAAATAGTGAAAATATTGAATATATCATCAAACAGAGCAAAGAGTTGAGACATTGCCCAAATAGGTATTCAAATTACTGACAGATTCCTATTTTCTGTTACATTCATACTTAAGACAAGAACTTACACAAATGAACAACATTTTCCTATGTTAATTGTATTTCCGTCTATCAAGAGTTTTCCTTCATGGATTCTTTAGCTCTACAGAACACAAAAATAAAACTACAATATTATAAATAATTAATAAAAGACATTTACATATTGAATGCAATAGAAAATATGCAAAAATGGGAAATAAAAATCAAGAAAATAAAGGCAAGGATCCTATTAATATGCAAAAATGGGAAATAAAAATCAAGAAAATAAAGGCAAGGATCCTATTAGCTTCTACCAAAGTGGAAAACTACAGATTCATCTAACTTCCAAAGCTTTTTCCCAACACATGGCATTATTCTTAATACTACCTTATGGAAATAATCATAGATGAATGACTGTTTCTTTTTATACATGTGTAAAATCTGTTTCAGCAACTAGTGAACTTCAGCAAAATAAAGAACATAAATCGATCAAAAATTTATATAAGTAAAATACGTACAATGTGGTGAAGTTCAGTCACAAGATTTTGAAGTTTCTTTTAGAGTTTAATAGCAGAAGCCCAATCCCTGTTGGACATCTCTCTCTTCACATGTATTTTCTCATATAACAGGAAGTATGCTACTGGGTTTTCTGTTGGTTGTTTTTGTGGGTTTTTTTCAGCACAGTTGCAAAATGAAAAAGGTTTATCACCGCAGATTGGATTGAGGTTTAAATTATGGAGTCATTATTTTAATAGAAAAAACACCATAAGATAGGAGTATTCCTACTAAACACATGTGTACTTCATTGAATGTCTGGCTAAGAGCATTGTGGAAACACTGCACAACCTCTCTGCTCCTGGAGATTCTTATATAGGAGTTTTACAGGAACTCTTATTGCATTAATTCTGTTCTTGATATAAAAGCATTTTAAATCACTCATAAAAATATTAATGCGCAGAAAAGGTGCTGAAAATCAAGGACTTCCATGCATTAAAAAAATTGAGTATGAAGGGATCTTTCATTCATTGCTCTTTGGATTCCAGCAGGCTGCATAAATTTCTTCCTTAAAGATGAATTCAGAGAGACTTAAGACAGGAATTGAGAATATTCATTTCTAGATGATCAGAATCAGTCTCCCATTTTTTGACGTTTCTGGAGACCAACCAGGGTGCGATTGAGAATAAAGGAAAGAATGTCAGCCCAGATTTAAAGCCTGAACATTCCCATGAATCATCCAGCTACTGATGCTTCAGGGCCTAAAATTTATCCAGAGATGCTGGGGAGGCAAAAGATTTAAAAGGAACAGTAACACTAAATTTTGTCAGAACTGAACATTTTTTTCCAAAATATTGGCTCAATATGTGTCTGATTTAAGTCTGATTTATTTTATTTGTAAATTAACAAACACATGGGGTTTTAGGTACGCTAAGAAGGCAACCTTAGGTCCCTGTTAGATACACTAAATATTTGATAACATTTAAGACATGGAGGGGGGAACAGGATAAAGTGTCACTTAATAGCAGGCAGGACAGAATTGTGAAGTTGTACGATAGGGCAACTGAACAATGAAAATATTTTTGAAAAGTAAAATGAAATGAGCAATTATAAAGAAAAGTAGTCATCAGCATTATACTTCATCCAGCTGAAGGTCTCTTAGAAGAATAAAGAAAAAATCCTGGACACAGAGAATGCTAATAAAAACTCAGAACTCTCTGAGGAAGGAAATTAATGTTTTATACTTGACATTTGCTCAAACTCTTTCAGCTTGAGGTGTTAATCATCTTAGTTCAGGGGAAGCCTACTACTTTGTTGTTGCTAAAATGAAGTTTCAAATGTGACCTTACAAACCCCTGTAGTTGTCTACATTTTCTGTATATATCATATGTTTTCAGCATTTCCAGAACAACAACATTCTTCATTCTTTCTTCTGGCTCCAATAGTGGCACGTTGAAATCCTGCTGCATTGTTACAGTTCCAGAAGCAGTAGATTAATACTATGCTATTATATTGCTGCATCTTATTTTTCACATGAACAACTTGCAAAAAACAAGGACTCTATGAGTAGTAGTGAAACTTACTTGTAATAATCAATAAGGCTTAGTCACTGTGCATGCCATCAGGATTTTTGTAAGTTCTGGCAATATCTTCATTTATCTCTGCCACAATTTTTTGCTCCTAGCATGGCTATTTTCATTTTCTGCTTTAAAAAAGGTGCTCCCCTAACAAAAATTGTCTTCCCTCTTAACATTTGATTCATTAATCTTTAAGAGAAGATACAATCGATATCTACCTACTAAAAAAAAATAAAAATGCTGAAGGCATCTGTTACAATACTGGGAAATGTCATTAAAAGTAGAGTCTTTGTTATAGAAAGAAATGCTTTTTAATGACCCTGATCAACGTTGTTGTTTCTTTTCTTTCTTAATGTTATATTACAGACCACAAAATATTGATATTATATCCTTATTTTCTGACTTTGTTCTCACAAACAAAAATAGACTATTTTTATGCGACTATGTATATGTGTATGAAACAAAAACATCAAATAGGAGTATTATATTTCAACTTCATAATAGTTTTGTGTCTTTTCCTGCCATCATTTGTCATTCATTTATTCTTCCTGTTTTTGTTATACCTGTTACAGTCTTCTGTGACTTGACAAATTCCCCCAGTGCAGCATGAACAGGAACAAAAGAGACTGATTCTGCATCTCCTTTCTTTGAGCCTCAGTATAAAGATAGAAACATTTTTGTCATCTTCTGGTATTTCACAATTTGTTTGTCACAGAATCATGGAATAGTTAAGGTTGGAAGGGACCTCTGGAGATCATCTAATCCAACCCCTGCTGCCAGGGCTGGGTAACCTAGAGGTCCTAGAGGTTTTGAATCCCTCCAGAGAAGGAGACACTACGACCTCTCTGGGCACCCTGTTCCAGTGCTCTTCCACCATCAACATAAAGAACTTCTTCCCCATGTAGAGCTGAAACTTCTTGTGTTTTAGTTTATGGCCATTGATCCTTGTCCTGTGACTGGGCACCACTGAAAAGAGACTGGCACCATCCTCTTGGCACCCACCTTTGAGATATTAACGTGCATTACTGAGATCCCCTCTCAGTCTTCTCTCCTATGGGACCTGATGTCATCATAAAACCTCTCAATGATTTTTGAGTCATCTTGGGAATTCAGAGAGGTCCCAGCTGACTGGAAGCTGGAGAACATTGTCCTGATTTTCAAGAAGGGCAAGAAGGAGGACCCCAGAAACTATAGGCCTGGCAGTCTCACTTCAGTGCCTGGTAAAGTTATGGAGAAGATTATTCTGGGAAGTATTGAGAAACACCTGAAAGACAACCAGCACAGCTACATGAGAGGAAAGTCTTGCTTATCAAACCTGATTTCCTTTGATGACAAGGTAACCCACCTAGCTGATCCAGGGAAGCCAGTTGATGCAATCTTCTTGGATTTCCGTAAAGCTCTCCATACTGTCTCTCACAGAATCCTTCCAGACAAAGCAGACAGCACACAGCTGGATAAACACCCCATGTGGTGGGTGAGCAATTGGTCCATGGGTAGAGCACAGAGGATAATAGTGAATGGGGTAACATCAGACTGGTGACCTGTCACTACTGGGGTTCCACAGGGCTCCATCTTAGGCCCTGTGCTCTTCAACGTCTTGATAAATGATTTAGACACAGGACTGGAAGGGATACTAAGTGAGTTTGCAGATGATACAAACTGGGAGGAGCTGTTGACCCCCTCAAAGGCAGGGAGACCCTGCAGAGAGACCTCGACAAATTGGAGCAGTGGGCAATCACCAACCATATGAAGTTCAAGGAGGGAAAGTGCTGGATTCTGCACCTGGGGTGGAGGAACCCCAGGTGTACGTACAGACTGGGGAATGAGATTCTGGAAAGCAGTGCCATGGAAAGGGCTATCTACACACATTAGTGTTCTCTATGTTTATTTATAACTGATGACAACAATAATTTTGAAAATGAGATAATACTTAAACAAAATCTGAATTCAGTTATCTCTTGGCAGTATCTCGTGGTGCAAATCTGAGTATAATTTGAAAGCCAAGCATATTCAGTCCAAGTCCTACTTAGACTTTGTTTTTAAAATACATTAATATTTCCTTATTATCATCACTGAATAAATTGTGAAGTTTCTTTCATCATTTGGGCAAAAAGAAATAAAAAATCACAAAAAACCCCAACCCAACTTTTCTTTTGTTGCTTCCACTTATATTTTCTATGCTATAATTGAAATTTTTTTATTCTGGCAGAAAATGGAAAACTTCGTAGTAGACTGAAGGTATGGCAGCATTAAAAAACAATCCAGAAGAATAATGATGAAAGTAAAAACTGATAAAAGATTAGTCTTCAAATATTTTCATAATGTTTGTAAATATTAATGTTATTACTTTTTCCCTTAATGATTTTGGACAACAGCATCTGTAGAATAAAACCAGTAATTTTTCCAATCAACATTTTACTGTGTAGCATCGTGAGGTCCTATTTGCTTCCTTTTCTAATTCTGGGATGTGGGATCATTCAGATCAACTGCTTACAAAAGCTAATATATTATCATAAAGAGCATGAGGCTCAATTGAATTAGCAGCCATTGTGATACTCAAAAATAACAGAATGTTGTGAAGATGTAATGGAAAAATCCAAGAAAATTTGAGGTTGAAATTTTGTTAGCATATAGGTCAGGTTAACAGACAATTCTAGGAAATAATTGGAGGATTTGAATAAAAAGCTAAATGCCTTCATTACTATCAGCCAAATTATATCAGAAAGTATATCCAAATACTTGTGTTATATTTGACATTAACAATCACTCTGCTTTGTTCATCCTATCTTTGACCACAAAACCTATGGCCTGTACTTCTTGTTTTTCTGTTGGTTCTATAAGCCCTTCTCTGGAAATCTGCAGTAGCTTGTTGTTTATTTTCCTTGCTTTTGTGACCACTGGACCATCACCTATATGATACAGAAGAGAATAGAATCCACCACCAAAATTAGCTTAGTGCCCTGCACATCACATTAAATTTTCAATAAGGATAAAAGAAAGGGGGAAAGGATTTAAGGAGAAAGAGTAATACATATATTCTGAGATGGCCTGAATCACTCTACTGAGACCACAGAAATGGTTTTCTTTGGCTATATGTAGTGGATTATAAAGCTGAACTAAAGGTTTCAAAATAAAATTCCCTCACCAAGTTGGATTATAGAGAGAAAGAGTTTGACTTGAAAGAGATATGTTTTGGAGATACATGATGTCATGTAGCTTTGCAGAATTAGTTTCCTGAAGCAAACTGTTCAATTGTTGGATGGTAACAGTAGAAGAGTTACTTGCACTAACAATGTTCAGTGTAGGGGAAGAAATAACAAAGCCAAATACACTGAAAGTAAAATAAACTGTCACAAATCAAAGAATGTGTCTGTTTCTCAGTCAACACAGCGTGTATTTGAGGAAAGAAAGAACAATTAGATAAGGAAATGAAAAGACCATCCTTGCCTCCACCTGCAAGTAAAGCCTATCCCTGGGAGCAGTTTAAGGAGGGTACATCAGGACACTAGAAACAGCTCAGTGAATGCTCTGTAAGAAACTGATTTTCCAGTTATGGACGTATTTTTTTCTATTGTATTCTGACAGGTTTAGTGCTTGATAGAGAAAATGTAACTGTTAAATAGTATAGGAGACTAAAAATCAAGTTCACCTATGTTCTTGAATTAGCCTCAGACTCACTGTATGACCCTGGACTTCTGTTCCCTCACCACAGTTCTTGCTATACTTCCTTCTATAGTTTTTGTTTGGTTGTGGTTGTTTGTGGGGTTTTTTTGTGGGATCATAATGATGTGATTCTGCTCGCTAATTGATAATTCACTTGTTCATTCTCTATTTTTTTTAAAATTTGTAGGGCTTCCTCAAGGAGGTCCTTGTTTACATCCTTTCCTAATCATGGGATGTCTGATAATGCATATCAGCTGCCTTTGAAAGCTGATACAGTATCATCAGGAGAATGAGGCTCAATGAAGTAGCAGGTTCTATAACCTGTCAGGTCTCACACATTAAATGAAATGTGTTTAACAGCAATCATGTTCCACAAAGCCTAGTTCCAAACCCATTTTTCTGCAAAGGATCAGCAGATCACCAAGAGAGATTGTGTTTCCATAGTCCAAAATAACTGTCCTTAACTCAGTATGGGACCGTCAGCATAGACAAAGTCATTCTCATGAGAGTGATTGTGAATGTAAACATTAGACTGTAGATACAGTTATTTCTGATCAAGAGTCTTAAATTTAAGCCCAGTGTCTAAGACCAACCACAGACAATTCAATTCACTATGAGTTTTCACAGAACACAAACCTTGTTTCTCTGAAACGGGCAAATGTGCACTATCAGTGCCTTTTTTTCTTCTTTCTTTTCCCAGAAGAAAATTTCTTTCCTCGAGGGAAAGCTTACTTTTATTTTAAAACTCAAGACATTAATGTAGAAAAGAAACTTTAGGACTCATTTGCACTAAACGATCTTAATAGATGCATTTTTCTATATCAGCACTATTAATGTAAATCAAATATCTATAACTTGCAAAAAATCTCATTTGTTATGAATTAAAAATATACCTGTCAGTCTAGTAATTATATAAACATACTTTTTTTCATAGAATCAGTTGCATACATAATTATAAAAACCTTTATCATGGTGCACATTTCCCTGGTGATTGGCTGATACAAGAGAAAACATCATCTTACAGATTAGATACACAGCATATATTCAACATATTAATAAACCCATAGTAGCTCTGATATGTGATTTCTCTTGAGAAAACTGTCAGTTCAGAGTTTATCTGGTTTGGCTCAGATTTCAGACTCTTACAATTGAAAGAAAATCCAGGCCCTGTGTTATTTGACTTGTTAAGTGAAGCATTACTTAACTAGCTATGTGTCTGTTTCATGATATAACTTTTATCATATCATGTTCCTGATTATGTATCCTTTATTAGCCTTTTGAATTGTACTTTGACCAGATGCTGCATGATTGCTCCACTCTATGCATATCCTTAAGACCAGTGACAGATGGTCATGCTCTAACTTCATCTGAAAGATCACTGGTCTTGAAGCAGTGTGTGAAGAAATCATAAATAATGTGATTTTTTTAGCATAGGAGTTCACACATTTGGGAAAATTACTACCATCTGTGTGCATTAGTGCAGCATCATGCCTTGTAGATCAGATCTGATTCATGCCCTGCCAACTTTGAGTAGAAATTAAATTACCAAGTATTTTTCTGCACAAGATCATGCAGAAAGGCCTCTGCATGTCCATCCAATTACTGTTCTTGACATACTAGAAATATCTTATTGCCAACATTTTCATATATGGCTACATGCCAGAGGACTCTGACTATGACAAAATATAAATAAATACAGTAATTTTATTGTATGCTATATTCTCCATCTACAAGAGAAGATTTGTCTGGAAGCTGACCATCCAACACCAGATGACATTTGCCTTGACTCATCCACAGGTCTGCAGAACATCATAATAGAAAAATTTTGCAGATGTACTCTTCCTATACCATAAGTGGGAAATCAAAGACTCCATATGACAACATACCTTTTAAAGATTTTGGTCTTTAAGATATAGCCTTAGGTGTGTATATATTTAGGCTTTGTTTATTTCCTAAAATATGGATGTCAAGTAGGATTCAAACAGTTGGTTTCTAGATTTCAAATCCTTTCAGCTCCCCTCCTCAACATCCTACTACTCCACCTGAATCTCTGGTCACAAAACAAAGAAACTCTATAAATAAACAAACAATTTTACAGACAGCACAAACAGGTTCACTTGTTTCCCTCAGAAAGCAATAGGACTGCAGTATAAGGAATACTTTTCACATTACTTATGGAGATACCTCAGGAGGCTTCTGATTCCAGTGAGACTATGATACCTTCCATCCTAGGGAGTTTATTAAAACTGAAATAGAGCAATTTGGCATTAAATTTGGTCAAATATTATTTGGCTGCTATCATCTTCTCTATTTGTGTCAAACAACTTCCTCCCATCCTCCTTTAAAGTAAAATCATTAGCACTTTTGTTTAAAAAGGGTAAGTGTTTAAATCCATAAGTGTTTAAACAGTCACATCTAGAATCTTAATTTAACATTTTTAGCCTATGCAACTCTTTTAAATCAGTGACAACGTGACTCCTTATAACCATAATACTAAAAGTCACTTACAGTTTTGGCAAGAAAATAGATTTCTGAGCTGTGATTGAACTTCTCTTCTACCTTTAGAAGAAATTTCCATTTACACTGCTGAAAGTAAAAATGGAAATATATTTTAATGCAAAGTTTTAATGTATCAGTACTATTTCCTAATTTTTATTTTTTGTATGCTGTAAGACCTGGTAACAGCTCTCATATAGTGTGTTCAGTGTGTTCTAGTCTTCTGTCTTCAAAACCTGAAATCATCCAGATATTTGCCAATACTTTCTGCAGATGTCTCAAAGAGGAAGAAAAGGCAAAGCTGTCTGAACTGAGTCTGATAAGATCATTTTCATCTGAATGAAAACTTACTATTGAGTAGTCTACCACTTAAAAGTCACTTAGCCAGCACTCCTTGGTATCACTGGAGTATGTGTTCACTTTGAATATTGATACAACAGCTGCAGGCATCTGTCTATAATTTCATGAAAACTGCTGTCATTAGATCTTCAAGAGGTTGAGATAATTCTTTTTTGTTATTTGTTCTCTTAGCACGCAGCATAAGAATTTTCTGGGGCCTTTTGCATGGAAAAAAACTTCAAATAAATCTTTGTACAAAATATACAGAGTGTGTTTGTGTCATTAGTGGAATATGCAAATAGGCAACACATTTTGAAGAAGTATCTAATGTGAGGTGATTAAGTTCTTATTTTCTATTACATACTCCAGAAATTATGAGAAAGTTATATAATATATAATTGGAGTTATGCAGGTATTTGAGCAGTAATTTATAGAACTTGATTTTGACCTATGTATCAGTCCTACATGAAGTTGGGTGTAACCTGGTAATTTTTGCTACATTTTATAGAAGGAGACTGTTCAGTATTATGTATACAAATTAAACACTTGATGAAGGATTTGCTATATTAAATATGTAAATTAAACTTCAGGAAGACATGTAACTAAATTAGCACTGAGAAGTCCTTGGTATTCTGTAACTTACTTGGAGATTACTTCAGAGAAACTTAATCGTGCAAAGTTAGGAAAGCCATGAAAACTTCTACCCAAGAGAACAAAAGTCTTTAACTAAAGTTTGATGAGAAAAGTATTAATAATAGTCAAAAAAGTAGGGTAAAGTAGATCAGGAAGCTTACTGTGCTTTGGTACTATTGATTATGGCCTCGTAGAATCCCTCATTATCAGCCAACTATGCATTGCTTATAAATACATTAGAGTTTTGGGACAAATCAGTCATTGTTAAAATTGGCAGTTTAATCCCTAAAGACAGAGAGGGTGCAGAGCCTAGATGTGTGTGGTCCCTCAGTAACATCCCTCTTCTACTTCTTTCCAGGTAATTTTGTTACAGACTATAAAGTGTCCTATTGATTGAACTCTGAAAGTTGTAAATGTGATTTATGAGCTGTATTTGATTAAAAGTGTCGCTGCTCTGGGGGACACAAGAATTTCTTCCCCCCGGTCTAACATTGAGTAAATCAGTTTAATCCATTGCCTGAGAGACTACGCCCTTTAAAAGGACTAGTAAAAATGGAAAGCTACATTGGAAAACCGGAGGAGAGCTTTATTTTTGCCAAAGTGCCAGGTAAAAAGAGATGCATGACCATGGGAGAACTAAAACACTGCAAATATTACTCACTACCAGATAAAGTAATACAGTTTTTACAGCAATTTTGTAAGTACAACAGTTTGAAGATAGTAAAGTAAAACTTGACAGCCGGGTAAGTAGCTAAGTAGTCATTCCTCCCACTTTTAATTACATTTTTGTTTGATATGTAGTGCTATGTATCTGTTTTCCCTCAACCGGAAGGAGACTTTTCTTCTTTAAATAAAAGAAAAAAAGGCAAAATGTGAGAAGAATAGTTTTTAATCAGACAACACATTTTCCTAGTTTTTTACAAGCAAGTATTTGTCTTTCAAATTGTTTACATATGAAATAAAAGGTCTTTACAGGCTTTGGACTTGCACTGCTTTTAAGTTAGAACCAAGAGAACATAGAGCAAAGATATGTGACATGTGTTGGTGTCTTTGCTACTAATTAAGATTAGGCATTTTATGAGTGCCCACATAACTAATCTCTTGTGGTTGATATCCAGTGAGGTTACAGTCTGTAAGTTTAAAAGAAAAATATCTCTCTTTTAGCCTATAAAATTGGCTAGAGGACTGTGCTTGCTCAACCAATTGATCAAACTAACCTTGCAGTGTGCTGCAACTTCTTTCCTATATTAATCATATTCCTAATGAGACTCATTTAGCAAGAAGGATATTTAAAATCTTTGTATTTCAGGGTGAGAAGGATTCAGGAAATTAACAAAAGTTGAAAAAACAAATTTAAAAACTGATTGGGTCACTTTTCTATAGTTAATTTTTTTAACATAGTTACAGTGGTTGTATCTTTCTTGGACACAAGCTGTAAATAGCTGTATTGATGTAGTAAATAGTAACAGAAACCATGTGATGAAATTCTAAAGCATGTGAAAAATTATTGATGAATCTTTGGGCATACATTCCTATACGTTCTTCCCATGAACATGCTTTCATCTAATCACTGGTAGCTTTACATACTTCTTACTTCAAACAGTGCAAAACAAAAAGTGCTTTTTTCTTTTGAATCAAATGTGTAATTTAGCCTGAAGTGCTGGATGGACAATATTAGTCAAACACTAGTGCTAAGTTGCAGACAATACTTACTTACTTTCTTTGCTTAGATCCATGAACTTTCTGATATGACAAAATGCACATTAAAATAATTGTGTCAGTCTTGGGCATGCTCTTTTGTTTTCTTCAGAAAGCTTTACATGTGAAATAGGCTCTTGTAAAATGTTGTATTGAGCTTTCTCAACAGAGGAGTCTAGAAAATAGCAACAATATTTTTAAACACTTCAGTTCTAATTAGTTCATCTATAAAATGTGTGACTCCTTAAGAGAGGTAGAAAGCTAACTGTGGTAGCACAGAATACAAGCTGTGATAACTCTGGGCATGACTATATATAAATGGGCATGACTATATATAAATATTAACTGTATGCTCTTACTTGAACTAACCCCTCTGTACAAAGGTGTAGCCCTGTGAAAGTAAGCTCTAGAGACTGGGGAATTTTATTCTCTTCTTGGCTCAAACTTACCATCAGCTTTAACCAATGTTGCCAAATTTATCACTGTAGTTTCCAAAAAGCGGTGACATCCCATGGAGTTAGTTTCCCAAGGTTGACTATCCTCTGCTTTTCTGATATTTAGGATTGTATTTGTGATATTAAGCTAAAAGTAAGTCTTCGGTCATGCAAACAGAAGCCTGTAAGCCTGCTACCATAACAAAAAAAAAGACTGAACATAAACTCTGGAGGGGCCTTCAATTTGATTCGTGATTAAGTAGCTTAATTTTGGTACCTTTTTTTTTTTTTTGCAGTTGTAGGCAGTGGTTATTTTTATTTTAGTTTCATGATAATTACAATTAGTGATGCATTTTATCCTAGCTCTTTTTACCAGGTTTCAAGAGAAGAGACACCTTTTTATGACAGTGGCTTAAGTCCTCCAATGTTTTCTGCTCTTCTGATATATGAAAAATATGCTCCTCACTGAGTGATAGCTTGCATAGATTTTACTCCTATTGCTCATGCAGTACCAAAAGACAGGTTTTGATTGATAAGAATGTACATTATGGTTTTGTGTATCCATCATACCTAATTCCACATAGCTACATAGGTACTTTATTCACCATACTGAACTCCAGGACAGCTATAGTCAATTATATGCCTCTAAGATCACTGTCTTACCTGCTAGTAAGAATATTCAGTGATTGATCTCCTAGATTATGCCCTTTCTATTTCACTGCAGCACCAAAACTGCGGTCTCATTTGTTCTGTAAACATCCTCTCTGTACTTTTAGTGGTTCTGATTTCAATTCACACAGCACTGCACACAGCCAGTTTTCTGAACAGGTCAGTGCCCATCCAAAAAGGGGCAGCAGGTAGTGCAGTTCTTTCTTTCTCTTCCTCATTCTCTATTGTGAAGGCATTGCAATTCCAGGAAAAAATGCAATTTTCAAATCATTAAAATAAGATTTTTTTTTGTTAAAGTGACTGTCCTTGTATCCTCTTGCTTACTTGCTTGCCTGCTTGGATACCCTTGTCATTGCTTACCACTGGCAGAAAGGATTCATCTGCTGTACTTGTACCCTAGAGGTGTTACAAAAGAAGTAAGAGGAAATATTTTTTTATGAGAGTATTAAGACATTAAATGAATTCGGGAAATATGAAGGTGCTCAGTCTTAAATCATCACAGGGTTATTTTTCATAGACATTATGTTTCAAAAAAGTGGGAGCAAAAATATTTATTTACCTGGCTGTCTATACATAATTTTTTCAAATCTGAAAACACAGAAATTGTAAATATAACTTAACCGTAAAAGTGCGGGACACAGACCACTATTCCAAAAGATGTTAGTCTTTGATTGTTAAGATCTAGAGCAGAGTCTAGATGGAAATCATTCTTCTTTTGAAGAGGGAAGACACCTGAGGGAAGACAATTGTGAGAACACTGAACAGGAAACCATAGAAAGAGAATGGGAGACAAGTTCAAACAAAAATTTAAAAAATAGGCTCAAACCCTGGAAATATTGATATGAATTCTAATTGTTATGGCTTGAATAAAATTCACTCGTTCGACAACAGGTTATATTACATACAGGATGTGTCTGTGCAGTCCATTAAAACTTCAGTCAAGCTTGTACCATGGGGGCAGCTGGGTGTGTCTGATGTTCCAACATGCTAGAGTTAATTTAGGTACACCTTTGGAGGCAGGTGTGTGCCTTTGTCTTTTGATCTTTGTGCGACCACATTGGAAGAAGATGCCCAATGAACAACTTATAAAGTGATAAAAATAACTATGTATGAAGTATCCATTAAATATGGCCTTTAAAAAAATGGTAAAATGACAGAGTTAGTTTCTGTCTTTTTCATATTATTCTATTTCCACTTGTTTTCAGTGTGCCATATTATCAGTCCTGCATGATAATGTAAGTTTTATTTATTTGGTGGAATAAAATGTATTTTATCTATTACAACGATAAATGCTTCAGAAAAGTAGAATTTGTCGACACAGATTCTACTGCTTGCATACTTAGGTGTTAGGTTCCACTTAAGATTATCTGGGTATAATTTGAAGTGACTACTGATACAAAAATATATTCACTTCTTCAGGAACAAATGCATGTCTTATTCTGTTGATGGCAATGAAAGTTATCTGCTTGTAAGTAGTTAATTTTGCTGACACAATGTAGCCTAATGACAACTGTCATGCAAGTTGACCCAAACATCTTGGTCAAAAAAAGAAGAAAAATTAAAGAGAAAATCTATTAGAAATTTTGTAGCAGAGTTTTAAATATGCCTTCACAAGCCTTTAGCCCTTAGTGTCTGTTTGCAAGCTGAACAGTTAATTCTAGTTCTAACAACTTCTTCTTTGGCACAGTCATATACATATGTGACACAAATATTCACTTTACTATCAATAGGCTTCAACAGGCTTCACTATCAATTATAAAATTGGTATACTTAGTGGATTTCTTTAAAAATGGAGAGAAAAATTATGAAAATATTTAAGAAACAGAAAATTCTTTAAAATTTATTTATCCTTTGCAGTAGCAGGATGTTTTTCATAATTCAAGAGTTTTGTGCAACAAAACTATATGATCCCTACTTCTTCTCTCCAAATAAACAGAGTACTTTTAGCAGGTGTACCATCAGTACTAGCATCCTCAGTGATTTACTTACAGTAACACTTAGAGCATTTATCTCTAGCACATCTAGAGATGTGCTAACTGATAAGTTTAAAATTATTCATAGTGCAACTTGTTATGGTATGGTACTGACGCTGAATCAGAAATCTGATAGCACCACCAAATCTTTTTATGTAGGTTATTGAAAGCTCACAGTCTCACAGTGACCTCCCCAGTGCCACATTTTACATGGCAATTTGGTGTGCAAGAGCATCTCTTGGTGCTGCAAGTGTGTGATAACCAGAGCTCTACTTTCTTGCACCATGAATGTGTGGTGTTGCCTCCCAGCTACCTCATATATGACATAGAAATATCAACTGTCTGTACAACTGTTAACAATTCTCTCTCAAGTAATGAATGTTGAACTAGACAATCTTTAAAATTCCCTTCCAACGCTGGCCATTCTGTGATTCTAAGTGTGAATGATGATTATTTCTTCTGAGGCATAAAGACCAATTGAATTTAGCCACACTTGATCTGTGCATGTTAATTTTCTGGTTTTCCTTTAAATCTCTACAGTTAAATTCTAACATTAAAGTAACATCTTTTGGACATGAGTCAGATTTTACATGGCCAAAATTTCAGTTTGTTTCATTTAATCAAGTGCTGAACAACTGAAACTGTGTTCTCAGTAAATGTGAAATAAAGTCCTACTGATACCACAATACAATACAATATCTAGCCCAACTCTATGTGTAGTAGAGGTAAAGAAATAGAAATATTCTGTTACAAACTTTGTTACACCAAGTTTCAGTGGTCAGTATTCAATGTAATACTGTAGAGGGTGGAGCTCCACATCAGCTGTTCTATAGGTATGACAAAAACAAGGTGATGCTGCTAAAATTTCTTTGTGAAATACAAGATTCTGAATAAAGTGTAATTTATTCCTATTATTCTATGTGAGAGTTTAATCGCATAAACATAGTACCATTTTGATTATCTGAAATATAACCATTGCAAACTTCATCATATTTGAGTTATTTATTTTTGTATAAAAAATTCTGAACAGAATCATACCAAAATACCATATGCACCAGAAAATAAGAACTCTTAAAAACCTGAGTTTAGCAATGATAGTCATTGTATTATAATAATATAAAGTATAATCTAATGCAGAATGTATTAATTAAGTAAGAACAGGAAACAAAACCATGGATGTTTCTGTTGAGTGTGTGTTGGGGGTTATTATCATTATTCTTATTTGGAGCTAATTAAGCTATCAAGGGTGTTCTGGTTCTTTAAAAAGATGAGGTTTTGACATGCCTGCCCCAAGACAGTACTTATTTCATGGTTCGTGACAAATTTTAAAATTTTAAGGTTTTCTGTTTTCTGAAAAACTAAATGCTTCTTTAGCTTTTGGAAGCACAAAATTGAATGCATGAAGCAAAAGGCATATTTTTAGGGAGTGTGAGTCTAATGTCTAATGTTTCACCTAATCTAGGAGATCATTGTAATCCAAGCTGATAAAAGTTGATTCTGTAATGCTCTCATTTGTAAGATGATTTAAGTTCACGTTTGACTGTGCACTGAGATGTATTGAAAGGAATCACCCACAGTTCACATGATTAGATCTTATGAGAGGGCAAAGTAACGAGCAGCTGAAAAACAGTAACATTTTAATCTACTACATTAAATTCATAAACGAACATGAGTATAGTGTCAGCATTTCCACTATTTCAAAAATTATAGCTCATTTAGAAAAAGATTTTCCTGCTTTCATTTTCAGATTAGCAAGTTCTTGCTCTCTCTCTGTATACCCTCATCTTTTTTCAGATGAGTTAGTTAAAATTCAGCTCTTTCATTAGATGGTAGAAGAACAAAAATCCAATGAACTGAGGCATGAATTAAATTACTTTTACAGATAGAGAGATGAGGAGTAGATGTGTCTGGATGAACATGAGTTGTTGGCCAGGAATTTCTGCCATGACATGAGAAAGCACACTGTGGAGAAATAATTAAAGGTTCAGGGCTTCTTGAGCTCTCTCAGTAAATTTATGCTAGAAGAAACCAGTTTCTTAACAGAAAGTACTCTCTTTTATTTCTTTTCACGTTAGGATTGATAGTTTGTTATATTTTGTTATATCTATATACTTTTTAGTCATCAAGACTTTTTTTAACTTACAATCAGCAATAGTAGAACCAACTGCTTTCTCTTATTATTCTCAGAAAATGTGCTGGAAAGTATAATAGGTTTTTTTAGTTTTCAGATTCTGAAGATAAAGATGAAGATCTTCAGGGAAAAAAAACAAACAGTTCTGGAACTAGGGTCTTGAAGTGTAATGCAAAACTGCTAGAAGAATGTCCAAAGAACTGTTCCATGGAATTCATATTTTCCCACAGGTTTCAGCTGTTTTACCTTTTAAAAGACACTGTCTTCTGAGAGAAAAGAAACCCTCAACCTAATTGAAATGATTTAGGATTCTTCTGCTTTTATTCTTCACATAATGCAATTAAGTAGTGGAATTTTATTTTTTTTTGGTAGGAAATTGTGGATGCTAAAAATTGCATTGGTTTCAGAGCAAATTCATGAGATAAAGATTCCTTAAAAGTCTATCGCTTGTAAAGTCCACCAGTTGCAAATCATTGAAGGCTGGAAGAATATTTTTCAGAAGCATCACTATATACTTGCCATATTCCTATCTCTTCTGTGGCATCCACTCTTAACCTCTACCATAAAAATAATCCTGGGCTAGGCTGTGGCTACGTTACCTGTCCTTATGACACCAGGATTTTATCTGTATAGCAGCTCAGCTCATATGCAAATTTCATCTGTGTTATGGCTTGGTTATTTATAACCACAAAACTAAATTCGATATTTATAAGAGTCTCTTCATACGTACATGCAATTCCTAGTTGGAGGGCTCAGCACTTGAGAACAGATTCACCAGCTTGATGTATCTGGCCCCAGACCTCTCATATCTGAAGTTTCAATATCTCAGATCCCTGCTGCATATTTCTCCATTTGGATATTTCATTTCTGATGTTTCTCTTAGCAGACCTTTAATCCATGACCTGCAGCAGCTGCTGCTCTGGTCCAGTCCCAGCCCCCCTAGGAAAACAGAAGGATTGCTTCTCTAATTGATGGGAAAACATTATTAACTTATTTTGTTGATACATCAGGACTTTGGGTTTCTGGTCTCCTTGATACATAAACATAAACAAAGAAGAATCAACATGTTTTGGCTCCAGATGCCTCGTGCAAATGTGTGAATCTAACTGAAGGCCAGGCAGTACATTTTTACAGCAGTAGTATCAGTTTAGTTGCCACTCTTTCTGTTCCATGGTAGAGTTGTATGTGATAGTAGCAGATACACTCATTTCTTACCAAAGAATAAGGAGGTCACACAGTTCTTAATATATATGAAAACTTCCCATAGATTAAGAAGCAAATATACCAGCTTGTAAGACTTAGGTGGTTGGGGAAGGTCTTAGTCTTTGTTCATGTCATTATTTTCTCTTTTATTCATCTTGTTCATTTTCTACAGAGTCTACAAGTCTAACAAAGCCAACATAGTAACAGAGATCACTACTGTGTGCTCTTAGCAATGTCAACATGATTTACAAATTCATTTTATGTTGGGATATAATTTTGAAAAATTTTTACTTATTTCATGTCACGGGTGACAGCGGGTCTGTCAGCACCTTGGCACATACTGATGAAGCAATAGATGTTGACCAGATCAAAGTATACCCCTGAGATGGACTGAAAGAGAGGACTGAAAATGGAGGCCCTGATCCTGACAACATACTGATGCATCCTGAAGAAGCTGTCCCGGGGGAACAGAGAACACTGTCTCATGAGAACAGGAGCACTGTCTCATGAGAACAAGGACCTGTTTTGAACGAGAGTGGTTGGGAAGAACATCAACATGAGAGAAAAATAAGAGCAGGTGCTTGGGACTGTGAGAAAGTAGAGTTTAGAAAATGCACCTATTAGCTGTAAGAATTCTGGTGTGAAAGTTGGAACTGTCCTATCCGTGTGCATTACGTGTGTTCAAAAACTGTACTTAAGGGGCTGCGCAGCAGCCCCAGGTGGCTATCCCTGCTTTTTCCTTGGAATAAACTTTGCTGGAACCTTTTTTCGTGTCGCTTTGGCCGTTCTGACATTATCAGCGACAATTTCACACAATTTTTATCTTTAAAATCATCATGCAACCACTTTCAAAATATTTGCTGCTCAGAAGCAAAAGTTTTTAACACTTATTTTTTATTTACATGCTGTGTATAAAAGAAAAGGAAAACAAGTTTTCTTTCTGTTGGCCCAAGATACAAAAAGTGATTAAGTATATTTTTTGATATTTTATGTTGTTAATAACAGTTGCTCACACTTTGTGGTAGTAGTGACTATCATACTTCGCTTTACAGACTCTATATCTTGGAATTATACTAATGTGTCTAACACAAATAAGCACAGTAGAAAAACAAATCAAATGGCAAATTCTAAATTTTATTGGCATGTATTAAAATAAACGTGAATTTAAATCAGTCTAAACAAGACTGCCTAATTTCTGACTCTGCTAGACATTAGATAAGAAAGGTAAAGAGCATTTTGCAAAATGACAGATGTTAATTATCTTGTTCCTTACATCCAAGTTATAAAACTGAAATGATATACTAATGACATGAGGTTTTTTTCTTTATTTAGTTTTTTAATTTGTGGGAGGTTATTTGGCTTGAGGAAAGTGAGTAGGAGGGTTTTGGTTTTTGTTTTTCCGATAAGGAATTTCATTCATTTTTTGTTTTAAAAATCTGGAAGTAACAGTTGACAGTCCAAAACCAATTAAAGTGATTTAGCAGATGAATTGTATTAAAGTTGTGTTGGATCATTTACCTGCAGTTCATCCATTGTGGTACTTTTTAGTAGGTTTGTTACCAAATGAATGTAGTAAAAACCCAGAAAAGCAATTACATTTTCCAGTCTGAAATCCATCAGCTCTGAGACTGTTAGGAAGAAAATATCTGAAGTGTGACTTCAAGTAAAATATGGTTCAAAGAGGAAAAATCAAACAGCACTGAAATGCAGAAAGTTCATTTGGTAGTAATTAGATACCATGAGCTAAAAGGGCAGGTGTTCCTTATGCTGGCACTTGTTCTTGTGAACATATTTTGATTTTATCACCCTTTCAGAGTATCTTGAGACTGTGTTTTTTCAAAAGAATAATCAGCACTGCCACAGCTCAAGACTGCATGATAATTCATTTAAACCTTGTTTTTTCCTTTCATACTCATTTTTCATCTATGATTAGAAGAAGTAATGACTATTTATAGCCCAACAAATACTAGTAAGGCAGATGGGGAATGTGTATTTAAAAGTAGCAGTAAATCTGATTTCAGTATTGTTTTATTCACTGTTTGGCTGTTTTCTTTTTCATGTACCAGAGAACCTTAGTGCCATTAGTGGCAGAGCTGTGACATTGCTGTAAGGTTGTTTCATAATTGCTTGTTAGGCTGGAAAAAATTTATAGAAAATTGATACTACAGTAGTGCAAGTAGTTCTCAAAATGAAACTTAGCTCTGCCAATGACTCTAAATAAAATTTCCCATTCTAAAATAGCATGTCCTAATAGAAAGGAATTTTAAGTAGCTGTGTTCTGTTATATAAGCACAGATCTTGGGAGAGGCTCCACTCTGCAGAGTTCACATCCACATTTTCTGGAGGCAAAGAATTAAAAGTGTTACTCGAGCTATGCTTGTGAACTAAAAAGTGAATATAGTAAATTCATGGTGCAGTCTCTACCTATTCTTCTTCGGTTGCACCAACAATTCAGTTAAAATGGTGTGATTTATTTTGCTTTTGAAATGACTCTCGGAAATATGATCTATCTCCTCTATTTCTCCTTTTCAATCCCTTGCATTGCACTTGACCAAGCCTGTTATTCTGAAATGACCTTTCAGATTTTGCTGAAAGAAAAGAACAATTGGTATGCAAACAGGACTGTCAAAGGAGTGATACCTCATTTTATCCTAATCTAGCAATTATTTTTCTGAATTCTGTTACTTCAGATATTTCAGATCTTTTTTAGAAATTCTTGCAGTTGCCAGTCAATGAAGATCTTGCTGTTTATTTTGAAAGTTCTCTGTTCAGTCTTAGGACTTAAGGCAGATATGTACTTCACAGCTATTATTTCCAGTATCCGAGGATGAGCAAGGAGCTTCGCCTGCTTTTCAGTGTTATTAATGGTTGGTTTCTAAAAAATGACAACAAACTGCATTGCAATGCTTTCTTGATGGCCTGAAAGTATTATTCTGAGAACAGTGTTGTAGTAACCCCAGTAGGTAGCTCAATCCCACACAGCTGCTCACTCCTCCCTCCAGTGGGATGGGAAAGAGAATTGAAACATAAAAAGTGAGAAACAGTTTTCATCACAGGACCAAAATATAGCATCACGCAACTATGCCTCTATCCCAACTAAAACAAGTATAGTCATGCCACTGAAATTTACTGTGAAACATCTGAGGTTTAAAACAGAAGGAATAACTTTATAATCAGCAACACCAACAAAAGTACTGAACTTCATGAAGGAGCTCCTGACATTTTAATTAACGTGGCAAAAGTCTGGACCTTGAACAATTAATTCTATTCTAGACTTTTGGTTCATTTTAGCTATAAAAAAGCAAATTTATTCTTTTTATATTTTGATAGTATGGTCCAATATCTCGGGTGATAGAATTAAGTTCATGCAAAATGATAGATAATCCGTTATTTAATATATATCAGCCATAGGTTAGAGTTAGAACTGTTTGAGTTTCAAACCTGTTCTGCTAATTAACTGTTGTTACAGTGTAGACATCAGGTTTTTTGAGTAAAAAAAATGCTGCCTAACCATCTTGGATATAGTGTTTTGTGAGCAGCTCTAAGGTCAAAAATAGAAATACACCAGCCGAACAGCTGACAGTGCTTTTAGCTTTCCATTGGTGAGGGCAGCAGACTTTCTAGCTCCAATACTTTGGGATTTCTAGTATCACGTAATCCTGATTAACATCTTGCCTCATGGATTCCTGTCTGCCTTAGTATGGATTTGATTTTAGTAGCTGCTGACTGAAAGACTGTTAAAGCTAAATCTAAAATTTGTATCAAACACAAGGTGAAGTATTAATCTCTCAACCTTGGAATTGGTGAGAGTATATGTCCTGAAATCATGATGGAGGGAAGAGAAGATAATCAGAAATGCTTACTTTTAAAAGGAAGGCATTACTTAATTAATTTTTTTCTTATTTTAATATTGAATCAAATTGAAACTTTAATAGTTTCCCAAAATATAATGAAAAGTTAATATCTGTCCCTCAGATGTGTTCACCTCTCCAGTCTGAGAGACTGTATCTCAGTTCACTTTATGAAATCATACTGATTTCCTGGCTTCACATGTAAGAGTGAAGTAATGTGCCATGGAGTATGTAGGTGGATTTATTTCAGCTTCAAACAAACAAACATCTAACATTATAATGGAATTTGTCTTCCAAGTTGTCTATGGTTCTAGTAGAAAGGGATAACGTAACTGTCACAACAGCTTCATTTTGAAATGACCTTTCAGAGTTTACTGGGAGAAAAGTACAAACATTAAACCTCTGATTCGGATGTAATAAATGGCATAAAATTATTATTTGTGGCTTACTAAGAAAGATGCATGAATTGGTAGGCTTGCAAATGTCAAGCACAATATAAAGTTACTTATTCTGAGACTCTGTGTCCTGATGTGCCACAATATTTTGTTTGTACAAAGTATGGATCCAAACCAGAAAAGAAGAAAAACACAAAATACTGTGACACAGCAAAACACAAAGTCTCAGAACAAGTAGACTTTGTAGTTTCCAACAGCTTCAAGCAATTGCTCCACTCACTTGTAACCAGAAATTAATTATTTGAGTCCTTGAAATTATATGGATTCTTGATACAGTATCCTTATGCATATCTTTTAAGCTGCAATTCCATAGGGTCATATGAAGTGAAGAGTAAGTTTGTACAACATGATTTATACTTTTAATATATCCCCTTGGCTGTGATACTAGATTTTACATTTGTCTTTTAAGGTGTCCAATAGAACACAAACGCACTGGGTTGAAAAAAACTCATGGATATCCTTGAGAAGTTGCTATTCAGAAAGATTTCCCAGTGAAATAATTTACAGCTATGAGTTACTAAAACGGTTCTGTCTAAATATGGGAAGTAAATGAATATAATTTACACAAATTCATATGGTCTGTTCCATTCTGTCTTTAACACTGGAATTTACTGAGTGGATTTATGCCTGTATTTCTTATCTAAACTTTTGGCCAGAAAATTTTCTTTTTTTTGAGAAAAGAATGAAAAACAGGTAGACTATTTCAGATATCTTCTTCTAGTTGTCAGAAGCAGCTCATAAAAAACTGTGCAGTGTGACAAAGTAATAAATAAACCAGAATAAATAACATAGACAACTATAAGCCAAAAAAATTAGTGCTTGTGCCATGTGATTTATCAGTAGTTTTTAAGCTTTGTCAGAGAAATGGGTTCTTCAGCTGTGGGGAAAAAAAAAAAATCAGGAGTTGGTACCTAGTACTTTGTGATTACTACCATCAGAAACTCATCATGGCTTTTCCAAACTTAAGACAACTGGTTCTTCAGTCTTGCAGAAAATCATTAATCTCCAGATCAAGTATACCATAATCTGTAAGCCCCTGAAGGATCTGATGGGTGTCCCAAAGTGTAGGGTTTCCTTTCTCAGAGCTGGAGATTCCTGGATCCAAAGTAAGGAAGTGGTAGCTCTGACCTAGTTGACAGCACAAACTCTAAATGGTTCCTGTTCTGTGTTGGGTTATTGGGGAAACAGATGGACAGCCCAGTGTTGCTCACTTTTTAGGACAGGTGTGAGAGATAAAAGCCTAAGAAGTTTGTCTCAGGACATACTCTATTTTTATGAAGTCACATTTTATTTGTAACTGTTATTTCTCCTTTTATTTATTTATTTTTTTGGTAGTTCAGTTACCCTAACTGGGAGCACAATTCCTTCTCATGTGTAAATCAATACCTAAGTGTCTCCTACCTACAACATAGTTCTGTCCCATGAGTTCAGGTGTAATATTTACCAACAGGGAAGTGTGTATATTACGATGCACATTTTTCTCACACCATCCACAGACATTTGTACTTATGTAAGAAGGAGTATTTTGGCAATGCAGCAGAAAGGGGCATCCATATTTCAAATGCATAAATTTCTCACACACCCTCCTTGTTTACTTTGACATTACTTAAAAAATATGTAAAATTTCCTACATTTTACAAAAAAATTGATTGCTTATCTCCCATCTTTTTATCACCAACTTGACAGGAAGACTGTCCTTAAATGGAGCAGTTTAGATTAACTGTCTGTGCCACAAAGGGCTCAGTATCAGCCTCCCAGTGCTGATTTTTTGTTTTATTTGCTACCAACTGTTAAACAGGTCTCATAATGGAAAAAACTGCATGAATTATCATTTTTTCCCCATAAAAATAAAGTGAAAGTCACCCCACTACATGAGAAAATCATTGACATTAATGAAAGAAATAGACGGTTTGAAGATCTATGAGAGAGTGCAACACACTATTTAAAAGTAGATATTTCACTGAAAATATGGTGCCACAAGATGAATTCCTTAGCTCAATAATTATTAAAACTAAAAATTAATAAAATTAAATTTATTTCTTTTAGAGATACATTGATGCCACTAGTGAGATGTATCCTGCATGTGATAAGTAATACCTTTTCAATTTAATGGTTTTTTTCCATTACATTTGCTTAGACTTTTGTCTCTTAAACAACAATAATAACAAAAACAAAGAAAAAAGAGGGTTTTTTAAACAGTTCAGCAGAACTGGGTATGGTTTTTAAGACAGGGATTTTTGGCTTTGCGTCCTCTGGGCACAGTACTGTAGAGTGCTGTGAATACTATAGCACTGAAAAAAACTGACACAATCTTCATTGCTTGACTGTAGCAGTATGAAATCTCAAGATGAAAAGTAGAGTGGTTTCCTTAGAGATGTAAAGGTGAGCGGGAAGAAACATAATTTGGAAAATGTCTAACTGAAACTTTTCTGTTAAGTATAACATTTGTATTTCACTATTTATTGATGCCCTAAACCATATTTATTTTGCTTTGTGCAGTTCAGTCTCCAAGGAGTTGTACCTCCATGCATGGATAGATAGCACAGGTGCTTATAGTGTGAGAACAGACTGGAGTTTCATGGTTTAAAAGTTGTGAGTCCTTTTTTCTTCCACACTAGTGACCTGCTTTTGTTGTTAGAATAGATCAGCTTCCAGTAGCCCAAGTGCAGTTACCTTCTGAATTGAGCAGAAAAAAACCTCCGTAACGAAACATTAATATTTTTAGGTGTTTGTTTTCCCAATTCACTGAGAAACTGTAACACTGACAAGTTTTATGCTTCTATTGCTACATAACATTCATACATCTTCTGCTTTGTGTTCCTTTCATTAAAAAATCTAGCCATTTTTTAATAGTTCCTGTCTTTTTTTTTTCATAATCAAACTAGGTATGCTTGAGATCTGTTGCTTCTTACACACCCTGTTTAAGAAATTCTCTTTTGCACTGTGTTGAGGAACAAGGGTTACTTTAGTCTATGACATGTTACTGTATTTGTTTTGTTGTCTGGAAGAGATGATTATTTTCCACCTGGGATCCTTTGTAGAAATATCCCTGAATACAAGTGATTCTTAACTGTTGGCAAATGCTGGAAAATGATTTGTCATTTGCTTTCCATCATTTGTGTCATTTCACTTAGTGTATTTTCCAAACTATTCTGATGTTGTAGCTTGGTTGCCTGGACTTGAATTATTATCAAGGAGAAGTTTTACTTGTCTTGTGTTTGAAATCTGCAGTAAGCTAGGGAGAAAAGGAAATATTTTGTATGCGCATACTTTTCTGTACGATAAAATTATTTCTGTTCTATCATTGATCACTGTGCTATTCATTTAATTTCAACAGTCTGCTTGAGTGGATCTACTTATAGCAATGCAAAGGGGATAATAGTAGTGCTAAAATCTATTTCTGTACAGTTAAACAAAAGGGAGATTATGGCATGTTATTGAATCAACAGGCATGTGATATTTTGTAGTAGGTGGTAAAAGAGTACCAGAAGTGTTTCCGAAACAAAAAGTTTTAGTCTGGAAAAGTCTAGTTTACTTTGGAACTTTTCAGATTCCAAAGTAAATCTACTGTTAAAGTACTGTTCTACTCTTTGGAGAGAACCACAAAACACGAAAGGAAACTTTGTCTAAAATTATCCTGTGTAGAACATAAACCACTAAATTAGAACAAAATAACTCTGTATAGATGAAAGTCAGATCCACACTGCAAAGTTAAGAAAAAAAGTATTGCAAACACATTCATTCAAGAAGGGTGGCTTCCTCCATAGACCTTTTATTACCTTTGGGACTCAATTTAGGCATGCCTTTTTGGTCAGACAGAATGGAGGGTAAGGAAAAATGGGGTTGGGAATACTATGTTTACAGCCATACTGTAGGTTTCTTTCATCTCCAAAATGGAGCTTGCTCAGCTGTTCCTTGGAGAAGCACTCTTGCCCTTCTTTCATCCTTCTCCGAAGGGATTTTCACAGACCCAAGAGGTAGCAGGTATGGCAAGGCAGTAAATAAATGTCTTTTCTACTGCTCAGTCACTTCTGCTTTAATAAAGTAACAGAATCATAGAGTGTTTTGGGTTGGAGGAGACCTTTAGAAGTCACCCAGTCGAACTCCCCCTGTAAAAAGCAGGGGTATCCTCAAGTAACTCAGGTTGTGCAAAGCCCTTATCAAATGCTACAGTCCAAAAATCCATGCTAGCGTTTGCACAAGCAAGGCAATGTAGAGGTAAATTAAATAGTTACTCTTTCTGTTTCACCTACACCCATAGTAAGGGTTTGCTATCACTGTAACATCAAATCAGTGGAAAAAAGCAAGCAGATGAACTAAAAGCTTTAATCCTGAACATGCATCTCATCCGGTGCTTCTACCAATTATGTTTTGGAATGAGAGAATGAAGGTATTACAGTTTATAGCTAAGATAAAGCCTAAGATGTCAGACAGTATTGCTTTTACAACTTGGTCGAATAAGGCTGCTAAAAAATTAAGAATTATGCATGAGATTATGCTTTTTCAATTGGCCACCTCATTAGTTTAATCTAGATAAATTTGTTTACTAATTGTAATATTCTTTTGCAATTTCATATGACTGAACTAGTTGTGTGCCTGCAACGCTGAGCCAATTTAAAATATTTGAAATTATTGCTTTTGGGAGTAAGTAAACATGAATATTTGCAATTGAACATGCTTCCCCAAAATGTTGCTATCTTTTAATTGTTAAGATAACAACCAAAGTTACTGCAATTCAGATTTATTATTATTGGTTTTGTTATTGTTAAATATTAACACATCAAATATTATATTAAAATCAATTGGGAAAATACTTTTATAAGACCAACATTAGACATGGTTTAGTGTAAATGTGTAAAATGACCATTATATGTAAGTGGTGTTTCTAATTTTGTAATTTCTAACCAATGTAGCAGTGGTAAATATTAGAAAATGAGGGAAAAGAAGAGATAAAATGCCTATAGAAATACTTGTCCATTTTATATTTTTACATTCTTCTAGCAGAAAATTTAGGCTCCAAAACATAAATTACATTAGCAAAATTGTTTAGAGTCAGAAAAATACTGTTTTCTGCATCCTCAAAGGAAAGGTAAATACAGTGAAATGTCTGGTTCTCTAATTCCTGCTCTGAATTAGTATCAGAATACTAACTGAAGATTAATCTACCTTAATTTTTTAATAATTTTAACCTTTAAGTATTCTTCTTTGCCTGTTATTTATTGATTTTTTTTTTTTCTACCAGACCCTGGAGTTAGCTACAATTCCCAAAAGAAACCATAGCAAGTTGTGAATATAATTAAGAGGTGGAGAAGAAATTGCTTTCATATTCCTATTTTGTTTTCACCCTGAACCTATGAAAACAAGTTCAGACTAGAAATAAGATTAGATTTAGACAGTTCTGTCAATTATGCATCTGTATAGGTAAATAATAATAAGAAAATCTAATCAAAATCTCATCAAAATTTCCCAGGAAACTAATAAAAATATATTGCATACACAATGTAGTAATACATAAACTGTGTTATTTATATGAGCACAATAAATTTAGGGTTCTTAAAACTTCAGATTTCATTTCACTTTTAATATTGATCATCTAATATCTGGTGCCAACCATATGACAAATTATTCTCTAGTGTTATCCAGATGGAAGATTCCTCTTCAACTCAATAAATAGGACACACACTGAAAAAGTCTGAGTATTTGTCCAAATTAAACTTTTATAGCCAATTACTCTTCAAGTATTTCTATGATCCTTTGGAATAGGAATGTTAGTTTATGTGTTCAAGCACCATTGCAGAGAATAAAATTAAACTTAAATGGCAAAGATAAAATTAAAATGACTGAAAATGCATTGATATCCCATAAAGCAAAAGATGGTCTTGGAACTTTGATAACCATAAAAATTACAAACATACAAATAAAATATGTCAACATTTAGCTGACACTCACTGTAAAACAACAGAAAATTAAGCTATTGGGCTCATTCATTTGTGTAAACAAACAATTCTCATTACAATGAGTAATGTATGATCTTTAGCACATCAACTTGTTATGAAAAGTCTGAGTTTCCCCAACATATTATGACAGATGTCTTTTTTCCCTCCTGAAAGCCAATACTTTACTTCATTCACTTCTTTTACCAGTTCATTAAATGTGAACCTGAACTGTGAAAGCTCATATTTGAGTGCACCTTCTCTGATATTTTACAGAACAAATATATTAATGAGGGAACTTCAAAAGATTTTTACAAGTCCTTGCTGCATTAAAATTTGCCATAAAATGTGAAGGTGTCACAGCAACCTTCAAAGCAAACCAAGGTTTCAACATCAAATATAGTAGGGCATTATGACAACTCCATACAGTAGTCCATTATGACAACTCCCACTGATATTAAAAGTCTGTCTTAAATTTTTTCCTGTAATTGGGAAAGATAGAAATATATAAATTAGGATATAAAGCACCTTCATTTCCCTCCTAGATGGAGCAGTTTTTAAAAATAGATAAAACTCTGGTGTTTTTGCAGGAAGATCATATTTCCTGTCAAATATGTTGAGGTTGAAAAAAATATTAGATAATAGTTTCCCAATTTCCTCTGTGTCAAATTCAGGAAAAGAGTTAAGCACTTATTCATCATTTTGAATGCAGGTGGTAAAATACATCTGATTAGGTACAAGTATCAATTAGGAACATTCTTTCCGCTTCAAAATCCAATGCACTTAGGAGCAAAGTAATAAATTTTGGAGATGAAACTAATCAAATGGAAAAAGATAAATCACTGTGTTGTTTTCAAAACTAGCAAAAACAGGCAGTAAGATGCTAATTCTGTTTGTGGTTTTGGACTAGATTGTTTGGGATTTTTTCAACACCCAACATCTTGACTATTTTTTATCCTTCTGTTGAGGTACTACTGTCATTCCTATTTTCACGAAATCTTGAATTGAATATGAATGAATAATTTTCTTTTTCTTTTTTCATGACAGTCTGTTCTACTTGCTTACAGACCTGGTCTTCCTTTACATGTCTATGTAATATCCAGAAAAAATAACAGCAGTTAATAACTACACAGTACTTCTCATTTGAACAGTTTAGCATGTTTTATACCCATTAACTGAATAAGCTTCTTCTTATTGTGTGAGACAGATAATTTCCTTTCATTTCACAGACACACAGGAGTTGTCTGAATTCTTATCTGTTGTAAACTAATGCAGTTATAACTTTGCTGATGTACAACAACCAAGAGTCTAGGCCAAAAAAAAATTCTTCCCTCCTAAAATGTGAGATTGGAAGAGGAATATTGAGGCCTTCGAAACAGGAATATGGAAAATATATTTTTTCTTCTTCTTGTGGCTCTTTTTCCAAAAGCATACGAATATCAAACTGCTTTACTATGATCTGGTTTTGTCAGACATGCAGCTAACTCTTGAACTTCTTAGTATCTAAGGAATGCTAGAACTATCAACAGATAATTTTTTTTTACTTGAAATAAAACTAATAGCATATTTACATTGCCTTGACCTACTGTTTACAATACTCACTAGGTAATGACAATTGCTGTGTTTCAGATATCTATGGAATCATTCATTTCCTTTATGTTAAATGTCTGCCTCTCTCTTATCTTCTGTCGTGTGATCTTAGTAGTAACACCAAAAGCAGAACAAATCACACAGAAATTACAAGTCAGATCAGACCAGGAGGACATCTAGTTCAATATCCTTTCTCAGAGTAAAATCAATCACACTTTGAAAAGGATATGTAAACCAGGACAACTGTGATTTTTTTCCCCAACTGCATTACTTCAGCTTCTACCAGTCCGTGAGACTTGAATTTCCTGAGCTGTGGTTCAGTCATAATTTCTAGTCTGGTGGATTGGTTTCCCTGTGTTGTTCTTAATTTTTCATTATTTTTTAATACACTTTTGACCCACAAAATATCTTTTGGCAATAAATTACCCAAAACAATCTGCAAAAAGTTAATAAGAATATCATGGAATCATAGAATCAACCAGGTTGGAAAAGACCTCCGAGATCATCAAGTCCAACCCTTGATCCAACACCGCTGTGGTTACTAGACCATGGCATTAAGTGTCACATCCAGTCTTATCTTAAAAACCTCCAAGGGCGGTGAACCCACCACCTCCCTGGGCAGCCCATTCCAATGTCTCATCACTCTCTCTGTAAAAAATTTCTTCCTAATATCCAGCTTCAACTTCTCCTGGTAAAGCTTAAGACCATGCCCTCTTGTCCTACTGCTGATTGCCTGGGAGAAGAGACCGACTCTCACCTGGTTACAACCTCCTTTCAGGGAGTTATAGAGACTGATGAGGTCTCCCCTGAGCCTCCTCTTCTCCAGGCTGAACAACCCCAGCTCCCTCAGCCTCTCCTCATAAGACTTGTGCTTGAATCCCTTCACCAGCCTCGTTG
Organism: Manacus candei; assembly: GCF_025592945.1. Taxonomy (NCBI): domain Eukaryota; kingdom Metazoa; phylum Chordata; class Aves; order Passeriformes; family Pipridae; genus Manacus; species Manacus candei. Next base: position 16,680,368 of record NW_026138059.1, on the reverse strand, counting down.
CTCTTCTCTGGACGTGCTCCAGCCCCTCAATATCTTTCCTGAACTGAGGGGCACAGAACTGGACACAGTACTCCAGGTGTGGCTTCACCAGTGCTGAGTACAGGGGAAGAATCATTTCCCTGGTCCTGTTGGCCACACCGTTCCTGATCCAGGCCAGGATGTCATTGTCCTTCTTGGCCACCTGGGCACACTGCTGGCTCATGTTCAGCTTCCTGTCAGTCCAAACTCCCAGGTCCCTTTCTACCTGGCTGCTCTCCAGCCACTCTGTCCCCAGCCTGTAGCACTGCATGGGGTTGTTGTGGCCAAAGTGCAGGACCAGGCACTTGGCCTTATTGAACCTCATCTCGTTGGAATCAGACCATCTCTCCAGCTTGTCCAGGTCCCTCTGAAGAACCCTCCTGCCTTCCGGCTGACCAACACTCCCCCACAACTTGGTGTCATCTGCAAATTTGTTAATGGTACACTCAATCCCCTCATCCAGATTATTAATAAAGATATTAAACAGAACTGGGCCCAACACTGATCCTTGGGGGATTAGTGACCGGCCGCCAACTGGATGCAGCCCCGTTCACCACCACTCTCTGGACCCGGCCCTCCAGCCAGTTCCTAACCCAGCACAGAGTGCCCCTGTCCAAGCCATGGGCTGCCAGCTTTTTCAGGAGTATGCTGTGGGAGACGGTGTCAAAGGCTTTGCTGAAGTCCAGATATCCTTTTGTTTTTCAACCATGTGACCTGATAATAACATTGCGTGCCCTTAACTTCTATTTTTGCAAAACATAGAGTTGTTTCTCACTCACATTTTCCTCTGCATGTTGAATAGGTCTGTTCTGTTTCTCCTTCTGGATGCCATACCATCCCTTTGATCATCCCTGCTTATGTTCTGTGTTTCATTGTATCCTTGCAGACGCATGTTTGACAGGCTTCTTCAGGTTTATTTTCCTAGATTTTTTTAAACTCTGCATCTAATACTGCTCTACTTGTATGGCAGTTTCCTTCAATGAAAATGAATAAATGTCCTACTCTTAAGGATTGCTTGTGTGACCCATTACCCCTCCATGCTTCCTCTAAATCTTCTCAATTAAATATAGTCTTTCTGCCATTCAAAGCCTCTAGCAATCTGCAAAGAGATTAAGTCAGTAATCTGAATTCAGAACTCACAGTTGATAGCAGAGAGCATTATCCACAAGACACTAGGCTGACTTAATAAAAGAAAACTTAAAGATTTTATTTCATGAGGATTTTTTACCTTCTGATGTAGGAATTCAGTTACAGCTAGCAGAAGGCTTTTGTGTATTGAAACAAACGAATGAAAGCAGCAAGGGTGAGATTTGTTTCATATTTTATTGTCTTGAAACAACTGAACTCAGCTAATCAATTATTTTGTAAGAAATGATTACTGTATTTCTCTACTATTGTAGGTGCATGTGATGCTTTATGAAATACCCAAGTCAGATTTTGTATGTCCCAGACATAATCCCTAGGAATTTTCTAAATCATATTTATTTCACTTTGATTTTCTTCACACTGTGAAGATGAGATAAAAGAATACATTACTCTTAGGTGGTTAAATTTGGTTTCCTGGGATATCCTATGAGCATGAGATGGATAGAGCAAATCATGTATTCATCAGTCTCTTGATATTGCTGCTTAACTGACTTTCTGGCTGCTGGGAACACATCCATTCTTGATAATATGGACAAGGTTTCCTGCACCAGTCGACAAAGGTTTTATGGCTGTGCTTCTATTATATTCTGTGAGTGATGGAAAAGAAGAACAAGTAGAGAATCTGTCCATATTTTGGATACCTGTAAGAGGATTTTTACCACTGTAACTGAAAGATGCAAACAGCAAATTCAGAGTTTAAGCCCCTGACTAAATATTCTGACATCCTGTTCAGTTCACATCTCTAACATTTCAACTCAGAGCTGCTGTATTAATTTAGTTTTGCCTAAAGAAAATTCTCCAGCAGGCAATTTAGTTCTGATGCACAAACATCAAGAGTAAGAACTGTTCACCTACATTCAGATGTTGCTGGTGTACATGTTTACAGCTAAACTAGTGACCCTCAAGGCCTTTTATAACAAGTAGAGAGAAATAGGCAGGTTTAGGTCATGATTAGGTCAGGAGAATCATATTCAAGGATTACCCATTTCTTTTCATTATTAAGGAGGACCAAGGACATTCAATGAAGTTATCTACCCTGTAGATTATAGAAAAGTTAGTCAGATGTTTGGTCTGATCTCTGCTACCAGAATATGAACACATTACTTCTGTTTCTAAGATTTTGTGATGTTAAAATTATTTCTTATTTCTCATTTGAATTTATTTAGCAATGGCTGGTGTAGTTGACAAGTCTTGCCATCTTCAGGATTGAAGAGACTATTTTTAATAGAATTCAGTAGAATTCAGTACTAAGCCATGCTTGACATAAAAATCAAAGAATGAAAATGGAAAATTAGAGGTAGGAGTGGAAACAGGTTGATTCTATTTTGCCAGTAGTGGAAAACTCTATTCTTCCCCTTACTCTTGTATAAGTTAGAAAATTTTTATTTCTTCCACTATAACTGAGATCTGCAAAGCTGTTGCTACTTATATTTGCTTGTTCTGTGTACTTACAGAGTCTTTCATATATATTTATTTTATTATTGTATTGTATTACTTCCTGATCACTGACGTATTTTTTATCTAAAGATGAAGTTTGTATGCAGGTAGGGTCAAGTTTTATCAAGCTTACACATCTAAAAATACAATTTGGAGACTAAAATTCATTAAACCATTTTGCTTATTAAGCAGAGACATGCACTGTGTTTAAAAGAACTGTGTGACTTTGAGAAGTTGTACTGTATCAGCTTTCTCACTATCCTCTATTAACATAGTGCCACATTTGTCTCTATGTGTTGTAGTAACAGGTAATATCTCAAAAAATTACATTCTGCTCAAAGGCCTTAATTTAAGTGTGCATTTTAATTGCACACTCCATCAGTGAAAATTTTTTGAGGACATACCACCAATGTATGTGTAAGCATTTATTTATATATTACTTATATGTACTACTGCAATTCTAATATATTTTTTTCTGCAGCCCAGTGAATTGTCTTGAGTGCACACTTTGGAGACCACCACCCCAGTGGAGAACAGTCCCTTGTAGTCATGGACAGTGTTACATCGTGGACCCAGGATAGGATAAAGTAACTATTTCTTCTGTTAACCTGTCCTGTGAAATAAATACGAAATTACTTATTGCCAGCAACCATCTTAAAATATGAAGATCTGTAAATATTGCTAGAAAACAGTGCAAAAATACTGTGGTAGAGCCTTATAGAGCTGGCATCAATAATATTCCTGTTATTAGCTTACTGTAGTTCAGCATATGCCCTCTTTGGCTCTGATTCATGGAATCTACCAGTGCACAGTCATGCTCAGTGCTGCATGGAACTTTAATTTCTGCTAATTAAGAGTTTAGTAGAATGAGGGAAGTGGAGAAATTATTCCAGACTAACAGCTTTGCCCATAGTATTTTATCTGTGTATTTCATCACAAACCTAGATTTTAGGTTCTTAATACACAGAGTAAATCTGTTTTCTCCCACTTAGGCCCTTCATCTAAGGACAGGACTAATCCCTGTGCTCTCAGTGACTCTTTACTGATGTTGTAGACTCACAACAGATTGCAGATGTTGTACAGGTTTAGGGTAGAAAATGACTGTTAAGGATCAGCAGGCTAATAGCTTGCACTCCATAGGGAGGAAGATGTGCTCTGCATCTTGGCAATTCTGGATGGCTTTGTTGGCCAGGTATGCATTTGTCTCTGATTCAATCTGTATTTGCTGTATCTCTTTTGCTGATTTCTGAGAGGACTTCATGGCTCTGGTGATGAGGGCCTAGGCTGCTTTGGACACAGCACTTCAGGTGTAGTCACCAAGTTGAAATAACATTTTTTTTCTCAGTAGTTTTTGCTGACCATTAGTGCGGAGACTTCTGGATGTAGGGTGCTGGACTCCCTTGAAAGATTTAAGTCTTTATGGGACATCTCTCCTTTGAAGGAAACTATCCCTCCCAAAGGACTGATGAGATTGTCTTTCCTTTCAAGATTGACCAGATATCCCTTCTCTTTCTTTCTCCTCTCTCCCTCCCCTTCACCTAGATGAAAGAAATTTCACAGAATATTATTTTTAATGTAGAAAATAAATTGCGGACAATTAATCTTGAAGTTGAGCAAGTTTTTTTGAAAACTTCTTTATAAAAGACTTTTTAAGAGTTTTAGCTGCACAATGTACCAGTACATTATGAACATTGAATTTCACTGAGGTTTCTGAAGGCACAGGACCTGAAGAATAAAAATTAAGGTTGTCTGCATAGAACCCCTCTGTGAAGGTGTTGTGGGTTGGCTTTTGGATTTTTTTAGGCCTTCCTTAGCAACGGGGTCAGAAATCTAAAGAAGTATCATCCCTTTTGGTAACACAACATATAAAAGGGTGCAGATAAGAGAGTTCGCTCTCTTCTCTCTTCCAGTGGCTGAAGGTGACAGGTCTCTCAGCAGAAGGTCTTTGCTTGCATAGGCCAGGGCCTGCTGCTCAGACCTGCCGTTATCTCCAGTCTCTTCGGGAGGTGTGGGGGAGTTGGTTGGTGCTTCGCACAGTTCTGCTGTCTCGTTCAGGGAAGTATTTAATTCATTTCTTTTGTATTTATTCACTAGCTCTACAGTAACGGTGTATATTTGGAGGATATTTGTTTTAGTGTTTTGGGGTTTTTTTATCCCTGTTTTCCCCTTCCCTTTTCCCTTTTTCCCCCTTGGGAGCTCCCTGTCGTGTGTACAATATATTCAAATTGTATATATAATTGTAAATATATATTTTTACTGTAGCTTTGGCTGTTCGGGTTTTTTTTTCTTCTTCCCTCTCTGGGGAGTAGGCTCTTTTTGCTGGGTCTTGGCAATTTGGCAGAGAGCCAGCTCGAAACTCACACAGAAGGATAACAGAATCACCAATTTGTTGAGTTTGGAAGGGACCTCTTGAGACCATCTTCTCCAATCACCTGCTCAAGCAGAGCAGGATCACCTAGAGCAGGTTTCTCACAACCATGCCCAGTCAGGTTCCCAAAATCTCCATGGACTGAGACTTGACAAACCTCTCTGGACAACCTATGCCAGCGCTGGACCACCCTCACAGTGAAAAAAGAGTTTTCATGTGTTCAGGTGTAAGTTCCTGGTTTTGATTTGTGTCCATTACCTGTCAAGGGCACCGCTGAAAAATGTTTGGCTCTTCGCCTCCACCCCCTCCAATTAGGTATTTACAGACATTGTTAAGATCTACCCAAGCCTGCTCTTCTGCAGCCTTAGATGTCCTGGGTCTCTCAGCCTTTCCTTATATAAAAGAGGCCCCAGTCCCTTAATCATATTTGTGGCCCTGCACTACAGTGGCTAGATCTCCTAATAATGTATCCCTTGAAAGTATGAATTTAATTAGACTAACAATGTTTTCATAATTGTGCAGGTCTACTTCTGATTTGTAATGTCTTTGACTTTTACCTCACATTCCAAGCAGTTTTTCAACCCATGTTTTTTTCACTTTCTCCAACAGTCCTAATTTTTCCAGACCTATGACTTTAAAGCATAACTGCTTCTTGCTTTCCATGCTGACTTTCTTTTTCTGTCAGGGTGTGAGGTGTTTTTAATGACTGACCTTCAGTACATGCTTGTTTATCTGGGCACTTAATTTTGTCCTTTCTTCTGAAGTCCAATAAAAATGGCAAAGAATAAACCATGATCAGATTCACAAACAAACGAAAAATTAATAAAGTGAAAAATTTTGAAAAAAAATCCATGTATTATGGATCATGCTTATGTGCAATCACCAGTCACAAATCCATTGTATACCTTTAGTTCATTAAAATAAAAATTTATTTGAAAAAATATTACCTGAACTTAGACTGTTTTTCTCGTTGCTTATTCCTTATTCATATCCCTAGTGATGAATTTGGGTAGTCTTTAAGGTGTGTTGCTCAAATAGAATGCTTAAGGCATCAGGAAGACATTCTGCCCAACCTCAATTAGTTTTAGACTATTTTTCCTTACTTTAATGATATTATTATCATGGCTACAGGGTAAAAAAACCCTAAACCATAATGACTAAGTAATTAATGCAATAAATGTTGCAAATGTTAAGCCTTCAGAGTTAAAAATTTTCTTTTGCAAACATTCACTTCCAAGACAGGAGTAGTTTAGGGGAAAAATGTGCACATTGCCCCATGGTATGCTCATCACAATTTCAAGGCCAGAACATATGAGTATCTTCAAAATGAAGAAAACTTTTTTATTATCTAGAACTATAAACCAAAAGTACTTCACAGGGAAATCATAGAACAGAAGATCTGCATGGCCACATGGGTAAAGATAAAAATTTGTGACAATCTTTTGAAACTTATTGCATCTTCTAGTTGCAGTCCTTCCTATAGTGGTCTTTTCACTTCTGGTAATATGCAGATGCTAGAACATTTTCATTTTCTGCATATTTGATTTGAATATTTTTTGCTCGGTGAATAAAATAGTTGATTACACTATTCACAGGTATGCAGGAGAATGGATATTTTAAAATGTGCTTCACTAATTGTATTGTATTTTATTACTTTATTCTGTAATAAATTAATAAAATTATCTTTTTGTTATTCATTTCAGACACAACACTGTTTTTTCCATCCTTCACTGGAAATTCTTATTTAGAGCTACCTTCTCTGACATCTGTATCTGAGACCAGGACTGCATCTGGGCAGGAAACAAGCAATCTGACGACTCTGTACTTGACAGTGAAAACAACTTCTCTAAATGGCACAATCCTTTACAGTGAGTACCAATGATACTTGAAGCTAAGTATCAGTTTTAGCTCCTTCAGGTCCTTATTAACTTTGGTGTACATCAGCTGGCATTTCCTCTTCAAAAGCAAAATGATTCATTAAAATGCAGTAGAAGCCTTTTGGTATTCTAATGCATGATGCATTATAAAATTCTAACCATTGTTCCTTGTGTTCCTCTGGAAAGTTCTTTAATTTATGACTCATTGAGCAAAACATAACTTACAACTGAAAATGCTGCTTCCTGACAAGAAAGAACATAGTAAGCATATGACTCCAGTTGTAAGTGTTACAGCTCTAAAATACTAATGTTGAAGAAGTTTTGAACAACTTATTACAGAGAAACAGCTTCTCCAGAGTTGGGTTGAGTCTCACGTATTATAATTTTTATCCTGGTTCTGAATTCTTGATTTACAGAGCTATCTAAAGTTCTGCAACTTTACCATATTTCACAGTATTTACTGTGATTTCACACTTCAGAGGATTCTTTTGTGGTCCCCAGAGAGTTAATTCCAGACCTGGACGTATGCCTGTTAATACTACATAAAAAGTTGCTTCTTGCCTGCATATTTCATTCCTCAATATATGGCATAAACTTACTTAGACAGAAGTATGATTGTCACTAGTCAGCAAGAAAAAACAGCCTTCTCTGCTAGTTGAGTATATTATTGTATATTTTAGCTTGCAATTTCTTTCTAAATAGAAAACATGGAAAGAGAGGTGATTTCTTCCTGAACCCAAGAAGAAATAGAAAAATATGTTTACTTGATAAATTTACTCCAGATAGGCAAAATGATTAGGACCATTCTCAGCTCGCTGCAGCTTCCTAGGATTTCTCTACATAAAGAAATCTTATTGATATAACAAAAATAATTTTGATAATTTTTGTTGGTTTTACATTAATATGGAAGTAATATATGTGAATTCACCTGCAATATATACATATTTGTAAGCCAGGGTTAAAAGTAATATAAGCTTCATGGCATTATTTAGTTATGTCTTTTATTATTATTTGTATTACATTTAATTTTGATGTAAAACACTGTTCCCCCAGATTGAACATTTATGTTTACTGCTTTTCAAAATGGTATCTCAAGTCCTTGTGTGTTATAGCTGGGTTGTTGCTGCAGCTGCCTAAGTTACAGTGCTGCAGACTTTGCTAAGAATCATGGATAAGTGGTTATGTGGCAGTTCTTTATGTTGAAGTGTTTTGTACTTGTTAGTTATTTCAATTTCAAGAGGAGTTATTCGCCCTTGAAGAAGAATTCAAGGAAGGTCACTGGAAGTACTTTGAATATATTTGGCATCTAGTGATTTTGTTTGTCTCATCAGTGCAAAGTAATTGGCTTTCAGCCAAAGTTAAAGTAAACCTTGCTATCTACAGGTAAGCCCTAAGTAAGGATCTCTGTGAAAAAAAAAACCCCTCCATTTTCTTTTCTAGATCATGTACTCATCCTGCGTGCAACCTAATACTGGTTCAGCTATTTGGTCATACTGCCTGTGGAAAATCATTAATATGGTGTTTTTGAAGTGTTTGCAGAGATTTTATTGCAGCAGTATTTGAGAACTTCACATTGTTTAAAACATTTGTCTTTCTGGAGAGACAGAATGGTATTAGTGGAGAACCATGCAGTTTTTTACTTTCCAGTTACCTGCATCTGAGACCTCCATGGGCAGTGTCACAGCTCCCTTCTTGTCCTTTCCTGAACCCAGAGAGAAGGAAGAAAGGAGGATAAGAATGAGTGGTATGAGTTCAGTTATCACCCTAACGCTGAGCTGAGGTAGCTCCAGGACCTTGGGATAATTTTTACGTGTTTTCAAGTAGTTGTTTCACTCACTTTTTCTTCATTGATTCCCAGTAACACACCATACTTACGTTCCCATTCACTTTGTTATCCCTAAAACAGGACTTGAACTAACTTGAAAAACTCCACTCTTTTGGTGACCAATAGGTTTTCTTCTAAGCTTAGATTTCTGTTAAGCTAAAAAAAAAAAAAAGTAAAATTGGATCTCTTGCTGGCTGTGGAACACGGGCACAAAAAGTAATGGATGACTGTATATCTTGTAGAACTCTAATACTGTATTTAACATTAGTTGCTATTTAGCTTTACAGTTCTACTTAGACTTTATCAGGCTCTGTCCTCCAGCTTCTTTTCCTTTTTTTCACTCTTTCTTTTTTTGTTTTATGTCTCTCTGGTAATTAGATTCCTTTCCAAATAATAAAAATATTTGTCATGATTGTCCATATCAATATTTTTATTTAGTTTTACATGAATTTAAAATACAATATTATAAAAATTCATAAATAAAAATCTCTCTAGTGTTTTATGAATGAACACTATGTGTCTATACAGATTATCTGGAATTTTTAAATTATTTTAATTATTTCTGTACGCAGGCCCCAAGCTCTTCTGTCAGATAAGTATATCCTTTGCAAGTTCCCTCATATGCTCCCTCTGTTCTTTCATCTCCATTTTTTGCTCCTTGCTCTGTCTTTCATTTTCCCTTCTAACAACTTCAAAAGAGGAGCTGCTGTTGTCAGCTGTTCTCTTTTTAATAGTAGTACAACTCGTGCTTCTACTGCTGCTTTTTTGAAGCTATGTTACCATCAAACATCTGAGGAATGAACTGTCAGCAGAAAATAGCTTGAGGTTTGTGCACTCACTTGGTACAAGAACTGCAGAATTAAAAGTGTTAATATTCCCAAAATTTTCATATTCTGTTAATATAAGCATGTTAACAATAGCTTCATAATTAAGGTTACAATAAGTTTTAGACATTCATAAAGCAAAAACCCTCTTTGTCAAAATAATTTTTTTAATAGGAAGAATATCACAGTGATCTACTTCTTTCAGATGTATTTTACTAGAAAATAGTTACAGATTTTTATTATTTTTTTTTTAAATTAGTCCACCTTCAGATTATATATTTTACAAACACACCTGTTATTACCAGGTGGTGATGAGGCTACATCTGTTTCTCTGGCAGATAACTAGTAAACATTTAATTACAGTGAGAAATCTCAGACAAGATGCTATTGATATACAAATAGATTTGAAATGGAAAGGATGCACAAGATTATTAAAGTCAGTCATAAACTAAAAAATTAGTGAATGCTCTAAAATTTCAATGCATTGTTGAAATACATTTTAGCAGTTAGTGCAAATATATATATTCAAATATATATAAGAAAAACAAAATGCATATATACAGAAAAGAAGCCTACTTAACAGGCCAACCAATGGGCAGAGTATGAGAATCAGCAAATGTGCTAGGCACGTCACTTTACTAAATCACACTGTACTGTTGTTGAAAATTATTTTCCTCTATGATGCCTTTATTAGCAAGGATTTTATCAATGTTTGGTTGAAAGTAACGAATAACAAGGACTAACTGTTATTTGTAGAGGCAGCCAAAAATAGATTTCCTGTTAGAAACATGGGGAAAGAGATAAGATACTATAGAACCATAGAATCTTGAATGAGATTTACAGAAGATTACTTTACATATCAGAGGCAAAGAAGCCAAAGCAAGAGGAGTGGCTTTGCATATTATTTTTAGTAGATTATAAACCATCATCTGTTTTAATATAAAGAAAAATATACTTATAATGTTTTCATTATTTCAGTATGTATTTAAGAAACATATTAATGATAACAGTCAACAGACTAAAACTATCTGGTCATTTTGCAGTTACCTTATGTTTAAATTGTTGGTAGAATGTGAGAAGATTTCTGTTTAAATATGTCAGAAGAAAATGTTTTAATATATACACAACATTTGTGCCAATAATGATTAGCCATCATTTGAGAACTATTTATTTGTTGAACACAGTATGCATTCATACACTCTTTATTCTATTCCTTAATGATTTTACTTGTTTGCATGATTTAATTTCATCAACATGTCAAAACAAATTGTGATATTTAACCACAAAGCACCATAAATTGTAAGTGATCATAAAAACCTGATGAAGCTGTAAAGTTTTACTTCATTGTTTTCGCTTTTAATAGAGTCGGCGCAATGCTGCTCACAATCCCTTCAAGGACAGATTGTTTAACTTCTACTATACATGATAGTCTATAACTTCTGACAATTGGATTTCAGATATCACAGCCCAGGTTTATAGCATTCCTTAAGGACAACATTTTCATAAGTTGTGCTCCTAAATTATTTCCTGTGTGCTCAGAAGAGCTACTCTCCAGATCTACTCATATTCTACTTTCCTTTCTGAAACTAAAGATGGGCACTACAACCATTTCAGTTGTAGTCTATTGTCTCTTATTTCAACTGGCATCCTCAAGCAGAACGTTTCACAAATCCCTCCTCCATGTCAAAATATGTTTTTACTTAATAAAGCATCACCCCATAGTTTAATGGGAATTTAAATCTGGTTTTTAGATAGGCAATCATTTGAACCCAGTGACCACGTGCCTGTCATCACACTGAACTACAAAAACAGCCTACCACCTTGCAGTTTTCTGTGAAAGGATGATTGCTGAGATCTGGTTTCTTTGACATGATCCTCTCACATAATCTCTACTAAGGTCAATATATGTTACCCCTGATATTCAACAAGATTTTTTTCTCAGATGGTTCCTGATCTGTCAGTTCCCAGAACCCAAATGTTTTGTTTAGGTCTCGGGCTTTTGCTCTGAAGGTAACTGCCCACCATATATGCTAGGTAGTATATGCTCTTTCACATTGTCTCCCCATGTTCACTGTAGAAAGATTTAAAGGACTCTCCTTTCAAAGGATCTCATACCACCTAGCAAATAATATTAAGAACTCTATTAGTCACCTGTAATTGTGACTTAAAAGCACTCCCTGGATTTCAAGCAGTAACGCTCACTGAGGTTTCGAGGAATAATGCTGCTTTTTGGGGATCTGTCTGAGATTTTTTAATTTACTGGCAATAATGAGGACCTTCTTCCAAGTTTTCACTAGTGGGCAATGTGAATGGACAGAGTGACTCACTGGGAGAAGAGAAAAAAGCTGTTCACCTGTAACTTCACTTTTTCAAGACATGTTGATAGTATATACATTCACATTCCTCTCCCACTTTATTCTCTCTGACTTCAGTATAGCGTAGAGATTTAGTTACTGGTGGAAATTGGAAATGTCAGGAACAGCATGTGCAGGAAGGGGAGAAGATAAGGAAACAAATGATTCAATCAGTTATGTAAGGGTTAAAAAGTAGTGACTCTTTTAACAGCGATAGGGCAATATGTTTCGAAAGAGAATTATTGGACTATTGTAAAAGGAAATCATAAAAGCCAAAGGCATACAATTCAGTCAAATTAAAATAGCTTGGATTTAATTAGGTATTCAGAATACAAAATATGTCTAAGCATAAAAGACTTTCGGTAGGTCGTTAGGATGTGTAACAGACTGAAGAAATGCTATGTTGACTAGAAAGCTGCTCTTGAGGAGGGAGTTTATGTTGTGAACTGTTTCTACTACGAACTAGACAAAAGGAAATGATCAGGCAGTTGCAGACACTGTTACCTCTATCTGCTAAAAGATTTTTGTTTTCTTTTTGTTTTGTTCCCCAAATTAAAGGTGATAATTTTCTCTTTACAAATTAGTAGGATTTCTAAGTCCCAAATCCACTTGCACTCTTTTTATCTTTCAGAATAAAAAGGTTAAGGGATGTTCTGAGTTGTGGCCCCCTGTAACAGCTCTAGGCCTGGCCTGTACAGCTGCTGAAAGTCAGCCCAGATCCCAGGCCTTCTGACCCACCACAGGGGCCTCCTACTCATATGGCTCAGGGACATATTCTCTCAACACTCACACACCCATCCCCCAGGCACTCCACAGTCAGGGGTTCTCCAAATACCAGCATAAATCTCCCATATATCTGATACCCATGCCAGGACCTGGGGCCTCCTACCCACAGGTGGTAGTACATGAAACAAATATATGCAGTAAATTCAACTTTATGACCCAACTATCGAGTCTTTAACTTCAGTTCAATATAGTAAAATACAGTGAAAAAAACAGATTAACATTTTAACAGTTTGTCTTAAAGGGGAGTAAAAACTATAAACAGGAAATGTGTCTTACCTTCTGTGAGAAACAATTACAGTTAAATTCAAAGGACAAATTCATAAAAAATTACCCAATATAATTTGCTACTATAGGTTTCAGTTCTTTTTTTTATAGATGAACCATGTGCCATTGATCATTTAAATATAAATATTTTGCTGTCCTATTTACAGTTTATAATATACTATTTGGAGGAAGTAAACTTAGGTATCTTTTTATTCTTAGTTTGAACTGTGCAAATAACGTAGTATGTGTGATATTTTGTAGGTAATTTTTCTTCTCACCAAGTCTGAAATGTATAATCAATTGGGAAAGGTGAATTTTTCATGATCTTAACAACTCGTATAAGAAAGAGATGTTCTGTTATAATTTTTGTTTTCTATAATTCATTTTAAAAATCTGAATAAATAGGATTTATGTTTTTTTATTGTTACCTCTGTCACCTTACTGATACTGCTGTATATAAAGTTCATCTTCAATTAAAGATCTCTGTAAGAATTATGCAACTACATTGGTAGTAAGTAAATTTTTGTCTTTTGGTTATTTTCTTTTAACTGTTATCAATTGATACAGAGTTTGGAGTTTTACCTCACAGTCACTCGAGAAGAGTCCTGTATAATGATAAAAGAGTCCTCAATGTCACATAGGCATTATGGTTGGCGATGGTGTGCCAGTACTGTGAAATAGTTTTCTGAGGTCCTACACTTTCAGAAGTGTGACTATCTCCATTTTTGTTTTCAAAGCTAGTGAAAGGAATTTTGGAGAACAGTTTCTTCACTTGTATCTTGTGGAAGGAAAACCAACCGTTCGATTCAGCTGTGGAAACTCTCAGAACATTCTGACTGTATCCATCAACCAGTCTATTAGCAAGGGTATACTTGTCCCTATCACAGTAAGGTAAGAATTTACCGTGGGGTCACACTAAAAGAGTTTTAGTCATATGTATTGAACAGTGAAGTGTGATTCCACTTTTTTTTTTTTCACAATAAAGACAAGTCATATTGGAAAGCAAAATTATATGCATATTTGGAAACTTTTTTCATAAGATAGTCTCCTTGATTGAAAATACGTTTTAGTTCATACTAAAATTTAAGATTATTTCAGTCCTTTGGAGAACTTAACGAATCTTTCAATCTCCAAATACTTTTACAGACACAGATGTTGTTTTGAGAACTGAAACAATTTAAATATAACATTGGAGGTTACAGATGGGGAGTTCATAATTTATGTTTATTAATTTATACATTGAAAAAATTAAATTTGTTGTCAGAATTCCAGTGCTAAATATAGGACTGATTTATTCTTTAAGATGAAAAATTAAAAATGTACATACTAACAACATCTCACAATGCCAGGTGGACTTGGTGATTTGCAAAGTCTTTTCCAAACTACATTACAATTCTATAAACTGTCATATCTATATATGCAACTGTACTGTCAGCGTTATACAGTGGTGGCTGAGCAGTACTGCCATTTTACACCTAGTACACACAATAGTTCTCAGAATGGTTAATGTACCATTTTGAAAAAGGTATTAGTATCATGCCTTGGTAATGGATTAACTCTTTTCTAGCCATGGAATTTCATATGTGCAAGATAGGTAAAAGGTAAAGAAGAAATAACATAAATGTTGTGTTATATTTTTATTAGTAATGTTAAAGACTGGTAAAGTACTCAGTCTTCAAAATAATTTTAGAAATAATTCTGACACCCATATAAAATTTCAAACTACTGTGATTAGGATAATATTTTATTTCTTACATAGTTAAAGTATCAGAGATAATTGGTGCACCTAAACTGGAAATATCTGTGAGTTGAGGGAACTTACTGTACAAATTATTAAATTAAAGGCAGTTCTAGCTAGGACTATTTTTACTGTTAGAGGACGGTATGTGAAGGAGACTGCAAAATTTACCTTGAAACATGCACATCAGACTTCTCAAAATTGCCTCTTACTACGAAAACAGGAAAATAAAAGCATAATCTTAAGATTTTTTGTGTTTGCATTTTGAGCTGTTTCTCTATGATGTAAATGTTGATAAATTCTAAAATGATGGAGGTTTATTGATCTCAGTATATAGAGTAGATTGACACGGGGAAAAGAGGCTGTTTGGGGCGGGCGGTGTTCATTAGATTGTATGCTTACCCTGTAAGATTTACCACTTCTTTTGGAAAAAAATTTGTGTTAAAATATAAATCCTCTTTTCAATATAAGCAAGGATCTGCCATTTAAGAAACTGTTTTATTTCCATCTTATATTTCTTCTCAACCACAGGTCTATACATTACTCTTATGCTCCATTTAGAACAGTATTTTTTTTCCTTTTATGCTGTCTTAGTGTTAACATCTAGTATTAATGAAGCAAAGTCACATAGCATACTTTCAAATTGAATTACTTATTAGATGACAATGTATTTATTTTAGGATTTTTGTACAGGTTGTAAAAGTATATAAAATTTACAAAGGAAATTCTATCTCTTCCTCTCCTTATGATCTGGCAGATATAGAGGTTTTTTCCCTGGGAAAGTACTTGACAGAGGTATACAGTTCGATACTAGTAAACTATTCTAAGGGATTTTTTAATCTCAGAGACTACTCTTGTGTGAGACATTGGTCAGGTGATTGTCTGCACTGTATCAGCTGTGGTAGCATTGCCCCTGCTTCATAAGATTAAGACATTAAAATGCTGTGCAGATTTCAAAGCCTAATAATATCTTAGCAAAAAAAACCCAGCTAAATGGCAATGAAAAGATTGATTCTAGTCATAGAGTTGAAGTTCATATTGAGAAATAAATTTACTTTCATCTTTTTCTACCTGAAAATTAACACCTGTGTATTTATGGCTTCATTCTCCATGTTGTTACTCTAAAAAGTAATGTCAGTTCAATTTACACATTACCTTTGTTTATTACCATTTTATACTGCTATCTTTGAAACAGTGGCATACTAAATAACTTGTAAGGTATGACTGTAGACTATGACTGGCAGGGATTTACATGCATTTGAGTTTATGGTCTTGGCCTTCGAAACGACTAGTGATTATTCTTGCAAGTTCTTCTAAAATTTAAAGAAAGTAGTATATCCTTCGCCAAACCGCAATAAAATTATGATCCTTCGGCAAGCAACCCTAACCTCTGCCAAAGGAAAAAGCAAACTTAAGAAGGCATTTGTGGCCCTCCAAGATCTTGTATTGTAGGCAATAAAATATGAATCCATGACAAAACCATGATTGATTTGTGTTCTCAGTGGCTGTTGGAGATAGATAATTCTATTTGTATATTTTACCTGAAAAATTATTGTGTGGGGTTTTTTCCCTGTAATGCAGAAAAAGAGACAAAGACTAGAATAAACATCTCTTTTTGTTACTGTTTGAAAACTTGCCAGTTGGCAGACAATAGTTCTGTTACACTTGACTAAGTCTTTAGAATCATATTTGACAGTTATTCCAGTTCTGGATGTAACTATAACTCCACTGGTTAAATGCCACAATTAACATATTCAATAGCGTTCATAGAAGCAGATTGTCACCTTTTCAGACTTTTTTCCTTCTAAATCTACCCTGTGCAAGAAACTAATACATTCCCATAGTTTACAGCTAGCTATTCCTTTTTCATAACGATATGATTGGTTTCCTTATGTATGGCCATTTTTTTCAAACCTGATGAGGATTAAATGAGTTATAAATGTTCAGTCATTGCCTTTATGGTCCTTGTGAAATGACAGCTTTACAGAAAAAAGTCAGTAAAACTCAAATTGCCTACTTTTTTTTGTCTTACCTAAGGAAACTAGAAATGTATTTAAATGCAGTTTCATTCATTGTTTTCATTTCTGTTTATTTTAGAATGATTTGATTACTGGTTTGAAAATGTGTATTTCTTCCAGTTTAATTTTCTTTGATTTCATAGTTGAGATTGTATTGATCTTTTCAGCTAAAGCTCTGAGAACATGCTTGAAATGTAGTTTGGATTAGTTTTATGAGTTTGTTCTTGAAAGTTATTCAAAGAACATTAGCTCGAATGCGTTTCATTCCATGTCTGGGCTCTGAACTGCATTTGGCTGATGCAAAATTTGCTCTACTTTGTGGTTAAAGTGATGTGACTGTCATGGGAGCAGATGATGCTTCTTCAATTCAGTGACTGATGGTAAGTAAATTTAACAAGCAAAAATTGAGATAATAAGTCACAAGGATTTTGATTTTTCTTGATAGTGGGGTGAATTTTAGCTGTTAGAGTAGGAATATTGATATTTTATAGACATCTTACACTTTTCTTCTCTAAATGATATATTTTTTAATTATATTTCCTTAAGAAGTTTATATTGTCTTTTCTACACAGTAATGGAAAACACTGGATCCTTTTCTGTTTGGGAGATTCTAGGCAAGCATTAATTAAAATCTTGCCTGTCTATGATAGCATCACTCTTTTCCATCTTATTTACCTGCAGAATTTTCAGAATTGTTCTCTGGAATTTAATGAATAAAGCGTCCATCCCCACAGAGCTAGATGATAGTATTATATACATTAACATTTCATGTGTCTTCCAAGTGAGCATATTGAATGTAGTTGTTT
Source organism: Manacus candei (assembly GCF_025592945.1). Classification (NCBI taxonomy): domain Eukaryota; kingdom Metazoa; phylum Chordata; class Aves; order Passeriformes; family Pipridae; genus Manacus; species Manacus candei. The sequence goes on along the minus strand of NW_026138059.1, from coordinate 16,662,907 downwards.
CCAGTTTTCTGTCACACTTTAACGAGTAGAATAGATGTGAGTATTTACCAATGGCTGAGAAGGGCACCTTTAGCTGTCTTTAAAGAGTTTGTTTGTTAAATACATTATTTAGTTAATGTTGTTTGGCCAGCTCTTGCCTAGACCATGCAGTGGTACAGAAGCTGCTGAAGTTTATTATTTGGTCTTCTACCTTCAAAAGCAGATGGCACATTGTGAACTGTGAAAGTCCTCAACATGTTTTTGTCCCTCCACATGGAAACTTTGGCAAGATGTAATGTACTAATTGCAAACTACATGATTATATTATCAGTGTTCATGATTTTACCTCCACTCCTACTTCCTCCTTTTCCACAGAAGAGGAAAACAGCTGTTTGAACTATTCTACAAGGTTTTTTAACACATGTGCATTCTTAAAATGTTTTTTAAATGAATGTGTAAATCACCATCCATACAGTCTGTTGGTTTATTTTGAATCATGATGTTTACCTATTTCATTTCATTATTCTAGGGATATGTAAGTTTTCATATTAGTGCATACTTTGAAGTAATCTTTTTACTAGTGTTACAGGTGCTGGGTGCTCTGCGTAGTCTGCAAGTATTACTGAAGATTGCATTAAATCAGTAAACCAAAAAAATTACTAATTTTCTGATGTCTTGTTATTGTTTCCAATATTACCAGTTACCTAGGAATACAGGGATTTTTTTGATGATTTGGAAACATCTGAGCACCAGGTTTTGTATCTGAGCAGGTACATTGTGTATCCTAGGCTTCATACTTGCAATACTGACTTCCAACATAACCAGTTATGTGATGAATGATAAATGGAAAGGTGTTTTGGCAGATAACTTGAGCTATCTTGGTGCAATGTCACCAACACATAACACATCTCACCTTTTTAAAATTGTTTGAAGATTAACAGTGAAAGCAATCTCAGAGACATTGAAGAATTGCTATTCTGTAATATGAATATATAAATTGTTAAAGAAAACACATTTAGATGCAGTTTTAAAAATAAATATTTTATGTAGTCTATACTTAATTTTTAAGTCAGCATATACATGAATCATACCTATGTAGATGTTGTGTTGTATAGAACTGGAAATACTGTAAGACATTAAGTATATTTAATAAATTTTGAATGAAAGTTGTAATTACTTTTAGAAGGACTGTATATACAACTATACACATTTATGTTTACTGCCTTTTCTATAGAAATTGAAAATTTTGTAAAATTATCATCACATTGGCCACTACAAGGTAGGAAATTTTTTGCAGTGTATGCCTACATAATGTTTGTTCTCTGTAAGCCTTAATCTCACTTCCACCAATCCAGCTGTTACAGTTTTACACAGGTAAGTCACTACATTTGTTATTCAGTCTCAAAAATAGTCTCCTAGGAGATGTATTACATCAAACTAATGCATATAAATTCTGGTATATGCAATTAAAATTGAAAACAAAAAGCTAGAACATTAGAATCAGCTAGTTAAATCATTCTGAGTGGCATACTGTCTGGAATAACTCAAATAAGAAAATGGATTCTCATAAAGAGTACAAAACAGATTACCTTTTGGTTTTGTTTCAGATTCTGTGTTTGAACAGAACATTCAGTGTGTTTCGAAACATAGGTCACTTTCTGAATCAATTTTTTTTACTTTCATTCTGCAGCAGAATGCAATATCTCATCTGTGATCTGTCAAAGCCAACAAACCAACTGCTAAGCAGAAGGCTTAGACAAAGTTTTAAAAAGCGAAGCCTTACCAGTGAGTCTCGAAGTGCAGAAGGGACTCTCTTACTTTCTAAACTCCTTCTCAGGGAAGGGTTTAGGTGTGGTTGAATCCTATCTTAGGCTTGGATTGTGTTAGTGGTTTAAATTTAAAGGAATTATAGAGATATGATTAAACCACTTTGTCCCACAGATTTTAATGATGGCAAAACAGAAAGATTTATTTAAATGAATCATTTATTATGACAAATTAACAAGCAGGTGAACAGACTAAAGATCCTAATCAGAATTATTTACTTCAGAGTGTAAAAGTGAAAAAAACCAAAATCTACTAGTAAAGTGTTATATAACAAAGTAATATAGTGCACTGTAACAAAGCAATTATATTAAAGCAATTGTATTGAAGCTAGTAAAAGAAACAATCATTAAGTAGAGATTGATATAACTCACCATATGAAATAGTGGGCAGATCTCTCTCTTTCTCTTAACCCCTGGGGAGTAACCATGAAGAGGCATCCCTGCTTCACAGGAGAAGCTCCACACTTCAAGGAAGTATGTGGAAGAATCTGCTATATGGAAGTTTGGACTGGGCTTTTATAGTTATAAAGCGATGGACTGGTAATCACAGATTTACAAGCTCACAGACTAGCTTATCTGTCACATCTTGTTTCAGAAAAGGATGTATATTCGAAGTCTGGTGAGCCAGGATGGTCTTAGTACAATTTAACAACAAGACTAGTTAGAAGCACAGTCTGCAGTGGACCCACAGCCCATGGCCAATAGACGAAATCTGCCCCACTGGCACATTCGGGAGAGAGGCCAAAAAATGCAGAAGAATGGAAGTTTGAAATGGCAAGGACCTGCAGAAATAAGAGAATTCTCCAGAAGTCCAGATCATGGATGAAGATATTCGACAGAGCTGGCCCCAATACTGAACCTTGGCAGACAGTACTTGTGACTGGCCACCAACTGGATGTAACTCCATTCACCACCACCCTCTGGGCCCACCCACCCGATCAGTTTTTTACCTGTCCAAGCCATGGGCTGCCAGCTTCTCCAGGAAAATGCAGTGAGAAGCAGTATCAAAGGCTTAGTAAAGTTCAAATGAACAACATCCACAGCCTTTCCCTCATCTATTAGAAGTATTTCTGTGATAAAATCTTTCAGACTACATGCAGTACACACTGGCTTAAGAATTCTATTTTTTTTCCTGGGAAAACTGTAAGTCCATGACTTGGACATGTGCACTGTTCACTGGATTAAAAACCAGCTGCAATGCCGCACCCAGAGAGTGGTGGTAAATGGGGCCACATCCAGTTGGTGGTCTGTCACTAGTGAAGTTCCCCAAGGCTCAGTGTTGGGGCCAGTCCTGTTTAATGTATTTATTGATGATCTGGATGAGGGGATTGAGTGTATCCTTGGTAAATTCATGGACAACACTAAGTTGGCTGGTCCTGACCTGCTGGAAGGCAGGAAGGCTTTGCAGAGGGATCTGGACAGGTTGGATAGATGGGCTGAGGCCAAGGGCATGAGGTTCAACTAGGCCAAGTACCAGGTCCTACTTTTCAGTCACAACAACCCCAGGCAGTGCTACAGGATTGGGGCAGAGTGGCTGGAAAGCTGACCAGAGGAAAAGGACCTGGGGGTGCTGGTAGACAGCAGCTGAACATGAGCCAACAGTGTGTGCGGGTGGCCAAGAAGGCCAACAGCATCCTGGCCTCTATGAGGAACTGTGTGGCCAGCAGGACCAGGAAAGTGATTGTCCCCCTGTCCTCATCACTGATGAGGCTGCACTTTGAATCCTGTGTCCAGCTCTGGGCCCCTCACTTCAAGAAAGACATTGAGGTGCTGGAGCATGTCCAGAGAAGGGTAATGGAGCTTGGGAAGCATCTAGTAAGTCATATGAGGGAGTTGGAGTCGTTTAGCCTGTAGAAAAGGATACCCTCTACGACTACCTGAAAGGAGGTTGTAGCAAGTTGGGGGTCAGTCTCTTATTCCAGGCAACTAGTGACAGGACAACAGGAAATGGTCTCGAGCTCTGCCAGGGGAGGCTCAGGTTGGACTTCACTGAAAGTGTGGTCAGGCATTGGTAGGCTGCCCAGGAAGATGGTGGAATCATCCTCTCTGGAGGTGTTCAAGAAACAACAGGATGTGGCTCTTAGTGCCATACTCTAGTTGACAAGGTGGAGATTAGTCAAAGGCTGGACTCAATGATCTTGGAGGTCGTTTCCAACCTAAATGATTCTGTGATTCTTTCACCTTTTTTTTTTATCCTCAACATAGGTAATTCACTGAGCTTTTTATGGCAATAGTGTTAACCGGAGGGCAGAGGAGCCATGTGTTTTGGCCATTATTTTTTCCTTTTAATGTGATTTTAAGAATGCACTTATGAATTTATTTTGATTTTTATAATTTATAGCTGGTTACATTTATTCTGACATAAAAGCGAATTTCCATAATTAACTGATTTTGGATGGTTTATTCCAAAGTGGCTCACCACAGACCAGTTCAAAGTATATGATATCACAATATTTTCATGTTCTCATTCATAGTGCGTCATTCTACTTTTAGCTCAGATAAAAAATCTGTATCACTATATAAGTGATATCCACTGTGTTCTCTTACTCATGAATTAGGGAGTTACATTAAAGTTCATTTGAGTTCCTACAAGGACTTGTATTCCAAAGGCTAAAACAACAGATTAAAAGCTAGGTGTGAGTTTTCTTCAGTCTCTCTCAAATACATTCATATCAATATGATATGATGATATTTCATATCGAATTTTAAAATGTGCACTGTATTAACAATAGTACTAATAGTACAGCACTGTCAGCTGCCTTTCCTGAAGTGTCAGGCATCCAGACCTCACTGAACTCAACTCTGAGTCACAGATGGAAAACTGTGACCTACCTGAAACCACAGTATGCATACATATATGCATATCTATACAGAGAAACTACAGTTTCTCTGTATAGATGGTGATCTCATGTGATTCACTTTTCCATCTACTTATGTTTTTGTAAGAATATGTGAAACAGATAGTAAAGATTCCAAAATATGTGGCTTCTCCCTCTGTTCCAGAGAAGAAGTAGGATGCATAGCCCTTCTGATCTGCTTGGAAGGAAGAACAATTCTTTCACATACATGCTAGTACAAAAGAATTTCAGTACTACTGGAGATATACTAGATATTCTGCATGAAACAATGTAGATATCTGTGACTTGAAAAAAAAAAAAGAGTCACTGAATTACAGAAGCAATAATAAACTAATAAAATTGAAGATAATCTGATATATTGGGAAAAAAGGATATTGTTCAATATTTTGACAGTTTCAGTATTTATTTATTTCTGATGTATATAAAATTCTGTAAAAATCATCAACTCAGTGTCCGGTCACACAGTGATTCACAAAGAGGACTTTTCAGACAACTCCTTAGTTTCTGTTAGTTTGGCAGAGCACATAGAAGTATAACAACAGAGTATATTGCCAAATAGCTTATGAAAGTGTCATGTTGTCTTCTTCCTAAGAAGTGAGATGATAATTTACATTGCTGTACTTGGGAGCACTGAAGAGCTAAACAATAATAAAAAAAAAAAACAACTGTGAAGAAAAAGCATTTTTTTAATTCTCTTCCTCAGGTCTGTTGTTCTGTGTGTGGAAGATCAATACAGAAATAAAATTGGTTCAGCGTTCTTGTAACAACTGGCAATTCTCTACAGGTTTGCTTTAGGTGAAAGCAATAGGAAGTGCTATTTGCTCTGTAGGTGTTGAAAATCAGTAAAAAATAAAAACCAGTACTTAGCCTGCCTTTGCATAAATGTTAAAAAAAAAAAAAAAAAGGAATGTTACAGGGAAGGGGAAGAAAACGTATCTCCCAACAAACCAGTCTGGGTCTTTTTGATTCACCTCATAACCAACAGCAATCATAAAGGGGTCAGAAGGCAGGTGTTCACAAACAACAAAACAGGTAGTGAAGTCATGCAGCCCAGACTGCTGTGGGGTTAAGCTGAATTTTCTCCTATGTGCTGAGGAGAAGGGAGCAGTTCTTCTTGGTCTGGCTGACCAGCTCCAGCTCAGCAGCAGACTTTCAACATGGTTTTAAAAGGTTTGACTAATCTCAACTTGTTACTTAGTTTCCACAACTCTAAAGTGGGAGCCATAGTTACTTATCACAGAAAAATGTTCAAAAGACTAAATGTTCTGAGGCCAATATTTTAAAAATGTGGCATTGAGGTCCTGGTGCTTGATCTGTATGTATATATATATTATACTCAGTCCATCTTTGAGACCAAAAATCATCAGAGAACCTCAGGTTCTTTCTTTCATATGGTTCATTGGATATCCTTTTTCCATGGGGAATGAAGGAAAGAAGAAAGAGTGATGGTTATTATTTAATTTTAATTACTGTAACCTTATTTTCCAACTCCTTACTTTCTAAATAAATTTCAGGTAGATAATTAATATATAGTGTTCATATATACAGAGAAGAAAGAACAGAACAGGACATCAGACAGCTGATTGTTTCAAGACTAGTCAGTTTAGGTCTGTTTTTTTCATACCAGAAGTAAGAAAATTTGGTGCTACAAATTGAGTCCCTTGATTAAAGAGAGTATTGAGTAAAATTCACACTATTTGTTAAATAGTCCTCCTTAATAATCATGGGGCAGAGAGGGAAAGAGAAAGAAATACCAACTACATCTTTCTGAGTGTCAGAAAGAAACTCATATAAGGAGTACAACAGAGAAATGAGGGTATTTCTCTTCCTTTGACAGAAGTACATTGATTCTGTGATGAATTTATATTTTGTTATGTAGTTAATTCAGGTGGGAGAAGCTATTTTATTAATCTCTCCACCACTTCGACTGTCATTATCATTAGCTTGTTCTTTAAAGCACACACTGACCTGTCTTTTTATTAGACTGTAAACCACCCACGAAACTTTCTTCTCTGCTTTCTCAAAATTGTTTACCACTTGCCTTTTGTCCCATGTTCTTTAGATTTTCTGATCTAATTTCTATGGAGTTACTGAAGCTGCTGTTACATCTGTGATCACCTTCATCCAAAGGTGCTTTGTCATTTTGTGGTCATAACTTGATCTTGTCCTTGACGTGGTCAGAAACACAGAATTAAATGAAAATGCATTTCACTAGAGGTGGATTGTGGATGGAAATTTTAGCTGTGGGTAAATGTAGAAGAAAATAGAGGGCAGACACCTTCACCAGAAACAAGTTAAGTGTGCAGATTTGTGCTAGTATTACACCATGCAGTTAGAAAAAATACAGATATTTTAAAAGATCTAAGACTAGTTTTCAAAGACATTGTTATCATACTGACAGTAGCCAAGCTGTGCAATTAAAAACTTCGTTTTTTCAGCTGATAAATTTATGTCCACACATCAATAGCTTAATCTTTTAACAAAGTGCAGGCTAAGCTTATGGAAAGAATATATATGGGGTGCAGGTACCCAGACTGGCAGTGGGGACTGCAGAAGGTGGGTGGGTATTTCATGAAAGAACTGTGACCCATGGAGATCCCACACTGGAGGAGGGGAAAAGTGTGAGAGGGAAGGAGCAGCAGAGAAAAGCATTTATGGACAGACCTTTATTCCCCACCCTCCTCCTGCACAGCTTGGATTGGGGAATGTAGAAGTTGGGAATGGAGCAAAGCGAGCCTGGGAAAAAAATGGGGTTAGGAAGAAGGAGGTTATTTTTTCACTTTGTTTCTTACCACCCAGAACTCTTTAATTTCCAATAAATTAAAAAAAAAATTCCCCAAGTCAGTTCTGTGATGGTAATTGATAAGTGATCTCCCTGTCTTTATCTTGGCCCAGGAGCTTTGTCATCTTATTCCCCCACCCTAACTGTCATGTTGAGAGGGAGGGGTGAGAAAGTGCCTGGGTGGGCAACTGGTAGCTGACCAGAAGGAACAGAAGGAACAGTGAAGTGATACAGAATGTGATTTTCCTCCATTCCCTCCATATATAGTTCTGTGGGTAAGATTTTGTAAGCTATATGCAACCTCTTTAATTTATTTAAATTGTAATTAGTACTGTCTTGTGTTGGATAAGGTTTGTAAATATTGATAATGTGATAATGTAAATTTGAATATATTGTAGAATTCTTGAAGTGACAGGATAAGTGTCAGCATATAGTGAACATAGAAAAGTAATTAATGTCTCACTATTGGTGCTATTGTCTTTCTGGAGGTGTGAAAAATATCTGCTGCACCACAAGGTATTTCAGGATATAGTAAGTGTTTTAATAGTTTGTAAACTGTCTCTCTGAGTCTATGGAAACCCTGTGCTTTGCTATAAAATAGAAAATCTTTATAAAATGCCAAATCTGCATTTGAGCTCATACTCCAAGTGACCTGTGTTAAATAGACATGTAACATGGACATTTGGAGTACATTAAAATAAAATTATTCTTTGGGTTGTGGACTGTCTTTTCTGGAGGCTTTACTCAACTTCAGTGTCACATGTTTGCTGTGCATTTCCCTGTTTGGGGAAATGGTGTTTATGTGGCATCAATTCAAATCTGTGCCTTGGGATATGTGTCCCTATGGTTTTCTTCTACAGCTTCTATGAAGTTTGAGGTACTGGTCTGCCATTTGCAGTGACAGTGGATATGACTTCCTACTGCACTGATGGGTTTTAGTGAGAACACCAGGAACTAAGGATCTATACGTTGTCACAGAAATTGTTTTATCCCCCCTACTGTTTGCTTTGTTTTGTCAGAGCTGCCAGCACCTAGCAGACTAGTAGTAATGAAAGATGTGAATGTGGGAGCTACAGTGTAGCATGCTGTGTTGCCACTAAATTACTCAGCAGCCGTTCAAAACACCTTCAAAAATACATTTTCTCTTGCATTTGAATACATTTTATGTAAATCTGACATGTGGTTTGGCCCCTGGGTTTTGTTCCCAGCACTGTCAGAAACAATCTTCTGCAACCTCTTTTGTTCACCCATCTGGAAAATAACAGGATTATACTTGCCTGCCTTCTGGGGGAGGGTATAAGTTTTGCTCAACAACAAATGTTGTGAAAAATACAAAACTAAACACCAGCCTGTAGCTGGCATAAGCCAAGGAATATTCTGACCATTTCTTTCCTTGGCTGAAGAGTACCCTTCCTGAACCAGAGAAAGAGGAAGATGTTGATTATTAAGACTGGGAGTCTTTCCTTCACCTTTAACAGATGAGAAGCACATATCACTTTGTTTTAGTGAATTTATTTGAATCAAATACTTAACCCTGTTCTCTTTCTGCCGACTCTCCTTTACCCAGATTTCTTATTGTATTTCATGGAAGTAGTGAATCTGGCACTTCTATTTTACCACTTTGTAAATAATGTTTCTCCAATTCCCATGTAGAAACGCAGGTACAAAAGCAATTTTACTGAAAACATAAGGTGAGATAGGTAAGAAAAAACAGGCTCATGGTGACACAGTGGGTGGAGTTTGCTGGCTTCTTGATGCAGACAATAATTGCAGCAGCAGCCTATGGCAAATTTATATCCATGTTTTTCAATTTTAGAACGCAGTGTATTGATGTGTTGAGGTTGATTCAGTATTGCTGGTCTTGCTAAATACCCAGTTGCTGCTCCAAGGGCTATGAATGCTTTTTAAAGCCCATATAATTTCATCTGTTTCCTTTCAACCTCTTTAACCTTCAAATGTAAACCAGAAAGTTTTTGGGGTTGTTTTGAGGTTTTTTGTTTGTTTCTTTCTTTTTTGTTTTTCCAAAACAACAGAGAACATAATCAATAATTGGAAAATTCTTTATCTAATAATAGAGAAATGTGGTCAGCACGACCATTTCCTTTGTCTCTAATAAAAATTGCAAAAATTCTCAGAGTAATCCTATGGCATTTGGGTGTTCACACATTCCAACACAAGAATTTGTATTGAATGGAAAATGGCTGTATATTATTGCATATACTACATTTCAGCATAAAATATTTTCAGCCAATCTAACATCTGTGAGGTTTTATTTTCTCATGAGTTTTAGAATGATCAGCGTCTTACAGCTTTTGGAATTAATATTTCTTATTAAAGTTGTCTTTGTTCAGGAAGATAATGTCAGCCTTACTGAGTAGGCAATTGAAGAGAGGTGTGATTAACTTAGTTTGATTAGCTGTGAACTAAAGTAGAATTTTTGCTGATCTGACTAAAAAAGTCATCTTTTGGGGGATTTAGTAATTTTGGTTTTAGTTAGATCAGATCTCTAGTCACACTCCCTGAACAATTCATCAATTGGGCAGCATTCATTTTGATAGCAACAGACTCTCATATTGACTGAAACTGTCCCTCATTAACAATAGATTAAATATGAAAAATTTTAACACTCAAGCAAGTATGGCAGTTGGACTCAAAAAGAGCCCCAGGTCTTGGAAAGTCCTCTCATTATTTATAATAGTGAGATTCAGTGGTTCTTATTCTGAAGTCTTAATGTGTAGAAGACAAATATTATCCAAATACTGTGTACCCAACACTGTCAGAACTAGTTCATTTCATATCGCTGCTTTGTGATTCAAAGTGATTAAGTGATTTGTTCATACAGTTTTAATTACATCTGATCATATTTTCTGACAGGTTGGCAGCAAGGTTGTGGGATCTTTTTTGTAGCTTTTATATACTCAGTCATGTAGTACTAAAGTAGTGGTTAAATGCTGAACACGTATTTTTGCTCTCACTTAGAATTCTTTCTATGATGTTTTTTCTTTTTTTTTTTATACCTTTTTTTCTTTTTAAAGTCCTGAAAATCTGCTGTCATTTTTCTCAGTTATGAGCAGGAAGACAGTTAAGTACACCAAAGGTTGCATACTGAATATAGAAAACCAAAGGGCTAAAACATTTACAGCTACATTAAGTAGGAAATGAAGCAGCACAGAATTGTTCAGTTTAAATTCAAGATGAGCTGCAAGAAGCTAGTATACCTCATCTCACCTTACACGAGTTCTTGAACTAAACATGAACTAACATTTTGCAACCTGCAACTTTCACAGTATAGTGCTGCTGCATCTTCAGATGAGGAAATAAATTAAATTGCCTAATAATGGGGAAAAGTTTAGGTACATATTCTGTACTTTTCAAATCTCATTGCATACTTTAAAAGAAAGGTAGAAAAAAATTCAGATATTTTATTCCTCCAAACTGCCCATTCGATCATTGAAATCTTTTACTTGTCAGTAGCTGAGACTACCCCTGCTCATTTAAACCCAAGATAGTTGAGGATAGTTTTCTATGGGCTCAAAAGAACTCCTCCCATAAAATTAGTGTACCTTAATTCATTATCATGGATAGTAGATTCCAAAATATTCAATTGATCAAAGATGAGAACTAAAAACTTTGCTTAATAAACTTCTTTCTCTCTCCTTTGTAGTTTTCCCTCTAAAAATAATCATGCTCTCTATTTATGTCAGTGTAGAGCTTTTATTGGATTCAAGACAAATAAGCTCTGTTTTTTCCCTCCCTACCCAAACTATTACATCAACATTCAGCAGTGAGAACACAGGACAAACACAGAACTTCCTTTGCTCCCCTGGTCTTCCTGAATGAGAAAAGGATGAGAAAAGAAAGACATGAAAAAAAAAATAAAGCTAATTAATCATGAAGGAGATTTTCCATAACCGATACCCCCACAACTTATTCTCCTTATCTAATTATGTGCAGCATGGGATGCACCTAGTCATTCATATACCAGGCACAGGTCACAGGTGTATGGGTTTTTTTCCTTTCCTGACCAGATAGTAGCCTATTTTTGGTGGTGGTGGGGTTTTTTTGTTTTCTTTGGGAGGGTGTTGGTTGATTTTTTTTTTCTGGTTGGTTAGTTGGTTTTTGTGGGGGTTTTGTTTGGTTTTTGTTTACTTTTTAATTTGACAAAACAATTAAATAGTTTTTTAATGAAAGCAGTGGTAGAATTTGCTGACTTAATCTTGCTCAGCCTATTTTCCTGCCTAGTCTCTTCCTCTGGCATGCAAGTGAGAGGCAGATGCATAGCAGGGGAAGTTTTCCAGGTTCATCATTAAACAGAGCACTTAATATTGACTGAAAACAGTTAAATATTTAACTGCCGCAATTTAATCAGTGAAACGGGTATGTTTTATAAAAGCAAGTTTTGTTTAGATTGATTCTTCCTAATTTCTAGTCACTTCATATAGGAATGTTGCTTAGTGAATAAAAATGTGACAGTCTCAGAACCTGCACTCACTACTAACATATTTGGCACTCTTGGGATAAGATCATGGGCAAGTCTATTCATCTGCTTCAGCTCTTTCCCTGTGATTCATGATTTACAGAGATCTTGTTATTATAAAATGCATTAATAATCTCAAAGTGCAGAGGTCCATAGCTAAAGACTAAAATCATCTAAAAAAATACCTTATATCTGAAAGGTAAAGATGTTTCCTAAAATACATTGCTATTCAAATAGAACATTTAAAAACCTACTACTGTCCTGTCTGTCCTGTCAAAGCTTTCTTTATACCCTTATAACCAGATCAACTAAGTGGGTAGAAAATTTTTTGTTAGCATTTCATTATCTAGCTGGTAGTCAATTACTCATGGCTTCCATTAGATATCAGTATTGTGACCCAATGAAATAATGTTCTTGATATTTTGGTGTTTGGAGCTTGAGAGAGCAACTTGAAATTAAAGATAGTTTTTCTTTTTAATTCTAAGGAAAGATTTTTTGTTTTACAATCCATTTGATGAAAATCAGCTACTGACCATCATTTAATCGTCTGAGCCAAATGACATCTATGATGTGATCATGTTATGATCCATTTCTCTAGAGTCCAATATTCTTTTATCTATTGCAGTAATTAAAAAAAGAGAAAGAGAAAGAGAAAGAGAAAGAGAAAGAGAAAGAGAAAGAGAAAGAGAAAGAGAAAGAGAAAAAGAAAAAGAAAAAGAAAAAGAAAAAGAAAAAGAAAAAGAAAAAGAAAAAGAAAAAGAAAAAGAAAAAGAAAAAGAAAAAGAAAAAGAAAAAGAAAAAGAAAAAGAAAAAGAAAAAGAAAAAGAAAAAGAAAAAGAAAAAGAAAAAGAAAAAAGAAAAAAAAGAAAAAAAGGAAAAAAAAAGGGAAAAAAAGAATGTTGCAAGGGGACCAGCTAGAATCACGAATACAAATATATTAGAAGACAGCCAAGAGGCAACGTCCAGAAACTGGAAGACAGGAAGTTCCACCTGACATGTGGAACTTCTTTACTGTGAGAGTGGCTGAGCACTGAAACAGATTTCCCAGAAAGATTGTGGAATCTCCTTCTCTGGGGATATTTAAAAGCTATATTGATGCAAACATGTTCTAGAGGACCCTACTTGAGCAGAGAGATTGGACCAGCTGACATCCAATGACCTCTTCCAACCTTACCCATTTTGTGACTCTGTGTGAAATGTAAAAGTCAGTGTATACTTTGGCTTTACAGTGGGTCATATTAAAAGACTGTCTGCTCTTAGGACACTGCAGTTAGGACACTTAGGTGTTAGAGTGCCTAAAACTTGTCTGTCCTTCAGGTTCATTCAGGCCGCGTCAGCAAGTTTATTTTTACTGGTGACTGCAGAGGCTGCCAGACACCTCTGTGACAATGTGTCACTCCCAGGTGGTGAGTTGCAGCATTTAGTATCAGCTGGTGGGGAGCAGGACAGTGTATGGGACAAGTCTGAAACACACATTATGGAGTTCCCTACCTTTTGGGATAATGAACATTAGCTCTCCTAGTTTGCAGGGACTCCCACTTTGCAAAGTATAATTAAAAATACTATTCATTAGGGCTAACACTATAAAGAAGAGGGTAGTACAGGCATCTTACACCCCTTCAGAAACTCATAAACCCTGGTTGTGCATGACAGCAAATTAGAGACAGCTTAATCTGAAGCTAATTTTTGTCAGTTAGAAATGTTCATTCTGATAAATTGATACAATATTCAGTCCTTGAACCTTGACCTAAAGTATCTACATAGTTGATAGCACCAAGCATCTCTTTGAAATAAAATAGCTAATCAAAGGGGGTTTTTTTGTTGTGAAATATTTTCTAATATTTCCAAATTCAATATGTGTGTATTTGCATTTATAAGTAGAAAAGTGGACATCAGAAAGAAGAAATAAAGTACCTCATCTGTAAGCAAAACCAGATTGCACATGCAGAGCAACAGGCATTGTGATACTTGTTTACACTTCCACAATTCCATTAATTACTTGCATTCATAAATTATAATCTTGTTAAAAAGCCTGTGTAAGATTTGGTGTACCCATGAAGAAATGTAACATATTTCACATCATATAAGATTGTCTTTTTTGATGAATATTTCATATTGTCTGTTTTTAAATCTGATTAAAGTAATCTATCTTGTTTAGAAAACCAAAGAAGCTTACTAAAAGGTGGCCTGTGAACACATATTTACAGATAAAAGCAAAATGTATTATATTTACCTTGTTTTTCTTTTTTCTGAAGTTAATATTCATTAATCTTGAACAGTATTTATTTTCCGAATAATACACTGCAGCTCAAATATACATCAATAAACAAAGTAACTGAAAAAAATAGGACAGACATTTACAATACATTATGAAACACATCTGGCTTTTCAGGTAGTTTCTCTTGAAGCACATCCAAATGACATTATAATCTGTATTTTACCTTTCTATATTCAAATAGGGAATAAGCACTATAATCTTGTATGTTTAAGACTAGCTTTAAAGAATATTGCAGCTAAAATGTGTATAAATGTATCACCATAAAACAGTCTTTCTTTTCTTTTAAAATATTTGGTTATAGCTTAGCAAAATATTCTTAGCTCTTCACGTTGGATGCTGTCATTTAGACAGTTTCAAGTACAAAGTATATATGAAACTATTATGAGAATCTTAATTTCTTTGACAGAGCAGTTTTAAAGGTCATACTTTTATAATGATAGGGAAAAACACATTATATGTGTTATCATAAGCAGATTGCAACAAACTACTGAATATCAGTATGAGAAGTAGGCATATAAAGTTTCCCTAAGTCTCAATTACAGAAATGTGAGGTGAGCTCCAAGGTTCAAAGGTTTAAGGTTACAAAGAATTAGAACACATGAGCCTTGAAAAGTCTGAAACCGAAATACCTTTTTTTTCTTTAATTGATACTTATATGTATAAGTAAAACTGAAATACCAGCAGGATGTCTCTTCGTAATAAGTATTAGCAAATATGTCAACCTCAGCCTCAGGGTTTGCACTGGTTGGCAATAGAAGGATTTTATTCTTCAGAGTCTATCCAGAATTTCCTGTACTAATATATAAATTGTTCTTTCTCTTGGCATTCAAACTGAAGAGTCACTTTCTCATTAACCACATTGCTTAACCTATTTTTCTCTTAGTTTTCCCATGTATAGGGGAGGAAGAAATTCATTTTAAAACATCAGAATATGCAAAGGAAAATTAATTACTGCTGTCTGGTAGAAGTAATATATGTTACCCATTATTGTATTTCTTCTGTCTGTAATAGGTAAGAAAAGATTCTCAATTGGAGATCATTCCAGTACTGTCTTATCTGTACAGCACTGCATCGGTACAGCTTTATTCACGTGTCAAGTGGCTTCCTAATTTTCATTCATGGGATCAGATTTATGTGAGACACTAAATGGAAGACTATATCTGAAGATGGCTAAACATAATAATTCATTCTTATGCTCTAATGCTATATACTAAGCTGCTGCTAACTTCAGAAGAGTCTTTTTGCTGCTGGGAGTGATAGCCCCCCTCAGGGGAGGGGACACATATTTTAAGATGTTGTCCACTATGTCTCTCTGCAAGCACATTTACAATGGGGTTTTTTTGTGGTGTTTTATTGATGAACTGTTAGGATAATTGAACCCTCAACATTTGTTTGAATTTACCTTTTTTCCTTATTGTCTTGAGTGGAATTTAGGCTCCTCAAAATATAGTATTTTGGATATGTTATTCTTTTCTTTGTTCTGTTTTAACCATCCTAAAAAGCACAAGTTATGCATACACAGAAAAATTTGTACCAATATAGGCATATTGTTATTATAACCATTATAAGTAAACTTTGGTTAGAAATATATGTATATGTTATTTTCTTCAAACTTCATATCTCATAACCACTTCTCATGAGACCATTACTTCTATATCTACATACACTGACTTCTTATTTTTGCTTATTTTCACCCATCTATTCATAAGGTTGAGATTCAGTTACCTGGTAGGTAGGTAAATGGTTTAAAAAGTGTATTCAGGCATGACATCATGGTCTGCAAAGCAACAATGCAGACAGTTTTTGGAATTTGAGGTTTCGCCAAGTGGTCTTTTTCATATTTTGCCAGGATTACAACAGTGTTAATTTGCTCACCTGGAGGTAATACTGAATATTTCTTATATGGAGTTATACTCTGCCTGTACTGATAATAATGTTTTCTTAAGTGGAAACATGATCCAAGACTCTTTTTCAGTGTGTTCAAAATCGCTCTACCTACAAGTGGTTTTTTATTTAAAGAGAATTATATGACTCCTAATGGTCAGGCAGTCATGTTTCTCTTGAGAGTAAAAGATCTCTGAGTTGGTATCTTTTTAGGGTATTCTTTTAGTGTTCAGCTGTTCCATGCAATCAAATTTTATTAACTATTCGACAGAAGTCTTCCAACTTACCGTCATCAGTATAACATTGCATGGTTGCATTTGATTGCTATTCTGGCTTTTTCTAAATTAATTCCCTAGTATCACCTAATTGTCCCTAGAAATTTTTTTCCCATTTCTCATAGAGGAAAGCATATGACTTTTGACATAATAGATCAGTGTTAGGGAGCTTGTTTGCCTTTTTTTTTTTTTACTAAAATGATTTAATCTCCATTTAAGGGAAGAACAGGTCAAAACCTATTGCATAATGACTGTTCCTAGAAAGGGTTTTACTCTTTTCACATCAGAATATTGTTTCAGTGGAGATTATGGTTGAATTTCCATGTCTTCCATATTTCATATTAGTTGTTGCATAGGTTTTAACTGGAGGCTTTTTACTGAAAGAGGAAGAAAACTTTCCTTTCTGTTGTTATATAAGTTTTAATAAAATTTCTTGAATGAAACTACATCTATATTAAAAATCAGTTAATTAGAGAAGTAATGAGAGGGTAAGGAAGAGTTGTGCAAAAGACTGCAAGCACCTTCCCTGAGGAATGCTCATCTCTGGAGCACCAAAGCATAGAAGAGTAGAAGTATTTCCCTTTGATATAATGTAGACTCAAAGAAAAGTTAAAGGTAGCCATAATGAAAATTAAAACAACCTTGTTCAGGTGCAGCAAATACCCAGTTGGTACACGAACCTGAGGCAATGCAGTTAGAAACAGGAGAGAGCAACTGTATTCAGCCTCGAAGGTGGATTACTGGGTTTAAAAACACAGAAGTTTTTATCTACAGTAAAAACTAGTGGTTCCATGAGTTCATCAAACAGAAAGAAAAACCCAAAAAATACACTAAGGAGACTACTATGATCCAGCAGAGAATAGTCAGTACATAAACACAATCACAGTACATATTCTGCATTCTTCTACATAAAAGCGTGTTGTCCTGAAACTTAGATTAGAATATAAGGTTTTTCTACAGTACCTACTGCCAGGATTAATTTTGTAACAATCTGTTCGTCCAATACTGTCATGGTAATGAATAATGACAAGAATTATTATGGTAATGATTATGGTAACTATTAAATTTTGTTGTAACTTTAAAACTCTGCATAAATGTTAGTACTAATTCTTCCAGTATCTTTAAGTTATTCCCATTTTTGCCTGTGTGAAATGGAGATGTCACAGTCTGTCAGTTGGTTGTCATAGCGCATTGATGTATTGTGTTTACACCAGTGAAGTCACTGTGAAGTCAGTGGAACTGCAGAGATATGATTAAGAGCAGAATTTACACTTTCCTTTAAGGATCCAGTCTGAGAACACATATCTTTAAAGTCATGATTCATAAAATATATATGTTGTAGAAAAGCATTACATTGAAGTAAATGACCCTTGGGAGCATGCTGCCTGTAGTATGCTTGGCAATATATGCAACAGAAAGAGTCCCATTAACCAATCTACTGAAGGATCATAAACTTGACTGTTGGACCAGCAGAGTCCAAGTAAGTGAGGCATAAACCAAGCTAAGTCAAACCTAGCATAAACAGTATCTGTTTCACCTAAGGTAGGTATTAACATTTCAGCTACTAATGTGCTTATACAAAAACGTGAGTTTCTGGGAGTTTTCTAGATTCTATATAATGTATGAAAGACTGTACACCAACATTAAGTAAAAAAATTCTTCTGTGCAAAGGAAGCAATATTTGTCAAGACAAAGTGTATTTCTCCTTCTTATGCTATTCAATTCTACTAGCACCCCCATAGCAAAAAGACAAAAGAGGGACTTTTTTATATGGGCATGTAGGGGACAAGGGGGAATGGCTTCAAAATGAAACAGGATAGATTTCAATTAACCAGTTGGGAGAAAGATGATGATTTACATCAAGCCAATTTCTGGTAAATCTTTATTACATTATCTCTAAATCAAAGAAAATGCCATGGGAATCAAAGAGTAGAATAAATACTTTTTTTTTAATACCTTTCAACATAAAAAAGGTTCTGTCTCACAAAATAATGGCAAAAAAGTCAGTGCCAAACTGACAGATTTTTTCAATTTAAAACTGGGTAATATGGAAGTAAACGTGGTAAACAGGTTTGAAATTTTGTGAGTTTGTTTTGATATATTTTCTCATAGCATGCTAATAAGGGAAAGACAACAAGAGTTGTTCTCTTACGGATTCTTTATTTCTTATAGTTTGATATATGTGTGACTGGAGAAGGCTCAGCATTTCAGTATGACAGTCAAGTAAGGTTACTATTATTCTTCCTGGATAATAGGAAGACGTATTTTTTCTCATTTGTAATAACATGAGTCCACTGTCACTTGTTACAGTTTGTTAGAAGTTGGCCTGTTTTCAGAAGGTCCGGGAAAAACTGCGGTGGTATTTTCAAAGTCAGAATTTTGATGAATGGCGTTCTCCAAATGTACAGCAAATTAAGCTAGCTGAAGATTTTTTTGAAGATTTTTTTAAAGATTTTTGTGGAAAAATGGGGGAAAAGGAGACATTTTGTAACAGAATCGTGATATTGCTGTGCAAATTACTCTGTGCATTACATAAGATTTCTAGTATAAATATCATATGTTCAGTTCCAATTTCCTCACACATTTTGAAGTGTTGTCTGAAATGTTTGTTATTTCCCACAGATAAATCCAAAACTCGGACAGAAAATCAAGTGTGTTCAGTGTATAAAACAGCCTATCAATAAATCTATAATCAAATGCAAATAAGAAACATTTGATTTAAAAGGAAATTGATGTTGAAAGGGGTGCCTAAGATTGGTATCCCCATAAAACTGTGTAACTCTGTTCAAGCAACAGGTAGATAGATCTTTTTTTTTATGTTTCCTTGGTTGGAACCACAATGAAGAAAGAGAAAATGCAATGTTTTAGAATATTTCCAAAGTCAACCATAACATAACTGGGTTGATGCTCTAAAAAGTCAAGTTTCAGGGGGTTTTAGGTGGTCCTTTACATAACTCTTTTCATTTGAAGCATTAAGCAGTATTTTGAAATTGCAGTTTGGAGCACTTAGGAACAAACTGAGCTGAAGACAGAGCGTTACATATAATAGAGAAAAGCTCCAGTTCAGTTTAAAATATTTTTCCTTCTCTACAATAGCCAGTAACAGAAACCTCTGATGTCTTTTTGAATCAGGAAGGATCAGTGCAGTGCTGCAGGACCCTCTTTGCCATACAAACAGACCAAGTAATACGGGGCATAGAGGTAGACAAGCAGTATAATTTGTATCCTACCTATAAGACCCTTATTATTCAGTACAAATATATCAGAGCAAATGCTTATATTCCTAAGTCAGACTAGACCCCAAAAAATATTCAAAAGCTTTACTATGCATACTCTTACATATGCTAATTGGCTGTCTTTGAGGGCTCACTCAAATTTGTTCACATTTGCATATTTTTCCAAGTTCTTCTTTTTCCTACATATTTAATTACAAATAGCATCAATATTTTAGTGTCAATAGGAGGAACAGCCTTCAATGTATGGATACAAAGAAAGTGTCAACAATAACAGAATGTAATGTTCAATGTAGTGCTGCCAAAGACTGTTAAATGGTTTTCTTCACAAAGTGAGGTAAAGCTCTTGAATCTCATACAAATACCAGATGCTCTAAGGCTCAATTAAGAAAACACTGAAAATTAACCATCAGCAAAACTACCAGATTTCCTACCCCATCAGAAAAGTATACAATAGCTACAGTTTCTTTTCTTCTCCTACCACAGACCTCTGACTACTAATCATAGACTATCTCAAGTTGGAAGAGATCCCTAAGGATCATTGAGTCCAATTCCCGGCTCCTTGCAAAACTACCTAATACTAAACTGTACACTTAAGACCATCATCCACTCCTTGAACTCTGACATATTGGTTCCATAACCACTTCCCTCAGGAGCCTGTTTCCAGTGACTGACCATTCTCTCTGTGAAGAGCCTTTTTCTAATGTCCAATATGAACTTCCCCTGATGCAGCTTTGTTCCATTTCCTTGTGTCCTATTGCTGATCACTAGAGAGAGGAGATCAGCACCTCCCCTTTCATAGCTCCCCTTGAGGATATTGTAGATTGCAATGAGGTACTCCTCAGTTTTCTCTTCTTCAAGATGAACAAGCCAAGTGACCTCAGACACTCCTTGTAAGTCTTGCCCTCAAGGCCTTTCACTATCTTGGTCAGTTTACCCTGGTGTGGTGGTTTCACTCTAGGCCTTCCTGGAGACCAACTTGTAACCAGGAAGGAACTAGAAAAGTGATCACGGACACCTGGACACACTCTAATAGAATCATAGAATCATCACACTCTACAACTCCCTGAAAGGAGGTTGTAGCCAGGTGGGCGTCAGTCTCTTCTCCCAGGCAACCAGCAGTAGGATAAGAGGGCATGATCTTAAGCTTTGCCAGGAGAGGTTTAAGTTGGATATCAGGAAGAATAATCAGACATTAGAATGGGCTGCCGAGGGAGGTGGTGGGTTCACCATCCTTAGAGGTTTTTAAGATGAGACTGGATGTGGCACTTAGTGCCATGGTCTGGAACCACGGCAGTGTTGGATCAAGATGATCTCGGAGGTCTTTTCCAAATCGATTGATTCTATGATTCTATGATAAAAGGGAATTAAGTTGGTGATGCCAGACTTGACCCTCATGAACCCATGCTGGCTGTGACCAATGACTGTGTTGTCTTTTGGGTGTCTTTCAATAACTCCCAGAACCTATCTCCCCTATAATTTTACCAGGCACTGAAGTAAGATTGACAGACCTGTAATTAACAAGGTCTTCCTTCTTTCCCTTCTTGAACATTCTGGGACATTTGCCAGCTTCCAGTCAACTGGGACTTCTCTAGACTCCCACGATCATTGACAAATGATTAAGAGAGGTCCTGTGATGACACAGGCCAGACATTTCCATACTCTGGGATGAGTCCCATCAGGACCTAGAGATTTATGCACATCCAGCAGCAAGGTTCGAACAAGTTCAGGGTCAGTTGGGAATTTATCATCCACAAATGTGTTCCCAAAGTTTACACACCTCTTTTTGTGTGTGGGTTTTTTTAATTTTTCTTAAAGACAGAGGTGTCAAGGGATTGCTGCAAGACACTTTAGAGGTCAAAATAATTTGGGATTTTTCATTTTCCTTGTTTTTATCTACTTCCCTCCTTTGTCTTCATTTCTCTCTCCCTTTCTCCCCTACTGGTATGCTATTAGTGTTTGGTCAGTTTACGGCAATTAGAAAACCTGACATTTGATGTTGAATGGCTGGAGGTTATGACAGATGTTTCATTGATTTCAAATAAAATGTCAGACATAAAATAGAGCATTCATTTTTGTAATTGTCACTTCTTGATATTGCACTTGAAATTGGTAAGAAATAACAAAATTCTACCTTACTGAACTAGAAGAGGGTAAAGAGACATTTCCATGGAAGCAGTATGCTGAAGTTAATTTTGGGAAGATAAGGTATGTTTTTTATAATAATGGAATTCTAAAAAATATATTTTTAATGGGAAAAAAAGTAGTAAGTGTAAAAATTTCAGAAAAAAAAGTACCAAGAGATTATTAAAACTGTAAGGCACTGTACAGATTTTCACACTTGTGAATTGAATGTGCTCAGCCAAAAGTAAAATCGCTGTTCTTCAAAAATCCCCTGTATTACTTGACAGTTGGTTAGATGTTCCCTTGACAACTGCTCTGGTTAATCAAGGGTGTAAATGAAACCACTGTTTCAGTGTTTTGCAGCAGTCATTTTATATTGTGTCTTTAATATCAATACTTACAAAGGGAATTTTGTGGGGATTTTTTCTTTGTTGACCCATTAAGACAGGCTAGTGTTTGTCAGCTTGTAAGGTGAAAAATAGCAAATAGTTCCAAGTGTAATCCTCTGTTTGTGACATAATAAAATGGACAGTAGTGTAACTACTTTCTAATAAATTTTCAGAAGACCAGAAACCCTCGTCTGCTAGCAGTGTTAAGATCTTTGTTCAGAATCAGTCTTACTATGATAATTTAGCTTGGATAAGAACAAAGGTTCTCTTTATAATTGATTGGGGGGTTTTATACCTGCTGATCTGACATTTTAATTCTACTATGCCTCTCCTTAATCTGTTAGAAATACAGCTGCACCTACAGCACTATAGAGAAAATATAATTGCTATAAACTGCATTTTCTTAAGCATGTTTACATAACCATGAATGTGCAATTTTTACATTATTACATTAGATAATTATAATGCATGAAAGCAGTTAAAAGTCTTCTAGAAATTCCAGTCTCCTGACCTATTCTCATCCATATCGTCAAATATGTAATCAGTTTAAGATACTTTACTGTGTTTCCCTTGATATAAACTGGAAGCTGAAGCAATCATGCTATCAATTAGGGCTTAAGTCAGTCTTTCCTATTATTAGAAGAGACATTAGTATGAATTTTGCATTCATGCTTTCTACTGTGCTCCTTTAGTGCCATCTGGTGACTAGCTTGAAAGGAAAAAAAGTATGATTGTATTTCCACCTGGAGAAGTAGCTGTGACAATTTAAGCTAAAACATTTGATTTAGAGGTGCCCTTATCTTAGCTAGCGTAAGAGGATTTCTTTGAATATAATTTCCAGACCTAAATTGATCCAATACTTAATATCCAAAATTGTGTCATGAGTGTGTGAGGTAAACATTACACTTGGTTAGAAATTTGGTGTTCATGCACAGAATTAATCAAGAGGTAACTAGTGATGACATTAATCACTGTATGTAATTTCTGGTTTGCACCTGTTGAGGTCCATGAGTCTTTTGTAAATTGTAAAGCCTTTGTAGTTCTTGTTCTTAACGAGTTTATATAAAAGCGAGAGCAGCTATGAAAAAAATCATGTTATTCTTAGATAAATAAAAATAAGAAGGCTGAACATTTTATTTCAAATTTTTGGAAATATATATTTGACTACATCAGGCCTATACCTTAGCATCTACAGGAACAGGCTGGGCTCCACATGGCTCCAGACGTACTTAGATTATTGTGCATAACATTGCCATACATCCCACATACACACACATTTCCCATAACTACTCCCCACACACCCAGTTCTTTACTCCTCTGTTAATCCTTTTTATATCATTATGAATGTGATGTGCATGAATTACAATTCTGGTGCCTGACAAAGTTATTCTGCCATAGGAATCATATTGCATTCTCTCCTGTCACTGTCTCTGGAGATAAAAATATGCTGGCTTTGAACACAACCAGAATATGCCACTGAGATGTGAGGCAGATGGACTGAAATGCCTTCAGCATCTAAACGAGTGAAAAATCACAATTGAACTAAAAATACTTCAAAATTAAAAGATGTCAGTGATTAGCCACTTTCATCTCAGGTGTTCTTAATGTGAGGTCAGTATCTCATAATACAAGGTTAATTAGAAAAATAAAGAAAAAATGTCAAGAGAATAAATCATCAGTTCCATTTTTTCTTTTCTAATGTGGATAATGGATTTCAATCTTTTACGAGATGCATGAAATAATATAACTGCATTTATTCAGTTGCATGAGTAAGACAGATTTAAACATAGATTATAAGAAAAATATTATCATGTTAGAGAAAGATAAGTGGTATTTTAATTCAGGTAATTTCTGCCACAAAATATTTCAAGTGCATTCTTTTTTCCATCATTGTTTTAAAAAACTAATATGATCATGTTTTGCATATGTCTATATTGTAACACTTTGTGGATTTAACAGGTATAATAAAGACAGAGACAGGATTTATGGTTTAATTGCCATTTTTCATTATTTTCATAATTTTCTAAGAAAACTGTCTTTTGGACAGTAATTTTCCATGCTCTATTGCTTTCTTAAAGCTATTCTAAGCATATTTAAGTAATCTGGCAAATTCAAACAGTCCTAATTTTGTGGTGATGTAAGCATGAAAAATATTCATTTTGTTCATATTTCAAATGAGTTTTTCCTTTCTATGACATAAGACAGAGAGAAATTTCAAGTATGACTTCTTTGGAAATCCTTACAGAGAAAGGATCAGATGCTGAAGAAAGCAGTGGTAGCATTCCTAAATATGCACTCTAGAATACAGGGCAGAAGGCTGCTGCTTGTGGTCTGTGGTTTTATTCTCAGAACTCAGTCACTAATCTACTGACTGACATCAAATAAATCAGGGCTGCTCTTTGACAGTTCATTGCTGTATATTAAAAAAAAAAAAAAAAAAAAGGCAACTCTGTGTCCCTCGTGAAGTCAAGACCCAATGACCAAAATCACTGTGTAATAGCTGCTGTTTATAGATACTGGGGCTTTTTTAAGTGGATTCTTTTTTCTGAAATATTTCTTTAAACTTATGCCTGAGTAGGGATGACTGTGTAATTATCTATATGGATTTATGATACTTGGGCTTGTCTACATAAAGATACATCAGTGAAGACCATGTCAACATCAAGCAATCTTTAAGGTTTATTTTAGTGGCACCTAAATTAGGGTTTTAATTTTCCATTTTTTTTCTCTAGCAAAAGATCAAAACAAGGGAAATTATGTGTGCAAAACAGTGAGAATGTGTGAATACCAGACATTTGCAACAAAAATTTACAATGCTGAATTTGACTTGGATGGCTAATTGCTTGAAGATTGTCAAACTTACATAGACCATATGGTTCTTTTCTTTTTCACTAGGTGAACATTCTTCTTTATTAACTTTGCCGCATCACTTAAGCTTTTTTTCTTTGTGGGCTGGACTATTATAGTATGTGATGTAAGGGGTTGTTTAGAAAAAAAAATAATTTTAACCTGATGCCGAAAAATCTGGCATGAAGAACTGCTCAGAGACTTTTGTATCTTTAAGGAGCAAGGTATTTGTTTATTCAATGTTGGGAGCAAGCCAGCTCTCGCTGGACAAACTTGCTCAACTTGAAAGTGCAAAAGCAAGCCATTTTATACACTTTAGATACATTGTTACATCATTAAACATACATATTAATAAGTAGTCATTCCAGACACATACAGTCTTCTACTGTGGGAGTCTTCTCCTCGAGCCTTCATCCCTCTGGTGGTTGCCATGGACGTCTTCCTCAATTTGACCTATTCGATTAGGTGACCTGAATTCTTCAAGCTTGCAAAATCCTGGCTCTGGGCCTTCTATATCTTATTCAAACATCTAGTTTACCTAATTTATTACTATGTGTGTACTACTCTCATTCTTTCTATAAGGCGGCCTTTGGTCCAGTGAGCAGAACAGAACATGATATTAAGCAGTGCTCCTAAAATGTTCTTCTAGCAAAACAGATATTGGGGTTTCTTAGCAGGCCGAGAGATCTCAGTTAACTCTTTTAGGCCTGGCTCCTGTTTCAACCTAAAATAATAAATACAAATGAATATATTTCAAACTTATTTTAATAGTCTATGAGTCTAGATCACATTTCAAAAGGGGATAATAGAAGATGCCATTCAAATATCTCAGAGCTTCAAAAGAAAGATTCAAAAATAAGACAAGTTTTGCATACTTACCAAGATGAAATAATTTAGCACATTTCAACCCCACGCAGCAGAACACAGTAAAAAGTCAATGAGTTGGTATTGACTGATTTATCTCTGAAACCAGGAGTGATATAACCATTGCAAAGGTAGGATTTATTAATATGAGTGCATCAGCAGCTGATGTAGATGTATACTGGCTATGAGGCTTGTGTTAGTAGACATATCGGTTTTGTGCTGCTCACTCAGAAATAACTGCATTGCAGTGAATTTATAAATATTCACTAGGGGCCTAATACTATATCCATTTATGTCAACACAATGTTCCCAGTAACTTCAGAAGTGAAAACTGAAACTCCAAATTTCATAATGAATCTACAGACAGGAGGATAAAACAGTAAGACTTTAGACACAGGAGCAGAAAAACAAAGGTCAAGGCACAACCAGGGATAAATCATGCTACAGCAACTGCACACAACCAACCAGGTGGTGATACACAAAAAAGTAGGCATTTGAGAGTATGGTATGTCTTTACGTGATTTCTCTAGGAGTAAATTTGTCCTTGTCAATTCTGAGGTCATTCCTATGATTAGCAATATATGCTTCTAGTGTGAGGAACATAATGGGCTTTAAAATATTTTAATTCTTTCATATACCTGTGGCCTAAAATAAAAATTCATCTATTTCAACATGAACTAATTTATGAGATTCTTATCATTGTCCTTTACCATTTATTCAACTAACAAAAAAATAGAAAATTTGGCAGGTGATATTAGTGTTTAATTTTTTTTTCAGAATATTTTGTAAAGTCTGTTGTGTAACATTTGTGAAATATTACACAAAGATATAACATTGTTCTTGTTAAAAGCCTTACTCTGGAAACCTTGTTATATGGATTTGACTGAGCAGTTTCCCGTGCAGAGTACATGTGGTCAGCAAACCTTAACATCCTTCCCAAAAAGGGGCCCAACACATTCTCTTTGAAAGTACATAAAAATTGAAAGAGAAGCCAAGTGGAATTCAAAAGCATTTCTACAGAAATAGCAGAGCTCAGTTTTAAAGAATCTATGGACTGCTATTGTCTTATTCTGCATTTGCTGTGATAATGTTTATGCAAATTTCCTTTCTAAGTAAAAAATCAGTATTTTTCAAAATCATCCTTTTGGGGTTGAATTTTTATTGGTGATAATATTAATAACATTTTATCAGATCTCATCATGAAAAGAAGCTGAAGAATTTTCAGTGTTTTATTGAATATTCACCAGTATTTACTTCACAAATTCCCTTAACCTTATATTCTTCTTTATCTATGAAGCTCAGTACCAGAGTTTACCTTAACAACACGGTTTCCAAGTAGTGATAACTAGATCACAGTGTAATTCTTCTGCTCAGAGATATGCAGCCTTTCATTCTTTATTCCATTTCTGTTTCCCCTCTAGGGTAGGAAAAGGAAATTTCAACCTAGGCTGTTCAACATCATTCAACATTGATGTTACTTGTCCAACAACTCTCTATACTAGGGAGACCATATGTCAGCTGCAGTTAGCACTTAAAATTTGTCAATACCCACCTATGTATTTAAAGATCTCTTTCTTCTTTGTCTCTGTATACATTTAAAACACTAGAATCAAGAACAGTAAGAAAGCAAATAGCAGAGAGACATTAGTAAAAGAAACTTACATCTTTTGTCTCCTGGGTAGTTCAAGTAGCCATGAAACTGGAATTATATTGTCCAAAGATTGTCATCCTTTATGGAGGCATAAGCATCTTTTTCACTTTGCCTTTGCTGTGAGAGGTTTGAATACTCTGTAGTCAACAACACAAACAGTAATGAGATCTGTTTCCTTCCAGCTACATGTTGCCTGTGAGCAGTCCTGAAGGTTACTGTCTGATTGAAATGGCTGCAGATGGAAATCCTCCTGTACAGCACAGACTCTCTTTCTCACCTCAAGCATCTCAGGTCAGTCTGAAAGACATCAAAAAATAGCTATATGCTTTTAACATTTTATCAACATATGTACTTCATTATTTTCAACGGAGAGGAGGTATTCTAACTAAAAAACTCCTCTTCAGTTATCATTAAATGTACTTAGTTTCTCTTTAATAGGTTTTTTCACATCAAGCATCCATACTATTTCCACTTATTTCTTAAGTTTACCTAACTCTGAAACTTCTATTTCAGTTGCCCAAAGTCCATGGAAAGGCCACTGATGGTATGAAAGGAAAACATATATAAGCGATGTCGTTTACCTAAGGCCATGGTGTTAGAAACAATTAAGATATTGCTAAGCAGTAATTCTAGTTACTTTCTAGTTGCAAACCACACTAGAACTAGTGGAAGACAGTTATGATCATCAGTGATTTAACCTGGTTTCAGAATTCTTGCTAGGACTTCACTTCTGAATAGTATTGCAAAAGCATCAGTCTCCATTTTGAAACTGGTATCAGAAGACTCATTCTAAATGGTCAATAGGTAGATTTCCCAAATCTTGATTTTTTCTGTTATTCTTTGTCTCCATGTTATTGCCTCTCTTTGTTATGCATTCTTTCATCACAAGATTATTTCTGCATGATACATTTAAAATGTTTTTAGACTTGAGAATTTAAACTGTGATTGGCAGCTTGCTTTATAAGTTTGTTCACCAGAAGGCAGGCCGGTTACCTGTAGAGATGCTAATCATGCTGTGCAACTCACAGTATGCACCACTGGTTTGTAAAAGAATTTCTTCCCTTGCATGGTATCTATTATGAATGTTGCATCCTCATGACTACTACACTTTACAGATCTGCTCCTAATCTCCCAGAGCCCCTATTTTCTTTGCAAAGTACACAATCAAAGAAAGAAAGAAAAAAAAGAAATTTCTTATCTCTAAGACGACTAGTAGATATCTTCCCATTACTGGTCGAGCTAATCGTTTTTAGCACTCAGGCTCCAAGGAAAATAGCATATTTTCAAATTAGTATTTGAAATATTAGTATATTAAACAAAATTTTGATTTGGTGCTATATTAAGCTGTTATATTATTAACAAGACTTACAGGAATTCTTTCTGTGTGCCTCCTTAAAATATATTCTGGTTAAGTCAGTTAAATTCAGAATGTAACCTTTACAGAAAGAATGTGTATTATACTGTACTAGCATGAGTTAGAACATCTAATACATTATGATAAAATCCATTGATGCAAAAAAATGAGCAGAGCCTACTGAAGTTGTTCTGGGGTACACTGAATCTACCCCCAAGGTAAGTGCTTTTGTAAAAAAGGTCCAATAGTAAAAAAAATTGTGTTGCATGAGGACTGTTAAAAACATTTTTCTTTATCACTTAAGACACTTTATAATGCAGTTCAACACTTTGATTAATTCTTGAAACAGATTCACAAGCAGAGAGAAAATGTCTGCAAACACTACTTACAAATCTTGTCTTTCACTGCACTGGTTTATAGCTTTGTTTGAAAGGGGATAAAGTCAAGTGATATGAAATTAATTCAACAAGTGCTGAGCCAATGTCTTTGAATTCCTCTGACATGAAAAATCTGATTTAATTTTATCCGTACTCTGAAAGAAGCAGGTGTTTTTCTCTTTCCCTTCAAAATGAAAGACACTAAGTAGAGGAATATCTGGCAGTATTCACATTCACCGTAACTCCAAATTTCACTTGGAATTGTCAGCAACATAGCTTCGGGACTGACAAAGGCAATACAGGACACAGCAAAACAAAAATCATACAAATGTGTGAATTCCAGATAAATCAATGTGATGTTTTCCTCCTGTTCCTAGTTCTTTACAGTTGATGTCTGAATACGGTAGTGAAGAGCCCCTTCACTATAAATTATCTCCTCACGTTTCACACATGCTGTGATATATTTCTTATTCCATTTTTTTACTTCTGCTTGACATGAATTGTCTAGGTTTCACCCTCTTTCTGGATTGATGGTATTGTACAAATAAATACATCATAGTGACACACCTATGAAAAAGTACTTATTTTTTTCAATGCCTAAGAATTGACAGACATTTAGCAAAGAAACTTAGGAACAATGAAGCCCCATGTCAGAACTACAGAAAGTCAGGCATCAGCTTGAGCAGTGGAATGCACAGTGCTAAATGAGTCATACTTGCTTTATATATGATGGTCAAGGGTTTGAATCTTAAGTCAGGCAAAACAGGAATTACCATAGTGAGCACTGATGTGATTTGGTCAGTCCCAGCCTGGAAAAAGTTGTGGTTGTTTCTCTAGTGCCTTTATAAGGATGTTCTAGGCATTTGGAAATTTGAAAATTTCCCTTTTTTCCCCTGGGCTTCAGTATAGCAGTCTGTTTTCTGTCATTCATCAAAAAAACACCTAAAATCTTTTTTCTGTATTCATTTTATAGGGGTCCTGTAGATCCCAGGAACTAAAGAAAATATCTTCAAGACTACAACTTTGGTGTTTGTGCACCAAATCTCAACCATGAATGTACAACACATCATACAGGATGAGGGAAGCCATGTGAAAAACTTACCATGTTCGTTGTGATTAAGGCTGGGAATTCCAATTTGTGTTTCATGGGAAACATATATTTGAAAATATGAAAATGCATTAAACCACTCTCTCTGTAGGGATTACGTTTTTAAAAAAGAGAATCACGTTTTTAGAAAGAATCTTTTCAGCAAGTATCATAGTTTTTGTCCATCTTCGAGTAATTACTATGTCCTTTATCAGCAATTATTATTCATTCATTGTTTACAGTAACTTCACAAATCACATTCTTTTCTGATGATTCTCTTTTTGTTTCTGCAGATCACCTTTGGATCAATCTTCCTTGGAAATGTTCCTGTTCATGAAGAGGTTCATCGATGTGCTGGGCCGATACATGGCTATAAAGGATGCATTAGGGATTTTCAAGTTGACCACAAAGAGTTGTTCATCATAGATGAGGCTCTTGGAGGGAGGAATGTTGAGAACTGCAATGTTCCAATATGTGATTATCATCCATGTCACAATGGTGGAACCTGCACTAGGTAAGAGTTATTTCTTTACTCATCATCCATTTACATTCTGTGGTCGGTAGTTTCGTCCTTAATGAAAAATTATTATAATTTTCTCTATAATGAAATAATCACCAACCTTTTGTCCGGATAATTTTAAACAGAAAATATGACACCCTCATGCCAGCCAGAGAGATTTTATACTTTATTTTCTTACATGAAAAGTGATATAAAATGTAATTACACTGTCAATGGAGCATACCTATTTGGTTGATGCCAGAATTCCTTTGCAACCAATTAGATCAATTCCACTACAAGACTAAATCAGAACATTTGTATAGACAGCTTGGACAGAAAGCACATAAGATCTCATTCTTCAGCCTGACAACTCTGTGTTTTTACTAGGCCTTGTACCCTCATTCATCTTCTTGATGTGCTCCTGGGTACAAAATGTTTGTCATCATGCTATGAAAACACTAACAAATGACCTACTTGACCTACTTATTCATCTCCAGCACATGTGAAAAAGTATTGTCAAAGAACCTTTGACAGTTAAGGTACATCGTGCTGAAAGAGGAAATGGAGTCTGAGTCTGAAAGAGACATGAGTTAAAAGAACAGAGGATGATGGTTCAGTTGAATTATGGTTCAGTTGTAGAACAGTAACTTCTTAAGCCATAGTAACTTGATCATTGTCTAAGGAAGTCAGCATTTAGAAACACGTTTTTGTTTAGAATTGATAGAATTTGTGAAGTAGCTGCCAATTTTTTTAAAAATCGCACTTCAGCTTCAAGGCAAATGCTAAACAGAACATAGCCTAAAGTTCTTTTGATGACTATTGTGTGTTTCTTAGATTCAGGAGGCCTTGAACAAAGTTTTGAGGGGCTTCTCTGCCTCCCTTGACTGATGTGAGCACACAAATAACACCAAACAGATTTTGATCTCTAGGTCTTGTTTGATTAAAGCACAAATTAAAGCAAAAACAACTTTGTGAAAGCATACACAATTTGCCTACCAGTCTGGTGAAAATGAGTCCTTTTTCCTCTGTTGGTCCTTACTATATTCATATCTATACTATATCTCAGCAAGCAAGCAATTGACAGGACTGCTTGGCCTGTTAACTACAATTATAGAATACTTTTTCATTTAAATTTGGGTCCTGAATAATTCAAGACCATTGGTTTTTTTACTGCCTTTCTGCTTTCTAACTGTTGGACTAGGTCCTTTTCAGAAATGCTTTTGTTTTGAAACGGTTCACTTCTCTTCTGTTCAGAGGAGTCATGGAAGACTGGGCATGTGCAAACCAGGGATAAGCAGCTCTGTAGTATCATGATTTTCACTATTTTCTACGACAGACAACTGATTTTCTGGGATTACCTCCTCCATGCCCAAGAACGACTCATTCTAATGAGCAGGAAATCAAGTGTCAGGAAGCCTGCATCAGTGAATAAGATGCTCCTGACAAAACTCAAATATCAAAAGGAAGCATACAAGAGGTAGAAGCTTGGCCAGGTGACTTGGGAAGAATACAGAGAAAATATCCAGCTACATAGATATGGGAAAAGCCAAAGTCCATCTAGAGACTGATCTGGCAGGGGGACATGCAGAGCAAAACCAAATGCTTCTACAAGGATATCGGCTGCCAAAGGAAGACTTGGCAAAATGTAGGCTTGCTGCTGAATGGTGCAGGAGTTCTGGTGACAAAGGATTCAGAAAAGACTGAAATACTTAGTGCTTTCTTTGCCTCAGTCTTTATTGATAATTGGCCTTCAGGAATCCTATTCCTCTCCTGCAGGAGAAAGTCTGGAAAAGGCAGACTTACACCTAGGGGACAAGAATCAGATTTGGGAACTTTTAAACCACTGGACATATATAAGTCCATGGGACCTGATAGGATTCACGCATCAACACTGAGGGAGCTATATCATGCTATAGTAAGATTTTTGTCGGTTGTTTCAATTACACAGCTTAGTGGAAAAAAAAAGGAAAAAATTTTTTTCCAGTACATGTTATTCTTCAGCTGTTTGGCAACTAATTAGTGGGTTTGCTTCTGAAAGACTATGAATTATTACATGGGAAACATCTCACCCATGTTCTATAATGAAAATTGGACCTTATCAACATATACTTCTGAGAATAGGCAGGTCTTTTTCAAAAGAAACACTTGTTTACTGTTGTTCTTAAAAGAAAGTTACTTGCTGTTTCTCATCCACTGAGTACAAAAATGCTATGTAGTGTTCATCTTATTAATTACTATAATTATGCATGAGAAATGTATTTGCAAGAAAAAATGTTTTCTTTGTATTTTTTGGTAGAAAGAGGCAGGGACTAGTATGTAGCTGGTGTTCAGATACAAAATTTCAAATGCAGCTGGGGCCAGCAACTCCCTGTGTTCTGGTCATTGGCTACATCAGGTGCTCCCCAGGGTCATATCAGGTCAGGGCCCTGCACCAGGTGGGGCACCAGGGCAGACCCAGCCCTTTGGTATTGGGCACATCCCTGGGTATAGCAACAGGCTGAGGCTGGGCTGGGATATCAGTCCACTGGTGAGGGATCAGAATCTAACCCAGAGAGGGGAACCAGGGCCAGATCCAGCCCTGATTGTCCAGGTAGGACACTGGTGATGGGAAAGCAGAGCTTTATTATGTGTAATGGTGACTTGGGAAGACAAATACCATCACTCAGAATGTCCCCTGCTTCCTCCAGCTTGATATGCTGAGTATGATGTCATATGGTCTGGAATATGCCTTTGGTCAGTTGGGGATGAGCTGTCTTGGCTGTGTCTCCTTCCAACCCCTCGTGCACCCCCAGCCTCCTCGCTGGTGGGGTGGGGTGAGGAGCAGAAAGGCCTTGACTCTGCACAAATGCTGCTCAGTAATAACAAAAACATCCCTGTGTTATGAACACTGTGTTCAGCACAAATCCTAAACACAGCCCCATACCAGCTATTGTGAACAAAATTAACTCTATCCCAGCCAAATCCATCACAGTAGAATAAAAGTCATTCTGTTTCAAGAGCAGCTAAACATACACTGTATCAAATGAGTAGTTCAGTACAAGACCAAATTTTTAATTCTTTACACAGATACTATTGTATTAGATATAAAAACAAGGTAGTCTCCTATGTAAGTGCTCTACTCCTTTAAGAAGCACTTTTTCAAGTTCACTAGCTCTTTTATTGCGCTTTAAATCTATGCTAACGTAAAATTTCAGAGACTGGTTAATTTTAAAGGGGAAAAAAATGACAACTATTCAGTAAATTTAGGGTTTGATTGTCATATACATATGTTCTACAGAATTCAAAACTCATTAGATTTGGATGCGTTTGAAAAGGGCATGGAAATATTAACCTAGGAGCCTCTTAATATTCTACGTGGCATCCTGATCATATGAGGCAGATGTTGCAAACCAAGCTTAGAGTTAATTAAGAAGACACATCTGTGTGTGGGAAAGAAACTCTCAAAAGTACCTCACCAATGATTTGACAATTATGTCAGCCACTACACCAGTAGTATTTGATTAATGATTGTTTTAAATTGTATAAAGACTCAAAAAATGTAAACACCTACAAGCTTAACTTTTACAATGTAGAGTACAATCTCAAAGTTAATTTCTCCCACAAACAATCATGTTTCCAGTGTCTCAAACTATTCTTACAGTGATTATTCTTACTGCTGTTATTCCTCATGTATTGATGCAGCAGATGGGTCCATTAATGTTAATCAATTAGCCAAGACTGAAAAATCAAACTCAATTAACAATAAATTTCAATAGAGAGACACTTATCTTCACATTTCAACTGCTATGAATGCTGTAATCACCAAAAATATATAGGGGATGTAACTTTTCAATTTTCATCCTCTGATAATGTAAGAGATACCTTCTGTTGTGGTTTGACCCAGGCCCAATTTTTCAAACACCCACAAATCTGCTAAAAGAGTGAGAGAAGTTTCACACAGGGAGAACAGACTCAGTATGGGGAAATAATATCAAAATTTATTACTAACAGAATAGAAACTATAGAATAATATATACACCAATTCTAAATAGTGCTTCCTATGATGACAAACTATGTATTTACAAAAATCACCCTTCTCCCCCCATATCAGTCCAGAAGAAGAAGAAGTCTGTCCTTCACTTTCAGGATTACAGCTTCAATTTGCCATAGCTGGAAAAATTTCTCTCTCTCTCTCCTATAGAATGCTAGGCCTCAGAACCCTGCCTCTAACTGCTCGGCTCCCACTGAGGGTTCATCCATGAGCTTTGAGGGAAACACTTGTTATCACCATGTCTTTACCATGGAGTACAGGGAGTTAAAGCTTTAAGTCTTTATTCCCTGCTCCATGGAGGTTTCCTTCCACGGGGAGTTTGCTCTCTGGGAATCCCTCTCCAAGGGGACCACCCCTCTTCCCAGGGTCAAAAGGTTCTGGGGTTTTGGCTCAGTCCTACCCTAGAATGTTCCAAACTTGGCTTCTCTCTGCTCTGCTCAGCTCCTGGGTGCAGGCACACTCTCTGCTTGTCCAGTTCATTGCTGCTACTGCTGCTGCTTCTGCTGCTTTGGCTGCTGCAAACTCAGGGTCTTGCTACCCTGGTCTAGCTTGCAGGACATCTCTGGGCCCTTTGGCCCTTCTCTGCTGTTCCGGTTTCAGCTCCAGTCGCCCCCTCCCTCCTCCATGGCAGGGAAGGGGCAGCGAGACTGCTTAAAGTTTCTCTCTCTCTGCTCCGTTGCAAGCTCTCCCAGTGGGACATTCCCGTGTTCCTCGGTCTGGCTCTGTGCCATGCTCTGCTTCTCTGGGCAGCTTTTCTCTTGCTCTCTGGAATTCTTCTGGTCTTGGCTGCATATCTTTGGCCAGGAGCCCAGTCTCAGCCCTGGCCGTAGCTGCCGCCACTTCTTCGCAGGGGCTTCTCTGCTCTGAGCTGCTGCCGGCTCAGAGTCATGGCTGCCGGCCTGGAGTCCTCCTGGGCCAGGGCTGGCAGAGTCCAACCAGCCTATCACCACCCCTCCTCTGCAGTGAGGGAAGTTGGTGAGGCCAGCTGGAGAACTCCTGGGGAGTCTCTCTCTCTCTCTCTCTCTCTGGAAGCTGCATGTTTTTGGCCAGGGGCCCAGCTTGGCTGGACAGGACCCGGTGGGGGGGAAAAGGGCCCCTGGCCCCCACGGGGCCCTACGCCCCTCAACTACCTCACAGCTCTAATTTTAACTGTGCAATCACCTTCTCTTCCAGTTCTATCAAATATGTCATTTCACAGAGGCATTATTGCAGCTTTTGATCGGCTCTGCATCGGAAGAGCCATTCTCAAGCAAACCATTTTCAGTCCCCCCAGGGGGGCCCTCTCAAACCACAACACCTTCCTAGATATAGATCTCATTTGGATGCTACCTTTTCAGCTACAAATAGGAAAATACATATTTAAAACCATATTTCATAAACTATTTTCTGCATGCTGGGGAATCCTCTTAGGCCTTTAGGAGTAGATCACCAAATGAAAAATTCCATCCAAACTGTTTCTTCAAGTTCATGTGATAACATTTTGAATGTCTCTTAAAAAAAAAAAAAAGTTATAGAATGAGTTCTGGGTTAGCTTTCTTGAAAGTAAAAGGTAATTTTATGGTTGAACTTAAGTGACAGAATATCATATGATGCAGATGCTGAGGAGACCAGGTGAAGTTACTTCATAAATTTGGTGATCTGTTTTTTGTATGTATCCTAAATATTAACTAAAATAAACAGCAGAAAAAGTAATTATGAATATGACTTTTTAGGAGAGAAAAAAGTAAAGAGATTAAACTGTAGACTTTGGAGATACTGAAATGTTCTTTTCAATATTTTTTTACATCTCATTTTCTGTTTCAAAGAATGGTCACGGTGACCCTTTCCCAGACGTATGCCAAAAATGCTTCTCGTGCTTTCTTGTGCCCATAAGCCAAAACTGTGTGTCATGGCAGCTTTCAGCTTAAGGAATTAATCTAAGGATAGGCTTGTATGCCTTTATTAATTCTTTTCTCACATTTCTAAGACAGAGCTACAGTTTGTTTCCAGCTTGCAAAATCTGGTTTGTGTGCTTGTTGACCTAAAGATAAGAATTGTTACCCAAGAACGAGTAAGTGTCCCTTTTCAAACCTAGGAACACTGAAGCTTCTCTGAAAACTAATAACAGTATTGCAGACCAAATTTTTGGAATTGCTCATGGATTTTCTATCACTGCCTTAGATGTAAGTGTTTCTGTGTAAGAAAGGTACCA
Organism: Manacus candei; assembly: GCF_025592945.1. NCBI lineage: Eukaryota > Metazoa > Chordata > Aves > Passeriformes > Pipridae > Manacus > Manacus candei. Next base: position 16,625,902 of record NW_026138059.1, on the reverse strand, counting down.
GTTAGTCAGAAATAACAGAATTGATCATATATCAAGAAACTTTTTATAGATCTGTTTTATAAACTAAGAGACTCAGGCCAACATATTATCTAGATCTTCTGTTTGTTGAGTTTTTTACAAATCTAAATCCTAGTTAACGTCACTAATATCCATATTAAGTTCATAACTAATATTTTAAGTTCCACTGTATTTGACTTGCAGAAAGATAAACCAAACAAAGGGACTAAATTCCATTTTAGTTGATTTTCAAATGAAGATTTCCAGATGAGAATTGTACATTCTCACATCTTTTCAGAATTTATAACATATGGACTTATTCAGGGAAAAGTTTTGGAACTAGTCTGAGGACTTGAATTTTTTGGATCCTGTTCTTTTAATGAGATTATATAGCAGGAGTTTAGTACTTCTGAAAGAGATTCACATTTGGAAATATATTGTTTTTTCTAATGCTTACTTCAAATTTGACCTTGGTGAAGAAAAGAATTCATTCAAATTTATATCCAAACTCTTTTCTTTTTCTGGAAGAGAGAATGTTCATCCTTTCAGGATCCTCATTATGTTTGGAAAAAATAATGCCATTCTTATTAAGAAAAATCTTTTATATTTAAGGAGTTTGAAAGATAATTACATTGAGTTTCTCATAATGACCAAAAATCCTGTTGGATATATGTTTGTTACATCATATTCTCACAGGAAAGTCAAGTAAGCAAAAGAGAAAATTTCATCTCCAATATTCCTAACACTTGGTATTAACAGATAGAGAATTCATTTACCTTGACTGACCTTTCTGGTAGAAAGAATTGCATTCAGCTTAAGAGCCATATAAAAACTCCGCACAATTTTTTTGAACTAAATCTACATTTCTCTAACCTTAATTTTCCTTAAATCAGAACAGAAACCTAAAACTTTAATCCTGGCTTTTAGCCCTTGAAGTTTAGACAGTAAATTGTTCTAATCTACAGTTTTGTTAGGATATCTGTTTCAAGACTGAATTAATTGAACTAGATGTGCCTTGCTTTTGGCATTAGAAACAGATTCCCATTTTATGATAATTTATTTCTTAGGTATTATATTCCTCAGATTATGGTTGTATGGAGGCAAGATTTGACAAAGAAATCAAAGCTGTGTTCCATTCAGCTGGTAGCATTAAGAACTGATGCTACAGACTTTAAACTAAACATCTGTAAGCCCTCAGGAAATTGGATGATGCTAATGTATGGTGAAATGACAAAATGCAAGCTCATAAATATTATTGAATATAGTAGCATTCAACTGTTGTTCTTTTTAAATAAGGATTTTAAATCTGCAACTTCTTTACTAGTGATTAAAATGAGGTACACTGTGAAGGAGCAAGATGGGAACAGTTCCAGGCATGGAGAAAGGCGTACAGCAATTGACAGGACTTTGTTATATGGACCTTACAGTTATTATATGGACTTTACTGTATTATGTGGTTTCTTTGTATCCACACTACGAAGTGCATAGCCTGGGCATGCTCAGGCTCGCCAGGATTTTGCCTGCCCCCTGCTCCCCCGCTCCCCTCTCTGATAGGCTGAAGAAGCTGCAGAGAGGAGACAGTTACCATTTACCTTTTTCCTCCCCCTTTTACCAGTGTCCCCACCCTGATTTGTTCCCCCGTTTGTCTGTCTCATGCTCCACCCCATGTTCTGACCCTTTCCCCTCCTGAGCTGATAAAAAATCACGTGCACACTTCAATAAAGCATTCTACCTATACTCTACCTTGTCTCCTGAACCCGTGCTGTGCCACGACCCCATCCCCTCTTCGGACCGCGGCAGTACACCCTTCAAAATTTTTTTCCTTCAGAACATCATTTTCTCATAAAAGTATTGTTGTAGTTAAAAGTTCTGGCAGTTGCAAAATAATCCAAACAAACAAGTTAGAAAAAGTGATGTTCAAAGTGTAAACCGTTCTTATTTTATTTTAGGTCGTATAGTGTTGGTTGTATTAAAAACGTCTGTGAGAAAATCAATTTTTTGTGTCCTCAGATTCAAAGATTTAGTATTCTCTTAGTGTGAAAAGTGACACACTGAAAACAGAGCATGCAGGAAAATCAAGAATCCAAATATAAATAGGACTTAAAACTCCTGACTCTTTAGATAATGTGCAAACTGTGCAAAAAAATTTGTTACACATCATGTTATATATCATTTTTATTCAATTTTACTTAAATCAGAAAAGCTACCACTGCTAAAATTTTAGTGTGGGTATTGAAATACCAGTAAATGCCATTCTTATACCAGTCATTTTAGAACATTTTGACTGAATGCCTAGAAATATTATGTAACATTATTTTTGAGAATTATAGGATGACCAAATCCACATTTCTGATAACTTTGATTCCAGAAGGAGTATCTTGTTTGAAGCTTTAAAATACAACGTATGTGCAAACTTGTTAGCATACTATCTTTTTCCAAGGCAAGTGAGATGTTTGAGCATAAATAGAAACTCTCAAAACAATATTCATACATATTTCTCCAACTGAGGTAGTGGTGTACAGATTCTTAATAAGAATTTCACTTCACTATGAATCCTTACAAATAGTATAGCTGATGCGATTTGCTATAAGTTGTATCATATAGCATATGTATGAAAAGTTATAAATGTTTCACAGTCTTTGTACTAATCTTTTTCTAAAATTCCAGAAATAATCTTTTCAGTGAAATCTATAAGTTTTTCTGAGGATACAAGCCCAGAGAGTGGTGGTGAATGGAGTTACATCCAGGTGGTGACCAGTCACTAATGGGTTCCCCAGGGCTCAGTGTTGGGGCCAGTCCTGTTTAGTATCTTTGTCAATGGTCTGGATGAAGGGATCAAGGGCACCCTCAGTCAGTTTGCAGACCACACCAAGTGAGGCTGGAGTGTTGATCTGCTGGAGAGCAGGAAGGCTCTGCAGAAGGATCTGAATTGGTTGGATCAGTGGGCCAAAGCCAATTGTATGAGGTTCAATAAAGCCAAGTGCTGGGTCTTTGACTCAGTTTAACAAGACTGAAGTGTTTTGCTAAGGAAGATGAGTTATAAGGAAGACCAAATTCCTCCTCTAAGCAGTTGTAAATCTGAAATTGGGAGACTCCAATTGAGGATGTATGGAGAAAGAAAAAATAACAACCCTTTATTAAAGGATATATGTGTATTGGCAGAACAACAAAAGAACAACCCAAAAGTCCCCTTCAAAAAGAAAACAGTTCAGTACTTTCCGCTTTTTGGCACAACCACAATCAGCATGGGATGCTGTTGGATCACTAGAGGAGCAGAGCCTGCAGTTACTCTGTTTTGGCTGGCAAGGGGCACTGTTGCACTCTAGGGGTCGCCACATAGGGGCCTCAGTGCACGGGAGAAGCCAAAAATGGAGATTTCTCCTCCACACCGAGGAAGTGAAGGGGAAAAGGGGAAAAAGGGGGCTCTTCCCACAAAACTCATGCTGTCTGTGGCTAGCTGTGGCCAGGATTTCATTGATGGGCACAAGCCGCTGGCAAACACAGGAGTGGAGGAGGGAAAGAAAGGGCGACCTCCTCCCCAAAAATTCCTCTGCAGATAGGTCAAGCCTCTCCGATGAAATCCGAGCAGATCTGGGCTGGGGGCAGAACAGGGCACAGGAAAAATGGAGGCAAACCTGGTACAGAAAACAACCAGATGACCAGACCAAAAAATAAAGTGAACTTCGGAGCCCTCCAACCCACACCTTGCCCGATTTAGGGCAGAAGTGAAGTGCCTCCTGTTTTGGAGGAGAGAAAACAAAACTCATCACACCTCCCCACAGTCTTCAGAGGGCCATCAGCTTGGAATGTGGATCTGCTAGCTAGTTCCTTTGTGTGTGTCAATTACTCTAGGCAAACACTTTCTGCTTCCCTCATTCAACATCTTTCTTTTACAGCGATGCAGGGGAAGGAAAAATTCCCTGCTTGGTTTTTTAGAAGAAGTAGACCTATGACAGTCCTGCACTTGGGTCTCAAAACCCAAGGCAGCACTACAGGCTGGAAAGCTGCATGGCAGAAAAGGCCCTGTAGGTGTTGGTTGACAACAGGCTGAACATGAACCATTAGTGTGTGTAGGTGGCCAAGAAGGCCAAAGGCATCCTGACCTGTATCAGAAACACCATGGCCAGCAGGACCAGGGCAGTGATCATCTCTCTGTGCTCAGCACTGGTAAGGCCACATCTTGAATCCTGTGTTCAGTTCTGGGCTCCTCTCTATAAGAAAGACATTAAGGTGCTGGAGTGAATCCAGAGAAGGGCAACAGAGCTGAGGTTGCCCAGTCTGGAGAAAATTAGGCACAGTGAGGACCATATCGCTCTCTACAACTATCTGAAAAGAGGTTGCAGCAAGGTGAGTGTTACCCTCTCCTCCCAGATAGCAAGTGGCAGAACTACAGTAAATGGCCTCAGTTTGAGACAGGGGATATTTAGAATGGATATAAGGGGGAAAAGTTTTACCAAAGAGATTATAAAGCATTGGAACAGACTGGCCAGAGAAGTGGTTAAGTCACCATCCCTGGAGGTATTTAAAAGATGTGTATATGTGGTTTTTAGGGATACAGTTTATTGGTGGACTTGGTAGTGTTAAGTTTGTGGTTGACTTAATGTTTTCTCCTCAAACTCTGAAGTTTTTTTCCCATCTAAACACTTTTACGATTCTATGCTCCAGTTGTTTACTCTGTTACTATGATAAAATTACAAGACAGGTAGTGCAGAAATGAATAATCTGCACTATCTGTAATATATGTTGGAACACTTATTCCTTTGCTGCTAACCTAACATACAGACCTACTTACTAACTATAGATTTCTACACCTCAAGCAATAAAAATTACATGAGGGAGAACAATTACTGTGGTTGATGAAGATTAAATGGGTTAGAGCTTCATTGTTCTGAATCCCTATTTTGAGAACTTATCATTGAAAGGAACAATGGAGCTTATCAGATGTCATGCAATAGAATGGATTTTGATTGTGCTTTAGAGAAACCTTCTTCACCTTTGGTACCTTGTTGACTTCAAGGAACGTGCTTAATATTCAAACAGAATCTGAGAAGTCTGGACATGTGTTATCATCTTGATATAGAAGGTCATCATGCCACTGGATTTGGTTTTGTTACTTTATTTCTTTCCCAGAAAGCATTTATTTAAGTTTGACTTTTAGAAAAATAGGAAATGAGATTCTTGGTTTTTGGATTTAATAAAATCAACCAACTTTGTGAGGATGTGTATAGATAAATACAAATAGTAGTATGCAGATAATCATGGGAATTTCACACTGTGAGTGCATGCATATAATGAATTTAGATTAGGCTTCTTTTAGGTAACCAAACCTAGCTGAAAGACAGCTTTTAGGGATCAGAAAGAGAGAAATAGAGGAGACATTCTACCTGTATCCAGAATATCCATAAGTGCCCGGCTGAATATTCAAAGACAAAGGTAACCTCACTAGTACCTTGCTGTTTTCTCACTGCCCATTGTCATGGGGCAACAGCTGAGGTACTTGTACAGTCTTCTCCACGACTGGCTCCAGTTATTTCAGATTATATATCAGTCTTGCATGTTGCAAAGAAGAGGCTGTTTTTTGTTGTTGTTTTTCTTTTACTAGACCTATTGAAGTTGTGTATTACTCCTAAGTCCCCAAATCTTCATTTGTGAAGCCTAGCCATGATGATTACTCCTAAGTGAAGGGGAGCATATAAGATCAATATGTTATTTTATTCTTAAAGCATCCAGATATTTAAGAATTACCTGGTGCCCTGCTAGAAAATTAGTACATCCCTTTTCAGAAAAGACTGCCTTGGACAAAAATATGTATGAAACAACTGCTTTTGAAGACTCATTCTCTGGCATCTGTAATATCTTCAGAAATATGAAGGTAAAGGGACCCTTGAACCATAAAAATGCATTTGTCCTTCACCAGTATGTCCCTCAGCTACCTCACAGTACAAGAGGTCAGCACAAGTCCTGTGTCCATTGGCATCTTCCATAATTAACAGAGACATCTAGCATTGTTGTAGACCAGTTGTGAAACAATACAAATCGTTTCACAGCAGCACCTTGAAGATGATGTCATTACTTTCAGTAATAATTATGTATTGCCTATCTCATTTAATGGTTATTCAGTGTCAATATTGTTCAATTACTTATCTGAATACTATATTACTAAATAAAAATTCCTGCATGAGATTAAAAGGCTTAATGTTTCCTTTAGAGTCATACTTTTTTAAATAGTTGTTTGTATTATTACCAGATTTATTAATCATTCCCAGCTAAAGTATACTCTTTGAGTGCTTGTAAGAGTACCTCTGGTATTGCTTCTTCTCTGCTTCAAAACCTGATAGTCCTTAGGAGTTATTAGTTAGAGGATCAGGGGAGTCAAGGCATGATTTTTATTACTTCACAAGGCATGAGAGTTCAGTAATGGGTGCCATGTTCTACTGTATTCAGGTCACCTTTTCAGTATGACCATCAATTTAGCCTTATTACATGCTTTGGAAAATTCATCTGCCTTGGAGGTCAGCACGTGCACTAGATTTCTTGTCATTGCCTCAGTATTGAGTTTTGCAGATGGATAAGAAAACATTTCATAGCTCTGAAGAGAGGTTACGTAGATGACTGATGCTGATGGTTCTTCTCATAGTCTTAATGTGGTTGTGATATTTGATGTGGGCCAAATGAAATAGTCATATGAGTTTTTGTACATCCCACTCATGTCTGTAGCTGGATCACTTTAATATGGATTAACATTAAAGTATTTTAATGGATACTTTGCTGTGTACATAAAAGAATACATAAATGCTAGCAGGTTTTCACTCTCATGTCTGAATAGGTTGTGATAGAAATGAGATCAAGTTCTGAAAAACTCTAATGTGAGTGAGCACCTCAGGAATCCCCCAAGGTGAAAATCCCAGGCAAAATCCAGTTAGTCAGCATCAGAAGTTTTCTTTTAAATAGTTATTGAAACTGCCAGTTATACAGGCTCCTCTGTTCAGCACTGTTATTTACATTAGAGATGTCTTTCTGCATTCCCCAACATATTTTCTCAATATTACAAATGGATATTCAAGCCTTCAGTTTCAGAATCTCTGGTCATGACATCTCTTTTCTGTTTCCAAACAGCCCCTGAGGCTACTAATAGGATGTGAAGTTTCTTAATGTAATCATCACATCAAGATCTTCACTGAAATCAGGAGGAATTAGTGAAGTGTGAGTTAAATATCTGTGTGAAAACACAGATACAAATACATTTGTACATATATACACTCAATCAATTTAATTATATGGTGGCTATGGCTGTAGTGTATGTATTGTTCCTTTCTTCATAATTATCTTATCTTTGTTATACTATGGAGTTTTACAGTATATTCTTAGTGAGGGTGCTAAGGGCAATATTTTTGTTTTGTATCTCACCCCAGTTATAAAGATGAACACCTGAGAAAATGGGTAAAATCCCGAAAAGACATATGAACTGGAGTACATTGGGAGTGAATGCTACTAATGAAATATAAACAAACAGCATTTGTTCAAGATATGTGAACACTGTCCCGTAAAAAACATTTTTCTATTTTTCTTGATGACAATCTTAGCAACTAGAATCATAGAATAACAGAATCATTAGGGTTGGAAAAGACCTCCAAGATCAACAAGTCAAATCTTTGACTGATCTTCACCTTGCCAATTAGACCATAACACTATATGCCATGTCCAGTCATTTCTGGAACACCTCTGGAGATGGTGATTCCACCACCTCCCTGTTCCAATGCCTGACCACACTTTCAGCGAAGAAATTCTTCCTGATGTGCAACCTGAAGCTCCCCTGACACAGCTTAAGGTCATTTCCTCTTGTCCTGTCACTAATTGCTGGGATAAGAGCCCACTTGGCTACAAACTCCTTTCAAGTAGTCGTAGAGAGCAATATGTTCTCCCTGAGCCTCCTTTTCTCTAGGATAAACAATCCCAGCTCCCTCAGCTCCTCTTCCTGACTTACTCTCCAGACCCTTCACCAGCTTCGCTGCCCTTCCCTGGCCACGCTCCAGCACCTCAGTGTCTTTCTTGTAGTGAGGGACCCAGAATTCGACACAGGATTTCAGGTGTGGCCTCACCAGTGTTGAGTACAAGGGGACAGTCACTTCCTTGGACCTGCTGGTCCCAGTATTTTTGATACAGGCCAGGATGCCTTTGGTCTTCTTGGTCACCTGGACACACTGATGTCTCACGTTCACAGCTTTAGTTGATTTTTTTGTCTTCTGAATTATTCATATCAGGGGGTGTAGAAAAGACAAAGAAAAGTCACCATAAAATACAGAGAAATATGCTAGAAAAATGATATATCATCAATAACAGACATGTTCATCATAAACAAATTATTAACAACATGGGGGGTTGAGTTATAAATGGTTAGCATTTTGAACACATGAAGCAAAATGTGAAGACTGCTATCTGTAGCCTGAAGAATATCCAAGAATTATTATTTTTTGTAGTAGGATACAATATATTAGTATAGCATCATTATATTTCAGTTGTCAGATTTGCCCAATTATTCACTCATTTTTCCATTCTGTAAACCATTTTCAGAAATAGTGCAGTATATTTCTAGGCTGGAAATCAAGTACAGTAGTTCATTAACCCAGATTTAAGCTCTTTCCTGGATAATTTCAGAGATTAATTATGGACTTCACACCTTACCACAGTATTCAGAGATTGATTTAAATCCCAAAATTCAAGCTAAGATTATTTTCATCATATTATCATTTTATACAAGTCAGATTTTTTTCTTTGCATTCATTAGTATTCATGATATTGTTACATAGATCAGAGTCACTACCTGGATAAAAACAGCAACATAATGGATAGAATAAACTGTTTAGAAAAATCTAGGAAAAATTGGACTGAAAACTATTTGGAGTTAAGAACCGTTCACAAATAAATTGTGTATTGTAAAGGTGGCTACCTTTTTAAAACTCTTTTTAGCTTTTCCCCAGAAAGATTTCATGGAGAAATTAAGGTGAAAGTTTGCCAAAGGGTTGGAATCTCCCTTTCTGCTCCTCTGGACACACAGTCCATAGGGTGGTTTTACTTCAAATTATATGATACACTTAAACTGATAATTTTGAAAAAAAATTCATTTTCCTCAGATCATATCTGATACAACCTTATTCTCCTTCTGTCCAAAAGACAGTATTAAAAAGAAAAAAAAAGTCTTCCTGGTGACTAATACCAAACCTGTCAACTAGGCAGGTCTAAATGCCACCCCCCAGCTTGGAGACTGCACAGAAAAGGAGTTACAATCCGTTTCCTTTTCCTTGTGCTTTCTCTCGGTTTCTGATTCAGTCAGTAGGATTCTAATACTCTCATCTTCCCCAGGGTGAAATTTGCCTACTTAACATTCACTTAAGCCGTGGAAGTAGAGTCGAAACTAGACACAGACTTTGCCTTTAAGTAAACAGCTCCTTGTTTTGTCACTGTTCCAGGAATGATAAGTGAGAATGCAATATATAAACGTGCATGTGGTTTCATAGTAAGTTAAATGTAGCCACTTATATTTTAAAAACTGGTGCAGTCTTTGAGTAGCCTTACTATTTCCCTGCTTTGAAGAACAATGAGGTAGACAAATTGTATTTGTTTTGCAGATACCTACTTAACTGCTAGGCATTAAAATTCTTTGAGTGAACAAACGTTTTTAACACTGAAATCTACCTTTAGTATGTATGCTTAAACTGCAATGAAAAAGACAAAACATTGAGGAGTTTAGTTTATTTGCTTTACAAGTGTTGAGACTCAGGATCCAGATTTATAAGGCAATAGTTATGCCAGCTCAACATTCAAGGATAAATTCTAAATTCAGTTTTCAGCTTCGGCAAATGCTCTCTGTGTCCTGCTGTGTTTTGCTTAATAGCAAGGACGAGTGGATTCCATCTATAGGAGAGCATGTTTTGCATACGAGCTACTGCAAGGCAATATTGAGATGGAGCAGAATTCAATATCAGGACACTTTTTATTTATGGACAGTTGCTTGTTTATTTTAAAGCCGGTTTTAAAGCTAGCTTGATGATTTAGGAGCAGATGTGGAGCTATAATACTTAGTTTTAAATTGAGAGGATGTTTGTCCTGTACTTTGATGGTAAAATGCTGTGATTTAATATGAATAAGACGGCATTTGTGGTTATGAACCAATCTTTCGAGCTGCAGAATGTATAAAAAATGATAATTGAAATGAACATATCTTTTTTTTTTGTCTACCTACTTAGGTGGTTAAAACTATGGATAAATACCTGAGTAGGAGCAAAATCAGTGGTTCATTATTATATCTTTATTATATATATATATACGTGGTAATATATATATATATATAAAATTATATATATATATATATATGGTGTATTCATAGACAAATTGATATACATGAATATATGATGATTTTTTTTAGTCAACGTAGTTTTGCCCATATTTTGAGGTGGATTTTTTTCAGTATGAATTGTGAAGTTCCTAATTCCTGGATGTTTAAATTGGTAATCATTTTTTGTAAGTTAGCCTTGATAATATACCTTTTAGTAACTTTGGTGGTATACATGTATTCTTGAAATCCTTGACACTGTATTCTATCATCTTACGCTATGAGGCCAGCTACATGTGCAATCAGCTTTCCTTAGACAACAACACTGCAACCTTAGCCTCAAACCCAAAAACTCAGAACATCCCAAGGCCACCCACCACAGATTGCCCCAATTTGCAAAAATAAAATTGAATACAAAATGAGAAACGTTGTTTTTATGTCAAATCTCATATTTCTGATCTGGAGACATTCGATTATGCAATTATACACTGTCCAAGAGCCTGTGCATGTAAAATAGCCTTTTCCAAACAAACAAACAAACAAACACACAAAAAAAACACATTAAAAAAAACAAAACAAAACAAAACATAACACCTTCTCTTTGTCTGAAAAACTCTGCTATCCTTGTCTTGGAAAAATCCTTATTATCATCTGTATTTTCTTCTGCTGCTCCCTCTGAATAAAACACTGTTCTGTGTGTCAGGGCTGGTTTTAAGCTTCTACCAGGTTGTGAGACAAAAGAGCTGTGGGCTGCTGCCACCTACAGCTGGAGCACAACTGAAGAAATGGACCTTGCACTAAAGCCCCTCTGGACAAAATGCAGTAGATCATAGAAATGAGCTAAAGGAGGTCTTTGCAGAGCTGGTAGTAATTGGGTTTTTCTAGCTTTTTATGAGATTTAAATAAAACTAGAGGTACAAAGAAAGTAAATCCCCAAGTAGTATTCAGGCAATTTGCTTCTTGTAAAAGCGTCTTCCTATTGGCAGTAGCTTGGCAGAAATAAATTTCATAGAGAGGAGAAAAAAACTCAGCTTCTGACAATCCTTATGTCAGCTAACATTTGAAATGCTCTGAGATTTACCAGAAAGAAAAAAAAAAAAAGAAGAAAAAAAAGAGAAGGTGTAAGATTGTATTCTGTTGGTGTGTATTGAGTCATTGTGGTTTTATGTATTGCAACTATTTTAAGATGCTTAGAATGTTGTTGCCTATATCTGCAGTCCCTCCCCTCCACTGCATTTTTATCTCTCCAGTTGTTAAAAAGAAAAACAAAAAAAGCACACTGTAAATTAAGACCTCAGGAGAGCAGGAATAATAATGTCCAGCAGTGGTGTGCCATTTTGTGTGACTGCTCCCACCTTTTTTGTTCTGTACTTTAAAGCAGTATCTTTTTCAATAAGGAAAATATAGAGTTGTTTGCTTCTGTGCTGCTTAACCTAGTAAATATTGGCATGACAAACTCTGTGTGCATGAGAAGGATGGAAAATTGTTGTTGTTTGTTTCCATTCAAGTGTATCTTCTTTTTTCACTACTACTGTGGTATCAGATGTTTTTTTCCTATGCTCTCCTGATTTCATTTCACTGTCTATGCTACAATGAAGAGTGCTCTATGTGGGCCGATAAAGCTGCTTCACTCCCAAAAGGATTTCTTATGTAAGTAGTTCCAGTGAGATCTAGCAAATTATATATTTTCAGAGAAATGTTGTGTTCATGGAAGTATCCTTGCCCAGTGAAATGTGTAAGCAAGTAGGCAAGAGCCTGCATCACATTGCTACCTTATTTTCATTCACAGTACAGAAAACAGACTTTTTTTTTTCTTGCATTTATAATACAGAAATTAAGCTTAGGAAGTTTTGGGGTTTTTTTCAATTTTCAAAAGCAAAATAAGCATAAGGAAAAAACCACAGGAACACATTATTGTATTAAAAAAATAAAATCAACGTATTTCAGCCATCCATCAGAACTGCCTTTTGTTTGAGCTAACTTATGCCTGTAACCAACATTTCTTAAAAAAACTTACCTTTCTTCAGACTGGAATTATGCACCGAAGTCTGAGTCACAGAGGCTGAATTACACATTTTTTCAGGCAGCATCTCCAATTATCTTTCTTGACAACAGATGTTAGGGGCATATTCCTCTCTGCCTGAATACTATAATCATTAATAATTAGTAATTGTACAATTCAGTGTTTAGGTGTAAAGGAGTTTTATTCTCTGATGCAGGATTCAGATTTAACACTGCCAGTGGAAAAAGAAGGGGGATGGAGCTTGTTTCTGGTTTTACATCTCAGATGACACCATTTTAGAGGGCTGATATTTCCTTGCCTTATGTGAAGTTACTCTGATTTATAATAGTGAATTGAAAATCTAATCAAACCCACAGCTGGATACATTCAACAACTTTTGTTCACCCTGAATAACTTTGGATTGTATTGATCTGCATTATAGAACTGAACAAAAAACAACAGGAGGGAAATCTGAGAAACAGTGTCTTATTTTGGAACCTAATAAAAGTTCTTAAGGTGCTTGTTTCATTGTCATACTTGGCTTGATCATCCTTAGAAATCAATGAAGGACCTGCAGGCAGAAACATGCATAAAAATACCTTGAACTTTTTAAGTGGTTTCTATGGATAGAAGACTGGGGATAGAATGGTATACCAAAAAAACCACTGCAGTCCTGTTGATTAAAAATCTGTCCAGCTTTGCTTTAATTATTCTTTTCAGAAAAATGTAGCCAGATAGAAGGGGAAAGACAAGGCAGTACAAAAAGAGACAGAAAACTGAGCAATAAAGCACTATTTGAGTAATTTCAGACTGCTAGGTGAATGGCTCTGTAGGACAGAAATTGCCATGGTGTCAGTGTCTTGCTGCTAGCAGTATGTATGTCACACCAGTGGATTTCAACACAAAGTAAAACTGGGGAAAAGAGAAATCCACTTGCCTCCCACTTCTGGAACAAAAAAAAAGGGCAAAACCTGTTCTACCTCAAGCGATAGCAGTCATACAGAAATGTATACGTTGCTGAGAAGTCTGAGAATTCATCCTTTGAAAAAAAATCCTTTCATCATGAGATGATATTGCAACCCTTACCAGAGAGTGACTAAGGGATCCACGCAGGCTGATGAATAACAGCAGGGATAAACTGTGAGCTGTAAACTAATGTAAAGTCATTCTATCACTTTTGTCTTTCAGTATTTTAGGCATTAATATGTATTTAATGTTGCCGAAATACAATGCTTTGATGTGTTCCTTAGAGCCCACTGCTACCTGGATACATACTAGCTCATGACTAAGCAGTCCAGTATTTTTGTACTCCAGCTTAAAAATGGCTTCTGAATAAATGCAGTTCAAATAAAGAGAGAAGTTGAAAATAAACACTCTCAGATCTCCCTATTTCAGAATGAACATGCAGAGGAGCATAAATCCAGCCTACTTTCCCAATCTGACTTAATAATTTAGCAATGATGATTAAATCAATATTATGTCCCAGAACCACATCAATACGTACAAGAATCCAGCATCTCAAGGATATGTTACAGAGAGGAGACTTGATTCAATTATTTATAATGATAGTGTGTCAATAATCCTGACTATTGCATGAATTATTAACATTTTCCCTCCTCACTATCTTCCATCTTTCTGGAAGGAGTTAATTATTATAAAGCTTTCAGCTATTACAGTGATCTTTAGCACAGAAAGATGATATAATGAAATCACATAACATTCCTGAACTGTTACAACACTCTTCCTAGAACAATTTTCCAATTAATGTATTGAACTGTAGGAAGTTAGTTCCCTTCCCACTCTGCTTGCTTGCGTAAAGAAACATATATAAACGAATTAACTGAGTTTGTTTGGCTTTGTTTTATTCTACAGAAGAGATGGTGAGGGATTTTTCTTTCCTCTGTAAATGTTTTACCTTTTCCTACAAGCAGTCACCATAGCTACTGGTAAACATTATTATGTTTACCTTATGCTTTCTGGTTTGACTACAATTCTTTTTCAAGAAAAAAAAAAAAGGAATGTGGCTTGACTTGTTTTCAGAGAAAAAAAATCTTAAGTAATAATCAACTACTTCTGTCTGAACAGTGGGAGTCTAATTCAGGGCTCTCCTTTATTCTACAGAGAACATTACTGTGAACTTTTGAATCTGGTTTTAGACATCTGAATGCTTCAAAGATTTTCTCCCATTAAGTGCTTTCATCTATGTTTGATACAGCTGGAAACAAATTTGCCACACTGCAATATGAATAATTGTTTGGATGTCCACATTTGCAACTTTTTTCTGTCTCCATCCATTTTCTCAATTTAGACAAACTTTGGGTTGCCTCAGACAGTAATTCAGATTGCTTTCTTTCAAGCGCTTCCTTACTCCAAGTGATGTGTAAAATTATGTGCTACTTTCATTTTGACTTACAGATTTTCCTAGATGCATAAGCATAACAGTTTGTGCATGTTCAGAATTATGTAGTATAAGAAACTAAATGCAACCCTAGCTGGCAGTTCTTTTCCTATCTCAAATTTTTTACAGATACTTGTCACAGGGGAAAGCTGTTGAGTTGATATGGTTTAAATCGAGGTCAAAGTATTTATTGTTTTCTAAACGATGTGTAATTATTGATTTATTAATGACGCGACAATAAGGTAAACTAAGCATTCAGGCTCCGTATCAGCTATGCCACAGATAAATCACAATATCAGACACTGCAGAATGTTAATAAACATCTACAAATTTCCAAGCAACTTTCTGTAACTTATCTATACACACACACAAGCACACATGCACACACACACACACACACACAGAGTGTGCACATCCAGCCCATCACAGGTAGTGTGGATTTTGCAAACATTCTGTGGGTCCCCCACATGCAGACTCTTCTGTGGCAATGTGAATGCTGAGCGTCCACCCCTGCTGCTGGCAACCTACTGAGACATCAGCCTAGGCAAACACCCCACATAACCCCAAGTCCATCCTGAGTACGGGTTCTCCTTTGCCACCCATGCACTGTTGGTCCTTGCCTGGGTGCAGGTTTCTCTTGTGTCCCATAGGGAATTGCTGGACCTCAGCTAGGCAGGGTTGCCGATACCACCTAGTCATGTGTCGCGGTGCCCAGCCATGGTCACTACTCCTGACCCCACCTGTCACAGCACCTTTTACAAATTTCTGTGCTTCTGCACTGCATTTCAAGCTGACTACTCTATTTCAAAAGTCTCTTTGTAATTCCCTAGTTACTGCTTTGTCTGGCCGATGGTGTTGTAGATTTTCTCCCTAATATTATGAGGTTCTGACAACTACTGAGATGGTTTGAGGTATCTCATCACACACACTGTTACACATTCATGCCCCTATGTTATCATTCTGTGTTATCTCCTTTCCTCCAAACTAGACAAGCCCAAAGTCCTCAGCCTCTTCTCATAGGACATTTCTTCCAGCCTTTTCATCAGCTTTGTTGCCCTCCTCTGAACATGTTCAAGGACCTTCAAATCCTTCCTAAAAAATGGAACCAAGAACTTCACACAGTTCTTCAACTGAGGCTCCATCAATACTGAATATAGCAGGATAGTCACCTCTCCTGACTGCTTGGTTATCTCATGTTCGATGCACACCAGGTTTGCCCTCCTGGCTGCCCAAGCACACACTGCTGACTCATACTGAGCCTGCTGCTGACCAGCACCCACAGATCTCTTTCTCCCACTCCATACTTGTGCCCAGCATTACTGTGTCCCAAGTGCAGAATCTGGTATTTCAACTAGTGCATTTCAATCTGGCATTAATCACAGTCAAATGCTCTGATCTATCTAGATCCCTCTACAAGGCCTCTTGTCCCTCAAAAAAAAGTCAACAGCACCTTCCAGTTTGGTATCATTATTCAACTACTACATCCAAATTATTAAAAAATACATCTAACAGGATTGGCCCTATAGTTGAATTCTGAGAAACACTGTTGGTGACTGGTCACCAGCCAGGATGCTGTCAGGGACAGTATCGAAAGCCTTGCTAAAATTCAGTTAAATTACATCCACTACCTTCCCTTCATACACTGGGCAGGTGACCTTATCATAAAGGATATCAAATGGAATTTCTACCATATTTTTAATTACTTAAATTACATCAGGTTTTATGCTCTGCTTATGCTGTTTGGTTTTTTCCTCTTTAATGTTTAATACTTCACATTTTAATACTAAAATATCAAGGGAATATTATTTTCCCCACTGCCAATATCCACTCTCCTAGCCTAAATGCAGTCATTTTCCCAACTAAATTGTTCAGGTTTTGTTCTTGGTAAGATATGTATTTTCCACTTTCCCAAACCTGTGCTGGAACCACGCAATCCTTGTGACTACATCACACCTTAACTTCCTTATCTTGAAGCTGGAAAGTTTTCATTGCATTTCATAGCTGTTCTCTATGGATTTAAATGAAGTATTATGACACCTAGAGCTATTATGACACCTAGAGCTGCGTTCACTGTTGATAGAACAGCATTCACTTCAGTGGAGTGGTACCTGCTCACGTCAGCAATGAATTGGCTCAGACTACAGAAACAATCAGTACCAATGCAGAACATACGGTTTGGTTTCTTGTAAGGTCAAGGAAAGGAAGCTCCCTGTAAGAATTCGCTTGCATTCCAGTTGGATCTAGGCTATATTCTTCTAAAACATTCAGGGGTGGTCAATAAAACTTTTAGTTTTAATGGTCTGGGATAGAACATTGCTAAAATATAAAGAATCCTTTCTTATTGGGAATTTATTGATGTCAACCAAAACGGGACAGATATGAGAAATTTCATGTGTTTTCCTTTGACTTTATAATTCTGACAGAGACATGAAACAGCTCCTATAATGTATTTTATATGTCATAATTTATCAAAACACAAATTTGAACAATATTGAATGTCATATTATTAAATATATTTGAAGCTATTAAAATGTCAAGTTTTTGGTCTGTAGCTGTACCTTCATTTAATTTGCTATATTTACCAGAATTAAGTAGCAGCTGATTTAGTAAATCGACACATACACACTTTCTTAGGTGGTCTACTTAATCATTAGAATTTGTACTTTAAACTTTTGCAATAAGTTTTAAAATCTCTGAGTTTAAAAATTATAAAGAATAAATAAAATAAAAAAAAAAATCAAAATCAGTACAAGACTAGCTAACATTACTAGCCTATCCAGGATGTCAAATTTTGAATTTCAGAGAATGGTTGTTTTCTTAAACCTTCAGGTGAGGATTTACCATACTAATATAGACCCCCAGCAAGTGAGTTGTCTGATCTAAGATGTGTATATGCTCCCTCCCTAGTCAGTGCGGGCTTGGTGGCACTTTTGGCAGAACATATCACCTTTGGTAACCATATGGTTTAGTACTTGATAAATTTGGAGGGAACCTACAAGAAAGATGGAGACAGACTTAATATAGGAGTATGTAGTGATAGGAAAAGGAGAAAAGGCCTTAATCTGGAGAGTCAGTTTAGATTAGATATTGGGAAAAAAATCTTTACTGTGAGAGTGGTGAGGCACTGGAACAGGTTGCCCAGAGAAGTTGTGGATGTCCCATCACTGGAAGTGTTCAAGGACAGGATGGATGGATGTCTGAGAAACCTGAACTAGTGAAAGGTGTCCCTCGCCATGACGGGGGGCTGGAACTCAATGAACTTTAAGGTTCCCTCCAACCTAGGCTGTTCTATGATTCTAAATCCTTCTCTGGAAGTACTTTTCTGCCTATTTGACTGTCCAGCATGTGTGGATAATGAGCTTGGTCTAGATGTGCAACTTTCAGATCACTGAAGTTAGTGAGAATTGCCACTGCTTCCAATGATGTAGTGAATCAGTGTCTTAGGAGGTCATATGCATCATACAAAACACTGGAAACAAGGTATCTTGATAACATCTGATTCAGTTTTGAAGTCATATCTTGGTGATTGGAGAATTATTGAAAAACAATAAAATATAGTTAGACTTTAAAATCAATAGAGGAAATGCAAAAATTGTTTATAGTGTATAAAAATGAGTATGTACAGGGTTGATTTCTATACACAAGTCTAATCATTAGAGTCCATTGCTTAAAAATAATTTTAAAGCAGATTTTCAAGAAGAAATTCTGTATCATATCATCACATATAGCTTAACAATCGAGTAAGTTACAACAAGAAGGACCAGAGGAACATACTCTGACATATCAAATAATATATATATAGCAGCAGAAGGCCTGCAGAAAATGATAATTTAACATTTGAAAGCCAAACTGTAGGCAAATACACTTGCATGAATATTATTTGGCTATTTCAGGTACCTGTCGCTTTTGTTTTCTGAATTAGATACATACATAGAGTTAAAAAAGAAAGGTTTCACATAAACTTGCCCTTGTCCAGTATAAATTTTCAGTTCTAGATGAACTCATTCAGAGCTCTGACAGATAATGCTGGCAGTGCCTGTACAACTTGTCTACTCCACTTCACTGTTGGATGAAGGAATGTATGCCTGCATCTCTTCACCCGATTTGGTGTTTTAATGTGAGCCAGGTGGATTTGTATTAAGGTACTGAGCTGTGAAGAGAAACAACTGAATCATGCTTACACATTCTGTAGTACTGATTGTCCCGCGGTGGTGTTGCCTCCAACAGGGATGGTACTGACACAGAGGGGTTGAGACTCTTAGCCAATTTGACTGATAATGAAGTATGTGAAAGCCAGAGACTAGAAAAGTAGGACAGCAATTTACCTTCCCTTGTTGTTAGGGGCTTTTTTGCTAGATTTGGTGGAGGCTTTAGTTAGTTTATTATTATTATTATTTTTTATTATTATTATTGCTTTAGCTGTAGCATATCCCTTAAAATACCTCCAGTCCTTTTAACTGTTCCAACATAATTTGTGCTTTCTGCCACTATAGCAGCAAAAAAAGTATTGACTGGTAATATTTGCAGTCAATGGAACTCATTAATGTACCTCTGTCTTTCCTGAGATGGAGCAGGAAAGGCAGTTGGTACAGGCCACAGTTTAACCTTATATCAACACATTACACTTAATTCCTCTTTCAGACTTTCTTCAGTAATTGCATTTGCATTGCAATTCAGCATTGCATTTGAAAGCTGAGGGTTTGTGTCTGCTGAGAAAGAATGTATCTGCCTTGTTGTTTTCCCTCCTTTCTGACAATCATTTTTAATTATCTTTCATGTAGAATGTGAAGAAAACTCTCAAGTGTCTGTGGTCAGGTATTGTTTCATATAGTGTGAAATATGGATAATAGTTGATTTGAAATTAAGTACTCTTCTAATCTACATATCTGCGGCATTCCACTCCTAAGAGGAAGGGAGCACTCAAGATTCATAGATGCTCACTGTTGAAAAGGAATGACAAATATCAGAGGGTGCAAAAAAATAAACTTGTAAAGTCTTATTAGTAAATTATACATTTGGCATGGAAATTGGTATAAGTTAGTCCCTTGTCTTCTAGTAGTAAGAGAAATAAAAGAATAAAAGAAAAGAAGGAAGATAGAGAGAAAGAGAGTAAAGGAGATCACCAGTCCTGGTTCCAGCGTCAATTTGTTCACCAGGGTATCCAGGGTCCTGGGGGGTGCCACCTGAGCTTTGTGGGGTACCTTTTTATAAATAAATTTTACCCATGCTGCATCTAAGTTTCTTGCTTTCCATGCAATTGAGTTAGTATGCACAGTCCATCCTTCCAGACCTTTCTGGAAATGGGTCAGAGGGCTTCAGGGGTCTTTGGTGGTATCATCCCCCCTCTACTCGTCCACTATTTGACCTCATTCCTATGCTTGTGCTGTACTGTGCTGTGCGTATCTCCAGTAGTCAAAACAAGGACCTTTGTCCCAGAAAGGTGCTGCCCTACCTCCATATGGCTCACCTCTCCAGCCGCAATTTCTTCTTTCTTGCCTATTTCAAAGTATGTTCTGAAGGAAGTTTCTCATTTTGTGCTGAAGAATGAGTGTCAGAACCACACCAATAGTGTTGTGTTTGATAGTTACTGACTCTTACTCTTCTGGTTCATAAATTAAAATTAGCAAGTGTTCCATCTCGTAACTGTAGGAGAGCTTTAGATTTCAGTGTATAACTGAAGAGAATAATTTTTTCTTAATTTTTTCTGAAGTCCTTTCTTTTGTCATCTCTGTATATTTTAAAACGTTCTGACAAATGTCTGTTCTTCTCCTTAAAAGTGCTAAGTGGTCATGCTGAGTTAATAGTGCTGAAAGTTGGGTAAATTTGTGGCCCGACAAAGTGCTCTCAATTACATTTCTTAATATATTGCAGAGTCATTGCTCTATCTTCATTGCTAAACCTTACGGTTTTGTTGTGTAAAACCTAATTTTACCTTCATGGATTTTTCATTTTGCTCTTAAGTTTTCACAGTTGATAATGGTGAAATAACTTGACATTTCCATATAACTTTTCATGAGTTGGAAGAATTTATTGCTGCATTGCCGACTGTTATTTAATATTTGTATCTTAATTGAATAGATTAAGTTTATGAAATCAATACAATTTGGGGTAATTATTGTTTTGTTTATTTTCACTAGTACATACTGATATTTCTTCAGTGGTTTGTTCCCTTTCTCTATCAAAACCCAAGCTAATTGTCACACAGGATGTCTGACTTGTTTTCAGATAGTTTCGGTCCAAGTACACATGTAGTGCCTCTCCAAGGCACACAAATATGTTGGCATATTTCAGAAATCAGTTTTCTGAAGCTGGACTCTTAACTTGAAATTCTGCATACAAATGAAAATTTATAGTTTGGCAATCACAGGATCATCCAATGGTTAAGGTTGGAAGGGCACTGGTCCCAAGACAGAACCTTCAAGGACACAACTCTTCACTGCTCTCCACCAAGATGTAGAGCAATTGACCACAACTCTCTGGCTGCACCTGTCCAGCCAATTCCTTATCCACTGAATAGTCCATCATCTTCATGTGTCTCTAATTTAGAGATAAGGACTGTATCAAAGACCTTACAGAAGTCTAGATAGATGATATCTGTCAGTTCTACCTTGTCGACCATTGCCGTCACTCTGTCATATAAAGCCACCCAACTGGTCAGGCATTATTTGCCCTTAGTAAAGCTGTGCTGGCTGCCTTGGTCACCTCCTTGACTTTTATGTGCCAAATACTATTCTTAAATCTCACAAAGTATTCTTGAAGCTATGGATACGATAGATATAAGGTTAAATAATTGCTGCCATTGTTGTGAAATGTTAATGATTTTTTTTTAACATAGTCATCAAGAATTCATGGCACTGCCTTTGGTATGCATCTATAAAAATGTAGAACAAGGTCAAACTTTAGCTTAGGACCCAAGAAGAATAAAATAAAAAAGAAATAATAAAATAAAAATGAAGTTGGACATTCAAGTTTTAACTGGCATGTCTGAGTTTATACAAAAAAAGTACCATACCCTTTCCGTAGAAGCAACAATATGATAAGAATAGTAATTTTTTGACAGTTGTAGCTATGCAGTAAATGTCTTCCTGAGCTTCTTGTGGAGAATATTTTTTCCTTAAAGAAGCCCAGAGGGAAAGACATATCATATAGCAGAAATGTGTCAAGGAGGAATTACCTGGAAACTATTAGAAAGACCAGGCTGCAATGCTCGAAGAAGAGCAATGTTACAGAAATAATATCTTTTCAAGAATGGTGTAAAGTTAAAAAGGTTGAAAATGCCTTTAAAAACTTAGAATTTAATTAGTGAGCGGTAAGATAGATGTGGTTGTTGTCATATGCATTTGCATAAAAATAATTGGAACAGAGAATTACAAGCTGCAGCATTTAAAAGAGCATAATGCTAAAACATGAAGGTCTGAATCAGCCTCTCTGAGGCTGATGGGAGAAGATGCTGAAATATGACAAGCCAACATAATAGATAAGAAGCAAAGTTTGGAGACAAATTATGATTAATTACTGTAAAATATAGACTGAAGCCCTTGAGAAACTGAGAGATTTTGATTCCATCATAATTTAGAAACAGTCCGAATACAGTTCCTAAGACTAGACAAAGCATTAAGAGTGGGAAGTACCTATGGTATTCACTCTTACCTCATCTTTACTACATTAGCAAGAAAGGTCAAGGTCAGCAATCAGTTCAAGTAAAATCTTTCTGAGTTGCTCATACTGTGAAGTCACTAGGTCAAGTAAAGTCAAAATCTCTATTTTGGCTGAAATTGAACAAATATTAACCCAAGCTTGCAAACATAAATTTTTTTATTATGTAGATGTTTATTAGTCCCTGCATGCTGTAATTGCATTCTTGAAGCTATTTTTTTCTTCATAGCAGCTTGTTTGAAATGTCTGTGGAACCACTAATAGACCATAAGAAAAAAAAAAGATTTTGATTGATGCAGTTTTCTGAATCAACTGGCTACAACAAAAATAAATCAGTGTTATTAATTCATGATCTTCCAGAGCCCCAGAGGACTGTGTTGTAGGAGAGAAGCAGGATTAAGGTCTGAGATGGTCTGGAGAGGGTTATATAGTAGAGCTTTTTTATTCCTCTCGAAGGACTTGGAGCCTGTGGAAAAAATTTCACATCACTACTTGCACCACTGAGACTTGTGGCACTTTACCTTGCATTCTGCTTGTTAATTACAGATGAGAAGTGCCAGTTTTGAGGGAGTATTCAATGGTGAGAAGAAAATAATAATGTGTATATCACTTGAGAAATTCTAACTAAGGGTTGTAATTTTTGACAGTTCTTGGTGGAAAAAAGTGGCATTTTTTTATCAATGGCTAATTTGTCTTGAAAGTATAAG